>NC_138772.1:476044051-476644051 GCF_965119305.1 Pelophylax lessonae
CCAGCACCAATAGACCCTCCAGCCCCAGCCAGCACCAATAGACCCTCCAACAGCCAGCACCAATAGACCCTCCAACAGCCAGCACCAATAGACCCTCCAACAGCCAGCACCAATAGACCCTCCAGCAGCCAGCACCAATAGACCCTCCAACAGCCAGCACCAATAGACCCTCCAACAGCCAGCACCAATAGACCCTCCAACAGCCAGCACCAATAGACCCTCCAACAGCCAGCACCAATAGACCCTCCAACAGCCAGCACCAATAGACCCTCCAGCAGCCAGCACCAATAGACCCTCCAGCAGCCAGTACCAATAGACCCTCCAGCAGCCAGCACCAATAGACCCTCCAACAGCCAGCACCAATAGACCCTCCAACAGCCAGCACCAATAGACCCTCCAACAGCCAGCACCAATAGACCCTCCAGCAGCCAGCACCAATAGACCCTCCAGCAGCCAGTACCAATAGACCCTCCAGCAGTCAGCAACAAAGACCCCTCCCTCAACAGTACATCCCTCCCAGCAAAAACTGACCCCCAGCAACATAAGACCCACCCCAGCAACAATAAACCCCCCTCAAGGCCAACAGAAGAACTCCCCAGCAACATCAGACCCCCCTTTCTACACAAAAATAGATCCCATCCAGAAACAATAGATCGCTCAGCAGCCAGCATCAATAGACCCTCCAGCATACCCCAGCACCTATACATTCAGTTCTGGAGGTGCTGGAACTGCGTTCCCCCACGTTCCCCCTGAAAAAAAAACCCTGAATATAACACAGATAAGGGAAAAATGTTCTGCTAGCTTAAAGAAACAAACTTTCATTTTGATCTTTACCAATCTACAATGATACATACAAATCACAGTTATATTTTATGTCTTCTTTAAACTTATTTTTTTTACTGCAAATTGGGGTAAATATCTATGGCTGTGTGAAGAGACTGAAAAATCTGAAATGAATTTAGAAGAAATAATTCAAGGACATACTGTACAATGATGTTGTCTATAGCAAAAAGTCGTATGTAGGTTTTCCTTCTTAAGCCTCGTACACACGCACTGATTGTCGGCTGAACGATCGGCCGTCTTTTGTCCATTTTTGATGGTTGACTTTCCGTGTGTTTTTTCTTCTCTGAGCATGCCCAGTCTTGCTCATCTGATTTTTGTCTGCCAAAATCTGTACTGACTGAGGAACAATCAGCCGTTCTGTTGACGGCCAACAAAAATGTTATAGCATGCACAACAGATTTTGTTCGGCCGAAAAGTCGCAGTCGGTTGTCGGAATCATCATACTAACAAGCCGACAATCGGCCGATCGGACGTTGGCCGAAAATTTACGGCCAACAATCGGTGCGTGTGTACGGGGCTTTAGACCCACTCCGGACAAATCATTGTCCTGCAATAAACACAGGAGCACCATGTGAGGATTGTGGGAGGCTAAAGACGAGGAAGAGGACCAAGGAGACTCAATTTATAGTTAGTCAGGTTGAAAAAAGCCCCGGCTAATTGAGATCTTTATGTACTGTTATGAAGGATAAATAAATAATTGGTAATGGAAGATGAAAATAATGTCATTGTATACGATGTACTGACTGAGGAGAGGGAGAGAAATGGAGTATTCTTTTTTTTTTTTTTGGGGGGGAGGGGTTTTTGTGGGGGTTTTATTGTTGTTTATTTGTTTGTATGTTGGTTATGAAAATTCTAATAAAGATTATTGTTAAAAAAAAAAAACATGCGGTGCCTAACTGTGCGTTGCAGTAAAATGCAGCATGTCTACATTTCACTACAGCTCACTGCACTGCACCTCCAGAGCAAACAGGGCACATAGAAAGCAACTGTTTTCTATGTGCCCTATTAGTGACTGGTATTTGTGTAATGCAGAAAATGCCAGTCACTTCACTATGCTTAAACAAGCTGTTCATGATATTGCATCAGGTATTCTAAATGCTAATATAACACAGTAATGGTTGAAAAAAGCCTTAATGGGTTTAAAGCGGAAGTAAACCCATCAATTTAACCACTTGCCGACCGCCGCAAGTACATATACTGCGGCGGTTAGCCCTTCACCGGCAAAGTGACGTATGGGTACGTCACTAGCCTGTGAGGCTCTGGGGAGCGAGCGCGCGCCGCCAGAGGCACGCTCCCGCTCGGTCACGGACCCCCCCCGCGCGTGTGCCCGGCGGGCACTTGCGATAGTCCGTGATAGCGGGAGAAAGGCAGGCGGCTGATGTAAACAAGCCGCCTGTCATCCCCTGTGTAAGAACAGTGATCATACGGTTCTACTATGTAGGACCGTTGATCACTGTTCCTACACTTCAAGCCACAGCCAATCACAGTGAGAATCACGCCCCTAGGGACACACATAACCCCTCCCTCTCAAATAAAGTTAACCCCTTCACTACCAGTGTCATTTTACAGTTACCGTGCATATGTATAGCACTGATTACTGTAGTAATGTCATTGGTAACCCCAAAAGTGTCTAAAATGTCAGTCAAGGGTCCGAACTGTCCGCCGCAATGTCGCAGATCGCCGCCATTACGCGTTAAAAAAAAAAACAACAAAAATGACAAAAATCTTTCCCTTAGTTAGTAAACGCAATAACTTTTGCGCAAACCAATCAAAATACGCTTTTTGCGATTTTTTTACCAAAACAAATAGGCCTAAAATGTTAAAAAATGTTAAAAAATTTTGATTTTTACATTTTTTTTTTGGGGAATTTCATATAAAAAAATGTGGAAAATATTGTTATTTTTGCAAAATTGATGCTCTTTTTTTGTTTATAGCGCATGATCAAAAAATCGCACAGGTGATCAAATACCACCAAAAGAAAGCTCTGTTTGTGGGGAAAAAAGGACGTCAAATTCGTTTAGGTACAGCGTCACACGACCGCGCAATTGTCCGTTAAAGTCACGCAGTGCCGAATCGCAAAATACCCCCTGGTCAGGAAGGGGGGAAAATCTTCCAGGGCTTAAGTGTTTAACAGATTCAAAAAACAGTTTGATTCCCAAAACATGCAGGAAATGTAACACTCCCATTGGTTGTGCTCTCAAACAAACCGTCAAAGCATCCAATGGCTGGTGTCATAAATGATCACATGGCAGCATCATGACAGTTGAAGATCAAACAGAGGGCAAGGCGGCAGCTTCTTTGGCTGAGAACAGTAGGAGGGTTTACTTCCACTCTAAGTGATCATTTCTGCACTTTAGGCAATACGCTTATTTTTTTTCCTGAACACAGGTCTGATATATTGTACCTAGAGCTCAGCAGAGACCGGATCCCAAACTGCCGGTGTCAAGAGGTCGTATTATATCCTGCTACAGGATACAATGAGTCCTGTGTTCCTGCTGAGACAGCCCTATCTCCAGACCCCTGTGTGGGCACCGGAATGCATCGGTCAATTATGCAGATCAGCTTACTTATTTATAAACTCTGTTTTCATGTAGCAAATGTTTTTCAAGAGGTTGCTGATTTCACAAAATCTAATACTTCTGGTGCATGACACCCTTTAGAATACCATTATGTCTCCACATAAAAAATGTTGGTGCAGGCGGCAGACTCATGTAACTATTTCCATCAGGTACATGAATTTAGGGCAAGCACTGATATTTAAAGGAGCATTGAGGGCAGAGTGGCCATACAGACAATCCATCCTCCATGCAGCTGAGCTTCCTCCACAAAGCTAAAGCCGCCAAACAGACGCGGCAGCAGCGAGGAGCTTTGTAGCTGGGTGGGACAAGTTCATGGTGATTAAGAGACATTAGATTCCCATCAGGCTCGCTCCCCTTGTGATTGACAGGAGGCAGCCTCCTATTGGCTCCACCTACTGCCTGTTACCAATCACAAGGAGAACTCAGACCTGATGGGAAATGAGTGTTTCTGAATCCCCATCAGGCTCCGCCCACCCAGCTACAAAACTCCTCGCCACTGCATTTTCTGTGTTAAAGCAGGACTACCCCCCTCATCTTCCCCATCAGGCTCTGCCCACTGTCAGCATTACTGGTTGCTAGGAGCCTGTAGGCTCCGAAGTCAACATTGTCCTTGACAGTCAATGACAGGTGGGGAGGGGAGGTTATTATAGCAGCAAACATGCCATTCTGCTCCACCACGTATAGAGACAGGCACTCTGTCAGTCTCTGTACTCCATCTTACAGTTGGTCTTAAAGCATTTGTTACCCTGACACTTCATATTCCTGATCTGTGTCTGTTGTACTATTTATCTGTATGAGAAATTCCTTTGTGGGAAATCCCTGGTGTTCTTGCCAGTCTCTCTGCTTTCTGATTAAAAACTGACCATGCTAAGCAGGAGAACACATCGTGGTCAGTTCTCTAGCTGTGCTGGGAACTCAGCCTGCTCTCCTCCAATGTTTAGACTTGTCCTGACACGCCCCCCCCCCCCCTGCACAGACTTTCACTGGGAAGCTTAGTGTGCTGTTGCTTCACTTCCTCCCAGCTATTATGCAGCTGAGAAAAGAGGGAATGTGATCACTGTTAGAAAAACGTATTTATAATGTTTTTTTTTATATATATATATATATCTATACACAAATGTTTTGCCTTTCATTTATTTTTCAAACTGAGTGGGTCGTTTTACAAGGTGATCGTTTACAATCAATTTAAAGCAGATGATCTTCACTGCATGTGAACACCACAAACCAAAAATACTATTTAATTCATTTTTAATATTCAAAGCAAACTCCCTCATCCAACCATGTCTCCATGCATTATTTTGCTGAGAAATCACTTTGAAAAACACTCCCCTGGTATTTCTGGCTGTGGCCATCTTGAGTAAGGGCAGATAAATCATGTTGCATTTACTTCTTGTAATCCTTCTGCCCTTAGCTCAGGCATGCAAACAGGAGGGTGTGCTTAGCTGAGAAAACCCCTCCTGAAGATTCCTGGGCAGTGGCATCGCTATGGAGGTGTGGGGGTGTTGAACCCCCCCCCCCCCGGTGACTCCTGCAAGAGGGGTAACACCAGTAAAGCAGTGACAGCGGGCTCCTCCCCCCCCCCCTTTCTCCTGTCAGCAGTGCGGGAGCAGAAAGAGCAGCTCTCATCTGATTCGCTGCCTAGCTTGCTGACCAGTCTGTTTTCCTCCCCATTGGCCACAGCAGAGGGCCAATCGGAAGAGACTAGGGGAGCATCATCGGACATGTAGTACCTGGAAGATTGGCAGCCCCATTGTTGTCCACAGGAAGCAGACCACATCATTCAGCATGCAATCTGCTGAGGGGAGAGATTGAGAGCCTGGAACCCAAGAAAAAGCTGAGGGAGTGAGTGCTACAGGAAAAAGTGAGGACTGTGCTGGGGAAAGCCAGAGAGAGAGCCACACTGTATCCGCACCACCAGAAAGAGAGCCACACTGTATCCGCACCACCAGAAAGAGAGCCACACTGTATCCGCACCACCAGAGAGAGAGCCACACTGTGCCCGCACCACCAGAAAGAGAGCCACACTGTATCCGCACCACCAGAGAAAGCCACGCTGTATCCGCACTACCAGAGAGAGAGCCAAGCTGTACCAACATCACCAGAGAGAGAGAGTGCCATTCTGTACCCACACCACCAGAGAGAGAGCCACACTGTACCCACACCACCAGAGAGAGAGCCACGCTGTACCCACACCACCAGAGAGAGAGTACCATGCTGTACCCACACCACCAGAGAGAGAGCCACGCTGTACCTGCACCACCAGAGAGAGAGCGACACTGTACCCACACCACCAGAGGAAGACAGCCACGCTGTACCCACACCACCAGAGAGAGAGAGCCACGCTGTACCCACACCCCCAGAGAGAGAGTCACACTGTACCCGCACCACCAGAGAGAGAGCCACACTGTACCCGCACCACCAGAAAGAGAGCCACACTGTATCCGCACCACCAGAGAGAGAGCCAAGCTGTACCCACATCACCAGAGAGAGAGAGTGCCACGCTGTACCCACACCACCAGAGAGTACCACGCTGTACCCACACCACCAGAGAGAGAGCCACGCTGTACCTGCACCACCAGAGAGAGAACGACACTGTACCCACACCACCAGAGGAAGACAGCCACGCTGTACCCACACCACCAGAGAGAGAGGGCCACGCTGTACCCACACCCCCAGAGAGAGAGACACACTGTACCCGCACCACCAGTGAGAGAGCCACACTGTACCCGCACCACCAGAAAGAGAGCCACACTGTATCCGCACCACCAGAGAGAGAGCCAAGCTGTACCCACATCACCAGAGAGAGAGAGTGCCACGCTGTACCCACACCACCAGAGAGTACCACGCTGTACCCACACCACCAGAGAGAGAGAGACACACATTTTATCCACACCACCAGAGAGTGCCATGCTGTACCTGCACCACCAGAGAGAGAGCGACACTGTACCCACACCACCAGAGAGAGAGAGTGCCACGCTGTACCCACACCACCAGAGAGTACCACGCTGTACCCACACCACCAGAGAGAGAGAGACACACATTTTATCCACACCACCAGAGAGTGCCATGCTGTACCTGCACCACCAGAGAGAGAGCGACACTGTACCCACACCACCAGAGGAAGACAGCCATGCTGTACCCACACCACCAGAGAGAGAGCCACGCTGTACCCACACCACACGAGAGAGCCACATTGTACCAGCACCACCAGAGAGAGAGCCACACTGTATCCGCACCACCAGAGAGAGAGCCACGCTGTATCCGCAACACCAGAGAGAGAGCCAAGCGGTACCCACATCACCAGAGAGAGAGAGAGTGCCACACTGTACCCACACCACCAGAGAGAGAGCCACACTGTACCCACACCACCAGAGTAAGAGTACTACGCTGTACCCACAACACCAGAGAGAAAACCATGTTTTATCCACACCACCAGAGAGTGTCATGCTGTACCCGCACCACCAAAGAGAGAGCCATGCTGTACCTGCACCACCAGAGAGAGAGAGCGTCACTGTACCCACACCAGAAAGAGAGAGAACCACGCTGTACCCACACCACCAGAGAGAGAGAGAGTGCCATGCTGTACCCCCACCACCAGAGAGAGAGCCATGCTGTATCCGCACCACCAGAGAGCCCCATGCTGTACCTGCACCACCAAAAAGAGAGTCATGCTGTACCTGCACCACCAGAGAGAGAGCCACACTGTATCCGCACCACCAGAGAGAGAGCCACGCTGTATCCGCAACACCAGAGAGAGAGCCAAGCTGTACCCACACCACCAGAGAGAGAGAGACACACATTTTATCCACACCACCAGAGAGTGCCATGCTGTACCTGCACCACCAGAGAGAGAGCGACACTGTACCCACACCACCAGAGAGAGAGAGTGCCACGCTGTACCCACACCACCAGAGAGTACCACGCTGTACCCACACCACCAGAGAGAGAGAGACACACATTTTATCCACACCACCAGAGAGTGCCATGCTGTACCTGCACCACCAGAGAGAGAGCGACACTGTACCCACACCACCAGAGGAAGACAGCCATGCTGTACCCACACCACCAGAGAGAGAGCCACGCTGTACCCACACCACACGAGAGAGCCACATTGTACCAGCACCACCAGAGAGAGAGCCACACTGTATCCGCACCACCAGAGAGAGAGCCACGCTGTATCCGCAACACCAGAGAGAGAGCCAAGCGGTACCCACATCACCAGAGAGAGAGAGAGTGCCACACTGTACCCACACCACCAGAGAGAGAGCCACACTGTACCCACACCACCAGAGTAAGAGTACTACGCTGTACCCACAACACCAGAGAGAAAACCATGTTTTATCCACACCACCAGAGAGTGTCATGCTGTACCCGCACCACCAAAGAGAGAGCCATGCTGTACCTGCACCACCAGAGAGAGAGAGCGTCACTGTACCCACACCAGAAAGAGAGAGAACCACGCTGTACCCACACCACCAGAGAGAGAGAGAGTGCCATGCTGTACCCCCACCACCAGAGAGAGAGCCATGCTGTATCCGCACCACCAGAGAGCCCCATGCTGTACCTGCACCACCAAAAAGAGAGTCATGCTGTACCTGCACCACCAGAGAGAGAGCAACACTGTGCCCGCACCACCAGAGAGAGAGCCATGCTGTACCCGCACGACTAGAGAGAGATAGTGACACATTGTACCTGCACCACCAGAGAGAGAGCCACGCTGTACTCACACCACCAGAGAGAGAGCCATTCTGTACCTGCACCACCAGGGAGAGAGCCATGCTGTACCTGCACCACCAGAGGAGAGCCACGCTGCTGCCCAGGGAGAGAACTACCAGGGAGAGAACTACGCTACCCAGCACCCCCAGAGAGAGAGAGAGCCACACTGCTGCCCAGCACCACCGGAGAGAGAACCACACTGCTGCCCAGCACCACCAGAGAGAGGGCCATGCTGCCCAGCACCACCAGATAGAGGGCTACACTGCTGCCCAGCACTCCCAGGGAAAGAAAGACTGAACCACTGCCAGGGTACAGACGTGCTACACTACAGACCGGAGTCGGCCTGGGCAACCCAGAGTGAAGGAACATCCAGCAGGAGGGACCACTGCTACTGTTTCGTTAGTCTGGAAAGAGGGCCTTTGGGCCCTTAATCCATTACTGCACCTAGGGACCGAGTCATAAGGAAGTGCCTAACCTGCTATCCTCTAGGCCTTATTGACTGCTGCAATGCACGCCAACAATATAGGGGTTGGGGGGGGGGGGGGCTGACACCATGTTATACCGCACCAGGTGACACCAACCCTAGTAACGCCACTCTTCCTGGGCTGTTCAGGTAACCAGGAAGTAACTCAAAAAATGTAAAAAAAAAAAAAAGTTTAAAACAAGTAAAAATGATATACTTTCCTAGCTATTTACTAAAGCTAGCAGCATAAGGATTAAAAAACAGTCACTGATGATTAAAAAGTGCAGTTCTGCTTTAATTACCTCCAGTTTCATTATTTACAACCTGGAGACAATTATTTTCGAATATGGTGCAGCCATGGCACCACTTTGTAAAAGTGACGCTATAAAGAACATCTAAATCTAACACACATTTTGGTAAAGCTACCAAAACTGGCAGCAGGACTTTTTGAATCTGGCACAGGACTGTTTAACGAGCCATACCACCAGAAAAGTGGCACAAATGCTTTATTGAATTCCCCCTGTAGGGTAAAAGGTGTCCTTCT
Organism: Pelophylax lessonae; assembly: GCF_965119305.1. Lineage (NCBI taxonomy): Eukaryota > Metazoa > Chordata > Amphibia > Anura > Ranidae > Pelophylax > Pelophylax lessonae. The sequence goes on from NC_138772.1 coordinate 476,053,197, forward strand.
TTCCCATCTCAGGAGGTTAGTATACAAGCTCAGTTGTCATAGCCCACAAGAGGTGCCAAAGTGGGGGCAAAAATGCTGAGACAGACAATCCGCCCCTCTGTATCAGTACATGTAGGCCCAGTGACTAAAAACTGTCTTCCTACACTTCTAGCAGTTTGGTTCTAGTTACAAAGACAGAGATTTGGTTAAATTGTAAGCTTGTAGTACACCATTCTACCAACAATCCGGTGTGCCGAGAGCCTGCGGAGAGTGAGAGGGGTCCAGCCCCAGGAAAGCCTACACAGGTCGTGAGTACTGAGGATTGCCCCTGGGGGTCTGCCTGAAGTGTTAGAGGAGACCACTCCAGAAGAGGTTCTGAAATCCAGTGTCAGCTAGCTGCAAAGGGGGTACCTAGGTTGAGGACCCTGAATTTACAAAGGGGGTACAAAGTCCGTGGGCCCTGAAGAGTTACAGTCAAGGGGGTATCTGCATCTGGGCCCTGAATTGTATAGAGTGTGTCAGTTGCAAGTACAGATTTGCAGAGTTCTACTTCATACTACCTCAAGCTGGCCAAAGCGGGGGACAGTATTCAGTGAATTGTACAGCATAACAGTGTCAAGAGTTCTACACTTTCCCAGTCCTGGATCTTCTGGACTTTCAGTCGAGGATTCAGCACTTCTATCAAGTTGCAGTGTGTACTCAGTGTCAGTGAGCGTTGGCTGGTGCCGGCTGGCGTCAAGGAAGCGCCAACGGGCATTTTCAGGAGTAAAAGTCCCAATTGTAATTAGTTCGAGCCTAAAGGAGTATCCCACTCATTCCCTTCTCCCATCCCCTTTAACTTATAATAAAAACCACAAACAAAGATGTCGGAGTTGTCGTTGCTTCAGTTGTCACACCAGGGACTCAGCTCACATGGGCTGGAGAGAATTCCGGTACTAATGGCAGACCCACATCAGGCACAGGCCTGGAAACCTTGCTACACTGAGGTTATGCAATTTACCAAATTTATGGAGAGATTTCTACCTATAAAATTACCTATAAACCTTTAGATTTTACTTTGGTGGAAGAAAAGAGCTATTCCTATTTGGATATATGATAGGGCATGAACAAACTCGAGCGACTATGTCCATTGGTGGGGGTCATATGACCTTCAGAGTGTGGAATTTGGCTTTGGGATATATTTACTCAACACATAAAAGCCATAGGAAAACAGATAGTGCTGAGAGGTCTCAACATTTGCAACCATGACCCTTAAATATTTGAGGTAAAATTATATGTGAATAACAAAGCAAAAGGCCCTTGTTCTAAGGAATTAGAAGGTAGCATTTCAAAAGGACTTTTATCTCCTACTGATACATTTATTTTTATTATCATATTCACAGTTTGTTCAGCTTACTTAATTTTCACATTTACAGACATGTCAACCTGGGAGAACAGTTGAAGGTGATAAGGTATAGGCCCTTGCCTTGTGTTGAAAACTGGGTGCGTTTCAGTGAGTGCACGATGAAATAGGAGCATTTAACCACTTTACCCCTAAAGGATTTTGCTGTCTTACGTCCAGGCCACTTTTTGCGATTCGGCGCTTTGCGACTTTAACTGACAATTGTGCGGTCGTGCGACACCATACCCAAACGAAATTTAGGTCCTTTTTATCCCACAAACAGAGATTTCTTTTGGTGGTATTTGATCACCTGTGCGATTTTTACACTTTGCGCTATAAACAAAAAAAGAGCGTAAACAATATTTTTCACATTTTTTTATATGAAATTCCCCCCCATAAAAATGTAAAAAATCTAATTTTTTTTTTAATTTTTGGGCAATTTGTTTTCTGCTACCTATGTTTGGTAAAAAAAATCACAATAAGCGTATTTTGATTGGTTTGCGCAAAAGTTATTGCGTTTACTAACTAAGGGAAAGATTTCTGTTATTTTTGGTTTTTATTTTTTTTTAACGAGTAATGGCGGCGATCTGCGATTTTTTTTGCGGGACTGCGACATTGCGGCGGACAGATCGGACCCTTGACTGACATTTTTGACACTCTTGGGGATACCAATGACATTACTGCAGTAATCAGTGCTATATATATATGCACTGTTACTGTAAAAATGACACTGGCAGGGAAGGGGTTAATTTTATTGGAGAGGGAAGGGTTAATGTATGCCTGGTGCTTACTGACGTGTGTGTGGGGAGGTGACTGAGTGACACAAGGACAGATCACAGGTTCAGCTATGCTGAACCCTGCAATCTGACCCTGCCTGTCACTTAGGAGATCCGCCCGCTTGTGTTTACACAAGCGGGCGGATCTCCAGACTCGATTCCCCGACAATCGGGGAAGAGCAGCGGCGATCGCCGCTGCTCCTCCCCTGGCCCGACTCCCGCTATGACTGAATACAGCGGGAGCGAGCCTCCGGCGGCGCGCGCGCAGCAGAGAAAGGGGAATGTCTGGCGACGTAGGTCTACGTCGCCAGACGTTATCGAGCCACTTTGCCGCAGTAGAGCTCTAGTGAGCAGATGGCAAGTGGTTAATTTTCACATTTACAGACATGTCAACCTGGGAGAACAGTTGTAGGTGATAAGCTATAGGCCCTTGCCTTGTGTTGAACACTGGGTGCGTTTCAGTGAGTGCACAATGAAATAGGAGCATTTAAATACATATAGAAAGTTGTACAGAGTACATGGACAGCTAATAGGAACAAATGCCAAGAATCATAGTGCAAGGGCATCACGAAGTGTCTATGCAGACAAAATAAGATACAGTGCATTCTAAAAGTAATCATACCCCTTGAAATTTTCCACATTTTGTCATGTTACAATCAAAAATGTAAATGTATTTATTGGGATTTATGTGATAGATCAACACAAAGTGGCCCATAATTGTGAAGTGGAAGAAAAATGATAATGATAAATGATTTTCAAAACGTTTTACAAATAAATATCTAAAAAGTGTGGCGTGCATTTGTATTCAGCCCCCCGGAGTCAATACTTTGTGGAAACACCTCTGCAATTACAGCTGCAAGTCTTTTTGGGGATGTCTCTACCAGCTTTTCACATTTAGAGTGTGACATTTTGCCAATTCTTCTTTGGAAAATAGTTCAAGCTCTTTCAGATTGGATGGAAAGCGTCTGTGAACAGTAATTTTCAACTTTTACTAAAAAAGGAGTAAGGAAACTGGCATACACACCACCCTGGGATGCCTGTCTATCTCACCCACTCGGCGCTAAGGTGCTCAATGCTGTAATAAATAAATAAAATAGCTCCAAAGAATACGATAGTATGTATAAAATCTCAAAACTATCAAAATCCGATTACAGGTATTACAGGATATAAACTGATATAAAATCAAGCCTCCATCTAAAAGACCTTTCGGATTTCAGCAGCTGTTATAAATAAATAAAACAATAATAAAAAGGTGTGTACATCTAATGGCAATTACATGTATACACTAACAGCGCTAATGATCACATAGTCCATAATGTGTCAGAAAGTGTGAAGTGTCCAGCCAGCATCAGCGTCTCTGGCAGTGGCGTACCAATAGGGGGGGGCGGGCGGGGCGGTCCGCCCCGGGTGCCACACATTAGGGGGGTGTCAGGGAAGACCAGGGTGACACCCGGGGCCGGCCGCAAGACTGCTTCCGCCGCGGAGGAGGAGGAACTGTTTAAAGCAGAGGATGTGAGAGAGACTCACTGTCACTCCCGAGCCCTGAATACACAGCGGTCGGCGCCTCGGCGGGAACTGCAGAAGTTACTGTGCTTGTTAATGAGAAGGCGATTGGTTGCTAGGACCGCCTATCAACCAATCACCTGCTCGTTAACTAGCACAGTAACTTCTGCAGTTCCCGCCGAGGCGCCGACCGCTGTGTATTCAGGGCTCGGGAGTGACAGTGAGTCTCTCTCACATCCTCTGCTTTAAACAGTTCCTCCTCCCCCGCTCTCCTCCTAAAAAGGTAGGGGGGGGTTGTATTGTAAAGGGTGGAATAAGAGTCTTTAGTGAGCTTCAGGTGAATAGGCTTAGGAGTATGATCCACTTTGGCTGGCTGAGTTGTGCTCTCACCACGAATCTAGCAAGAAATGTTGGTGTAACAGTTGGAAAGAAAGTGTACCGGGCTAGAGGGGCAGAAGCAGGAGATTTATGTAGAAATAGGTAGAGAACCCCGCAGATCAGTGGGATGCTCCTTTTGTGTGATTCATCCACTAAATAGTGCAGTAAATGGGAGAGAAAAGTGGTCTGATCTTTTCTAGGAGTGTAGTAGGAATATACAGTGACCTTGCATTCAAACAAATGGCCGATCAAAATAAGGTATTGTCCCTCAGGGTCATTGATCTCTGCCAGGAGGGAAATATGTATTGATCAGTAAAATGCCACAAGAATACCTCTGTGTTTCGGCTGAGGCCATGTAGGGTTATTTTGAGGGGGGGGGGGGGTGGCTTTGTATTGTAAAGGGGTCATTTTGAGGGGGGGGGTGGCTTTGTATTGTAAAGGGGTCATTTGGAGGGGGGAGGGCTTTGTATTGTAAAGGGGTTCTTTGGGGGGGGTGGCTTTGTATTGTAAAGGGGTTCTTCTGGGGAGGGTGGCTTTGTATTGTAAAGGGGTTCTTTGCGGGGAGGCTTTGTATTGTAAAGGGGTTCTTTTTTTTTGGGGGGGGGGGTGGCTTTGTATTGTATAGGGGTTCTATGGGGGGGCTTTGTATTGTATAGGGGTTCTATGGGGGGATTTATTGTAGAGGGGTTCTATTGGTGGGGGCTTTGTATTGTAAAGGGGTTATATTGGGGGGCTGTGTAATGTAAAGGGTTGTATGGGGGGTGGGGCTGTGTAATGTAATGGGTTCTATTGGGGGGCTGTGTAATGTAAAGGGTTCCATGGGGGGGTGGGAGCTGTGTAATGTAAAGGGTTCCATGGGAGGATGGGGGCTGTCTAATGTAAAGGGTTCCAATGGGGGGCTGTGTAATGTAAAGGGGTCCAGGGGTAAGGGGACTGTGTAATGTAAAGAGTTCCAGGGGTAAGGGGGCTGTGTAATGTAAAGGGGTCAAGGGGTACGGGGGCTGTGTAATGTAAAGGGGTCCATGGTTAAGGGGGCTGTGTAATGTAAAGGGGTCCAGGGGTACGGGGGCTGTGTAATGTAAAGGTGTCCAGGGGTAAGGGGGCTGTGTAATGTAAAGAGGTCCAGGGGTACGGGGGCTGTGTAATGTAAAGGTGTCCAGGGGTAAGGGGGCTGTGTAATGTAAAGGGGTCCAGGGGTACAGGGGCTGTGTATTGTAAAAGGGGGTCTCCATACATTTTACACGTGACATGTCAATGAGCAGTTTGCGTCGCCTGGGGGGGGGGGGGCAGATATAGGATCCGCCCCGGGTGCCAAATGCTCTAGGTACGCCCCTGGTCTCTGGTGTTAATATCCTTCAGCCAATTTTCCAAACACTTAGTGTGTGTGTTCATGCACCTTCACCACACCAGCATGCCCCCCAAGCAGTGCCCACATACCTCACTGAGGGGTAAAAAAGGCCAAAAAAGTTGTATAAGACAGGAGGATTTCTCTCTCAAGTGCAGCTCAGGGACTCCACCAAACCAAGTGGAGTGATCCAGCTATTGGTTTGGTGGAGTCCCTGAGCTGCACTTGAGAGAGAAATCCTCCTGTCTTATACAGCTTTTTTGGCCTTTTTTACCCCTCAGTGAGGTATGTGGACACTGCTTGGGGGGCATGCTGGTGTGGTGAAGGTGCATGAACACACACACTAAGTGTTTGGAAAATTGGCTGAAGGATATTAACACCAGAGACGCTGATGCTGGCTGGACACTTCACACTTTCTGACACATTATGGACTATGTGATCATTAGCGCTGTTAGTGTATACATGTAATTAACATTAGATGTACACACCTTTTTATTAATATTCAACTTTTGCCACAGATTCTCAATTGGATTTAGGTCTAAACTATAACTGGGCCATTCTAATACATGAATATGCTTTAATCTAAATCATTCCATTCTAGCTCTGGCTGTATGTTTAGGGTCGTTGTCCTGCTGAAATGTGAACCTCTGCCCCAGTCTCAAGAATTTTGCAGACTCTAACAGGTTTTCTTTTAAGATTGCCCTGTATTTGGCTCCATTTATCTTCCCATCAACTATGACCAGCTTTCCTGTCCCTGCTAAATAAAAGCATCCCCACAACATGATGCTGCCACCACCATGTTTCACGGTAGGGATGGTGTGTTCAGGGTGATGTGCATTGTTCGTTTTTCACCACACATAGCGTTTCGCTTTTAGGCCAAAAAGTTAAATTTTGGTCTCATCTGACCAAAGAACCTTCTTCCACATGTTTGTTGTGTCCCCCAAACTGCAAACGGGATTTCTTATGGCTTTCTTTTAACAATGGCTTTCTTCTTGTCACTCTTTCATAAAGGCCAGATTTGTTGTCCTGTGGACAAATTCTCCCACCTGAGCTGTGAATCTCTGCAGCTCCTCCAGAGTTGCCTCTTGGCTGCTTCTCTGATTAATGCTCTCCTTGCCCGGCCTGTAAGTTTAGGTGGACGGCCATGTCTTGGTAGGTTTGCAGTTGTGCTGTACTGTTTTCATTTTCGGATGATGGATTGAACAGTGCTCCGTGAGATGTTCAAAGCTTGGGATTTTGTTTTTTATAACCTAACCCTGCTTTAAAATTCTCCACAACTTTATCCCTGACCTGTCTGGTGTGTTCCTTGGCCTTCATGATGCTATTTGTTCACTAAGCTTCTCTAAGAAATCTCTGAGGGCTTCACAGAACAGCTGAATTTATACTGAGATTAACATACACACAGGTAGACTCTATTTATTAATTAGGTGACTTCTGAAGGCAATTGTTTTCACTAGATTTTAGTTAGGGGTATCAGAGTAAAGAGTGGGTTTATGAATGGGACCTAAAATGGCAGCGACAGTGTACACTAAAACAGCAAATTATACAATTTACTCTTATTACTGTTTATACATTTGAATATATATTAACGGTTGCAACTTGGAGCTCACACGAGGCTGAGGAATTTCTCCAGCTCTAGACACCTGAGCTACCAATCACCGGAGCTGTCTCAGCCTTGGTGGAAGAGGAATGAGTCACATGCTCCTCCATTAATCACATGCTCCTCCATTAATCACATGCTCCTCCATTAATCACATGCTCCTCCATTAATCACATGCTCCTCCATTAATGGTCGTAGTCATATCTGGGTCCCTTTTAAACAGCAGGATCTGTCCAGTCAATCACTGCCTTTACTCTCTCTGCCTTTGATGGACATCCCACTAGGAGAGGGATAAAAAACAGGACTGTAATTGGCGGACAGGTGGTAATTCCCACCCACTGGACCTAGGAGAAGAAGGTGGCTGTATGACAGTGCAGGAAGAGCAGACATAGGGGACAGACTACCCTGAACAGCAGGACACCTTGTATTACAGCAGTGGTCACACACTTGTTCATGTTGGTTGAAGCGTATTACTCTGTCAAGCACCATTATTATAGTGACTTTCTGTATGACCTGACTTCTCTGTGACTTCTCTGTAAAGGTACCAGTCCTCCCTCCATACCAATGTAATAGTTCAGAGCTACACGTTTCCATACAGTGTGTGGAGCTATCCTCAACTAGCTAAGCATGGCATGCGATGCTCCAGTCTTGACAGAGAGTAGATGTATGGGCACTTCCGTGGATCTAGGCAAACGGCATGTAGGTCTCTGCACCTGGGCAGCGCTTTTGAGGAGAAGCAGCTCTATGGTAAATGTAAGAAGAAGCAAGGCGCCTCTAAGTGCAGTAACTTTACGTTTATTTGCAGGTAAAGGATTAAAAACACTCACAGAATTGCAAGGTATAGCAGGTAAAAGAAGAGCTGAAGAGTTCCAAGAAGCCTTGCCGGGATCTGCAGAGCCATAGCTCAGATGAGCGGACATCGGGGGCTCTGCTTCCTGTGTGGGCATTCTCTATGCGGCATAGGTCTGAAAAAGGAGCCCCGCATGCTCCGAAACATGTAACCTGCCATCCACCCGCATCATTGGACACCGGCCGCCTGCGTCTCTGCATAGTTGCTTGGAGTCCTATGCTGCATAGAGAACGCCCACACAGGAAGCAGAGCCCCGGATGTCCGCTCATCTGAGCTGTGGCTCTGCAGATCCCGGAAGGCTTCTTGGAACACTTCAGCTCTTCTTTTACCTGCTATACCTTGCAATTCTGTGAGTGTTTTTAATCCTTTACCTTCAAATAAAATGTGAAGTTACTGCACTTAGAGGTGCCTTGCTTCTTCTTACATTTGACGCTCCAGTCTTCCATATCCATCGGACAAATCACAGGTTTCTTCTTCCTGACACCTATAAATACCTAATCTGACCACGGCCATGTCAGAGGAGTAATAGTAATCATAATATGGTAAAGGATATCCACGGGTTAATGTGGAAGGACTTTTGGCCCTAAAACGCTCAGGTGACACTGCCCTAGTCCAATGACTGATCTGCAGTATTAGGGCAGCTGCAGTCATAGTCTGGTTGGCTTTTAAGACAAGTGGAAGAATTTGATTGTGTACAAACTTTCATACCATGACAGGCTTAAATGAAAGAAGCGTATTTGTTTTTGGAGGTTCATTGTTCAGTTTTCAGGATGTAAGCAGGATAAGAACTGACAGCACATCTTGAAGGAGACATTTTTCTGGGGAAACAAACAGGCAGATTGTAACTGACATGAAAAAATAAACTCTTCTGGTTTGCTTTCAAGATCAGTAATCTTCAAGCTTAGGCAGGCCATAGACGGTACAAATGTCTATCCTGCAACCACAGATTGCAGGAAAGAAATTTGCACGATTCCCCCATTAACACAGACAGGGCTGACAGGGGAATCCCTCCTGCCAAGGCATTGTATTCTATGGGCGAGGTAAGCCGTCCCTTCCGGGAGAAGACAATCATTATTGCTAGCAGCTATAGCAGTTGCTCAAGATAATCGCAAGTAAAGTCTAGCAGGCTGTTTGTTCCCAAGTTAATCGATCGATTGGTACATTCAGGCTGACCATACACAGTTAGAATCTCAGCCAGTTCCAGCTGAAACAGCTGAGATTTAAACTGTCTATGGCCAGCCTTAGATGAAAATTGTGGAATTATCATTGCTTCATTGCTGAATTATAACATACAAGTATAGTAGAAAGCGATAGGGGGAGATTTCCTAAGGGTCCTTTCACACGACCGCTCCGATCAGATCCACCTGTCAGTTTTTTAGGCGGATCTGATCGGATCCTCCATGCATCCCTATGGGGCAGCGGATGTCAGCGGAGACATGATTAGGGTATTACTGATGCTTACTCCCAGTTAACCTCAACCATTATGCTAACCTGAACAAATTACCAGTGACACCAGCTTTGGAGAAAATTGGCCCGGTGGGCCATTTATTAACAAAATAACCAAAACACATTATTTCTTAACATAACCATAAATATTCCAGTATACCATGAAATAAGTTGTTGGTCTTGGGAGGCACAAAATTCCAATTAACTATGTATCAGCGTAATTCGTTAAACGGTCCCCAGCCGCGCAACACCAGCTCGGGGACAACCCACTTGACCACTGATACCTCCTTGTTACCACTTCCCGTTAATCCACTTATTAACCGAGATACACTAGAGGGCCCCATACCTTAGATGGGTCATCCTATGCACTTTGTTACCAACACTGTTTACCGCCTTCAAAGACCCCCAACCGCCACAGCACGCAGGCGTGAAACCTTACACCTGCGAGCCCCTCCACAAACGCAAAGCCCGCTGTATGCCATCCTGAATGCCGAGAAACCACAAATCCGTGCCCACCGCATTCAGGTGCATGCCATCACCACGCAGATACCGCCAGGTATCCACCTCCAGCTCCCGATGCCTGACCACCAACCCCCCCGTTCCTAATGACAAAATGGCTGACCGCCGAATTGACCTTAATACGGGCCTTATTCAATTTTGCTACCGACCTGGCAAAACGCCAGGATGTGCGGCCGACAATCTCCGACCAGATCACAACCATCCCGGGAAAGGACATGCGCAGCCGGAGAAAATCGTATTTAATGTCCCGGATGAGGTGGCGCATGGACCGGACCCCCAAGTCATTGCCCCCCGCATGCAACACCAGGATACCCGGGGCTCTGTCCAAATGCGCAAATCGATCGACCTCCGGCAGAACCCTGCACCAAAGTAACCCCGGAATTCCAATCCACCGGATAGTGGCCTCCTCCCTGGTGAAACCCAACTGCCGCCCATCATGCCTCACTTCCGCCCTCCTGGCCCCCCAATACACATACGAGTGTCCTAAGATCCACATGAGGCAGGCAGCTCCCCCTGTAAAGAAAAGACAGCACCACGGCAATGATAACATTTAAACAACCAGCCACCACCCCCGAACCACACATGCATCTAAACCAAATGAGGACGAACATACAAACGAAAATGAAAAGATTCCCACCTGCCTATCCGTCTCAACGTCGCTTCATCCACACCCCACCTGGCCGCCTCAGTGGCCGCCCCGATGCGGAAGGAGTGAGAAGCGTAACTGCGGGCATCATAACCCAGCTCTGACAAGCACTTCCGGAACACTGCTATAAACTGAAACTTGGACAGAGCTGAACCGTCTCTGTGCAGCAGAAAGGAGCCCACCAAAGACGGACGCACCCGCCTAAACTCCTCCACCACGGCAACCGGGCAAATAGATGAACCCCACACCCGGTACAGGCGCACATACACACCTCTGCCCTCTTGATCCGTCTTGGAGCGCCCAAGAAAGATCACAACAGCCGAGTCAGAACAACTCACCTCCCCATCTTGCAGTCCGCCGTGCACACTCCTTGAAGGGCTAACCAACTCCCCAATGCGAAACGCCCCATAGAAGGCCAAAACGAAAGCCGCTGTAAACAAGAGCGACTCATATTCCGAAGAGCATGTTCTCCTCAATTTACCCACCAACTCACCCAGCAGCCGAAAGGAGACCGGTCTGCGCACATCCGGTCGCCTAACTCCCCTCCTGTACCCCTTCAAAGCCTGCCGCACCATGAAGTCCTTGGTAAAATCCACAGACCCGGACATTATGAACAAGAACGCTAAGACAGCCAACTTCCGAGTGATGGCCGCCGCCGACACCCCTTGTTCAAAATTCAAGCATACAAAGTACAATAAAAGTGAATGAGAGCCCATACTCACCCCGTCCACACCGGTCAGAGCCAACAAGGCCCGCCATTCCCCCCATACCTTAGAATACGCCGCCCAAGTCCCGACACTCAAGGACCGTCTGACCAAGTCGGCGGCAATCCCAAAGCAATCGTCCAGAGCTCCGATGGACAAGGCTCCCCCCGTTGCTCCGCAGCCGGCGCCAACTCCCGAAACCTGTCCATCTGAAAACGAGACAAAGAATCTGCCACCGAGTTGGTCACACCTGGCACATGTACTGCATACAAGAAAACATTTAATTGCAAGCAACGCAAAACAAGATGGCGCAACAGCCGAATCACCGGCGGAGAAGAACCCGACAACCTGTTGATGACCTGCACCACCCCCATGTTATCGCAGTGCAAACGCACCTTCTTGTCACTGAAGACCCCCCCCCCCACAATTCCACTGCGACTATAACGGGGAATAGCTCCAACAGAACCAAGTTCCGCAAGAAACCTTCCGCCCGCCATGCCGACGGCCATTGCTCGGCGCTCCAACGGCCCCCCAAGTAAGCACCATAACCCGTGGAACCCGCAGCATCCGTGAACAGGTCAATATCCCAATTGCTAACAGGACCCCCCAGCCAAAGCGAACGACGGTTGTACTCCGACAGGAATACGTGCCAGACCCGCAAGTCGTCAACCAGCTCCGCAGACAGCGTGACATAATGATGCGGAGATCGGATCCCTGCTGTAGCAGCCGACAGGCGGCGGATAATGACTCGACCCATAGGCATGATCCGACATGCAAATACCAACTTGCCAAGAAGCGACTGCAACCTCCGAAGTTGCACCTTGCGCTTGCCCACCAACAGGCAGATCTCCGCCTTAATGTCGCGTAACTTGTCGTCCGGCAAGCGACATTCCATAGCCACCGAGTCAATAACAATGCCCAAAAAACTGATCGTGGTCGTTCGACCCTCCGTTTTATCCGCTGCCAAGGGAATGCCGAAACGCTCCGCCACATGTTGCATGGTGGCCAACAAAATACCGCACAAGGGGGAAGACGAGGGGCCAATACACAGAAAATCATCCAGGTAATGGATAACCGAATTGACCCCCGACACCTCCCGAACCACCCACTCCACGAACGAACTGAAGGTCTCAAAAAATGCACAGGAGATAGAGCAACCCATGGGCAGGCAGCGATCGACATAGAAAGCATCCAACCACCTACAGCCCAGCAAGCGAAAACTGCCCGGATGCACCGGCAACAATCGAAATGCGACTTCCACATCCGTTTTGGCCAGCAAAGCATCCTGCCCATAACGGCGAACCCAACAAATAGCAGCATCAAAGGACATGTACGACACCGCATAGGCTCCCGGATCAATGCCATCGTTGACCGAACCCCCTTTAGGAAAGGACAGATGGTGGATCATTCGAAACTTATTCGGCTCCTTCTTCGGAACCAAACCCAATGGGGAAACCACCAAATCAGCCAAGGGGGGTTCAGCAAAAGGACCAGCCATGCGGCCCAATGCCACCTCCTTCGCCAACTTGTCGGACACCACCCCGGGGTTCAGCCTCGTCGAACGCAAATTGTCCACCATGGGGGGAACACGGTCAAGGGAACATGGAATACGGAAACCGACCGAAAACCCCTCCTCCAACAAGTGAGCCGCCGCCCGATCCGGATACTTACTTAGGAAAGGCCGCATCCTTTCCACCATCACCGGCGTCGTCCCTTTTGTTCTGAGCGTCCCCGGCACGGAGCTTACCCTGCTTGAAACAACGGGAGAAGGGGTGAGAGCCCCCGCAACTGGAGCACTCATGCTTGAACCTACAGGCAGTCCCGAAGCGGCACGTCCCTTCGTTAAACTGCCAACAGAAACCCAGACGCTTCGCGGCCGGCTGTCCGGGGGTAGACGGACCACCGACCCCGCTCAGAAAGGAAGACGGTGCCGCCCGGGCCGACGTCATAAGGCGCATCCACAAACTGATGTCCTTGTGGTCCCACCGCAACGACGGGCGAACCGCCTTGCGCTGACGGAATTGCTCGTCATAACGGAGCCACGCCACCCCCCCATAAACCCTGTGGGCCTCCCCGATCGTGTCCAAATAACAAAACAAAGCGGAGCAATGCTCCGGATCTTTCTTCCCCACCACACTCGCAAAGATAGCAAAGGCTTGAAGCCAATTGCTGAACGTGCGCGGAATCAAACGAAAACGCCGCCGTTCCTTGTCCTCCTTCTTCGATTCCTCCGGCTTCACCCTATCCAGGTTAAACTTCTCCAACGGAAGTAAAGTAAATATCTCTACGTACTCGTCCTTCCATATCTTCTCCCGGACCTCCGTCTTGAGGTGTGCCCCCAAGGGGCCCTCAAAACAGACGTACACCTCACACTTCGCTGAATCCGCTAAACGAATCGCATCATCCTTACCTGCCTCCTTGGGCTCCGCAACCTTGTCCACCGCGGGTGCCGCAGGAGACGGCTCCCCCGGCGTCACCACCTTGTCCCCCGAAGCAGCAGGGGCCGAACCAGCCCCCGAAGGCACCGTGCCGGACGCCGCCGCGGCCGGAACCCCAACCGGACCCCACACTGCCCCCGGCGCCTGACCCACCACGCTACCATCAAAACACTGGACCAAGGACCGCAGTCCCGCCAGCAAGTCCCCCAGGCCCCCCCGCCACCACCGGCGCAGCAGGCCCGGGGACCCTCACCTCCGCGACCGGCGGAGAGCCAACCCCCCCCGGAGCCCCCACAACCTCAGCGGGCCCCCCCGGTTCTGATCCACCCCCAACGCCCCAACCAACGCAGACAAAGCAGACCGGACAGACAAAGGATGTACAGACAAAGGCTCACCTGACTGGGACCCTGCGGCCGCGGGTCCCGCAGCCACAGCTGACAATGGTCCCGGAGCACTCCCCTCCTCGGAACTGGACAGCTCCCCCTCCGACCGGACCTCCGGATCTTCAGCCTCTCCAACCGACCTGGAACCGGAAAGCACAGGGGGGGCGCTCCGCTCGGCCTCCCCCCCCCCGCCAATGACCGGAACTGGCGTCCTCCACCGACCTCCGCTGCCGATTCCTGCCGGGCCTGTCCAACACATCCTCTTCCGGGGACACCGCCGCACTGGGCATGCGCTGTGCAGCAGCGCCGGCCGCTCTCCCCAACTGGCCAGGGCGCCTGCTCGCTCCTCTCCCGCGCCGAGCTGACCCGGGCAGCCGGTCCTCACCGCCACGGGCAGCCGCAGTGCTTCTTGCATCTAGACGAGCGGGCGGGGCCGGAGGCGCAGCAGGAGTATGGCGTCGGGGATTCCTCCCAGAGGCCCGCCGAGCCCAGCAAGCGAGCGCTGGGACGGCGACCCTGGAGGGTCCACACAGGGGCTCCCATTGTGGCGCTGAGCTCCGGGGGATAATGCGGGGCTGTAACGCTCTGGTGGCCGGGACCACCGAGCGCGGGAATGCCGCTCCCCCCTCTCCGAATCGTCCACCGCCATGGCCGCATCCAGGTGCCGCTCCAGCCACAGTGTCCCACGGGAAGCAGCCGCCTCCCGCAGCCGAGCGATGACGGCCTCCAAATCACCCATGGAAGAAGCGATCCCAACAGGTGGAAGATAGCAGAGGAAAACGCAGATCCTTTCTTCTTAGCTGCCACAAAGAATGTGCTGAAAACCCCACCTACCTATCACTGCCCAATCCCTGACCTTGACCTCAACATGGACCTATTGCCATTAACCCCTAACTGCCCGTGGCCCAGTAAACCCCCTCATGAGGCCCTGCGCTTATTTTTTTTTTTTTTTTGCTTCGGGCCTGTCTTGTCCGCTGCCATCCGCTGCCATCCGCGTTCGATCCTGTCTGTGAAATCCGGACGAATGGAAACCCTATTTTCCATCCGTCCAGTGCATCGAATTGGATGGGATCGGATGACAGCGGACAGGCGGTCACCACTAATGTAAGTTGACACTTTTACCAATCTAAGGGTTCATGTCTACATTGATCACCAATGTAAGGGGACACTTTTGGACTTATTACTAATGTAAGGGGACACTCTACTTCTGTATGGGTCCTGCAAGCAAGTGGAGATCACTGTAGTAGGGGTACCTACTACAGTTATTTTAAGTTTCTACAGGGATCCCGCAGGTATGGCACATACATAAATTGATCCAAATTCGAACAATGTACTGTAACTATGTAAAAATTGCCATATCTAAAGTTCAACTTTAAACAAGTTGAACCTAGTCATTAGCCCTCATTGCATCCACCCATAGGTAAAACCTGCCAGGATTAGCTGAACTATTGATTGAGAGTTCCAGAAAACTGGATTTTAGGACTATATTCTATGTGGGAAATGCCTAATTTTCTTAGTTAAATTGTAAGTTAGAGAGTTATACTGAACAAAATCACATCCTAGGTCAGATGATAAGCTAAATATAGCACATAACTATACTGAACAATAGTTGGTTCTTCAGCTGTAGCAGGTCAGACTTCGGGCATGTGAGTGGTCACAGCAGAGTGGCATTAAATAAAGGCTCTTTTGATGCATTAAGAAGATGTGACCATGGGAAGGAAGGGCTTTAGGTAACTGTACAGTAAATCTAAGTGACATCACAAGCCCTTTACTGTCAGGATTTTGTTCGAGCCTCTTAACAACAACACACGTGCAGAAGATGTACTTAAATGGCTACCTCTAATGACACTAAATATTCTGCCAGCCTTCTTCTTTCAATGCATTCTGCTGTTCCTTCTGTAAACCAAAAAAAAAAATAGATATAGATAGATAGATAGATAGATAGATAGATAGATAGATAGATAGATAGATAGATAGATAGATAGATAGATAGATAGATAGATAGATAGATAGATAGATAGATAGATAGATAGATAGATAGATAGATAGATAGATAACTTCCTATAAGTTACTATGCACACAGTAATTTATCTTTTGTGTAACTATTCTATTGTATTGCTTACATTTCCAAGAAGCCAGCGGAAGCACAGGGCACTGTGCTTACAGCTTTACCCATATATTTATCAAATTCATTCTAGACCCCCCTAAAAAAGGAAGACCGAACTTCTGCATTGTACAATTCCACTCCCCTAAGCTAAGCACCCCATCTTATGTTCAAGAAAGTTAAACTAGAAAAACTCCCTTCTAGAAACTTGACTATGATGTTATTTCTCACACACTAGCAACAAATTACTACTGCTGTTGTGTCCATGGAGAAGGTTTGTCGTGTGCATATTTAAGATCCCCAGCAATACACAATGTAGTCACTAAATGAGCTTTTGGTACCTGTCCCATACTACAAGTAATGTATCAGAAGTATGTATTTGGTAAGAAGCAACTCAAAGCAGCAGATATTCAGTCATAGTTATCTATGGAAATCTTTCAGCATGGGTGAAAATAAAGGATAAAGCAGGGTGAGGTGAGCTGCTAGAGAAAGACTTTAATAACCTTAGTGCTTCTGCTTTGAATTTTGAGGATGATTTACTCCACAGTGCCAGCAGCTACAGAGGCCAATGAAAGCTTGTTTTAAAGCTGGCTCGCTTTAAGGCCTAACTCCAGGCTGCTGCAAAAATGTAACAATGTGCTACCTTTGTATTGGTATACATTTTAAATGTAAATGTTCACTTGCTTCCAATTTTTTTGCCAAAAATATGTAAAGTGAACATCTACGTTGCCAACCGTCAGTATATTTACAAAATCAGTGATTTTTTTTTACAACTGTCTGTTAATATCAGGGGCTGATAATTTGTCATGCTGTGTTGAGTTTTTAAGTGTAAACCAGGCAATTTACTTGTAAGGGGTACTGTCAGTGTTTCTATATTGTGTTTATACTGTTTTAATATCAGTTGTTTTCGTTTTTAATAGGATTGCTGTCATTTTTTCAGGTTGTCAGTAAATAATGTGCTAAACCAGAAAGTCAGTAAAAAATTCTGCAGGAGATTGGCAACACTGATCTACATGGCAAAGGTCCTCATGTCTGGTAAGTCCTACAGCAACAATTCGCACTTCGAGTACAAAAATGTACAGTGGGGATCGAAAGTTTGGGCACCCCAGGTAAAAATTTGTATTAATGTGCATAAAGAAGCCAAGGAAAGATGGAAAAATCTCCAAAAGGCATCAAATTACAGATTAGACATTCTTATAATATGTCAACAAAAGTTAGATTTTATTTCCATCATTTACACTTTCAAAATAACACAAAAAAATGGCGTCTGCAAAAGTATGGGCACCCTGCAGAGTTAATATCTTGTACCTAGTGAGTAGAGCAGCAGATGGTGTCAGCAGGGAAGTGGACATTGTCAGTAGTTTAAATATTTTTTCATTTCATTTTACTTTTTTTATAATGTTTTACAATATTATTTTTTTTTCAGTTACTGTATATTGTACAATATTTTTTAACAATTCGTTTAGGAGCCCCATTGGAAGGCTCTGGTCTATACAGACCCCTGATGTCTCACTTTTTAGAAAGAGAAATGGGGACTGAGAACAGAGATTCCCCAGTCCCTTTCTCTGCAACATCAGCTGCACTGGACAGTGAATGAATGGGAAGTGCTCTGTGCTGAGTGGCTTCCTGTTCATTCAAAAACTGAAGCCTAGTAACTATGCTTTAGTTATGAATGAACACAGTGAGTGATCAGTACTGATCACTCACTGTGTTCATTTAGAAAAGGAAGGGGTCAGTAAATTGCATATTAACCAGCCCCGTTTCCTAGCTCTCCACCCTGAAACAGGAGGGTGCTGGCAGCACTGCGGGGAGGAGAGGGGGGGCAGCAGGGGGAATCTGCGTCACATGCGGTGAATATGGGGTGCACACCAGACACCCTGTGCGCGCGCCTATGCTGGGATTGCAAGTTTAAACAGGGAGCAAATAGCTATACAATGCTCAGCATGTGTCCATGCAAAAGATGAGAGAAATTTATTTAAAAATGCATTCTTTTAGGGTGCACAGTGTAAGAAATTTAGGTTGCATCAATAATAAATAATATTATTTTCTTTATTTCTGTGCTACAAAATAGCTAGGATGTATCTGTTGTATGTAATGTACTGTAAATTATTGAATGTATACCAAGCCAGTTATTGCAGTTTGTTATAGGATTTGCAAGGGATTTTGTTGTCTGCATTTGTTTTTATATTTCACCATTAATTTAGCACATGCAGGCAGATTATACAGAAAGAAAACATCAGATGTGTCTCAGATAGAGAGCAGATGTGTGGAGAGAACAGCTGAACTTAGAACCAGGGAGGTACATTAGAGCAATGGCAAGGATTAGTTTAGCTCAGGGTTTGTTCCAGCTGTCATACGTATTACTCAGAAAAGTCACTATTAAAATCTCTACACCAGATAAGAGTGTAGCTGCTTATCTTTAGCTCATCGCCACAATCTCAGTGATAGGCTAGCTTGTAAGATATATAATAGTTATGAAAACTATATCCCATAGCTGCCCATTGTATTTAAAGTGGAACTTCACTCTCCCAATCAACATTGATTATTCTGAATCCTCATGCTGCTAGCATTAGGAAATAGGAAAATATATCATATTTATTTATTTTTATTTATTTATTTTTATTTTTTTACACTTCCTCAGTTACTTCTTGGATTCTTGCCTAGGCAAATGATGTCATACATCCCAGGAGTCTTCAGTAGGGGAGGAGAGGAGGAGGGTAATTCTCATCCAAGCACACTCTACTGCCTGCATGCTTGAGCTAAGGACAGATGGATTCCAGGCAGTAAATGCTACATTAATAATTTGCCCTTAATTAAAGAGGTAGTAAACTCTTTAAGAGTTTAAGTTGAAGAAAAAAAAAAAAAATATGGTCCTGCAAAGCAATGTTATACAGTAACTCACAAAAGTGAGTACACCCCTCACATTTTTGTAAACCTTTTATTATATCTTTTGATGTGACAACACTGAAGAAATGACACTTTGCTACAATGTAAAGTAGTGAGTGTACAGCTTGTATAAGGGCTCTTTCACACGGGCGGTCCGTATGTCCGTTTTTCATCCCATCCGTTTGCGGATGAAAAACGGACATAATGTATCTCTATGTAAATACGGATGTCAGCGGATGACCATCCGCTGACATCCGTTTTTCGTCCTTTCAGTTCAGTTCAGTTTTTTTGAACGGAAGAGAACCCTATTTTTTCTTCCGTTCAAAAAACGGAACGGATGCAAAAACGGATGTCAGTGGTGTCATCCGCTGACATCCGTATTTACATAGAGATACATTATGTCCGTTTTTCATCCGCAAACGGATGGGATGAAAAACGGACATACGGACGTGTCTGTTTCAAAAAAAAAAAAAAAAAAGGAACTGATCGGGCAAAAAAAACTGAACGCCTGTGTGAAAGAGCCCTAACAGTGTACATTTGCTGTCCCCTCTAAGTCAAAATGTCCAAATTGGGCCCAAAGTGTCAATTTTCTGTGTGGCCACCATTATTTTCCAGCACTAGTGCTCAAGCCCACTACTGCGTCAAAGTACCCCATTATCAGTGGGTCCTACACTATCCATGAAAAAGAGATGAATCCAGCCTTTCTAACCCTTGGAGATAATACTCCTTGCTGGGAGAGATGTGCAAATGCACTACAGGGGACTCCTCCTATATCCATTTGATGGTGGACACTGATTGAGTACAGGTGTGTGTGGGGGGTGGGGAGGGCTGCTCAACCTCGATAGTCTGGTCAGACCGAATACATAATAAACCCCTATTTTCATTTTTATTTATGGACTCTCTTCAGATTTGGTAGTAATTTCTTTTGCATTTGCGCGCTATTCTTTTTTAATATACATGTCTTTTGGTTCATAGCTGCAGCAGCTTTGGAAATACATGGGTATGCTCCCCCAAATTTTTTGCCTGTTTATTTTCCAGCACTGCCTTAACCTTCTTGGGCTTGGAGTTCACCAGAGCATCACATGTTGCCACTGGAGTCCTCTTCCACTCCTCCATATTGAGATCATGGAGCTGGTGGACGTTAGAGACCTTGCGCTCCTCCACCTTCTGTTTGAGGATGCCCCACGGATGCTCTATAGGGTTTAGGGCTGGAGACATGGAATACTGCCCTGCGGCCCAGTCTCCGAAGGGAGGGGATGATGCTCTGCTTCAGTACACAGTGTCACAGTACATGTTGGAATTCGTGGTTCCCCTAATGAAATGTAGCTTCCCAGTGTCGGCAGCACTCGTGTAGCCCCAGACCATGACACTCCCACCACCATGCTTGACTGTAGGCAAGACACACTTGTCTTAGTACTCCTAATCTGGTTGCCGCCACACGCGCTTGACACAATCTGAACCAAATACGTTTACCTTGGTCTAATCAGACCACAGGACATGGTTCCAGGAATCCATGTCTTTAGTCTGCTTGTCTTCAGCAAACTGTTTGCAGGCTTTCTTGTGCATCATCTTTAGAAGAGGCTTCCTTCTGGGATGACAGCCGTGCAGACCAATTTAATACAGTTTGCGGCGTATGGTCTGAGCACTGACAGGCTGACCCCCCACCCCTTCAACCTCTGCAGCACGTGCACTCAACTTCTTTGGTTGACCATGGCGAGGCCTGTTCTGAGTGGAACCCGTCTTGTTAAACCGCTGTATGGTCTTGGCCACCGTCCTGCAGCTCAGTTTTAGGGTCTTGACAATCTTCTTATAGCCTAGGCCATCTTTATGTAGAGCAACAATTCTTTTTTTCAAATCCTCAGAGAGAATTCTGGGCAAAGTGACAGTGCCTCCTAAAAGCCCGATATTCCAGAAGGTAAACGCACCAATCTCTGATGCTTTGCCACCTCCCTTCTCCATCTAGGCTCTTCCTGCATTGTTGTAACAGAGCAGGGCCACAGGGTATGGCGGTACATGTGACCTTTTTACAGTAGCTGGTCTCTAGGCAGGAATACTGTTACAAGGAGGGGCAGTAGAACTATGCATCCAGGTAATCTATGACATAATTTGACCTCAGAGCTTACTTAGGTTTTACTCCTGCAGCAGGGAGGTGGTGCGGGTGTGCATATTGGAGTATATACCCTTCTGTGGGATGGTACATTAGGTGGCACCGTACCTTTGCTCTGAATAGGCAGTTGACAGTATTTATAAAACACTTTGTATTTTTTGTTAGAAAATTACTTAGAACCACCAAACATTATATATATATATATATATATATATATATATATATATATATATACATATACAGTGTTGGGGTAGTTACTCAAAAAATATAACTAGTTACTAGTTACTTCTGTAAATTGTAATGAGATTACTTTACTAGTTACTGCATTTGAAAATTAACTTCACTACTTATTACTTTACTTTTGAAAAAAAATATGAACAAATTCCAATGCGCATATTTATTTGTAGTGCACAAAAAAACAATACAATATTTATTGTTTTATTTATATATATATGACCACAGCGTGCCCCCTTTCAATGCCAGAGTGACCACCACAGCGTGCCCCCTTTCATTGCCAGAGTGACCACAGCGTGCCCCCTTTCAATGCCAGAGTGACCACAGTGTGCCCCCAGATTGACCACAGTGTTTCCCAGATTGTGACCACAGCATGCCCCCAGATTGACCACAGCTTGCCCCCAGATTGACCACAGCGTGCCCCCAGATTGACCACAGTGTGCCCCCAAATTGACCACAGCGTGCCCCCAGATTGACCACAGTGTGCCCCCAGATTGACCACAGTGTGCCGACAGAGTGACCACATCACGCCCCCAGATTGACCACAGCGTGTCCCCACAGTGACCACAGTGTGCCCCCAGAGTGACCACAGCGTGCCCCCAGATTGACCACAGTGTGCCCCCTTTCAATGCCAGAGTGACCACGCCAGAGAGACCAGTGCACTTACCTGCAGTGTTGGGCGTCTTCTCCTCAGTCCTCCCGCTCTCCTCCTCGGCCACACAATCCCCCGTGTCTCCTCGTCCTCCCGCCTCCTCCTCTGCCACACGATCCCCCGCGTCTCCTTGTCCTCCCACCTCCTCCTCAGCCACACGATCCCCCGCGTCTCCTCGTCCTCCCGCCTCCTCCTCAGCCCGCGCAAGATGTCAATGGCTTGGGTAACGCAGGAAAGCGCATTCCTCAAGCCGAGTAAAGTAATTTAGTTACCGATGTTATGAATGTAGCGCGTTACGTTACTACGTTACCAAAAAAAGTAACGTAGTTAACGTAACGCGTTACATTTTAACTCGTTACCCCCAACACTGTATATATATATATATATATATATATATATATCTATAGATATAGACAGAGGTGTAACTAGAACCTTCAGGGCCCCTGTGCAAGAAACCATGAAGGGCCCCCTGGACCCCTGGCCGGGGCCCTTCCCTTCAAGCCTGGGGCTCTTCCCACTGATCTTTGGACCCTTTACTCTCGTTGCGGGCCCTTTATTACGGTCCCGCAGCGGGACCCTTTCACAAGTCCTGCAAAGACAGCAGAACACAAGTGAACTGGATAGGAGGAGTGGCGGGGGCAGCATACAGAAGAACCAATCTCCTTAATTTTCCTCCTGCAGCTACAGGAGGAAAAAGGAGGACAGTGATTTCTCTACATGCTCCCCCCGCTGACCCTCCTATCCAGGTGTACAAGGGAGCTGCGCAGGCCCCCTGAAGCATGGGGCCCGGTTGCAATTGCACCCCCTGCAACCCCTGTAGTTACGCCCCTGGAGATAGATAGATAGACAGATAGATAGATAGATAGATAGATAGATAGATAGATAGATAGATAGATAGATAGATAGATAGATAGATAGATAGATAGATAGATAGATAGATAGATAGATAGATAGATAGATGTAGCACCCTCCTAGGTGTACAAGGGAGCTGCGCAGGCCCCCTGAAGCATGGGGCCCGGTTGCAATTGCACCCCCTGCAACCCCTGTAGTTACGCCCCTGGAGATAGATAGATAGATAGATAGATAGATAGATAGATAGATAGATAGATAGATAGATAGATAGATAGATAGATAGATAGATAGATAGATAGATAGATAGATAGATAGATAGATAGA
This sequence comes from Pelophylax lessonae, assembly GCF_965119305.1. Classification (NCBI taxonomy): domain Eukaryota; kingdom Metazoa; phylum Chordata; class Amphibia; order Anura; family Ranidae; genus Pelophylax; species Pelophylax lessonae. The sequence goes on from NC_138772.1 coordinate 476,076,304, forward strand.
TAGATAGATAGATAGATAGATAGATGTAGCACCCTCCTAGGTAGGTGCTAGGAAAACACATTTGGTGGCTCTTTTCTGCTTATCAGGAGAGCCTGATCTGTTAGTTTGGTCTGTCATATGTTTCCAGGTGTGATTTATTGGGTCTAAGGGATCCAATAAAGGAGCTTGTTGGACAGTGGAGGAAACCTGACCAGTAGCACATCAGGCTGTCCCAGGGAGGGGCAATAAATCTTGAAGGGCCATGTGACAGGGTGTCTTTTGGCGGAAGCAAAGTCCCAGGAGGAGGTGGATGGCTGTCTCTCCCCCTGCAAGTGTGAGGAAGGTGGTTCAGGCCTAGTGAACCAGGTGTGAAGCTGAGCTGCAGAGGACCCAGAGTGCTGACAAGTGGAGCTGCTGGCAGAATTATCTTGGGGAAAACAGTATCGTGAGTACCAGGAGACTTTTAAAGGTTAACACTAAAGTCTATAATCCTCAAGTCGCATGAAAGTCGGACCAAAGTAGTGCAGGATCTACTTTAAAGTCGCTGCGATTTTAAGTTGCACAAATATGAACAGTACTCATTAGGAAACATGGAGTGCGACTTGTCATGCAACTTTGGATTCCAAAGTCGCATGACAAGACGCACAAGCGTGAAGGGGGCCTAAAAACAATTTAAATTAATAAATCTATTAAGACAAATTTGCATCTTATGTAAACCCAACTGCAAAAAATAAATTATTAATGAACATTATCTGTTTGGTTAGTAAAATTTGTGATGGTTTCCCTATGAATGTCTGGGGGACAATGCATGTTCTGTATCTCCCAGTCAATAATTTACATCCAGCTCTCAGTGTTCTGCCCAGAGACAGTAGCAAATTTACAACCCACCCCAGGATTCCACCCACCAGCCCCCTCCTTTCCTCTCTAGGAATCTACATGCTTGTCAAGATCAGCGTGCATTGGGTGCTATTACATTACCAGGCATTTCATGTAGAAGACATTGGAGAAGACATATATGGATAGGTCAATCTATTTATCATGTCCATGGGAATAACTGAAAATGGCCCTATGCTGCAAACAATTAGATCCACTTAGTTTATGTGCAAATTAACTATTTCATTGCTCAAACATTCAGTTTGGGTAAGTATAGTATAGCGTAGAATAGTATTGTATCAGTATAATATAGTATCAGTTTAGCATAGTAACAAAGTAACTACCGTATAACGTTTGGAATGTTAGGTCTACATGTGAAAGAAACCAGCTACAGAAAATGTGTAGTAACCGGGATACGGAGCCTAGAGTTGGGTTTTAAAGTGACCCTGTCATCTTGTCTAGGCATGCAAAATTACAGGGTTTCTCTAATGCCCAACCCCCGGACCATATACTGGAATATTTACCATCACAGCAATACCCCACAGCTATCTCCTCCACTGCAAAATTCTAAGGCCTCATGTACACTAGCCTACACTGGCAGCTCCTGTTTATTTTTTGCCAACGTTCCTAAACTCAACTCCATAAAAGCCTATGGGGTTGATTTACTAAAGGAAAATAGAATGTGTACTTTCCAAAGATTAGTTGCTCCAGAGCTTAGTAAATGAGGCAAAGCTTCACTTTGCAAAAAATACCCAATCACATGCAAGGAAAAGAAAAAAGAAAAAACAGCATTTTTGCTTGCACATGATTGGATGATGGAAGTCAGCAGAGCTTCTGCTGATTTACTGAGCTCTGGAGCAACTGCTCTTGCAAAGTGCACAGTCTATTTGCCTTTAGTAAATCAACCCATATGTGTCAATGTACACAGAGGGGTTGATTTACTAAAGGCAAAAAGACTGTGCACTTTGCAAAGTGCAGCTGCGCTCTGCAAGTGCAATTGCTCCAGAGCTTGGTAAATGAGATGATGGCTCCCTTTGCAAAAAATACCCAATCACATGCAAGGAAAATGAAAAAACAGCACATGATTGGATGATGGAAGTCAGCAGAGTTTCTGCTCATTTACTAAGCTCTGGAGCACCTGTTCTTATAGAATGCAACTGCACTTTGCAAAGTGCACAGTTAATTGGCCTTTAGTAAATCAATCCCATAGGCTTTTATCAGAGATTAGGAGCTGCAGAGTTTAGGAGCAGTCAAGCGTCCCTCTCCTGAACACAGAAGAATCGCATTCAGGAGAGAAGCATTTTGGCAAAAAACGCAATCACTGCAAAATCGTGGCAAAAAAGTGGTTAGATGGACCACACCATAACTCCCCCCCCGGACCACACCAGCTCCAGCCCGCACACCATACCACACCCCCCCATCCCCGTCGCTGGCTCACTCACCCTGGACTGATGTGGAGGGCAGGCATCGGCGGCGGTGGCTTCCCCTGCGTCTCCTTCCTCCTTTCGGCTTCCTGATTGGCTGGGAGGAGAATCAGTGTGATAATAGCGAATATTCATTTGCTATTGTCACACAACTGGGTGGGCTCAGGGTGCAATGCTCTGCGCCCCGAGCCCACCCTTTTTTGAAGCCTATTAGAACCTCTGGCTCTAATCACCTGCTTCAAAAGAAAAACCCCATTGGAACCCATGCGTCCAGCACTCTGCATGTAGATTAGGGGGCTGGACGCATGGATTGGGGGGCGGCGCCCTTGCGCCCCCACATGGATAGGGGGCAGCGCCCCTGCGCCCCCAATGGACGGGGCCACCACTGCCCAAAAGCACTAGCTACAAAAGAATGGGTATCAGTGAAGATAAGTATAGGTGGGTTGGACTTTAAAGCGACTCTGTCACAGTGACAGAATATTTTCAGGCAGCCCAGATTTTAGGAGGATTTTTCTAATTTTGTACCCCCAAAAGGAGTAGGATTTGCCAAAAGTATCATTATTTGTCTTATGTGGCTAAATTGTAGAAGAAGGAAGCATGTAAAGTATAAATGTGTGTGACTTCACCCCTGGTGGCATGCAAAATGTACAAATCTTTGTTCAGCAGAAACTAAAACCCAGATTATAGAGGAGTCTGTAATCCCGTCATGTAACCAGGGGGTGATCTACCTGGGGAAACAATAGCCACACTGGAGGTCTAATAAAAATATATGGTTGCTATTGATGCATACCGTGACATATAATAATCACCATGGTTAAGTTGTGTAGATAAAATAATGATTCATAAATATAGGTGTCACACAGATTTGTATCCTTCTGCTCACGAGGAAGTCAGCAAAGGGGCAACGTTCATGCTCAACTAAGCACTTTCTGAAGACCTAATCGTTAAATATGGCCTCTAGAGTGGGCGAGCATGGCAAGCTGTTGGGCCATAAATTCAGGATTCCAAGCTACCATACTCAAGCTGTAGCCCAACGCCAGGGATAAAGAAAGCACCCCTGCCCTGGGCTGAAGAGGTCAAGGAGGCCCAGCCATAACCTCTCCTGCTCCTCAGCTAACAGCTGTGTGCTCACATTACATTGGCAGCATTCTCATAGAACGGGAGCTGTTTTTAGCAGGATCTCCACTCCTACGGAAATATTTATAAATGAGCAAATGATTAGCTAGCTGATCAGTCCTCCCTTTATCATTCCTAGGATCCTGTCAATTATAACGTGCATTTTCCAGTTGTATTAACCAGATTGATTTGATTTTCCCACCATTTGGTGCACAACTGAATTTCCTATTCTTCGATGGAAATCCTAAAATGTAGGTGCTTAGATGGCATGTGTTATACAAGTAAAAATCAGACATTGCAATACTCCTGGCTGTGTTTTTGAAGGATATACTGGTGTGTTGGCATTTATCCTGCCCATCTCCTTAACCTGGTGGCTTGTTGGAGTTTTCCCATCTCTTTTCTGCTCTTCATTTCTGGGCCCCTGGTAGGGTGCATCCCCTCCCTCCTGTGAGCCCGCTGACCATTTTGGGGACTGTTTTCTTCACAAAGGGAGGCATCCTCCTTTCCCATCCTTCTTGGATACAGTGGGTGTTAAAGCGGTAGTATACTCATTTTTGGTACTTTGCACAATATAAATCATATTTGTCCGTATGACATGACTAACCCTTTCTCCTGCCTGTCACTTCTGCCGTTCTCTTTCTATTTAGTTCGTTGGAGTCAATGACGTCACCCACGCATGCTCATTTTACCCTGATTTTCCGGCAAGCTAATGATGCTGCCGGAATAATGCAGGGTCTATGCCGGGGCTGCGTCATTTCCTCTGCTGGACGTCAGCCCCATGCTCACGCGAGACTCCGAGGGAGTTGAGCAATTGTGCAGAAGGGCGATAGTGGACAGCCTCCTATTGGCTGTCAAAATGGTTATGAACCCAAAACGAGGCTTGGTTTCGGCGTCTACTGCGCATGCGCGGGATTTCCGAACGCTAGACATAATGTGGGCGGAAATACCGCAATGCTCAGCAGACGGAAACCACAGCAAGGATGGCGGCGCACAACACGACAAAATACAGACCAGAACGGAAGAAATCAGAATTGTAAGGAAAACCTATAATAGATTGTTTACATGATATTTGATTGCAAATTACATGTTACTGGCTTTGATCGGAATTACAGAGATCGAAGTGCTGAGTATACTACCGCTTTAAGGCGATGTCACCTGTTACCATATTTTGCAGTCTATCAGTTGACTTTTTGTTGCTGGTTACTATGATACTATGATACTTTGCAAACCTGTCTGACATAAATATATATATTGGCTGGATTCTGAAGAAGCTATTTCCGCGAAACGCGTTGATCCATCAACAGATTGTACCCTTTACATTCAGGCCTTCAGACCTGTCATGCATATGTATCATCAGTCCTGATTGTATCTATTTTAGTAGACTGTTTGCACAATAAAAATGTTTAAAATTTTACATTGTATGTGAATATATACTTTTAATGTTTATTAGGCACATTCAAGTCCCCACCGTCCTGGTCTGGTAGTTAAATCTCCCCATCTATGTGCATCCCACTACCACAACTGGATTACACTTTTCTTCCCAATATGTGTGTCCAACTGCAATCAGGAAAAGCTTTTGTGATTGTGGCCACCGGGATTCCTTATATACATTGTGGGTGGCTTCCTTTAGAGTCAATTCAGGCACAACACACATACCTCAGTGTGGTATGTTAGAGTTCTATTCATTCGAAAGTGCACCCCAACACACAAAATCAGTGCACACACACACACACACACACACACACACACACACACACATACACACACACATACACACACATACACACATACAGACACATACACACACACATACATACAGACACACACAGACACACACACACACACAGACACACACATATATACACATATATACACATACACACACACACACACACACATACAGACACACACACACACATACATACAGACACACACACACACATACACACACATACATACATACAGACACAAACACACACATACACATACACATACATACAGACACACACACACACACACACACACACACACATACACACACACACACACACACATACACACACATACACATACACACACACACACACACACACACACACACACATATATACACATACACACATACAGACACACACACACACAAACATACACACACACACACACACACACACACACATACATACAGACACACACACACACATACACACACACACATACACATACATACAGACACACACAGACACACACACAGACACACACACACACACACACACACACATACACACACACACACACATACATACAGACACACACAGACACACACACACACACACACACATACACACACACACACACATACACACACACACACACACACACATACAGACACGTGCATTTCCAACACACAGTAACTCCTTACTAAACTTTGTAGTGAACCGCATCCAACAGAAATGGCACCAATTCAATTTTAGGTCTATTGTGGTGCACTGACAGTCAGTTCAAGTGAGTTGGGTGCCTTACTGCAATATATGTTAATGCACAACAGTATGCATGTGTTTTACCGAACCTCATTAGACTGGGTAAGTCAGCCATATGCACTCACTGGCCACTTTATTAGGCACACTTCGCTAGTACAGGGTTGGACCCCCTTTTGCCTTCAGAACTGCCCTAATTCTTCGTGGCATGGATTCAACAAGGTGTTGGAAACTTTCCTCAGAGATTTTGGTCCATATTGACATGATGGCATCACACAGTTGCTGCAGATTTCTTGGCTGCACATCCATGATTCCACCACATCACAAAGGTTCTCTATTGGATGAGATGTGGTGAGTGTGGAGGCCATTGGAGTACAGGGACCTCGTTTTCATGTTGAAGAAACCAGTGGTGAGATGATTTGATCTTTGTGACATGGTGCATTATCCTGCTGGAAGGAGCCATCAGAAGATGGGGACACTGTAGTCATAAAGGGATGGACATGGTCAGCAACAATACTCAGGTAGGCCTTTGGTGTAAACGATGCTCAATTGATACTAAGGGGCCAAAAGTGTGCCAAAAAAATATCCCCCACACCATTACACCACCAGCCAGAACCACTTTTACAAGGCAGGATGGATCCATGCTTTTATGTTTACGCCAATTCTGACCCTACCATCGGAATGTCGCAGCTGAAATCGAGACTCATCAGACCAGGCAACCTTTTTCCACTCTTCTATTATCCAATTTTATACCCTCAGTTTCCTGTTCTTAGCTGACAGGAGTGGCACCCACTTTGGTCTTATGCTGCTGTAGCCCATCTGCTTCAAGGTTCGATGTGTTGTGCATTCAGAGATGGTATTCTGCATACCTTGGTTGTAATGAGTGGGTTTTTGAGTTACTGTTGCCTTTCTATCATCTTGAAATAGTCTGCCCATGCTCCTCTGACCTCAACAAGGCTTTTTTCATCCACACAACTGCCGCTCACTGGATATTTTCTCTTTTTCGGACCATTCGCTGTAAACCCAAGAGGTGGTTGTACATGAAAATCCCAGTATATCAGCAGTTTTTGGAAATACTCAGACCAACCCGTCTGGCACCAACCACCACGCCATGTTCAAAGTCACTTAAATCCCCTTTCTTCCCCTTTCTGATGTCATGAACTTCAGAAAGTTATCTTTGCCTCCTCTAGATGCCTAAATGTTGCTGCCATGTGATTGGCTGATTAGCAATTTATGTCACCAAGCAAATGAACAGGTGTACCTTATTGGGTGGCCGGTGAATGTAGTTTGCAGAGGTCTTTCTTTACACTGGTGGGTGAGGCTTTCTACACCTTATGAGTCTGTGCCATATCATCAGATGGTGGGCCTAGTCCAAGTAGCTTTTACTCATGTTGTCACCCTACTACAGCTCAGCATAAAGATCTGCTGTTTATTATTATTGTTATTGTATTTTTATAGGGACCTCCTAAGTCCCCATTCACACTAAGGCGACCTGTGAGACAACCTGGTCGCCTCACAGGTCGCCGTAGGTCGCCTTCCATAGGGAAGCTGCGGACCCGTTCTAATAGGAGCGACACAAGTCGCTCCGACTTAGAAAAAGGGTCCGGAGCTTCTTTGGGGCGACCCGGAGCGACCGTCATAGACTTCAATGTTATGAAGTCCATGCCGGCCGCTCCGAGGTCGCGGCGCGCTGCTCGCACCGCGACCTCGGAGGTCGCCCACCAAAGTCGGATCGCCCCAGTGTGAACGGGGCCTTCATGCCGGTTCACACTAATACGACTTGTCAGGCGACTTGGTCAGCCTGGCAAGTTATGCACGGTCACGGTCATTGATTAGTACAGGACCGGTTCTAATAGGAGCGACACAAGTCGCTCCGACTTAGAAAAAGGGTCCTGTACTACTTCGGGGCGACCTGGAGGCGACTTGCATTGACGTTCATTTTATGAAGTCCGTGCAAGTTGCGCCAAAGTCGCACTCACAGGTCGCCCCCTAAGTCGGAGCGACCTAATGTGAACTGGCACTTATGGGGATAATGAATGTGATTTCCTTCTGTGCAGTCTTTTGGGATAATAGAATTGACAATAGATGAATAGACACTACCTAATGATAGAAAATGGTAAAATATTGTACCTAGTCATTAAAAAAATTCCAAATAGTTAGCTTTAAAGAGTTTGGGCATGTGTGAGACTGACCTCAATGTCAATAGGTATGAAGGGAATTATCTTTGTGGACAGCACTGAGTGTACAGCATTGGATTTCTGTCTTAAAGCGTAACTCCACTTTTGTTGAGAAAAAAACATTCCCCTCTGAGTGATCTCTGTACATTACAAGGGTTGTAACAAACTTTGATGCAGATTTCTACCTTTTGTTATTCTGAAGAAATCATTGTTTGTTCCTCTGTGCTGAGTGGGTCTAATGGGAGTGGTTTCATAATTATCTATCAGCTGTGCAGCTGCATTGCTCTTATGAGGAAATCTGCTGGGCCTGCATCCCTTTAGATGTGTTACTATTGGGAGTATCTTACCAAAAACAACATTTTTGTTGCAGGGGGTGCCGCCAGAAATCTGATTTGTATCTTAGGCAGACTTCTGGTAAAATTGGTGAGCCAATCACACAAGCAGGAAATGTTTCTGGGATGTGGTCAGTACATTCTGTGTACAGAACAGCTCCAGGTAGCCATATTGCATTGCATTTTCAGAAAATTACAACAGCTGCAGATTGAAAAGGAAAGGTGATTTTTAATAACATTCAATTACAATATGATTTGTGTCGCAGTTGTATATGCTATATTGTTTTTTCCTTATTTGCTTTTTTTTAACAAATGAAAGTGGAGTTACCCTTTAAATTCCCATCAAGGAAATGATCTAACTGGGGTTTGTATGTTTCTGTTCTAAAGTTCAAAAGAACATTGGTAGACCGGGCCTGAGGACAAATCTGTATACCATTAATTCTTGCATGCGCTGCCTACTTGATTGGTCCTTGATAAAAAAAAATGCTTTCACATAAAATGAAGTTCAATTTTCTGGATTCAGACTTGTGCACTGTGGTCATCCATTGGAAAACAAACAGTTTACTGTGTGTTACTGCAATACATTGTAGCTCATAGTACTATTTGCATGCACACATACAGTAGCTGCCAACACACCTGAGCTACAGCATGGCACAATGTACCTACCTGCATGGGCGCATGGGTGCGCGCTGACAAGAATATTGCACATGCAGTTTTTGTGCATTGAGGTGTGCTGCCAGACAATTTAACATTTCTGAGATGCCTTAATGCAATCCGCCTAAACACAAACACAAAATGTGAATGAGCGTATAAAGTTTCTTGTCAAGAAAGAAATCGGTGCGCTGCCGGTCAGTGACTAATTAAAACAAGCCTGTGATTTCAGCATGCGGAACAAAGAAACAGGTTTGCCTATTTTTATTACAAATACATCCCTTTTGACATGTTAATCCCTGCACAGATGATTATGTACAACAATGCCCCTAAGCACTCACATTTTATTCTTCTTCTTCCGTCTTGCTGTGTGTGCCTTTCCAGAGCCTTCACTATTCTGCAGAGGGGTAACTAGAACCTTCAGGGTCCCGGTGCAAGAAACCATGAAGGGCCCTACGGACCCCTGACTTTCCCTTCAAGCCTGGGGCTCTTCCCACTGATCCTGGGGCCCTTTACCCTCGTTGTGGGGCCCTTTATTATGGTCCTGCAGCGGGACCCTTTCACAAGTTCTGCAGTGGGCCCCCTTCCTGTCATCTTGGGGCCTCCCCACGGTGGTGGAATGCCAGGGCCCGGTTGCAAGTGTGACCTTTGTGATTCTGGAAGTTCTCCCACTGGTGTCAGTAGTTTTTTTGTTTGGATTTTTAATTGTATTATTTTTTATTATTTTATTTAATTTTTTTACAATGTCACTGACTATGACTCTGTCCATTCAGAAAAGGAAGGAGCTGGTAAATTACATATTTAATGACCCCTTCCTGGTTCTCTATTGTGACACATCCCATGCAGCAGCTGGCAGGAGAGGGAAGGGAGCACAGTAGAGGGGGGGGGGGAGCACAGAAGGGGGGGACCAGGGGAGCACACAGGGGCCCAGAGACAGCAGAACACAAGTGAACTGGATAGGAGGAGTGGCGGGGGCAGCTTACAGAGGAATTAATCTCCTCCATTTTCCTCCTGCAGCTACAGGAGGAAAAAGGAGGACAGTGATTTCTCTACATGCTGCCTCCGCCACCCCTCCTATCCAGGTGTACAGGGGAGCTGCACAGCCCCCCCTTGAGCATGGGGCCCGGTTGCAATTGCAACCCCTGTAGTTAGGCCCCTGGTATTCTGTAGGTACACACATAAGGGTGCCTCTGGTGGAACTCCATGGGAACCTGCAAGTCAAGCAGCCACCCTTACAATGTAAATCAGGGCCAAGGATTCAGAGACTGGGTGATAAAGATAAATAGAAAAGCAGAAACTTCAGAAGTAGCAGAAAACACAAGCATGGCATTGGCCATACACTGATCTAAACTCAAGCCAATTCAGTAGCGATCGGCCTAATCTGGGGGTGTCATTAACTTTGTTTTGACACTCGGTCGGAACTGCCTGGCAAAGAAGAGTCTCCAGTGGGGCATAGAACCGGCCTCTACTCAGACACAGTTTACACCATCCATGCTGGGGGGAGGCCTGCGCTCTGTCCTTGTCTTCATCCCACACTCAGTAAGTCAGCAGTGGGGACTGGGGACTTTTTTCTTCTTTTCACCAAGAATCCTTTAGGCATGTCTGTGGCAAAAGCGGTGCAGCCTTATTACAGGGCATCAGAGCAGCTCGGGGGGGGGGGGGGCAATTGCCCCCCTGCTCCCTGGCCCAGTCCTCCCCTGATTGGGGATTTATTTAGACCTGATTATTATATAACAGGCACATAAATGTGTGACTAGTCACATTATTATCTCAGATGCTGCAAAGTGTTTGGCTGTATGTATTATTGCTATGGTTATTCTTACCCCCTCAGCGGGACTTACATCTGGGTAGGTGGAATTGCCTGCAGGGTGGTGAGCCTGGACAGGGGAGGAATGGGAGGGGGGGGGTTCAAGACGCTGTCTATATTGTTGCATTAAATATTAAACAGAAATATATTTTTAAAAAATGCACGGAAACACGCATGTGGGAACACACACTGAATGTGGGGTTTGTGGTGTGACATAGCCCAAAGTGTACCTAAATCCAAAGACATAAATCTAATATATACATACTTCCCAACTTTTTGAGATGGGAACGAGGGACACCTATTAGCAAAAGTATACAGGCATAGGACACACCCCCTGCCACGTCCCCTTAAAGGAGAATTATATATAAAAAAAGATTTGTTAAACTCACAAGTGCTTTTTTTTTACCACTACTATTTCTTTGTTTTGGCTTTTGAAATTAACAAAATGAAGCAATTTAGAATTTGGATGAAATGTTTAGCACTGGGAAACACTTTGTGAAAGGTAAAAAGTGCATTTTATATACAACTATATAGATCAAACCAAAAAAAGGGACAAATTATTATTATACAAGATTTATATAGTGCCAACAGTTTGCACAGAGCTTTACAATGTAGAGGGGGGACAATACAGTTACAATACGGTTCAGTACAGAAGGGACAGGAGGGCCCTGCTCATGGAGCTTACAATCTAAAGGGAAGGGGAGGGGGCACAAAAGGTAATATCTGTGGGGGATGATCTGATGGAGGTGGCTTAAGTACAGTTCTTGGGTAGATGTGGGATAGGCTTCGCTGAATAAACGAGTTTTTAGGGATTGCCTAAAGGCGGACAGGGTAGGGGTTGACCGGATATAATGAGCAGGGAGTTCCAGAGGATGGGAGAGGTTCTGGAGAAGTCCTGGAGTCAAGCATGGGAGGAGGTAACAAGGGAACTAGAGAGCAGGAGGTCCTGGGACGAGCGGAGAGGACGATTTGGGCGATATCTGCAGATGAGGTTGGTTTATGAGTCTGGCAGCAGCCTTTATAATAAACTGAAGGGGGGGGGGTTGTAGCCTGTGTAAGGGTAGGCCAGTGAGGAGAGAATTGCAGTAGTCAAGGGGGGAAATAACCAAGGAGTGAATAAGTTGTTTTGTGGTGTCGTTAGTCAGGAAGGGGCAAATTTTGGAAAAGTTGCGGAGGTTAAGGTGGCAAGATGTAGCCAGTGATTGGATGTGGGCGCTGAAGGAGAGGTCAGAGTCTAGGATTACAACCAGTACAGTGTTGGGGGTAACGAGTTACAAAGTAACGGATTACTTTTTTTGGTAACGAAGTAACGTAACTAGTTACAATACTAATATTGGTAACTACACTACTTTACTAGGCTATAGGAAGTAACTACACTACTTTACTAGGCTATAGGAAGTAACTACACTACTTTACTAGGCTATAGGAGGTAACTACACTACTTTACTAGGCTATAGGAAGTAACTACACTACTTTACTAGGCTATAGGAGGTAACTACACTACTTTACTAGGCTATAGGAGGTAACTACACTACTTTACTAGGCTATAGGAACGCGCTTTCCTGCGTTACCCAAGCCGTGCGATACAATCGTTATTTCGAAGAATAGAGAGGGATGAAGTTTATGACTTTTTGTTGCACTTTATGTTTTATTCTGTTTTTTCAGGTTTTGTTCTCATGTTTCCCAAAGCCTGTGTTTATACAATAAACTCTATGCAGAAAGAGTGTCACGTATCTTCTTCTACACGGTCAATTAAGAAAGAGGAAAGTAAAGTAATAAGTAGTGAAGTTACTTTTCAAATGCAGTAACTAGTAAAGTAATCTCATTACAATTTACAGAAGTAACTAGTAACTAGTTACATTTTTTGAGTAACTACCCCAACACTGAACCAGTACTCTGGCATGTGTGGAGGGACCAATGGTTGTGCCGTTTATCCTAATGGTAAAGTCATGGGGAGGGGATCGGGGGGGGGGGGATTTTACAAGCTCAATTTTAGAAAAAGTGGTGTGACATCCATACTGATGTCATTTAGTAGGTTTGTGATACATGAGGAGATGGAGGGGGTGAGTTGAAGAGTGGAGAGATAGATCGGGGTGTCGTCAGCATAGAGGTGGTATTGGAAGTCATGGGAGGTTATCAACTGGCCCAAGGAAAAGGGATAGAGAGAGGATAGGAGGGGCCCAAGGACAGAGCCTTGGGGTATCCCAACAGACAGAGGAAGAGGGGCCGAGGAGATGGTTTAGTATGTGAAACTGAAAGTGCGCTGAGATAGGTAGGAAGAGAACCAGGAAAAAGCAGAATAACAGGAGCCAAGGGAGTGGAGTTTGTTGAGATGGGGCCGGTGATCAACTGTGTCAAAGACAGCAGAAAGGTCCAAGAGTATGAGTATGGAGTACTGGCCGTTGGTTTTGCCAGTTAAAGGTCATTGGTGAGTTTTAGTAGTGCAGTTTCAGGGGAATTTTGTGGGCGGAAGCTGTAGGGGATCGAGAAGGTTGATGTCAGTGAAGTAGCAACTCATACGGTCGTGGTCAAGGCGTTCAAGGAGCTTGGAGGCAAACAGGAGCAGGGAGATATGTCTTAAGTTATTCAAATAGGTGGGGTCCAGTGAGGGTTTTTTATGTATTAGGGTAACCAATGCGTGTTTGAGCAGGGAGGGAAAGGTTGAAGATGTGGGTTAGAGAGTTTAGGATAGAGCAGGAAGGTGGTCACAATATGCAGGGCTGAGACAAGGGGTGGGCAGGAGGGACGGTTGCCCTGGGAGCAATTGTTTATTTTAGGGATGGGGGGGCACCTTGACCCTAACCCTAAGGGAAGGGGGGGGGGCACAGTTTGGCATCCTTGCCCTGGGCACTGGATGACTTTGTCCCGGCACTGACAATAAGTGTGGGGAGGTGGGTCATGGAGAGGAGTTTGTGTAAGGAATATACTAGTGTATATGCCCCGCGCCACGTGTTTATTATATTATAAATATGTGAATAAATAATAAAAAATCCTGTGTGTAACAATTAATTTTGTGCATAAAATATTTTTTATAAAACTGGTGTATATTCGTAGCAGCTGCTATAGAAGATAAAAGTTGTTTGCAGGTAAGTAGTCTAGATGACTACCTATAGCGCTTGCTTTGAAATTATTTATAATAAAAGTGAGTAAAGTGAATTTCATAAAATTAATAGTGATCAATAAATGTGATAATAATCAAATCTTATTTCATATAAAATGTCCAAGATAAAAAAATCCAATAAATATGCAATATAAAATAAGTCCTTTGTGCAAACTTCCAAGCAAAAAAGTGCAATATTGTGCAAAATAAAATGAATCCTTTGTGCAAAAGTTCCAAACGAAAAGGTGCAAATGCTCAGCGCGATGATTACTCAATCCACTTAGTAATAATCCTTCCGTTTAAAATATCATCATGACAGAGGTAAGATTAAATCACTTACCAGATGTTGGGGGTCATGTGTGCCTTATAGCACCACGACCAAGTGGATTGAGTAATCATCGCGCTGAGCATTTGCACCTTTTCGTTTGGAACTTTTGCACAAAGGATTCATTTTATTTTGCACAATATTGCACTTTTTTGCTTGGAAGTTTGCACAAAGGACTTATTTTATATTGCATATTTATTGGATTTTTTTTATCTTGGACATTTTATATGAAATAAGATTTGATTATTATCACATTTATTGATCACTATTAATTTTATGAAATTCACTTTACTCACTTTTAATATAAATTATTTCAAAGCAAGCGCTATAGGTAGTCATCATGGAGAGGAGTTTGGCAACTTCCTCTGTGGTGACAGGGCTGAAGGAGGAAAGTATTGAGTGCATTGTTGGACCTGATATGTTGGTTGGGGTAGGAAGCTGGATGCTGGATATCTCATCACGAATTTTGTCGATTTTGCTTTTGAAATTATTGGCAATCTCTTGGGCAGTAAGGAAGCTGGTGGGTGGAGGCAGTAAGGGGGGGGGGGGGGGGGGGAGGGAGTGAAGTGAGGACTTGAAGGTAAAATAAAGTTGACGAGGTCTAAAGCATTTTGGATGTTTTAATACAATTTGGTGGAAAATATTGCACTATGTATTTTTTCCTTTATTCTGAGTGATTTATCAAATTGGAAGTGAGGATCCTAAGCCGCCTGTCAGTCTCCCCTGTGTAAGAATGATGATCAAACGGTTCTACTATGTAGAACCGTTGATCACTGTTCTTACACATACAGCCACAGCCAATCACAGTTAGAAGCACGCCCCTAGGACACACTTAACCCCTCCCTCTCCAATACAGTTAACTCCTTCACTGCCAGTGTCATTTTTACAGTAACAGTGCATATTTATAGCACTGATTACTGCAGTAATGTCACTGGTAACCCCAAAAGTGTCAAAAATGTCAGTCAAGGGTCCAATCTGTCCGCTACAATGTCGCAGTACGGCAAAAGAAATCGCAGATCGCCGCGTTTAAAAAAAAAAAACAACAAAAATGTCAAAAAATCTTTCCCTTTGTTAGTAAACGCAATAACTTTTGCGCAAACCAATCCAAATACGCTTTTTTGCGATTTTTTTTACCAAACATATGGTAAAAAAAAAATTGGCCTAAAATGTTAAAAAAAATTGATTTTTACATTTTTTTTTGGGGAATTTCATATAAAAAAATTTGAAAAATATTGTTATTTTTGCAAAATTTACGCTCTTTTTTTGTTTATAGCGCATGATCAAAAAATTGCACAGGTGATCAAATACCACCAAAAGAAAGCTCTGTTTGTGGGAAAAAAAAGGACGCCAAATTCGTTTAGGTACAGCATCGCACGACCGCGCAATTGTCTGTTAAATTCACGCAGTGCCGAATCGCGAAATAGGCCCTGGTCAGGAAGGGGGTAAAATCTTCCGGGGCTTTAAAAGCGTATTTTGACCATTTCACCTGCTAGTGGTGGTCCCATCCTATCGACATATTTTTCCAAGGGTTTTTACACATTGTTGATTCAATGATTACAAATGGCACTTTGTGGATTAAACACACGCACGTTGATATTGGACCTATGAGCACATTTTTTGATTTTTTGGACTTTTGTTTTTTCTTTTTTTCCTATTATTAAAAATGTATGGTTACACCATTCTAACTGCATGTCTAATAATATGAGTGGTTTATTGCACGATTGCTTGTTATATTGGAATAATTGTTTTAAGCACATAGAGGGATTATTATAAATAAGCGCACTGTTTTCTCTGTATAATACTTCTTGTCTTGAGAGCTAGCATTTTCAGAAGGAGCTGCAAATGGCAGCACGCATATTTGTTCGTAGGTTTGCTTTAAAGTCCACTTTTGTTGAGAAAACAATCATTCCCCCCTGGGTGATCTCTGTACATTGCAAAGATTATAACAACCTTTGTTGCAGATTCCTACTTTTTGTTATTTTTAAGAAATCCCTGCTTGTTCCTCTGTGCCTCCATGCTGATTTGGTCTAATGGGAGTGATTTCATAATTATCTGTCAGCTGTGGCAGTTGCAGAGCACTAGTGAGGAAATCTGCTGGGCCTGCATCCCTTTAGATGTGTTCTTATTGGAAGTATTTCACCAAAAATTATATTTTTGTTGCAGGGGATGCCTGAAATCTGACTTATATGTTTGGCAGACTTCTGGGAGAATTGGTGAGCCAATCACACAAGCAGGAAATGATGTTTCTGGGGTGTGGTCAGTACATTCTGTGTATTGAACAGCTCCAGGTAGCCATATTGCATTGCATTTTCAGAAAAATACAACAGCTGCAGGTTGAAAAGGAAAGTGAATTTTTTAATAACATTCAATTACAATATGATTTGTGTTGCAATTTTATACGCTATATTATTTTTTCTTTATTTGCTATTTTTTTTCCCCATGAAAGTGGAGTTACCCTTTAATGCTTGCTGTTCACTTCATTCATCTGATCGGCATGACGTCTAAATGTGCTGTTGGGATGATTTCTATAAGTACACTTGTGAAGTTGCCTTCTTATGTTTCATCCACCCACAATCCTGGCACGTGTTCTGACACATGCTGTTTGGGAATCGCTAGCCTGGCAGACCATCAAGAACAGTTTGACTTTCACCTAGTGTGAGCAAAACAAGTTTTCTTAAAATCGTGACTCTAAAATAATCATTAACTAAAGGGCACCATCACATAAATATTTACTAGGCAGATTAGATGTGGTCACTAATTAAACACAGATTATTATTTCTTCTATGTAAAAAAATATTCCTCTTATTACACAAGCCTTGAACTGACTGTAGGTTCACACTGCAGGTTGGGATCATAATCATGCGCATTCCAGACCTGCAGGTAAACAGAGGTGTGGGGGCGGGGGGCGGGGGCATTTAGGCTCCATTCACTTTTGTACGACTCCAAAGTTGTGCCAATTTTGGAGTGCAACTTTGGTGCAAACTTGACGCAACTTTTAATGGGTGCAACCAGGGCTGCTGTTAGAAATCATGGGGCCCCGTACAGCCTACCTGGCAGGGCTCCCCCCTCCCCCCGAATATGTCAAGACAATATTTTCCCTACAAATACACTAAAATCATTATTAGCGGACACAAACGTAAAAGTGAACTTGTGTGAATTAGCCCTTTATAATTGTTTTTTACATTTAAAAAAAAATTTATAATAATAATTAAAAAAATAATTTATTTTAAAAATGTTTACAATTATTTTATTTTACAATTTTTTTAAATTAATTTATTACAATGTTTAATTGTTATTATTATTATTTTTTTTTACAATTTATTTTTTTACAGGACAGGGAAGCCTGCGCCACTGCGGGAGGGGGCAGCACTGTGAAAGGGGGGCACACGGGGAGGGGGGGGATCAGGAGAAGGCAAAACAGGGAGGGGGATCGGTGTCAGAGAAGCAATTATAGGAATGATGACCTGTGTCTGTGTCTCTCCCTACAGTAGCAGAAAGCTGGCAGGAGTGGGAGAAACTGGCTTTCAGCTGCTGCGGAGAGCCGCATAGGGCTTCCTTCTGTAATTACCCCTCTGCCCGACCGCACCGATTCCCCACGCTGTTGGGGCCCCCCTGTGTGCCTGGGCCCCCTACAAGAGGACTAGTGAGCCCCCTACAGGAGGACTGGTGGTCCCCTCCTATCAGTGGCCCTGGGTGCAACTTGGATACGACTTTGGCTTTGACCAGTGATAATGGACAACTGTTAAAAGGTTATAGTTATAACCGCACTATGGTTGCGCATTATAGATACCTGTTAGACGTGTGATTACGTGAATCAAAAATATACAGAAAATGAAGAAAAATTAAGAAAATATGAAAAAATAAAAAAAAATATTTACCATGCTTACCCATATCCCCACATTGCATTATTGTGTTTCCAGCGGCTGACAGCCCCTGTCACCATGGACCTTTTTGATACTGTCAGTTTATAATGCTGTTCTCCAGACATGGGAGTAAGTCACACATGTGCAAGTCACAAGCAAGTCTCAAGTCTTAACCTTCAAGTCTCAAGCAAGTCCCAAGTTACTGTGGCGAAAAGCAAGCAAGTCAAGTCGAGTCCCTGCTAGAAGTCAAGCAAGTCAAGTCATTTATTTTGGTCAAGTCACAAATCAAGTCAAAATACCGATCTACCCCAATTTTCACCTTTAAATCAGTTAAAAGTCAGTGGTCAGGAAAGGTTTTGTTTTATTTTCAACATTAACAAAACTGCTTAGTGCTTTTTTCTTGGCATATTAAAGAAACACTTTAAATGCCCAAACAGTTCAAAATCCTTGGTCCGGTCATGTTTCAACACTACAGTCACTAAAAACATGTTAAGTATTTGCATTGTTAAACAGCCAGTGTCCTAAAAATCAGAACACACTGAGGGGTAAGTGACTGTGGTGTCAGAAACATAACAGGCACATTAATTTTGCTTAAACACATCTTGAGAAAATGCAAATATTTAATAACTTAAAAAAAAGTAAAGACATTTCGAGTCATATGTCTCAAGTAGTGTTGAGCGAACACGGACTGTATTATTCGTGTTCGTACCGAATAATTGGATTTTTTGTACCCGAACACGGACACGGACACTTTACTGTATGTTCGGGTAAAAATCCGTGTTCGGTCGTTTTATTTCCGGGTTTTGCATGCTTTGGCGCTCTTTTCATGGCGGGCTTTCAACAGCCAATCAACAATCGTTTAACTGGTGTGCCTTAAGCCATCCCAGCCATGCCTGCAAATGTCTCAGTAGCTGTGATTGGCCGTCTGAAGCATGTGACCAAGTCTTTATAAGTTCGAGGCAGCCGCAGCGGCGTCATTATGCTGCTTAGATTCAGGGACAGAGCACACATCAACGTGCTGGCTGCTGATTAGGGAAAGATAGGCAGGAAAAAACCATTTGTGTCCGGATAGAATTGAGGGACAGGTCGGAGTGTTTAGGCAGGGCGAGTTGTAGGCATTTTAGGGATAGAGTCTGCTGAATTATAGGGTCAGTGTCTTCTACAAACTACAATCGATATTGCTGTGTGGGGGGTGGGGTCTGCACTCAATCCTGATCTACGATCTCTTCTCAATCCTGTTAGGGACAGAGTCTGCTGAATTTTAGGGAAACTGTGTTCTACAAACTACAATCGATATTGCTGTGTGGTGTGGGATTGGAGATAGGCAGGTGTCAGTGATCCACATCCATTTTTCTGTGTGTGAGCTGCAGTGAACACAATCTTTTTGGGCTGCAGTGAACACAATCTTTTTGGGCTGCAGTGAACACAATCTTTTTGGGCTGCAGTGAACACAATCTTTTTGGGCTGCAGTGAACACAATCTTTTTGGGGTGCAGTGAACAAAATCTTTTTGGGGTGCAGTGAACACAATCCTTTTTGGTGTGCAGTGAACACAATCTTTGTGGGGTGCAGTGAACAAAATCCTTTGTGGGGTGCAGTGAACACAATCTTTTTGGGGTGCAGTGAACAAAATCCTTTTTGGGGTGCAGTGAACAACATCCTTTTTGGGGTGCAGTGAACACAATCTTTTTGGGGTGCAGTGAACAAAATCCTTTGTGGGGTGCAGTGAACACAATCTTTTTGGGGTGCAGTGAACACAATCTTTTTGGGGTGGAGTGAACAACATCCTTTTTGGGGTGCAGTGAACAAAATCCTTTTTGGGGTGCAGTGAACAAAATCATTTTTGGGGTGCAGTGAACACAATCTTTTTGGGGTGCAGTGAACACAATCTTTGTGGGGTGCAGTGAACACAATCTTTTTGGGGTGGAGTGAACAACATCCTTTTTGGGGTGCAGTGAACAACATCCTTTTTGGGGTGCAGTGAACACAATCTTTTTGGGGTGCAGTGAACACAATCTTTGTGGGGTACAGTGAACAGAATCTTTGTGGGGTGCAGTGAACACAATCTTTGGGGGGTACAGTGAACACAATCTTTGTGAGGTGCAGTGAACACAATCTTTGTGGGGTGCAGTGAACACAATCATTGTGGGGTGCAGTGAACTCAATCTTTGTGGGGTACAGTGAACACAATCTCATACTTCTGAAGGTTTGAGGGTGCTGCCTGTTCCATACTCCCCCTACTCCTAGCCTTTTAGGGGTACAAACAATAGTAATTGGGGCCTAGTGTGGTTGTGTACGTGTGATATACATACACTTTTTTGGGATCATATTTTCTATTCCGCTATTTAATCAAAAACCTTTGGGGATCAGTTAAATTGGGGGATAGTCTGTGTTGGTACGTGTGAGAGAGATCCACCTTTCCAAGTTGTTGGGGTTCATCTCATACTTCTGAAGGTTTGAGGGTGCTGCCTGTTCCATACTCCCCCTACTCCTAGCCTTTTAGGGGTACAAACAATAGTAATTGGGGCCTAGTGTGGTTGTGTACGTGTGATATACATACACTTTTTTTGGATCATATTTTCTATTCCGCTATTTAATCAAAAACCTTTGGGGATCAGTTAAATTGGGGGATAGTCTGTGTCGGTACGTGTGAGAGAGATCCACCTTTCCAAGTTGTTGGGGTTCATCTCATACTTCTGAAGGTTTGAGGGTGCTGCCTGTTCCATACCCCCCCTACTCCTCATCTAGCCTTTTAGGGGTACAAACAATAGTAATTGGGGCCTAGTGTGGTTGTGTACGTGCGAGATACATACACTTTTTTTGATCATATTTCCTATTCCGCTATTCAATAAAAACCTTTGAGGATCAATTGAATTGCGGGATAGTCTGTGTCGGTACGTGTGAGAGAGATCCACCTTTCCAAGTTGTTGGGGTTCATCTCATACTTCTGAAGGTTTGAGGGTGCTGCCTGTTCCATACTCCCCCTACTCCTCATCTAGCCTTTTAGGGGTACAAACAATAGTAATTGGGGCCCAGTGTGGTTGTGTACGTGTGATATACATACACTTTTTTTGGATCATATTTTCTATTCCGCTATTTAATTTAACTGGGCCTCCATGCGAGACCTGTGTGCCTTGTTGCGCTGTTTTGAGTACTCCACCAACATGGCCAGTGGCAATGACGCCGTTCTCAGCTTAACTATCCCACTTCTATGCCTCCTTGAAAAAACAATTCGGGCGATGATGGAAGAGGATGTGGCACAGGATGAGGAGGAGGAGGAGGATGAAGAGGTAACATTTCCAAGGCTTTCAGGGCAGTCATTCGCAAGGGGCTCCGAGGGTGGGTTCCTGCACACGCAAACGCCAGGGACGCAATTGTCCAGCAGGGGCACTGTTCTGGAGGATGAGGAGGATGAGGAGGAGGAGGAGCTGGAGGAGGAGATGGAACCATGTTCACAGCAGGGTGGCACCCAGGCCAGCTCATGGCCATCACTGGTGCGTGGCTGGGGGGATACAGAGGACACGGACGATACACCTCCCACAGAGGACAGCCTTTCGTTGCCTCTGGGCAGCCTGGCACACATGAGCGATTACATGCTGCAGTGTCTCCACAACGACCGCCGAGTTGCCCACATTCTAACTTGTGCTGATTACTGGGTGGCCACGCTGCTGGATCCCCGTTACAAGGACAACGTACCGTCCTTAATTCACTCACTGGAGCGCGATCGCAAGATGCGCGAGTACAAGCGCACGCTGGTAGACGCCATGCTGCTGGCATTCCCATCTGACAGCGGGGCCACAGTGGAAGCACAAGGCAGAGGAGGAGGAGGAGGAGGTCGCCAACGCAACCAGGGCACCGCCAGCACCTCAGAAGGCAGGGTTAGCATGGCCGAAATGTGGAAAAGCTTTGTCAGCACGCCACAACAAACAGCAGCACCAGCAGCTCAGATGGAACGTCTTAGCAGGAGGCAGCATTTTACCAACATGGTGGAGCAGTATGTGTGCACACGCCTACATGTAGTGAATGACGGGTCTGCCCCCTTCAACTTCTGGGTCTCCAAATTGGGCACATGGCTTGAGCTTGCCCTTTACGCCTTGGAGGTGCTGGCGTGCCCTGCAGCCAGTGTATTATCTGAACGGGTATTTAGCACGGCTGGGGGCGTTATAACAGACAAGCGCAGCCGCCTGTCCAGAGACAATGTGGACAAGCTCACGTTCATTAAAATGAACCAGGCATGGATCCCACGGGACTTTTCCGTACCTTATGCAGAATAGCAATGGATACCGACCTTACCCACCCATTGTTCCATTTTTGCTCTTTCTCACTCTTTTGGGGTGTACCCTCATTTAAAATTTTTGAAAAGAAGCAGTGTTGGCTACCTCGTCCTCCTCCTCAGGGCCAGATTAATGTAGGGGCTATTGGAGCTGCAGCTCCAGGCCCCTACCTTTTATATAGGCCCCGGGTTGGCCATATTCACTGTTACCGCTCTTCTGTCACTTGTAAACACAGAAGTCTGGCTTCTATGCTCGCTTCCCCAGGCAGCACCCTCAGAACCTCCCCACACAGCGTGAAGGCCGGACAAGGAGGGACAGTTGGCGATGCATGGATGTGTTTATGGGCTTCAGAGACAGCATCCCATGTTGAATTAGGCATGCATGGCTGCACCCTTCCTCCTCTGGGTGCATGGCAAGGCACGGCCCTTAAGGCCCTTCAAAATCCTCAGCACCAAGCCCATGATGCTGTTAATCCGGCCCTGGTCCTCCTCCACCGCCGCTTCCACCTACACCGCCCATAGGTGTGCGCAGCCTATTGCATTAAGGTGTGCACCCCAAAGTTGAAATACACATGCATGTGTTTGCCAGCAGGGAGAGTAATGTATCGGGGCCATGTACCTGTAGGCAAGGAGAAATAGAGCAGAGCAGGTCCCAGGGAGATCTTTCCCATCTCCTCACTGGCAATGCTATGTGCCCTAGGTGATTAGGGTGTGCCCAGGCACACCCAGCACACCCTGTGCGCACGCCTATGTCACCGCTAGGCTTGTGACGGTATCAGATTTTCATGCTGCGATTAATTGATTAAGGTTTTGCCACGGTATACGGTATTATCACGGTATTCTATTATTAAATTTAAATTATTAAATTTCCACCTCACTTCAATTTCATTGCTGAATTTAGGGGCTTTGGTTCACTTATGCACATTATTATATAGTCAGTCAGTACAGACTCTGTGAACCAGGCCTAAAATAGGTCATCAAGCAGTGTCTGGCCTAACTGGTGATAACTGGTTCTGGCGCTCGGCTCCGATCCGATGGCCTGGTCATTAAGAGGGCAAATCCTTGTGGTCAAGAAGTGGTTAAACCTGAAGGAGGTGTTGTTTATAAATTACTTTACTATTGCTTTAGGCCTGGTTCACATGTATGCGGGTTGGTGGTTCACATTTGCACAGGCATAGCAGCCCATTGATTTGAATGGGCTGCTATGCCCTCATTTTCCGCAGAAAAAAGGTGCATGCAGCATTTTTTTAAAATTCAGTGGCCTTGAAATCCATCCTGCTTTTGCACCATGCGACTAACCTGCAGTTCCTGCTCTGGCAAGCTTTCTGCATTTTTTGTATACGTGGGCACGGCATTTAAAAATAAACAGTTTGCGTGTGCAGCAACGGCAGGTAAGTCGCATGGTGCAAAAGAAGGATGGATTTCATGGCCACTGCATTTTTTTAAATTCTGCATGCACCTTTTTTCAGCTGAAAACGCAGGCATAGCAGCTCAAGCCCATTCACATCAATGGGCTGCTATGCCTGTGCAAATGTGGGCCCCCAACCCGCATACATGTGAACCAGGCCTAAAGCAATAGTAAAGTCATTAATAGATAAAAACACCGGTCCTCCTGCAGGTTTAACCACTTCTGGATCGCAAGGATTTGCCCCTTTAAAGACCAGGCCATCGGATCAGAGCGCCAGGACCAGTCATCACCAGGTAGGCCAGACACTGCTTGATGGCTATATAATAATGTAATGTGGGCTGCTAGGCGTGTGTGTGTGTATATATATATTTATTAGAGCTGCACGATTCTGGCCAAAATGAGAATCACGATTTTTTAGCTTGGAATAAAGATCACGATTCTCTCACGATTCTCTGTGTAACAAAAAAAAAAAAAATTGGGATAACTTTACTGTTACGTTTTTTTTTTTTTTTTTATTCATTAAAGTCTAATCATTGCGTTTGAAAGACTGCTGCGCAAATACAGTGTGACATAAAATATTACAACAATCGCCATTTTATTCTGTAGGGTCTCTGCTAAAAAAATATATAAAATGTTTGGGGGTTCTAAGTACTTTTCTAGCAAAAAAAAAACTGATTTTAACTTGCAAGCAGCAAGTGTCAGAAAAAGATCCAGTCTTTAAGAGGTTAAACTTCCTTTCTCCCTGGCAGAGGGAAGGAAAAGATACAAATGTAATCATTTTTGTTTATAGTTAGGAGACTTAATGCTGAAAGGTGTTAGCTGAGTGAGTGAATGAGTCATCCAGCTCACTGAAATGTATCAATTCACAAGTCAGGCAGACTTGACAGAGAAACTCGGTATTTTAAAAATGCCACAATAACAATACCGTGGCTATGCAATACCGCGATATATCGAATTACCGAAAACCGGCATATGTCTAGTCACCGCCACATCCACCACCACCTCAACCTCCCTCCTACTCCATATGGGCCTCGTCCTTCAGAGATGAAGAAGAACATTGTTTTATTTTTCTGTTTTTTTTTGTTGTTTTAAGTTATTTCCCTATCCACATTTGTTTGCAGAGCACTTGCCATGCTCTTAATTACGTTTTGCTGCCATTTGCAGCACTCTAGCCCTTTCCTTTGGTGTTTTAGAGCCATTTTAGTGCCTTAAAGTTCGGGTCCCCATTGACTTCAATGGGGTTCGGTGTCCGGGAAAAGTTCGGTAAAAGTCCGGGACACGGACCCGGACTTTTTTTTAAAGTTCGGCCGAACCCGTCGAACACGGACATCTAGGTGTTCGCTCAACCCTAGTCTCAAGTCAAAGTCAAGTCTCAAGTCATGAATACCAAGTCAATGTCAAGTCGAGTCTTTTATTAATTTTAGTCAAGCAAGTCTCAAGTCCTCAAACTGGTGACTTAAGTTTGCCTTAAGTCAAGTCATGTGACTCAAGTCACCCACCTCTGATGTACTCTGTACTTGGGCCTTTTCCTCGCCCTCTCCCATGATCCCCCCCCCCCTTTTTTGTTTTTTCTTTTGTTTTTTCTTCCTCTTTTCTACTTGTATTGTTGTATTTTATTATGAAACTTTCTAATAAAAATTATTGAACTAAAAAAAAAATATATATATAAAAAAATAGATTAAATGTGTTTGAAACTGCTGCTATAGTGAAAGGTGAAATGACCTCATATGCTAACAACAAAAATGTTAAACTAAGCGCTACTTCCACACATCAATCACATAAAATAAATCATATGTATAGTGCCAGCGCATTAAATATAGTCCATCAGTGCAAACTATGTGCCAGTGTTAATGAATTCTTCTAATGAGATCCAAGGTGCCACTCCACGCTCTCCTCCTGTATTCCCAATCACCAACAATAGCATTCAATATGGCAGGGAATATATCCTTAGGCAAAGTCTGTAGATATGGCTCCTTTCCTCTCCTTTGATTGTAGGGCTCTTAACAAGGTTGTGGTATAAAATCCAATAAGAGAAAGATTTCCATAGAGTAATACTGTATGATTTATTGAAAATTAAGAAGCAATACACTTACAAAAGTAAAACAATTCCAAGTATGTGTGTGGATTAGGATCCCAGAAGGCAGCAGGGGGGAGGAGGAAAGCACGATCTGATCGCGGAAATGATGCACCTCACCGCGGCGGTGCTAAACAGGAAGAAAACAGATTACCCCATAGTAACAAGTAATCAATCCAATCAAGTAATCAAGCCAAAAAAAAAAAAAGTCCAATGTGATTTTAACCACTTTACCACCAGAGGATTTTGCTGTCTTACGTCTGGGCCACTTTTTGCGATTTGGCACTGTGCGACTTTAACTGACAACTGCGCGGTCGTGCGATGCCGTACCCAAATTAAATTGACGTCCTTTTTTTCCCACAAATAGAGCTTTCTTTTGGTGGCATTTGATCACCTGTGCGATTTTTACTTTTTGCGCTATAAACAAAAAAAGAGCGTAAATTTTGAAAAAATAACAATATTTTTCACATTTTTTTATATGAAATTCCCCAAAAAAATGTAAAAATCTAAATTTTTTAAAATTTTTGGCCAATTTGTTTTCTGCTACCTATGTTTGGTAAAAAAAATCGCAATAAGCGTATTTTGATCGGTTTGCGCAAAAGTTATTGCGTTTACTAACTAAGGGAAAGATTTATGTCATTTTTGGTGGGTTTTTTTTAACGAGTAATGGCGGCGATCTGCGATTTTTTTTGCGGGACTGCGACATTGCGGCGGACAGATCGGACCCCTGACTGACATTTTTGACACTTTTGGGGGTACCAGTGACATTACTACAGTAATCAGTGCCATAAATATGCACTGTTACTGTAAAAATGACCCTGGCAGGGAAGGGGTTAATTTTTATTGGTGATCAAGGGGTTAATGTATGCCTGGTGCTTACTGACGTGTGTGGGGGGAGGTGACTGTGTGACACAAGGACAGATCGCAGGTTCAGCTATGCTGAGCCCTGCAATCTGACCCTGCCTGTCACTTAGGAGATCCGCCGCTCTGTTTACACAAGCAGGTGGATCTCCTCACTCGATTCCCCGACGAACGGGGGAAGAGCAGCGGCGATCGCCGCCGCTCTTCCCCTGGCCCGACTCCCGCTGTGACTGAATACAGCGGGAGCGAGCCTCCGGCGGCGCGAGGGGAATGTCTGGTGATGTAGTACTACGTCGCCAGACGTTATCGAGCCACTTTGCCGCAGTACAGCTCTAGTGAGCAGTGCGGAAGTGGTTAACTTGCTGCTATGAAGCGGGTGGTGCAAACATGGAAATGTGGGTGGAACTCTGCTTTAGGACACTCTCATAGGGAACCAAATGATTTATACACGTCATGTGACATGTGCTCTTAAAGTTGGAGCATATGTCACACCAGTGTGAGCCGGGCCTAAGGTACGACTATCATGCAACTTCTGAGGGTTAACATTGAAGTCTATGGCCCTCAAGTTGCATGAAAGTCGGACCAAAGTAGTGCATGAACTACTCTGAAGTTGCGCATATATGAATGGGTATCGTTGGAAAACATGGTAATGACTTGTCATGCAACTTTGATGTCCAAACTTGCATGACAAGTCGCACAAGTGTAAATGGAGCCTTATTCTTATTGACACCCCCATGCATCGGTAAACGCAGCTTGTTTTCTCGTGCGCAAAACCGCGTTGAACCTAATATGGTTGCTTGAAAATTACTTATTATGCCCAAACATTGTACATTTTTTTTTTGGCAGAGACCCTAAGGAATGCGATCATTGAAATTTTTTATGACACATGGTATTTGCGCAGCGGTTTGCAACCGCAGTTTTTTTTTTTTTAAATACACTTTCATGAAAATAGGGGATAGGGGTATTATGGGATGCCCACTTGACTTCAGCAAAACTTTGCAAACATCTTTAGAAACACTTCTCCTATCTCTATCCTTCCTATCAGTCTATACACAACTTTAGCTTCTTCCTCCAGCACTCACTTGATTGCAGGACACAGTTATGTCACCCGCTAGTAATTTGTGCAGCAAAGACCCATTACAGACAGGGACTCGCAGCCCCTATACTTGAAAGCAGTTGGGATGACACAGCTTACACTTTCCCAGGACTTCCTCTCTGTTGTCACTGAGTCCCGCACCACCTCTTCAGGCCTTGCCAGCCCACCTGGCTGCAGCTGCCCCTCTCTCTAGCCCTCCCGGCTACTTCTTCACAGTTCTCCAGACTGGCACTCTATCCACAGTCCTCCCAGACTGCACACTCACCAGCCCACCGGGCTAACTCTCAGAAATCTCCCGAACACGCTGATCAGCTCCTATTGTCATCCCCTCGCTCCCGTGCCTCCAGGAAAGGATTCCTCCATGTGTCCCTCCAGCACCCGAGCACCAGGCCCAAGGTCACCCCCTCAGACTAGGGGGCACCCTCAAGGGCCACCGACAGCCTCCTCAGCACTCCATCTTCTACCCAACTGCCCCTGCTGGCATGATTAATGCCTATTTATGAGGTGCCTACTGTAGTGTATTAACACAGACAAGCTGTACAGGTTGCTTCTTTATTCACTGCACATCAGCATGCAACTAACTTCAGCCACACCCAGCTCCCAGACATATACATAATTGTAACATTTTGCAGACAGCAACTTAACCCGTTGCTTACCATACTACATTCCCTCCTCTCTTTGAATAAAACATAACATGCACAACGTATTAATAAGATTAACAAAATGCATGGATGAACAACTAAAAATTTAACCTATAAACTCCTGACTATACACATAGTCCTTAAGGTAGGCCGGTGGATTTGTTGCTCGTTTTTCTCTTGGCCGTTCCGATGTGGATGGTTGTGGATTGAAGTCTGGATCACTGGCAGTATCATCACTACTCTTTGCCTGTTCGCCATCTTCCGATACTTGACCTTCTGACTCAATAAATTTCTTCACAAATGAGGAATTACGCACTTTTGTGTGTCCATCTAAATCCTCTAAAACCACTTGAGTACCTCTTTTCTCCTTTACAACATAAGGCTCAGGTTCAAAGGACGGAGCCAGTTTGTTAAACCGATCACTTTGAAGCAACACCTTATCACCCTGTTGAAGGCCACTAGGTTGACAATGGCGGCGGTGGTTTGCATACTGTTCAGCCCGGATCTTCCTTTCCTCATCAATATGCCGAAAAGGTTTCTGACTTGTAGGAGGACCCCCAATGTCTGGCAATTTTGTCCTGAATTTGCGACCACAAAGAAGTTCCGCAGGACTAACGCCAGTGACAGTATGCGGAGTTGTGCGATAAGCCAAAAGAAAACGCCACAGTTCCTTTTTCCAGTCTCTTCTCTCTAAATGAGCAATCCGCAAAGCTTTCAGCAAGGTTCGATTCTGGCGTTCCACTTCCCCGTTAGCCTGTGGCCAGTATGGAGTTGTACGATGATGTTCAATAGCATTTGATTTCAGATAATCCTGAAATTCCTGAGAAGTAAATTGGGCACCATTATCACTCACAATCCGTTTAGGCAACCCATGAGATGCAAAAATGCTCTCCAACCCCTCAATTACAGTTGATGATGTAGCTTTAGTGAGAACTACCACCTCTTGCCACCTTGAATAATAGTCCACAACAACTAAAAGATGGTGTCCAGATGGAATGTCGCACAGATCAATGGCTAAATCTTCCCATGGTCCCTCAGGTAGAACAGTGTGAGTTACTGGTTCTGGTTTAGGTTTGCTGCCCACCAACTGACATGCTCGACACGAAGAAACCAAACGTTCCACATCCTTGTCAATTCCTGGCCACCAGACTTTCTCACGTAATCTTTGTTTGGTGCGTACAATGCCTTGATGGCCCTCATGGGCTAAATGTAATGTACGTTTCCGTAAATCTTTAGGCATCACAATACGATTGCCACGTAGAACTAGTTGTCCTGCAATACTCAGCTCTTGTTTGATTCTGTGATAGCTTGGGTCACAATCCACCCAAACCCCTTGTCTTACACATTTTCTCAACCGAGCAATTTCCGGATCCACAGATGACAATTCTTCAACCTCCCGCGGTGTCAATGCCTGAGGCATGGCGTTAGTAGCCACAAAACGAATGTACTCTTCTGCCAGGTTATGAACAGGTGCAGAAGACTGAGGCAATCTGGAAAGTGCATCTGCCGCATTAGTCGGTCCAGGTCTGTACCGCACTGTAAAGCGATATGGTAACAATCTGAGAACCCATCTCTCAATTCTGGCGGATGGTTTTGAGCGTGGCGAATATATCACTTCCAGAGGCTTGTGGTCTGTGATGATTTCAAAATCAAGGCCGTAGAGATAGGTGTGAAACCTTTCACATCCCCAAACAACAGCCAAAGCTTCTTTCTCGGTCTGAGAATAACGTCTCTCTACATCAGTGAGGGATCTGCTTGCATACTGAATAGGCCTGTAATCGCCTGTGCATTGTCTCTGAACCAAGATGGCGCCTAACCCCACAGGGCTAGCATCGACAATAACTTGGGTGTGTGCAGTAGGATTGAAATAAGCCAAAGTTGTGGCGCAAGTCAGCCGTCTCTTAAGTTCATCAAATGCACCTTGTTCCAAAAAGCCCCACTTCCACGGGACTGCTTTGCGAGTCAACACTCTCAAAGGTTCACTGACAGTCGCCATATCTGGAATAAACTTGGCACAGTAATTCACTAGCCCAAGAAAACTGCGTACTTCTGCAGGGTTTTCAGGATTTCTGGCATCAGACACAGCTTTAATTTTACAGTCCTCCGGACCAATGCCCCTGTCAGACAGCACATGGCCCATAAAAGTCATTTTATTCATTTGAAATGTGCATTTCTTCTCATTTAATGTTAACCCTTTCTCCTTCAAGCGATTTAGCCCTGCACGGAGACGTTCGTCGTGCTCCTGTATGTTTGTTCCCCACACAATTATATCATCAGAAATGTTATGCGTGCCTTCACAACCATGTAGCACTTGCTGAATCACATGTTGATAGGTCTCCGGTGCGGACGATACGCCAAACATCAACCTCTTGTATCTAAAAAGACCTTTATGGCTTGCAAATGTAGTGATGACTCTAGATGCTGGGGTCAATTCAATCTGATGATAACCCCATTTCAAATCCAGTTTACTGAAGACACTTGCCCCATTCATTGCATGTAGAACATCTTCAATAGTGGGAATTGGATGTCTCTCTCTCTGCACAGCTTGGTTAGCACATCTCATGTCCACACAAATCCGAATATCTGTGCCCTTTGGTACAACAACTAACGGCGATACCCACGGAGTGGGCCCTTCCACAGGTTCAATAATGTCAAGGTCTAGCAGCTCTGCCAGTTTGTGCTCAACAGGTGATCTCAGGCTATAAGGAAGTCTGCGTACTGGCTGTGCAATAGGCTTTACATGTGGATCAATGTGAAGCTCCAACTGAAAATCCTTTAATTTTCCAAACCCAGAGAAGCAATCTTTAAATTCCTCTTTCAATGCAGAAATAGCAGGAGACACCATATTCACTCTTGCGCTGCCTACATCACGGCCAATCTGTAACACCCCTAGTGCCATTGCGGTTTGACGACCAAGCAGAGGCGACCCTGTGCCATCTACAACATAGAATTCGGTCTGCAATGGAGGACCAGTCTCATGTGTTTGAACAGAGGTATAAAATTTGCCTTTAAGTTGCAGTGGTGTACTGGAGCCATAAGTATAAATCTGTTTAGTGGTGTTACACAATTTAAGGTGATTTTCTCTGCCATTAAGACTGTGCCAAGAAGCCAAGTCCATAACATTGCATGTAGCTCCAGAGTCAATCAACACTGACACATCTGTATTTCCAATCTTAATGGTTAATGTCCCAGCTTGCAGAGAACACAGGGAGAATATAAATTCACAGTCAGGAGCACTCTCTTTATCCTCAGCTATAACATTTACTTGTGCAGATTGTCCTTTGGTTTTGTTATCTCTGGTTGTACTTCTACACACAGCTGCAAAATGACCTGTCTTTCCACAAGCATAGCACATTTTATTCTGTACCACAGTGCAGTCCTGACTTGTGTGTCCCGCCCTGCCACATTTATTGCAGGTGATATGTAAAGTCCTCTTTGGAAAACTCTCTTTCCTACTCCAGATATTCCTATTATTATAGGTAGGTTTGGAGACTGTATTGACAGATGCAGTGTTCTTGGTTTCAATATGCAGAGCCTGGAGCTCAGAGAGTTCAATGGCTCTTGCAATCTTCTGCAGACTAGTAAGTGTGAGACTAGGTTCTCTCAATAATCTCCTCCTGAGGTGCACAGATGTGCATTTCTCTATGACCTGATCTCTGATTATCTCCTCAGTTACAGTCCCAAAATCACAAGACTTTGCCAGATATTTCAGCCTAGTCACATAACTGTCTGTGGTTTCTCCCAGTTCTTGCACAGCCTGTCTAAACTTATATCTTTCATAGGGAATATTTTTCTTTGGCTCAAAGTACTCACTCAGTCTATTCATGGCTGTCTCATAGTCTGAATCTTCCCCTGTTGCTCCCAGGGTTTCAAAAATGTCCTGAACTTGAGGTCCAGCTAGATGCAGCAGCATGGCTCTCTTCTGAGCAGGTGCAGTCACTCCTGTGGCTATAACATAGAACTGAAATCCCTTCTTCCACTTGTCCCAGCACTGTGAGAGACTAGTGTGGTCTCCAGACACATCAAACGGTCCGATAGCCGGTAAATCCAGAAAGCTAGCCATCCTCGTCGCCAAAATGTAGTGTATTAACACAGACAAGCTGTACAGGTTGCTTCTTTATTCACTGCACATCAGCATGCAACTAACTTCAGCCACACCCAGCTCCCAGACATATACATAATTGTAACATTTTGCAGACAGCAACTTAACCCGTTGCTTACCATACTACACCTACCTCCTTCCAGCCCCTCTGCTGGGGATTTGTCGGGGACCTCATAAATATACCAAACAGCCCCTCCTAGCTTCCACCCACTACATCTAGATCCTTCTCCAAGGTTCTAGAAAATAGGGGGGGGGGCATCAAAAGAGCTGTCTGCTGAGTCATCCAGCCTCCCTGAGTCACTAAACCAGTTTCAACCCAGGCCTGGTTCTCAGCCAAATCAATTTACCTGCACTAACAGCTAACTATATACACTAGCTAGAGGGTGCTACATAAATAACCACTCTGTGTGGGGTTTCTATTTAACATTTAGGAGGAAAACCTGATTGGAATACCTTGGTATCAGAGGCATTATTGCCTGAGCTGATATAAAACAGTTTGAGCATCATCACCCCATCTGCTGCAGACTCAGTACAATGAGTTTTAATGAAGGCCATAAATTAGAATCTAATGGGGGATTGGAAAACACTGGCTATAATAATGTGCAGGGCAGAGGCAAGTATACAAAGCAAACACTGCTGGCTAAATGTGTTCACTTAATCATGTAGGATAGTTCATTATCAGACAATTAACAGTCAGCATGGAAGTTTACAATGAGCTAAGTGTGCCTTGGCTTTAAGGTGACTCTGAGGTCATTTACTCCACTGATAGGGCCACTCTATACACAGAGCAACCCAGACCGGGCTTTTGGTTATTTCTCCACTGACCTTCATGTACATTCGTCCCAAACATGGCAAGTCTGATATAGGCTGCTTACAATATAAGAAATGTTTAGCACATTAGAGCCTTTCCAAATTAAAATTTAAAGTACAACCAATCATTTTAAACATAATAAGGGAGAAATACAACCCCTGTCCATTTATTTATATATATTTTTTTGCCATCTGCACATTTTAGGGAGATTTCACCTCACTTCCTGTCCAATAAACACAACAGGAAGTGAGAGGAAATAATCCAAAATGGTAAGTGCCCTAATTTATACCTACCTTTCACAGAAGGTGTATCCAAGCTATGGATTTAGGTCTTCGTCCAGGGGGCAGCTAGGGTCAATGGTGTATCCCTAACTGCTTAACCTCTTGCAAGTACATATACTGCGGCGGTCAGCCCCTCACAGGCAGAGTGACGTATCGGTACGTCACTAGCCTGTGAGGCTCTGGGGAGCGAGCGCGCGCCGGCGGCGGCACGCTCCCGCTCCCGCGCGGTCACGGACCCGATGTCCGCCAGTCACTCTGCGATCGTCGGGGGAGAGGGAGAAAGGCAGGCGGCTAGTGTAAACAAGCTGCCTGTCAGTTCTCCCTGTGTAGAAACACTGATCATACGGTTCTACTATGTAGGACCGTTGATCATTGTTCCTACAGCTCAAGCCACAGCCAATCACAGTTAGAATCACGCCCCTAGGGACACACACAGCCCCTCCCTCTCAAATAAAGTTAACCCCTTCACTGCCAGTGTAATTTTACAGTAACAGTGCATATGTATAGCACTGATTACTGTAGAAATGTCACTGGTAACCCCAAAAGTGTCAAAAATGTCAATCAAGGGTCCGATCTGTCCGCCCCAATGTCGCAGTACCGCAAAAAAAATCGCAGATCGCCGCCATTACGCGTTAAAAAAAACAACAAAAATGACAAAAATCTTTCCCTTTGATAGTAAACGCGATAACTTTTGCGCAGACCAATCAAAATACGCTTTTTGTGATTTTTTTTTACCAAACATATGTAGCATAAACCAAATTGGCCGAAAATGTTAAAAAATTTTGATTTTTACTTTTTTTTTTTGGGGGAATTTCATATAAAAAAATGTGAAAAATATTGTTATTTTTGCAAAATTTACGCTCTTTTTTTGTTTATAGCGCATGATCAAAAAATCGCACAGGTGATCAAATACCACCAAAAGAAAGCTCTGTTGGTGGGAAAAAAAGGACGTCAAATTCGTTTAGGTACAGCATCGCACGACCGCGCAATTGTCCGTTAAAGTCACGCAGTGCCGAATCGCAAAATACCACCTGGTCTTTTAGCAGCCAAATCCTCCGGGGCTTAAGTGGTTAAGGACTGCCCCATGTACATACAGTATCTCACAAAAGTGAGTACACCCCTCACATTTTTGTAAATATTTTATTATATCTTTTCTTGTGACAATACTGAAGGCGGCCATTAAGCACAAAACCATTTTTCCCTGTACGGAATTTTCCGCTTCAGCTCTGGGGCACGCGCGCTTACAGCCGGAGCCCGCTACTGCTGTGATTGGACATAGCGGGAGTCCATTAGCCGGTCTGGCGGAGGCGATGTCCGTCAGGAACCCAGCGATCAATGGGAGACAGACTCCCTCGCTTGCCAATAGAGTGTCTCAAAGACTTTGCAGTTAATTTGGACCACAAAAGAGCAAAAGAGGCAGTCTAAGAATAGGCAATGCCACTGTTGACAACCAAAAATGCTAGTTGCCATGGCTGTCACTGAATTTAATACTTTGATTCACTGACCTAGAACAAGCATACTGCAAGTGAAGCCAGAATCCAAAATCGTATGGGCCTGTGACTCAGAAAGCATTGAACCCCCCCTGCCTGAGCATCAAAGATCTCTCAACCAACATCATTCTCTCTACAGGTTTTCCTAACCTGTTTCTGCCTGTGCTGTTCTTGAAAGACGTCTTCCCATGTGCGCGCTCTATGACCGCTGTGTCTTTTGGACATAGCTGGTCACAGATCGGGGTAAAGGGCCAATCACAGCATCCTTTTACCATGTGATCAACTGTGCCCAATCACAGCTGGTCACATGTAAACAAACTTGCTTGGGCATTCCTTTCCTCACATGCTGATTGTGTAAGGAAAGGAAAGCCGATAAGTCTGACAGTGAGTACATTGTTTAAATCTGATAAATCAGTGCCCTGATTAGTGCAGTCTCATCAGTGACTATCAGTGCCGTCTGTACAGCCTCATCAGTGCCCATTAGTGCAGCCTCATCAGTGCCCATTAGTGCTGCCTAATCAGTGCAGCCTCATCAGTGCCGATTAGTGCTGCCTAATCAGTGCACATTAGTGCTGCCTAATCAGTGCAGCCTCATCAATGCCCATTAGTGCTGCCTAATCAGTGCAGCCTCATCCGTGCCCATTAGTGCTGCCTAATCAGTGCAGCCTCATCAGTGCCCATTAGTGCTGCCCAATCTGATCAGCGCACATCAGCGAAGAAGAAAAATGACTTTATGTAGCACCCTCCTAGGTAGGTGCTAGAAGAGAGTATAGTTTTTGGATCTTTCTGCTTACCAGAGAGATTTCCAGGTAAATCTATAGTGCTCTCTGCCTACCAGGGAGCAGGATCTTTTGAGAGTGTCTGCTCATGGTGCTCAGGTGCAGCTCAGCTTGTCTGAATGTTTCATACTGGTCCAATAGGGAGGCATATTGGACAGTCGGAAGAAACCTGACAAACGAGGGCACAGGCATTGGCAGGGGAAAGTGCCTCTTTGCATGCTGGGATACTGTATAAATGCCAGGGGCACATGTGCTCGGGGTCTTCAGCTAGAGAGAGGTGTTCCCAGGGGGAGGGGGCGGCTGCCCCTCCTCTGTAGAAGCTGCCATGCAGCCTTGGGTAGTTGATATGAGGGCCTGAAAGTCACATAGGAGCTGAACCCAGAAGTCCTGCAGAGCTGACTGGAAGGGAGACACTGGAAAGGGTCTGGTTCTGCCTACAGTGAGTACTGATCTGTGTCATGGGGTCTGTCCTGTGAGGGCCATCCCTTCAGGTGGAAGAGTCAGTGGACGGGTGTCAGTCAGAGGTGCTAGAGAGTGTACTGAAGATAAAGTAACTGCAACAAGTCTGTTTCTAAAGAGAGCAAGAAGACGCAATTCTTCCATACAAGTGGCAGTATGGTTAAAGCAGTGTGACTGCTTCCACAAATAACCGGGGGAGGCCAAGTGAGAATTGTCCTTTTCTACTGTGAATCTGTGAACTGTGAACTGTGAACTGTTGGAGTATCCCACTATTCCCTTCTCCCATCCAAGTTCCACAATAAATACAAAAGCAAATCCCCTGGACTGTTTATTGAGTAACGAGCCATTGGGAGTAAGGAGGGATGTGTGAAAAAAATCCTCTAGTGACTTTCTGCAAGGTAACCAGGGGAGGCCAAAGACGTCATCACACAGCTATTCTGTTGAGGACGGTATTTCACTTATTTGCAAAATTTTATACCATAACAGTAACTAAAAAAAACATTTTTTTTTTCAAAATTTTCAGTCTTTTTTTGTTTATTTAGCAAAAAATAAAAACCCCAGTGATGATTAAATACCACCAAAAGAAAGCTCTATCTGTCAAAAAAAAAAATATATGGCTACAGTGTTGCATGACCGCACAATTGTCATTCAAAGACAGCACTGAGGGCCAGTTCACGCCATAGAAACACTGTCCAGATGCGTTCCAGATGCTTTTCTGCATGCGTGTTTTTGATGCGTTCCAGTGCGTTTTGAAAGCATTTTTGATGCAGTCCCCCTATTTTTCTTTACCTTAAATAAGGACATGTGTATTCCAGTGCATTTTTGGTGCGATTAGATGCATTCCAGTGCATTTGTGATGCGTTTTACAGCGTTCCAGGGCAGGAAAAATGCAGCATGTTATATTTTTTTTTTCTGGAACTTGAAAACATTGGAACGTCAAGCACTGATGTGAACTATGCCATTGGAAACCACATAACCTACTTTTCATGCGTTTTAAATGCAGAAAAAAAAATGCACTGGACTGCATGTGTTGTGAACTGGCCATGAAAGCTGAAAATTGGCCTGGGCAGGAAGAGGTTGAAAGTGCCGGTATTGAAGTGGTTAACATGATAGTCATCTTAGGATGCACTGAATTTTCAGACTCTGTTGATTTCTGGATTTCTATACACTGATGCATGTCGTCACCATAGAGTGAGTTATTCATGGCTAGTGAAGCCCAGGACAATGACAGTCCTCATTCCAGTCAGTCCTGATCAGTTTTTTAAGGTGTAGGATCTCAAGTCGCTCCAGCTCAATTTTTAATTCCAGCATGTACATACAGTATATACAGGCATTTACATGCGTCCATGCAGAAATACTGTCTGCAGACACAGAATTTTCTACTTTGATTTTATGCAGCTGAAGGCAGCACAAGATCATGGAGCGCAACACAGCTGTATGATAGGGGGGGACCACCAGTCCTCCTGTAGGGGGCCCGGGCACACAGGGGGGGCCCAACAGCACAGGGGGGAGGGGCAATTACAGAAGGAAGCCCTGTGTGGCTCTCTGTAGCAGCTGAAAGTCAGTTTCTCCCCCTCCTACCAGCTTTCACCTGCTGCAGGGAGAGACACAGACACAGGGCATCATTTCTATAATTTCAGTAAAGTAGGTCAGAACTGCAATAAGTCCTGTTGCCAGATCTCCTCAGTTCCAGACCTTTGAGTTTTAGGATTTCATCTTCTGGCCTTTGTATCTGGAGGCCTCGCCTTTGTATGTCTCTCTGGCCTGGTGTCCCCTCTCTCCCCAACTCCCGGTGGGAAGGGTAGCACATACCGTTTTTTTGAGAGGAGGAACGATTTTTTCTTCTGTTGTGTTATTTATTGGAATGGACGTAGAGGAACAGTAGTGATTACATTAGAGGATTTTGACTATGGCTGAAAATATTCATATCTGTGTATTCTCGTGATTAAGCGAACTATTTTTTTTTAGTGAAACGCCTTGAGATCCACTCAGCACAGATTAATTATTACTTCTGAAATGTCAGAAATAGATGAAGTGACTATTTGTATATATTTGGTGTTTTCTTTTTTTTTTATTGATGATCACTTTGGTTGTTTTTGAAGTATCTTTATGTATTTATATATTTTTTATGTAATAAACTAATGTATTTTTATATCTGTTGTGTGTCTTGTTAAAGTCCCATGGGCCTTCATTTTCTGTCTTTGTGTACTTTATTGGAGACACACCTGGATCCATACATATCAGCTCAGCATTTTTGTATCATTTCTGTAATTGCTTCTCCGACACCGATCCCCCTCCCTGTTCTGCCTGCTTCTGACACCCCCCTTCCCGTGTGCCCCCCATTTTCACTGTGACGCTCCCCCCCCCCCTCCTGCAGAGCTGCAGTCCTGTAAAAAAATAATAATAATAATAATAATTAAACATTATAATAAATTATTGAAAAAAAATGTAAAATAGAAAAATTGTAAAAAAAAAATGTAACATTTAAAAAAAAAAAGTTATACATTTTTTTTTTTTTTAAATGTAAAAAACAATTAAAAAAGGGCTAATTCACACATGTTCTGTTATGTTTGTGTTTTTGATTTTAGTGTTTTTTTTTTGGGTGAAAATATTGTCTTGATAAATTGGGGGGCCTCGTCATTTCTAACAGCAGCCCTGGCTGTATGCATGGGCCCATAATATATAATAATGCTGCGCAGATTCAGGACTATAAAAGCTATACGCTGTACAGATCTGGATGCAGTGTTTGTTCACCCGTGTGCAGGAGCCTTTTACAGAATGTAAACAGAATGTGTCAGTAAGGCCATCCCCAGGAGCTGAAAATGACAAGATCATCTGACTTTCACCCCCTCCAATCAAGAAAGCCAGATGTTCCCATCCCAGCCTGTGTGGAGGACGTGACAGCATGCACGGCCTCTCCACCGCCAAATGCATTGTATGGGCTGATGCCTCAGGCTGCTCAGTGTCAACCAGCAGCAAATGAATGGCTTCATCCTTGTTAGAAATGTTGACTGTAAAGCTCAGTGCTGAAGGCAAGCAGGACAAAAGTCTTCCTGTGCAGAGGGAACAACACATAAAAGGCACGGGTCAGTGAAACACTGAGATTTACAATAACAAAAGATTCTTAGTAACCACCTTAGAGAGCTCTAGAGCACAGAGCGGTGGATGTAAAAAGCAGGCAGTTCAGCTGCAGCTAAAGCCGGACTCCAGGAAATCTGAAAACCCTCCCTAGCAGTGGGGCTGCTCACCGCACTGCAAGGGTTAACGGTTTATTTATGTCTAAGGGACCTTTGGGAACCTTTACTTACCCGATCCTCCCCTGCTGTAGGCTACTTTGTCCTGCTAGACTCATCTTGTCTTTGCAGCCTTTTATCCCCTACACTTCAGCAGTCTAATGACCTTACTGGTGACCCTAGCATAGGGGAAAGACTTTTCAGTGGGTAGGATTTTAAATAGACACGCAGCCATTCATTGAAATTGGAAGAGAAGCAGTTTAAACGTAAACTGCGAAGAGGGTTCTTTACTGTCAGAGCAGTAAGGATGTGGAATTCTCTTCCACAAGCAGTGGTATCAGCAGGGAGCATCGATAGTTTAAAAAAACTATTAGATGGGCATCCTAACAATCACAACATACAGAGGTATACATGGTACTATTGACATATTGACATAAACACACACACTCACAGCACAGATTTGAACTCATTGAAATTGGAAGAGAAGCGGTTTAACCATAAACTACATAGAGAGTTCTTTACTGTCAGAGCGGTAAGGATGTGGAATTCTCTTGCACAAGCAGTGGTATCAGCAGGGAGCATCAATAGTTTCAAAAAAACTATTAGATGGGCATCTTAACAATCACAACATACAGGGTACAGGGGTATACAATGTACTATTGGCATATTGATATAAGCACATACACACACCACAGGTTTGAACTCACTGAAATTGGAAGAGAAGCGGTTTAACTGTAAACTGCGTAGAGGGTTCTTTACTGTCAGAGCGGTAAGGTTGAGGAATACTCTTCCACAAGCAGTGGTGTCAGCAGATAGCACAACATACAGGGGTACACAATGTAGTATTGACATAAACACATACACACCCCACATGTTGAACTGGATGGATTGGTGTCTTTTTCAACCTTATCAACTATGTAACCTTTGACATCATCTTTACCATAGCCCTGCATTGGACAGGAAGTCACAGAGGAATAGTTCACAGCTGTAGTGAAGCGTCGTCTGCCATGGAAGCAGAGGATCTGGTGAGTAAAACTGCTTTTCCCTCCCCTAGACATAAATTCAGAGCAGTCCTGTGCCCACTGCCCACTTCCTGTTATTCCAATCTTCATCTTGGGGCTACAGAATGATAAGCCTTTATGGTAAAGAGATGAGAGAGTAGGTGCGTCTGTAGTAGTTTGTCAATAGAAACTGGGCTGGGCTGACAACACTCTGCAACAATGCCATGAGTTGTCAGCCCACCATAGGGAATTAAAGTGGAACTAAACCCATCAATTTGACAGTTTCAAATTTCAGCATGTGGCGGGAATGTAACGGTCACATTAGTTGTGTTCTCAACTGAACTGTCAAACCATTGTATAGCTGGTGTCATAGCTGATCACATGTGCAGCATCATGGCAATTGAAGAGGTCATCATGGCAAACAGAGGCCAAGATGGCAGCTTCCTTGGCTAAAAATGATAGGAGGGTTTAGTTCTACTTTAAGAGCAGAGCACATGTTTTGCAAATTAACAGATAAGTTACTGTTACCTGCAGAAATCACATTTTTTTGGCTATAATAATAAATAAGAGGTCATTTTAAACGGATTAATGCAAATCACTGCCCTCTCAGCTATCTTTACCTACATACCGTATCTACTGCAATTCATTTATGAACAGTGAAGTGACGATCTGCCATTTCTGCAGTGACAGCACGAATGGCCAGTGTGCCCGTTAATCGCTGTGAGGTGAACTGTCATTGGTTGGATCAGTTCACAGACACAGTGCACAGAGTCGATCTGAGTGGCTCTGTACAGCGAGATCAATGTGATAACCAATCACAGCTTTTACAAAGGTAAGCCATATATAATGTACATTGGAGAACCTGCCCTACTCACAATGGAGGAACTAAAGAATGAATCATTCATCAGCTCTGGATCAGTGGCAGCAGATATTCAAGGTTGTGTCAATAGACGCACACAGCCTGGCTCAGGACCAGGCCCACACGTCTGCCCCCATAGAAAGCACTTGCTATGCAGGCAGACATAGGGGAGCAGCCTGGATTGCTAGTGAGTGACCTCAGAAGAGAAGGTTCAGGGCCGCTCAGTGCAATGTTTTTGCAGGTAAGTATACCATGCTTGTTATTTTAAGAAAAAAATAAAGAAGTACCGATACATCCGCTTTAACCCTTTCACCTCCTCCTCTATCTTTGTACGACCTGTACATTTATTGTATCTAGTAAACCATTACCAAGTTCCATGTTTTACCCCCTCCCCCCTCAAGTTTAGCATCTGCTTTTATTTCAAAAAAATTGTGTCAAACAATTAAAGAGGAAGTAAACCCGTTTAAAAAATGTGAAAAAAAAACAAAAAACCTGTAAAGACAAAGGCATAATGAGCTAGTATGCATCACATACTAGCTCATTATGAATTACCTACCTAAAAACGAAGCCCCCTCAGTGCCGACAGGATGGCTGACATGTCCGGTCGTCCTGCTTCCTGGATCTCGTCCTCCGGCCATCTGATTGGCCAGGGGCACGATTACATCACTCCCGCGCATGCGCGCGGGAGCCGCCGTTCATGGCACTGGGATCTGAAGGAACGGCGCGGGTGGTCGTTCCTCCAGAGCGCATGCGCCGATGACGTCATCAGCTGCATGCACTGTAAATATCTCCTAAACGGTGCATGTTTAGGAGATATTTATAGCACCTATAGGTAAGCCTTAACCGCTTGCCGACTGCTCACAGTATATTTACTGCGGCAGTCGGCCCCTCACAGGCAGAGTGACGTAGGTCTACGTCGCTCGCCTGTGAGGCTCTGGGGAGCGAGCGCGCGCCCGCGGAGGCGCGCTCCCGCTCCCGCGCGGTCAAGGACCCCCCCGCGCGTGTGACCAGCGGACCCGATGTCCGCCGGTCACTCGGCGATCGGCGGGGGAGAAGGAGAATGTCAGGCAGCTTGTGTAAACAAGCCATCTGTCATTCTCCTCGCTGTAAAAACACTGATCACTCGGATCTAGTATGTAGATCCGTTGATCAGTGTCCTTACAGCTAGAGCCACAGCCAATCACAGTAAGAATCACGCCCCTAGGGACACACACAGCCCCTCCCTCCCAAATAAAGTTAACCCCTTCACTACCAGTGCATTTTTACAGTAACAGTGCATATATATATAGCACTGAATACTGTAGAAATGTCACTGGTAACCCCAAAAGTGTCAAAAATGTCAGTCAAGGGTCCGATCTGTCCGCCCCAATGTCGCAGTACCGCAAAAAAAATCGCAGATCGCCGCCATTACACGTTAAAAAAAAAACACCAAAAATGACAGAAATCTTTCCCTTTGTTAGTAAACGCGATAACTTTTGCGCAAACCAATCAAAATACGCTTTTTGCGATTTTTTTTACCAAACATAGGTAGCATAAAACAAATTGGCCGAAAATTTAAAAAAATTTTGATTTTTACATTTTTTTTGGGGGGAATTTCATATAAAAAAATGTGAAAAATATTGTTATTTTTGCAAAATGTACGCTCTTTTTTTGTTTATAGCGCAAAAAGTAAAAATCGCACGGGTGATCAAATACCACCAAAAGAAAGCTCTGTTTGTGGGAAAAAAAGGACGCCAAATTTGTTTAGATACAGCGTCGCATGACCGCGCAATTGTCTGTTAAAGTCACGCAGTGCCGAATCGCAAAATACCCTCTGGTCGTTTAGCAGGAAAATCCTCCGGGGCTTAAGTGGTTAATGTAGGTTTACCTATAGGCATATGTAAACAAAAGGGGTTTACAATCTCTTTAAAGTATTTTGGGGTGTAGTATACTTTCCTAAAAGGGGTCATTTGAGAAAGAAAGGGATACTGTTTTTATTTCAAAATTTTTGGTATTGTTTCCTTCACATAGTTAAAAATAAAAAAGGCGGGTGGTTATTAAATACCACCAAAAGAAGTCTCTGTCTGAAAAATTATATAAAATGCATTTAGGTGCCAATGATTGGTTACAGTTTATCACAGAACTGATGGAGCCTAACTTACTTAAAGCAGAGCTTCACCCAATAGGGTAAGTTCCACTTTAGGACTTCCTTCCCCGCTCCTCTTTGGAAAATGTCACTTTTTTGGGGGTGGGGGATGGGTACCTGGTCTTGAAAGGCGATCCGAGCGGAAGTCCTCCTTCACCCCTACTTCCCTGCTGTCTTCTCGGACTAATCACAGGTCCCAGAAGACTGTGGGACCATTCACAATGCGTAGCACAGCTCATGCATGTGCAATGGGCACCTGGCTGTGAAGCCGGGTGCCCACAGTTAAGATGCCGGGGACTAAAGACAGGTGGGGGAAAACGGCTTGGATGAGTGTCTGTTTATTAAAACTCAGCAGCTACCAAATTTTTTAACATTTTCGGCCAATTTGTTTTATGCTACATATGTTTGGTAAAAAAAAATTGCAAAAAGCGTATTTTGATTGGTTTGCGCAAAAGTTATTGCGTTTACTAACCAAGGGAAAGATTTTTGTCATTTTTGTTGTTTTTTTTTTTTTAACGAGTAATGGCGGTGATCTGCGATTTTTTTTTGCGGGACTGCGACATTGCGGCGGACAGATCGAACCCTTGACTGACATTTTTGGGGTTACCAGTGACATTACTACAGTAATCAGTGCTATACATATGCACTGTTACTGTAAAAATGACACTGGCAGTGAAGGGGTTAACTTTATTTGAGAGGGAGGGGTTAAGCTTGTCCCTAGGGGCGTGTTTC
Organism: Pelophylax lessonae; assembly: GCF_965119305.1. Lineage (NCBI taxonomy): Eukaryota > Metazoa > Chordata > Amphibia > Anura > Ranidae > Pelophylax > Pelophylax lessonae. The sequence goes on from NC_138772.1 coordinate 476,120,649, forward strand.
TAACTGTGATTGGATGTGGCTTGATGTGTAAGAACAGAGATCAACGGTCCTACATAGCAGAACCGTGTGATCTCCATTCTTACACAGGGGAGAATGACAGGCGGCTTTGTTTACATTAGCTGCCTGCCTTTCTTCCGGTGTAACGGACGATCGCGAGTGCCCGGCAGACATCGTCCGTGACCGAGCGGGGGCGCGCCGCCGGCGGCGCGCGCGCTTGCTCCCTAGAGCCTCACAGGCTAGCGACGTAGCCCTACGTCGCTTTCCCTGTGAGGGGATGACCGCCGCAGTAAATAGTAGTGCGGCGGTCGGCAAGCGGTTACGACCTTGACTTTGGAGCCATCTCAGGCCTGAAGGTGAATCAGACTAAATGAGAGGTCTTAGATATTAATCTCCCCACTCAGACTGTGGAGTCTATCAAGAACTCCTTCCTTCCTTTTGGTTTACATATTCCCTTACCCCAGACATACCACTGCTCCATTGGGCAAACTATATCCCCCTCTACTCCTCTATAGAAACTGAAAACTTGGCACACTTAGGCCTAGTACACACAGGCTGAATGATGGCCGACATTGATCAGTTCAATAGAAACCGTCCGACATTCGGCCCGTCTGTACTGCAGCTGGTCTGACAGGAGCTGGCCGTTTGGCAGGCTTCTGTCGAAGGCTCATGACCGTAAAAGGTCTGCCAACCAGCTCCCAGTGGCTGAGAGCACTGCCCCAGAGTGTACTGGTAGGGAGGGGCCGCCCCGGTCAGAATACAATAGCTCAGCAGGGGAGATTGCTGTACTAACATTGGATTGTTAGTACAGCGGCTCCAACCTGAGCTGACCCACCTACTCGCTCATCTCCTTACCAAAAAAACTAGTAGTGTGTACTAGGCTTACCACCCTTTCCTGGATGGGTAGGATAGCTGCAATAAAAATGTTCTCTCGAGAATATTATACGGTTTTCGTTTACTACCAATTCCAATACCTACCATGATCCCTATATGAAGAAACTTCAATGATCTTTAAATGTATCTGGGGTTCCAGAGGGGGTAGGGTTGCCCGCTCGGCCATGTACACTTCTATGTTACAGGGAGGCCTGGGAGTTTCTCACCTCCAAAGATACTATAAGGCTGCCCAACTGACTCAGCTCACCCAAATCTTTCCTAACATTTACCAACCTGACTGGATCACCAGGCACCTCACAGCCGATCAATCTTTTATGGCTTACTCCTAAAGACCGTTGGGCCATTTTAAGCCCCACATTATGGCACTCTCTTCGTCTCTGGGACATGGCATGCAGACTTTCCCCTCCTTCTCCTGTGGCTCCTCTTTGTAATATGTGTGGTAGTTGGGTTGAGTGGATACACTTTCTTTACTTGTTTCTCTCTGTCGCTCTCCCCCTCCCCTTTGCTACACTTTTTTTGTGTTGCACCCCTGCAGGTTTAACTGATTACACTGAATGTTTGCAATTGATGAATCACCTTTACCCTTGGAAAGGTGTAATATATGGGTGCTCAACCTGTGGTCCTCCAGCTGCTGTGGAACTTCCAAGTCCCATCATGCCTCTGCCTTTAGGAGTCATGCTTGTAACTGTGAGCCTTGCAATGCCTCATGGGACTTGTAGTTTTGCAACAGCTGGAGGGCCACAGGTTGAGCACGTCTGGATATATCTTGAGTAGTCGTAGTCACCTCTTGCTTCATAATGGGGCAATATGCCCATTTATTTATATAATAGTACGCTTGTTTTCTTTTTTGTTATATTCTTTTTCTCCATACATATAGGATGTAGGGCCGGTTCACACTCTTGCGAGTGCGGCGATCGCATGTAATATCGGAGCACACTACTCCTTCATTACATGCGACCGGATGTGCGGTGCGAATTCAGCCATACACTTTGTATGGCTGAAATTCGCACTGCACCCGCACAAAAGACGCACAGGACCCTTTTTTCCAGCCGCATCAGGATCGGATCGCACAGTGGTTCACACTTGTGCGATCCGATCCTGTGCGAACTGTCAGATCGCACTGCGATATGCGATCAAACTGGGGGTGTCATTAAAATTTAATTGACACCCCCTGCATATTGCATATGGCAGTGTGAACTGCCAGATGTGCGTTTGCGATGCGGGAACAGGCTGCGAATTCGGAGCCTTCCCGCATCGCACAAGTGTGAACCAGGACGTACGGCAACCAAAATAAATTAGTCGCACGACTGTGGCTAGAATTATAGCAATCGGCAGCTGGCCCTATTTCGTTACCTGTTTACCATTCGCATTTAGACTCAGGTTTCGATTTGCATGCGAACAGTGAATGTAATGATAAACCAATGTTGCTGCAACTGTTTATGTATTTTTATGAACCTTATTTAATAAAAACATTGAGTCCCCGTTCACACTGGGGCGACCTGTGAGGCGACCTGGTCACCTGACAGGTCGCCTTCCATAGGGAAGCTGCGGACCCGTTCTAATAGGAGCGACACAAGTCGCTCCGACTTAGAAAAAGGGTCCGGAGCTTCTTTGGGGCGACCAGGAGCGACCGTCATAGACTTCAATGTTATGAAGTTCGTGCCGGCCACTCCGAGGTCACGGCGCGCTTCTCGCACCGCGACCTCGGAGGTCGCCCCCCTAAGTCGGATCGCCCCAGTGTGAACGGGGCCTGAAACAAAAAAAAAAAAAGTCATCTAGCTACAGTGTTGTATGACTAATTGTCCATCAAACTATCACAGCACTGAAAAATGGTCTGTTAATGTAGGGATATTCCAGACTGGAACAGAAGTGGTAAAAGGGTCTTTGCTAAAGTCTTGATGGAAAAAAAAAAGTCTCAATAAACCATAAAAGTATTAAGAAAAAAAAGATTTATTGTACACATTTATAAATCCTGAAACTCCAGGAACACAAGTCATTATCACTTCGGTACGAAGGGTACACTTTCCAATGGCCAACACTAACAAACTGACCATTGGTTCAAGTTTTTTTACTTTTTTAGCTTAACTGCATGGCCCATAACTGTACAGAACAATCAAAAAAAATTATTCATGTTAAATGACCAGAGAAAAAAAACTGCTCTTCAGAAGCAGCGTGAGTGGGGGGTTTGCTGCCCATAGCAATCTAAGAAGATAGAGTATGATTTACTAAAGAAGTTAATAAATAAACAAAATAAATTGGGTGAATAATTGCTTCAATTATCCAATTGTGAAATACAAAACTTCTGTTTACTCATCTCATCTTGCACATGATTGGGTGTTTAAAGTGAACAGGAATTAGCTTTTCATATATTAGATAATTGAAGTGAATATTCACACAATTTACTGAGTGCAGATTCTTAACTTCTTTAGTAAACAATCTTCTAGATCCCATTAGTTGCTATATGCAACAACTCCACCTATATGTAATTTTTCGGAAATCAATCTAAATAAGGCAGATTTATCAAAAAGGGAGCAAAGGGACAAAAAAAAAAAAAAAAAAAAAGTAAGAATAGTTTGCCATGACAACCAGATTTCCTAATTGATCGGTGACTAAAAGGAGTCTGGTTGCTATAAGGAAAAGCTCCCAACCTTGCACAGATCTCGATAAATCTGCCTCACCAAGTCTAAATCAGAAACACTCTCCAGCATAAAATAAGCCATGTATGAATAGCCTTGACCCATCATTTAAGGACCAGGAGTACAGCACCAATATTTAGGAGTACAGTCGCTCACATGTACATTAGACCTCTTACTTTAGAAATCAATACAGAGAAAAAGTAATCCACTTTTTTCACAGTCATGGATCCTATTGTGTGAAAGTACACAGCTCTTCTGCAGTAACAGCCTCAGCACTCTGCATTGATGATTGCCAGCACATTTAAACGCTGTCACCGGATGGCTCTAGTTGCATTCCTTTCAAAGAAATCTGGCACCGGGGGTTGAACAGCCTGTGATCTGTGCAATAGGTGAAGTTAAAAATTCTTAGGCCAGTTAATCCTTTAAGGGCTTGTTTACACTAGAGTCGGGTGGGGGAGGTGGTAAAATTACATGGTTGAGCCATGTTTTTACTGCCACTCCCCCTTTAGCTGCAAAGGACTACTATCCGTTGAACGCGACCCATTCAAGTGAACAGGGCCTGTGCTGCAGACACATGCTGTTGTGGTGCAGTAGTGCTGCATTTAAGGGGTTAAACCAGACAGTGAAGAGGAGACTTAATGCATCCTCGCCATCCGCTAAATGCCTCTGAAACACATTCTGAGTGTGGATTGCTTTTCAGAAGAGCGGCAGTCCTTTCTACTAGTGTAAACAAGCCCTAAAATATAGAACCAGTCTTGTGTTGCATAATGTAAACTGTGGTAGGAATGGGGAGATTTTTGCATTGAAACCCATCTAAAGCTGGTCATACACCGGAAGATTTCTCTCATTTAGCCCTGCAAGCTGAAAGAAAGAAACCATTTGTTTCCTCCATCCACACAGCCCATAGATGAGCGTTTCTCAACTCCGGTCCTCAGGGCACACTAACAGGCCAGATTTTAAGTATTACCTTGGGGGGATGCAGACTAGAGTACTGCAATCACTGAGCAGCAGATGATCTCACCTGTGATGTATTTCAGTTTTCTTGCAAACCTGGCCTGTTAGTGTGCCCTGAGGACAGGAGTTGAGAAACACTGCGCATAGATAAGTTTTATTCTTTTTCCTTCCAGCACACGTGGAAAAAAAAAAAAAAAGAAAATTGCTCAATTCCCCCATCAACACATTTGAGGCTTATGGGGGAAAGCTTTGCTATTGTGTTCTGCTGTCAATGAGGCACGGGGGGCCTTCCTGGCCGGCAGAACACAAGGATTACTGCTAGCGGCTATATCAATCGCATGCTAGACTTGGGTACAATCAGCCTGCCAATACACGTATCGAAAATCAGACAGTCCCTGCTGAACCGTCGCATTTCGATCCATGCATGTCTAGCTTAAAACAGCATGGATAGACAATTCTGCAATGCCAGCTATTATATTCTGAAAGCCAGCGCCTGCAGCTGTCAAAATACCCCATCAGTGGCTGCAACACCATTTTCTGCCCAGCTCCTTTGATTTTCAGATTGCAGGATATCAGACAGGAGGATGACAAAAGGACCACCCATGGATCAAATTCTGTTTGGTTCATTGGGAACCGGACAGAATTCACTCTGCATATGGCCAGCTTTACTACCCTAAGTGCCGGTTCACACTATAGCATGTGCGGCGATCGCATGTAATATCTGAGCGCACTGCTCCTTCATTACATGCGATCGGATGTGCAGTGCGAATTCAGCCATACACTTTGTATGGCTGAAATTCGCACTGCACCCGCACAAAAGACGCACATGACCCTTTGTTTCAGCTGCATCAGGATCGGATCGCACAGTGGTTCACACTTGTGCGATCCGATCCTGTGCGAACTGTCAGATCGCACTGCGATATGCGATCAAACTGGGGGTGTCGTTAACATTTAATTGACACCCCCTGCGTATCGCATATGGCAGTGTGAACTGCCAGGGGTGCGTTTGCGATGCGGGAACAGGCTGCGAATTCGCAGCCTTCCCGCATCGCACAAGTGTGACCCGGCACATAAACTGAATCAGAATAGCAAACATTATAAACAGAGTTGAAAATGCATTAAAAAAAAAAAAAAAACCCTATCAGGGTATTTGCCCTGCAGACTGCATTGCTCTGGCATTAAAATAATTTGTAGTCCTAAATCTGCCACATGCCCTGTTTAAACATATTTATACATTACCAAAACTGGAGAGTGCAAAATCTGGTGCAGCTGTGCATGATCAAGCCAATCAGCTTGTTCAATTAAGCTTTGACTGCACAAAAAAAAAAAAAAAAAAAAATAATATATATATATATATATATATATATATATATATATATATATATTTTTTTTTTTAAAATATATATAACAAAAAAAAACCTGGAAGCTGATTGGTTGCTATGCAGTGCTGCACCAGATTTTGCACTCTCCGGTTTTAGTAAATCGCCCCCACAGCGATTTCTGTAGTTTACCACGGAGTGAAGCTTTTCATATTACTGATCATCCACATACTGCAAAATATAAACCAGACATGGCTCCTTCTGGATGCAAGGTAGTGTAAAGAACCCAAAAGCCCCATTAATGTAGGAATTCCATAAATCATTTTATCGTAAATTTCTAACAAAAAAAAAAATCTAATTAAATACTAAATGATCCTATTTGGCTGCAGCACACAAAAATGTGTGGTGCGTTTCACATTAGCTACTAAATAAAAAATAATAATAATATGAGAAATGGGTTTCCTGGGCTGTGCAACTGAACCAGCAAGGCTTGACCTTCAGTGAGTAAAGCTGGCAAGCTGTGCCAAGCAAAACAATAACACCACAAGTCGGTCTCCTCTTGCACCATGTAAACAAGAAGCCGAGAACAATTACGTAATACCAAATAAGGAAAAAAAAAACCCCATCAGGTGCTCATTTACATGCCCCTACCCAGAATCCTTTGGGATCATTCAACACAATTGTTCAGTGGTGCATGTAGTCTGTGCGTACTGCAAAATGAAATGCAACAAACTTGGTGTCTTTCAATATTACAAAAAAAAAAAAAAAAAAAAAATATGTAAAAAAATAAAAAGGATTAGAAAACAGTGCATGCCCGTTGTTCAAACTGGAGGCCCTAGAAGGTTTGAGCTAAATGTCCCTCTTCAAGTACAATAAAAAATAAGAATTGTATCTGGTTAGTTGTAGATTTGCCATGATTTGTCCCTGAGGTTTCACAGCCTTGTCACCTCCAAAAGCTGGATGAGAAGAGTGAGTGGACAATGCGCACTGTTGGGGGTAGGGTGGTCCAGAACACAGATTAGATAGAAAACATTTCTTTGTGGCTGGCAGGGAAAAGTGAAAAGCGATCACTAGCTTTAAATGATCATCCATTTCATGAGGTTGATGGACGCCAAAACAAAACATGATCCTCTTGGCTCAAAATCATTAGGGTCTGTATGTGGAGTTATTTTGGTTGAAGATATATGACAAAGTCTCTTTAATAAGCAGTCACCATACAAGGCTCCTCTCTGCAGTCATCAGAACCAAGTGCATGGCTGGACCTGGCCACTCAATGAATGATCACTGGCAGTTCATTACAAAACAAGAGAGGAAGGGAGGTCAGCTCACAATATGAGTGCTGACAGGAGAGGAGTCACCACCACCGGGTTCATCCACCGTGTAGATCATGTATCATGTGTGTAGATCATGTATCATGTGTGTAGATCATGTATCATGTGTGTAGATCATGTATCATGTGTGTAGATCATGTATCATGTGCTCTTTCCTGAGCGCACAGGAACGCCATGTAATGCTCATAAGCTTTAACCAACACCCCATTATTGCTTGAACAAAGGCAAAGCTGCATGTGGGATGTAAACTAAGGACGGTTAGTGTCACCTTCTTTGTTTTCAGTAGTGATGGCACACAGGGTTGTCACTGATTGAGATTCTCAGTCCAGTAACAGGCTCTGCTGATAGACTGTATGGTGGTCCCTTCCACTGCACAGTATTGTGGGGGGGGGGGAGGGGGGCTGGTGCAGGCTGTCATATCACAGCAGAGCTCAAATACTGCAGCTGCACTGGGACCCCTTGATACACCAGATTACTGCACTGGGATCCACTGCGACAGGGAGATCTGCTGAAATGGTGTCAGGCAAGGGTGATCATGGTTATATCACTGATTATATCTGCTGGAGGCTGCTAGTAAATGGTGAAGCCCCATGATGATGGCTCTCTCTGCACAGTGATGTCTGATGAACGCTATCAGTGAATGGCAGAGTTCTCTGATCAATGAATGCTGGAGTCCATTATTCATTGAACAGTACAGCCCTCCACTGTGGATGAATGGTGGGTTCCTCCAATCACTGGTCATTGCACAGTGGTCTCTGTGTGATCATTCAATGGTGGGGTTCCTGGCAGTCATTGTATGATTGTCCCCTCTATTCACGGTACAGGAGTCTCATTCATCTGATCACTGCACGGCAGTTGCTGTGCGGTCATTTAAAGGTGGAGTCGTCTGATCATTGAGCAGCGATGTCTGTGCGGTCATTCATTGGTGGAGTCCTCTGATCATTGCACAGTGGTCATTCATTGGTGGAGTCCTCTGATCATTGCACAGTGGTCATTCATTGGTGGAGTCCTCTGAACATTGTGCAGCGATCTCTGTGCGGTCATTCATTGGTGGAATCCTCTGATCATTTCAAGGCGATCGCTGTGCGGTCATTCATTGGTGGAATCCTCTGATCATTGCAGGGCGATCGCTGTGCGGTCATTCATTGGTGGAGTCCTCTGACCATTGCAGGGCGATCGCTGTGCGGTCATTCATTGGTGGAGTCCTTTGATAGCAATCATTGATTGGTGGAGTCCTCTGATCGCAATCATTCATTGGTGGAGTCCTCTGATCGCAATCATTCATTGGTGGAGTCCTCTGATCGCAATCATTCATTGGTGGAGTCCTCTGATAATTGCAGGGCGATCGCTGTGCGGTCATTGATTGGTGGAGTCCTTTGATCGCAATCATTGATTGGTGGAGTCCTCTGATCACAATCATTCATTGGTGGAGTCCTCTGATCATTGCACAGCGATCGCAATCATTGATTGGTGGAGTCCTCTGATCGCAATCATTGATTGGTGGAGTCCTCTGATCACAATCATTCATTGGTGGAGTCCTCTGATCACAATCATTCATTGGTGGAGTCCTCTGATCATTGCACAGCGATCGCAATCATTGATTGGTGGAGTCCTCTGATCGCAATCGTTCATTGGTGGAGTCCTCTGATCGCAATCGTTCATTGGTGGAGTCCTATGATCGCAATCATTGATTGATGGAGTCCTCTGATCGCAATCATTGATTGGTGGAGTCCTCTGATCGCAATCATTGATTGGTGGAGTCCTCTGATCGCAATCATTGATTGGTGGAGTCCTCCAATCACTGTACGGTGGTCTCTCTAGGCTCGGTGACATTGCAGCCCCCCGTAGGGACATCAGCCTCCCCGGCCAGGTGTAGCCTCCTGACAGCCTCCTTGATGAGGTTCCCGGACAGGAGGAGCTCCTGTAGCAGCTGATGGGGGTCCTCATCGTCCTCCTCCTCCTGTCTCCTCCTCACCCATCCCCGGCCACACAGCTGCTTGCTTCCCCCCGGACAGTGCCTGGCCCCAGCCGGCTGGTGGTGATGACATCGTGCCGCCGCTCTGGGGGTGCACACCGGGTACGGCGTAGTCCTTCCCCTGACACACGAGCACATGGAGGGGGGCCGGGGGAGGGCGGCGGGTTTGATGCCGCATGAGCTCGGAGCTCTGTGGGCGTTCAGCTGCAGGGCTTCCCCGATCCGAGCCACCAGGGAGTCCACCTCCTGGGATCCCACCGTCACCGACTGCTCCAGCAGCAGGAAACTTTCCTTCCGGCACGGCATGTTCACACCAAGCAGAGGCAGCACCGTGTGACACACTCCGCCCGGCGTACACCGGACCCGACCAAACCGCTGCTGCTGCTGGTTTGTAAACAATGGGTGACGTAGAGAGTGCTCCGACCGTGCCATTCTAATATCGCGGGGGGGAAGAATTTCCGACACACCGCTAATTCCTCTCCTCCTCTGCTGTAACACACTCTGCATGTATAATACACTCCATATATCATACACCGTCTGTTTAAACGTTCAATGTCTCATATAATGGAAGATGGAATTACTAAAACAAGCAGACCGTACCATTCCCGGTCCCCCCCCTTTGTCTTTCTCAGGATTTGTCCCCGCCCCTTCGGTTTTTTGAAGCGGCTCGTACGTTGGTGACGTCACCTTGTTGTGGTGTGTCTGTCAGTCAGCGTGAGCCTGGAGAGGGGGCGGGGCTCGGATTGGAGACACAAAGCGGAGTGCATGGGAGGAGGGGAGGGGCTGTGTGTGACCTGCCTGTAACCTGGGGATAGATTGTGTACAGCCAGGGGGGGGAGCACTAATGATAGAGCCCGATAGAGAGGGGAGAAGACTAATAATAGAGGAGAGCAGCACTGATAATAGAGGGGGACAGCACTGATAATAGAGGGGGACAGACTGATAATAGAGGGGAGCAGCACTGATAATAGAGAGGAGCAGACTGATAATAGAGGGGGCAGCACTGATAATAGAGGGGAGCAGACTGATAATAGAGAGGAGCAGACTGATAATAGAGGGGAGCAGACTGATAATAGAGGGGGCAGCACTGCTAATAGAGGGGAGCAGCACTGATAATAGAGGGGAGCAGACTGATAATAGAGGGGAGCAGACTGATAATAGAGGGGGCAGCACTGCTAATAGAGGGGGACAGACTGATAATAGAGGGGAGCAGCACTGATAATAGAGGGGGACAGACTGATAATAGAGGGGAGCAGACTGATAATAGAGGGGGCAGCGCTGATAATAGAGAGGAGCAGACTGATAATAGAGGGGGCAGCACTGATAATAGAGGGGGGCAGACTGATAATAGAGGGGGGGCAGACTGATAATAGAGGGGGGGCAGACTGATAATAGAGGGGAGCAGACTGATAAAAAAGGGGAGCAGACTGATAATAGAGGGGGCAGCACTGATAATAGAGGGGAGCAGCACTGATAATAGAGGGGGACAGCACTGATAATAGAGGGGGACAGACTGATAATAGAGGGGAGCAGCACTGATAATAGAGAGGAGCAGACTGATAATAGAGGGGGCAGCACTGATAATAGAGGGGAGCAGACTGATAATAGAGAGGAGCAGACTGATAATAGAGGGGAGCAGACTGATAATAGAGGGGGACAGCACTGATAATAGAGGGGGACAGACTGATAATAGAGGAGAGCAGCACTGATAATAGAGGGGGACAGCACTGATAATAGAGGGGGACAGACTGATAATAGAGGGGAGCAGCACTGATAATAGAGAGGAGCAGACTGATAATAGAGGGGGCAGCACTGATAATAGAGGGGAGCAGACTGATAATAGAGAGGAGCAGACTGATAATAGAGGGGAGCAGACTGATAATAGAGGGGGCAGCACTGCTAATAGAGGGGAGCAGCACTGATAATAGAGGGGAGCAGACTGATAATAGAGGGGAGCAGACTGATAATAGAGGGGGCAGCACTGCTAATAGAGGGGAGCAGACTGATAATAGAGGGGAGCAGACTGATAATAGAGGGGGCAGCACTGCTAATAGAGGGGGACAGACTGATAATAGAGGGGAGCAGCACTGATAATAGAGGGGGACAGACTGATAATAGAGGGGAGCAGACTGATAATAGAGGGGGCAGCGCTGATAATAGAGAGGAGCAGACTGATAATAGAGGGGGCAGCACTGATAATAGAGGGGGGCAGACTGATAATAGAGGGGGGGCAGACTGATAATAGAGGGGGGGCAGACTGATAATAGAGGGGAGCAGACTGATAAAAAAGGGGAGCAGACTGATAATAGAGGGGGCAGCACTGATAATAGAGGGGAGCAGACTGATAATAGAGGGGAGCAGACTGATAATAGAGGGGGGCAGACTGATAATAGAGGGGAGCAGACTGAAAATAGAGGGGGCAGCGCTGATAATAGAGGGGGAAGCACTGATAATAGAGGGGGAAGCTCTGATAATAGAGGGGAGCAGACTGATAATAGAGGGGGGCAGACTGATAATAGAGAGGAGCAGACTGATAATAGAGGGGAGCAGACTGATAAAAGAGGGGAGCAGACTGATAATAGAGGGGGCAGCACTGATAATAGAGGGGAGCAGACTGATAATAGAGGGGAGCAGACTGATAATAGAGGGGGGCAGACTGATAATAGAGGGGAGCAGACTGAAAATAGAGGGGAGCAGACTGATAATAGAGGGGGCAGCGCTGATAATAGAGGGGGCAGCACTGATAATAGAGGGGGCAGCTCTGATAGAGGGGAGCAGACTGATAATAGAGGGGGGCAGACTGATAATAGAGAGGAGCAGACTGATAATAGAGGGGAGCAGACTGATAATAGAGGGGAGCAGACTGATAATAGAGGGGGGCAGACTGATAATAGAGGGGAGCAGACTGATAATAGAGGGGGCAGCACTGATAATAGAGGGGGGCAGACTGATAATAGAGGGGAGCAGACTGATAATAGAGGGGGAAGCACTGATAATAGAGGGGGAAGCACTGATAATAGAGGGGAGCAGACTGATAATAGAGGGGGCAGCACTGATAATAGAGCCTGATAGAGAGGAGCAGACTGATAATAGAAGGGAGTGGACTGATAATAGAGCCTGATAGAGGGGAGCAGCACTGGTAATAGAGGGGAGCAGACTGATAATAGAGGGGGCAGCTCTGATAATAGAGGGGAGCAGACTGATAATAGAGGGGAGCAGACTGATAATAGAGGGGAGCAGCACTGATAATAGAGGGGAGCAGACTGATAATAGAGGGGGCAGCACTGATAATAGAGGGGAGCAGACTGATAATAGAGGGGAGCAGACTGATAATAGAGGGGGCAGCACTGATAATAGAGGGGAGCAGACTGATAATAGAGGGGAGCAGCACTGATAATAGAGGGGAGCAGACTGATAATAGAGGGGAGCAGACTGATAATAGAGGGAGCAGAACTGATAATAGAGGGGAGCAGACTGATAATAGAGGGGAGCAGACTGATAAAAGAGAGGAGCAGACTGATAATAGAGGGGAGGGGACTGATAATAGAGCTTGATAGAGGGGAGCAGCACTGGTAATAGAGAGGAGAAGACTGATAATAGAGGGGAGCAGACTGATAATAGAGGGGAGCAGCACTGATAATAGAGGGGAGGGGACTGATAATAGAGGGGAGCGGACTGATAATAGAGGGGAGCAGCACTGATAATAGAGGGGAGCAGACATGAGAGAGGAAGGCTTTCATCCACTACTGTCAGCGATTGTAAAGCTGCCCATAAACAGAGATTTCTCTTGCTCATTCTATGGGCTGTATAAGGGAAATCTGGAGATTCCTCCATCTGGTTTACATCTGCTGCTGTCATTGCCCTCCTCGGAAAAGCAATCCACAGCGGATTACATCCATGAGGCAGTTGATGACATTTTGCCCCCTGAACAACTGTTTTAACCCTTGAAAGCCCACAACACAATACCACAACTGCATGCATTACACCCAATGGGTTAGGGAGTTCCAGAGGATAGAGGAGGATCCAGAGAAGTCCTGGAGGCAAACATGAGAGGGGGTGACAAAGGAGTCAGATATTCTCCTGTCTCTTGTTCCTCCTCAGTTGTCCCTATTTTTAATCTGGTGCACAGACAGGGCCCAGCATATAAGGCCTCATTCACGTACCATATAGCATGTTCCTGCTCGCGATTTTTTTAGCGCAATTTTAACAAATTTCCTGTGTTTGTCACACATAAAGCAACCTATTCACTTGCATGTTTGTCGAGGAAAAGAAGCTCAAGGACCAAATTTGGCCCTAATAGGAATGAAGGGCACTCAAAGTGCCGTTGCACCTTTTGCCATGATTTTAGCATGGTTTGGAAATGTAGGCAGATTTATCCCTATTCTGCCTAAGATTCCAAATCACCAAATGTGAATGGACCTAAAACATATTATTTAATGTGGACCTTCATCCATAAACAAGACATCCTTGCCTTTGTCTCCTCCCTCTTAAACAATAGCATTTTGTCTTAAAAAAAATGTTTTCACTCCTTGACTCCAGACCTTTAGAAATCACGGGAAAGATCCATTCTGATGTCTCAACATATCCCAGGCATGCACAGATACTCCAAGAGTCTACAGGACCTGGCAGAGACCCTCCACATGTTTGCACATGTGCTAAATGCCATCACCCCCCTGCGTATGCACAGGCAGACCATAGTGTCTCTCCCAATCCCAATGACTGGAAGAAACCTGCTGCTTTCTGGACATGCATGGGGGATTCAGAGGATTTAGTGCCCATACAGAAGTACCAAGTTCTCTGCCGGGACATTCTTTCAAGATGGCGGCGTGGGAGCAAAGATGAACTTTGAGCTATAAGGACTATGCTGGACTCTGTGGAATAGAAAGTACATCATCTTTAGTCTACATACAGGAACTGGGGGTTAGAAATTAAAATGTAGTTGCAGAGAGTGGAGTTTCTCTTCACTACACCAAGATGGTTCAAATCTTGGCCAGTTCAGCAGGAACCATGTATCGGCAGGCTAATTGTACCCAAATTGATCGATCGATCAATCAGCCTGACAGATTTTACATGCAATTATCGCTATCGGCTGGTATAGCAATAATCACTGTCCTCTCCCAGTGAGGATGGTTTCCCCTGCCCCCCTGGTGGGAGAATACAATGACTCCGCAGGAGGGATTCCCCCATCAACACTGTGGTTGCAGGAAAGAAATTCGCTCTGTGTTTAGCCTGCCTAAGCCATTTATCTAACCTCTAAATTATTTCATTTGTTTTTTTGAAGAGTCAATGTCTAGGAAGAGCATTGGTGAAGAATAGTGCTAGTAGGTTTAATTGGTCATTTCTGCCATACTCCATTTGAAAGGATAGTTGCACCTTTAACCCTTTGGCGTTGGCCGCACGCAAATATGCGACCTCTAGGGGAGTGGACTTGGCACCGAATGGCCGCATATTTGCATAAATTGGTGTAAATACAGCTATGCCGAGAGCGCGCCCCCTACGCGCTCTCAGGACAGTTACCGGTGGCTAACCAAAATTTCCTGATCACTACTTACGTTCGGGAGCTTTCAGATTATGTGACTGCTGTGATTATCTCCCCCACCTTCCGGAAATCATAAACCGCTCCAAGGGCTGGAAGGCACTGACACCAAGTGGTTAAAAAGGAAATAAATGCACATTTTTTTGCAGGTAAAATGTTTTTTCTTAGGAGACTGTAAAGCATTGGACATGTGATCAGCAGATTGCGTGTGCAGTGTCAGGCTCCTGCAGGCTGTCAGTGGAGCTGTCTGTTCATACCTCTGATACGGGCAGGCATATACTGCATTGCAGGAATGTCAATGAACTACTAGAGTGCTCAACAGCGCCCTCAGAGGTCACTGAGAACTACAAGCTGTCAGCTGCAATTTAGGAGAGCAGCTGTAGTTCATTCATTCACAGAACTCTGAATGAATGACGTGGCCCTGTGGGCAGAGCCCTGCCTGGCTTTGGTATTTTTCAAATTGTGACAGCAGGTGGAGGGAAAGGATCCCCTGCGCACTGGTGGCAGGTGATTTAGTAACATGTTATACCATAATATGGGTTTAACATGTAATATGTTACTAAAAGTGAACCTATCCTTAACCACTTGCCGCCCGCCATTGTTCTGGGCGGACGTCATATGATGTGATCCCATTCAGCAGGGCAGGCGCGCGATCGTGTGCGCGCCGCCCTGCACTGCCGGTGTCGGCGTGTCCCCGGGACATAGCCCGTCACCGGCAGGGGGGAAACAGCCAATGGGCGTGGCTGTTTCCCACGTGATCGGCTGTGTTCCAAAGACACAGCCGATCACAATAGGAAAGCCCAGAAGATGACCGCGCATGCGCGATCGGGAGCGCGCAGCGCGGTCATGTCGGTGGCTCTGTGTTCCCTAGGAACACAGCTAGTCACCGGCAGTAGTAAACAGTCACCGACAGTGACTGTTTACTATGTGATCGTCTGTGAATCCATTCACAGCCGATCACAAAATGTAAACACAGAGCAGTAACTCACTGTTACTGCTCTGCTCTCCTCACACAGTTTCCAGTGTGAGGAGAGCAGAGCCAGAAACAGTGAGTTACTGCTCTGTACACCTGTCACAATGTAAAAGCACAGCAATAAAGGTCCCCACACAGTCCTCAGCCCCCCCCAATGTCACCTGTCACCCAACAGTCACCTCATCAGTGCCCAGAAATTGACACCCATAACGTTCACATGTGAGCGTAGCGATCGCGGGCAGAATCACCGCAATTCTGCCCGCGATCTGGAAATCATTGCAAATCGCGGGACTCCTGTGCGTTGCCCATGATTTGCAATAGCACCCCAAACGCTGTGCGATGTTGCCGCAATTTCCGCCTGCCGAATCGCAGTAACATCGCGCAAACAACGCATGACGCCCAAAAAAGGTACTTTGGGGCGTCATGCGTTGTTTGCGCCATGTTACCGCGATTCGGCAGGCGGAAATCGCGGCAACATCGCACAGCGTTTGGGGTGCTATTGCAAATCACGGGCAACGCACAGCCGCCCACATGTGAACGTAGCCTAAAGTGCACCTGTCACCAGACATTGCCATCAGTACCGCCGTGCACCATCGCCCATCACCTGTCACCCATCGGTGACCATCGCCCGTCACCTGTCACCACATCAATCACCGTCACCTGTCACCCCATCAGTCATCGTCACCTGTCACCCAATCAATCATCGTCACCTGTCACCCCATCAGTGATCGTCACTTGTCACCCCATCAATCATTGTCACTTGTCACCCCATCAGTGATCGTCATCTGTCACCCCATCAATCATCGTCACCTGGCTGTCACCCATCAGTGATCGTCATCTGTCACCCCATCAATCATAGTCATCTGTCACCCCATCAATCATCGTCACCTGTCACCCCATCAATCATCGTCACCTGTCACCCCATCAGTCATTGTCATCTGTCACCCCATCAGTCATCGTTACCCCATCAGTCATTGTCATCTGTCACCCCATCAATCATCGTCACCTGTCACCCCACCACTCATCGTCATCTGTCAACCCATCAGTCATCGTCATCTGTCACCCCATCAGTGACCGTCACCTGCCACCTATCAGTCACCTGCCACCCATCAGTGATCATCCGCAGTCAACCGTCATCCGTCGCACAGCCCATCACAGCCAGCATGTCAAAAAGGATGTACAGCAACAAGGAGGCCCTTCAGGTCCTCTCCATGACTGATGAGAGCACTGGGGAGCTCTCATCAGTATCCGAATCAAATACCGAATCCGATTCGGAATTTGAAATCGCTAACAGTAGCGGATCGGAGATGGACTCGGACTATTCCTGTACACTTTCCTTTATACAATGTGTTTTGGGGTGCAATTTTTGCTATATACATGCAACAACTTACCGACCGCCTAACGACTATATACGTCGGCCATTAAAAGCTAAATACTGGGGTTATGGCAGCAGATAGCCCCCATAACCCCAGTATTTTTTTAAACGGTGAGCGGTCGGCTTTCAGATAAGGGTGGTCCCAGTGGCGGATTCGCCGCGGAATTACCCTTACGGTGCAGATGAAGAGGTGCCCCTCCCGCCGCGTCCCAGACGTTTTCCCAGCTTACCGAACCCGCCGGCAGCGGGGAAAACTATCCGGTCCCGGATCCTCAGAGACAGGAAGTCGAGTGAGGGCAAGATGGCCCTCACTCGGCTCTATGGTCTTGAAGGACCGGAGCTACGTCAAAAGTTGTTGCCTAGCAACCGGTTTAAAGGGCCGCTTTTTATTTATTTTTATTTTTTTTTTTCAACAATTTTTTTTTATTTTTTTATTTTTTAGTGTAGTTGTGAGGTCTGAGGTCTTTTTGACCCCAGATCTCACAATAAAGAGGACCTGTCATGCCTATTTCTATTACAAGGGATGTTTACATTCCTTGTAATAGGAATAAAAATGATCAAAACATTTTTTCTTTTAAAACTGTGTAAAAATAAAAAAAGAATAAATAAAATAAATAGGAAAAAAAAAAATTAAAGTGCCCTGTCCCCGTTAGCTCGCGCGCAGAAGCGAACGCATACGCAAGTCCCGCCCACATATGTAAACAGTGTTCAAACCACACATATGAGGTATCGCCGCGATCGTTAGAGCGAGAGCAATAATTTGAGCCCTAGACCTCCTCTGTAACTCTAAGCTGGTAACCTGTAGAAATTTTTAAAATGTTGCCTATGGGGATTTTTAAGTACCAATGTTTGGCGCCATTCTGTGAGCGTGCGCAATTTTGAGGCATGACATGTTGGGTATCTAATTACTCGGCGTAACATTATCTTTCACATTATGGAAAACAATTGGGCTAAATTTACTGTTTTCTTATTTTTTAATTAAAAAAAGTGATTTTTTAAAAAAAAAAATTGCATTTGGAAGACTGCTGCACAGATATGGTGTGATAAAAAAATATTGCAAAGATCTCCATTTTATTCTCTAGGGTCTCTGCTAAAAAAAAATATATAATGTTTGGGGTTCTAAGTAGTTTTCTAGAAAAAAAAATGATTTTAGCTTGTAAACACCAAGTGTCAAAAATAGGCCCAGTCTTAAAGTGGATAAATGGACAACTTTGTGTAAAGTGCTACTTGGATGTTAGGTCTCTGTATGTGGCTAGGCTGTGTAAAAGTGTTACACATGTGGTATTGCCATACTCAGGAGGAATAGCAGAATGTATTTTGGGGTGCAATTTTTGCTATGTACATGCTATGTGCTGGAAATATTTCATAAATGGACAACTTTGTGTAAAAAAAATGCATTTTCATTTTCTTTCCACAGTTTCCAGAAACTTGTGGAAAAAAATGACACGTTCAAAAGACTCATGCCTAAAAAAATTATACATTGGGGTGTTTGCTTTCCAAAATGGGGTCATTTTATGGGGGTTTCCATTGTCCTGGTGCTCCAGGGCCTTCAAAAGTGCAATAGGTTGTCAGGAAATTATATGTGTAATTTATGCTCCTAGAATGCCGGACGGTGCTACTTGGATGTTAGGCCTCTGTATGTGGCCAGGCTGTGAAAAAGTCTCACACATGTGGTATCGCCATACTCAGGAGGAGTAGTAGAATGTGTTTTGGGGTGTAGTTGCAAATATATATATGCTGTGTGAGAGAAATAACCTGTTAATACGTCAATTTGTAAAAAAAAAAAAAAAAAATATTCATTTTGCAAAGAATTGGGGGAAAAAATTACAACTTCAAAAAACTCACCATGCCCCTTATTATATACATTGGAATGTCTACTTTCCAAAAAGGGGTCATTTGGGGGGTATTTGTACTTTCCTGACTTTTTAGTGTCTCAAGAAATGAGATAGGCCTTCAGTACATCAGGTGTGATCAAGTGTGATCAATTTTTAATGAATAGCGCCATAACTTGTGGACTCTAGAACTTTCACAAAGACCAAATAATATACACTTATTTGGGGGTATTTTTACCAAAGATAAGTAGCAGTATAAATTTTGGCCAAAATTTGTGAAGAAAAATGACTAATTTGCTAAATTTTATGACAGAAACAAAGAAAAATGCGTTTTTTCACAATATTTTCAGTCTTTTTTTATTTATAGCACAAAAAATAAAAAACCCAGTAGTGATTAAATACCATCAAAAGAAAGCTCTATTTGTGTGAAAAAGGGACACAATTTTTTTATGGGTACAGTGTTGCATGACTGAGTAATTGTCATTCAAAGTGTGAGAGCGCTGAAAGCTGAAAATCGGTCTGGGCAGGAAGGGGGTGAAAGTGCACTGTAGGCAAGTGGTTAAAGGGCTCATTCAGAGGTGCGCTGATACCCGTCCTTCGTGCTGAGCCCTTTTTCTGCACCTGCATCCACCTCGGAGTTGCATGCAGGTAGACCATAGAAGCGGATGCATTTTGACATGCGGGCAGGAGTAGGTGCACAGATAGGTACACACAGTATCTGCATTCAGACCTGTGCACCCACTCTGAATGAGCCCAGCTGTCCACATGGCAGGGGTATGTACTGCGCTTACATCACCATGCTATGTCCTTCTTTGCCATCTCAATCAGTTGGGAGGCTGGGAGTTGCTTATCTCCAGAAATCTGAGAGCAGGATGTGTGGCACAGGGGAAGTATATTTAGGTAAATAGCAGTTGCTCAATGTTTATCAGAGCATGCTGGCTGCTCTGTGCAATAATCCGGCTTTCTGATGCAACTGCCTGATAGTGACAAGGAAAAGCAAGGCCTATTAGCTGAAATGGAATACATATACTGTATCTTTAGGAGCACCTACAGTATACTACAAGTACTCATGTCTGCTAAGCTGAGAAAAACACTTGCAATCGAGGTATGTTCTGGGGGATTTGCAGAAAATCAGCTAGACAGATCATTGCAGCCTCTGGGAAAGACGTTTAAGAACATTGTGCTGTGGTGATCAGTACAATGTTCCTAGGGTTCCCAGAAATGAGGCCTTCCAAGGGAAGACTCTAAAGAAGATATAAGTCCTGTACCAATGTATGCCAGGAATGCACTGCGCTCTCAAGACGGGCCTAGACTGAATTATGGGACAGAAAAGGACATACCTCCAATCTGCCCAACCTACTGCAGATGTGGTCATACTGAAGCCAGGACTACCCAGTCATGCCCTTTTAATGGTTACCCCAACCCCTTTGAGCCTTTTTCTAAGGTTTATTATGTGCTTATTTTATTTTTACAGCTGGACCCACCAGCTGTCAAACTAGCCATGCCATGATGTCCACAAGCTTCTGGGGCCCGTGTTGAGCAGCTGCCCCTCTACAATGTGATCACAGGAGATCGGTCACTCAGCACCGGTCTCATTGCTGAGAACACTTTGCATTTTCTTAATACATACAAAGCATCCTCTGATTGGATGGGGAGAAAGGCAGGGCAATGAAGGTACGATTTCCGCCTTGTCCATTCAGAGAAGGCTCTATTTTTAGATTCCACAGGTATGAATCGTGCATATTTATGTAGCGCTCTATTGTTAGTTGCAAAAATCACAGCGTTCTTTATAATCATTTATTACCTAGGGTTGCACCAATACCGATATCGGTGCCGACACCGAGTATTTGCGCGAGTATTCGTAAAAATGCTCAGATACCTGAAACGGGTAACTTTGAGGTGTGATTTGAGCCCATACAAAATGAATGAATAGCACTGCAAAGAATCGCATGGGATTTGAACAGGAATGCGGTGTGATTCCTGTCCAAATCACATGCGGTTTCCGGCACCAGTCCTGTGTGAACTCAGGATTAAGTCACCATGACAATCTCAGGTTCACACAAAAGCAGTGCAGGAAACCGCATGTGATTTGGACAGGAATCGCACCGCATTCCTGTTCAAATCCCATGCGATTCTTTGCAGTGCTATTTAAGCACATTAATTTTGTATATTTTGTATTAAAGTCCATTTCATTTTGCAATTTGAACAGGAATCGCACCATATTTCTGTTTAAATTGCGGGTGATTCTTTGCAGTGCAATTTGAGCCCATTCGATTTGTACTCAAAAGTATCGGTACTTGTATTTGCCAGTAAAAAAACAATATTGGTGCAACCCTAGTATTACCACGTCCTGTCTCAGGAAGGGCTTTGAAAACCCCAGAAGTGAGAGGGATAAAGGCTCAGCTACATGTCATGTCCAGGGGAGCTGCTGCTGTTGTATTTTTACCCAGACCTGAAGTTGTGACTATTATGCAAAATTCCTATGTTCCAAAAGCTCCCCATAGCTTCCTAAGTGGACATCTGAAGCCTTATGACCGACAGAGTATCTCTGTCCTATTGTTATTATTTCACAAGCACACTGCCAGATAACTAGGCCTGCACTACAGCAGTTGGCAACCGGGGCGGATCCTATATCTGGCACCCCCCCCCCCCCCGAAAAAAAAATTCAAAAGGTAAAAACACCCACAAAAATTTGTAATGCTTTCAAGAATATTTATAG
This sequence comes from Pelophylax lessonae, assembly GCF_965119305.1. Taxonomy (NCBI): domain Eukaryota; kingdom Metazoa; phylum Chordata; class Amphibia; order Anura; family Ranidae; genus Pelophylax; species Pelophylax lessonae. Next base: position 476,142,190 of record NC_138772.1, read on the forward strand.
CACATATTTCACAGCCCCCCATCACAGTGCCCCTTGCAGTCTCCCCCCACTGCAGACTGCAGACATGATGCAAGAGATGGTCAGATTCAGTGGCGGCTGGTGCTCAACATTTTTGGGGGGGCACAAACAGAAAAATGTACTAGGCATTGCTTTGTGGCAAAAAACGCTGTAAAAAAATTGTGTGACTTTGAGGTCGCAAAAGTGTGAAAGGGGCCTTCAGTAATTAAGGTATAGTGTGCCCCCTTTCAATGCAGAGAGACCAGCGTGCCCCCTTTCAATGCACAGTGACCAGCGTGCCCCCTATTAATGCACAGTGACCAGCGTGCCCCCTTTCAATGCAGAGAGACCAGCGTGCCCCCTTTCAATGCACAGTGACCAGCGTGCCCCCTATTAATGCACAGTGACCAGCGTGCCCCCTTTCAATGCAGTGACCAGTGTACATGCCCCCTTCAATGCAATGACCAGCGTACATGCCCCCTTCAATGCAGTGACCAGCGTACATGCCCCCTTCAATGCAGAGATCAGTGTACATGCCCCCAATGCAGAGACCAGCATAAATGCCCCCTTCAATGCAGTGACCAGCATACCATTCCCCCAATGCAGAGATCAGCGTACATGCCCCCAATGCAGTGACCAGCGTACATGCCCCCAATGCAATGACCAGCATACATGCCCCCAATGCAGTGACCAGCATACATGCCCCCAATGCAGTGACCAGCATACATGCCCCCAATGCAGTGATCAGCGTGCGTGCCCCCTTCAATGCAGTGACCAGCATACATGCCCCCAATGTAATGACCAGCATACATGCCCCCAATGTAGTGACCAGCATACATGCCCTCAATGTAGTGACCAGCATACTTGCCCCCAATGTAGTGACCAGCGTATATGCCCCCAATGTGGTGACCAGCGTACATGCCCCCAATGTAGTGACCAGCATACATGTCCCCAATGCAGTGACCAGCATACGTGCCCCCAATGTAGTGACCAGCATACTTGCCCCCAATGTAGTGACCAGCATACATGCCCCCAATGTAGTGACCAGCATACATGCCCCCAATGCAGAGATCAGCGTGCGTGCCCCCAATGTAGTGACCAGCATACATGCCCCAATGCAGAGTACATGCCCCCAATGCAGAGTACATGCCCCCAATGCAGAGATCAGCGTGCGTTCCCCCAATGCAGAGATCAGCGTGCGTGCCCCCTTACTTACCTGCAGCAGCAGCGGCGTCAATTGGCTTCTCCTCAGTCCCCCGAACAGCTTCTTCTCCTCGGTCCAAGCGCGTCTCCTCCAGTCCTTCCGGTCCCGCCTCCTCCTCGGCCAATGGCATGGGGTTTGCCTTGTGGGCAATCAGGAAGTGCGTATCGGACGTGCTTCCTGATTGGCCAGGAGGAGGATCGGTGTGACAATAGCGAATTTTCATTTGCTATTGTCACACAATGGGTGGGCTCGGGATGCACTGCTCTGAGCCCCGGGTCCACCCTTTGCATCGCCCTATTAGAGCCTCTGCAGACATAATACAAGAGATGGTCAGAGACTGCAGACATGATACAAGAGATGGTCAGAGACTGCAGACATGATACAAGAGATGGTCAGACTGCAGACATGATACAAGAGATGGTCAGAGACTGCAGACATGAGACAAGAGATGGTCAAAGACCGCAGACATAATACAAGAGATGGCCAGAGACTGCAGACATGATACAGGAGATGGTCAGAGCCTGAGGACATGATACAAGAGATGGACAGAGACTGAGGACATGATACAAGAGATGGTCAGAGAATGCAGACATGATACAAGAGATAGTCAGAGACTGCAGACATGATACAAGAGATGGTCAGAGACTGAGGACATGATAAAGGAGATGGTCAGAGACTGAGGACATGATACAAGAGATGGTCAGTGATTGTAAACATGATACAGGAGATGGTCAAAGACTGAGGACATGATACAGGAGATGGTCAGAGCCTGAGGACATGATACAAGAGATGGTCAGAGACTGAGGACATGATACAAGAGATGGTCAGAGAATGCAGACATGATACAAGAGATAGTCAGAGACTGCAGACATGATACAAGAGATGGTCAGAGAATGAGGACATGATACAGGAGATGGTCAGAGACTGGAAACATGATACAGGAGATGGTCAAAGACTGAGGACATGATACAGGAGATGGTCAGAGACTGAGGACATGATACACGAGATGGTCAGAGAATGCAGACATGATACAAGAGATGGTCAGAGACTGCAAACATGATACAAGAGATGGCAAGAGACTGCAGACATAATACAGGAGATAGTCAGAGACTACAGACATGATACAGGAGATAGTTAGAGACTGCGGACGTGATACAAAAGATGGCCAAATACTGCAGACATGATATAGGGCTTGGTCAGAGATTGCAGACATGATACAGGGCATGGTCAGAGACTGTGGACATGATGCAAGAGATGGTCAGAGACTGCGGACATGATACAGGGCATGGTCAGAGACTGGAGAGGGAACTGGAGAGCATGGGGGGGGGGGGGAACTGGAGAGCATTGGGGGGGGTGGGGACTGGAGATCCCTGAGGGGGGGGAGCCAGGGTGCACAGGAGGGTGGAGAGCACTGGGGGAGCCAGAAAGCATGGGGGGAGCTGAAAAGCACTGTGGAGAGCTGAAGAGAACTGGGAGGAGAGGGGGCTAAGGAGCACTGGGGGGGGGGGGCTGGAGAGGGGGGGCTGAAGTGCACGGGGTGCTGGAAAGGGGGGGCTGGAAAGCACTGGGGGGCCAGCAAAAGAAGTTGGATAGGAGGGGCGGTAGGGCAGCTGCATAAAGAGGAATTGATCTTTCCATATTCCTCCTGCGCCCGCTGAATGCCTGCAGGAGGGAGAGGAGGAGAATCAGGCATTCAGTGGGCGCAGGAGGAATATGGAAAGATCAATTCCTCTTTAGTTCCAGTGCCACACCACAGTTCCTGCCAGTGAGAAGATCTGTTCCAGGAACATTGGACAACAGTTGAAGGAATCCCCCTTTACTGCTGATCATGTCTTCAGGTCTCCAACACAAAGACAGATGCCACACCATCCTAAGGGGCCCCTGCAACTTTTGCTGCAACATTCATCTGGAGGTGTATCTTTGTTAATAACTATATACACCCAGATATATGTGCACAATTCCACCAGGACTTCTAGCAGGCCCTTTGCTGATAATACCTGTTTGTACATTGGATGTATGTATTCCTCTCTTATATAAAGCTTGCTTTATTTCCATACTGTTGTGTTTCTATATACTCATGGTTAATGTTATATTCTGGCATGCTGGTTACAGTAGTTCCTCTGCTCCTGATTACTTTTAATAGATTACTAGCATATTTCCCGGAACTGAATCCCTTCTGTTCACAGAGGTTCTGTCCTAGGTGCAGGCACTGACCATTTTATTATTAAACCCACTCTTCTGCTCTCACGTACCTGATTGAGGCTTAGTTGACGAGAGGGCTGCCCTTACACCTCTGGTCCTGTTTTCCCTGGGAATGATGACAGAGTATGACAGGGCACAGAGTGGCATGGGTGTCTATACAAGATCCAGGTCAGTAGATCCGGTAGCAGATGTGAAGTGCACAGCAGTAGTTGTCTCCATTCGGGCATGTTGTGTCTCTTAGTAAAACCTGCAGAGTTCTACAAAGGAAAGGGTCTCACTCATTCACTTGTATGTGAAAATCTCAACTTAAGCTATTCAACTCTGTACACAACAAACTTCATTAACAAGGGGTAAGTAGAAAGTGGAGGACATCCTAAAAAAATACCAAATCTCCTCCTGCTGACATAAAACGGCCATGTATATGATACACAATATTTCATATCTACCTAAGTAAAAAAGAAATACAATTTCCCAAAATCCTCTCATTTGGAGGGACTGTCCCTCTTTTGAGACCAAATCCTTCTGCCCCTCATGCAGCCTCAGTTGTCCCTCTTTTTGGTCTGATATATACATCTCTATACAAAATGTACTAATAAAAGTGTTACGCTGCACTAAGGCTCCATTCACACATGCTACGGCCACAGCTCACAGCATGGGACCCAGTACGTCCCCGTTCACAGATTCAGGTGCGAATCAGTTCCAGGTTTTCACCTGAACTGGACCAGAACACGCCCAGGACCCTTTTTCAATGCGGACCGCGGCCTCCCCAATGCTGTGTGAACTGGCTCCATTGAGAGCTGGTCACACTCTCCTGTCAAGTGAATTGGATGCCAGGAAACCCGCATCCAATTCGCATATATGTGAATGGAGCCTAAACCTTTTATCTTACCTCTCTATTACTATGTGTTATTTTCAAAAGCTAATATATAGGAAACATTGAGGTTAAAAAAGAGCACTTGTCTGGTTTAGCCTATTTTTATTTTGCATATCAGACCTTTGTGGTCTGTGTAATAAGGCCCATAGCAGGAATCTGTCCTTTGCCCACTGCGTGCTTAAAATTGCCCACAATGTTACATAGTTACATATAGTAGCTGAGGTTGAATAAAGACAACAGTCCATCCGGTTCAACCTGTGTGTGTGTCAGTGACGTGATCATTTCCCATAACCCTGAATGTTGTGATCTGTGAGATGCACGTCCAAGAGTCTTTTAAAAGTAGCCATACTCCCCACAGTTACCACCAATTGTGGAAGAGAGTTCCACAATCTCACCGCCCTTACAGTGAAAAACCTCTTAACAGCTTAGGCCCCTTTCACACTGTCCGTCCGTCGGACGGACTCCGTTTATCTCAGCGGGGCATCGATCCGCCGATCCCCCACTGAGCGGGCGGATGACAGCTGTGTTTCAGCGCTGTGTGCGGAGACACAGCTGTCAGTTCCCCATACATCTCTATGGGGGAATTAGATGGGAACGGACCGTCGGTCCGTTCTCATCCGATCCGATCCGCTGGACGGATGGAAAATAGGGTTTCCATCCGTCCAGATTTGACGGATCGGATGTCAGCGGACATGTCTCCGCTGACATCCGATGCCCCATAGGGATGTATGGGGGAACCGTTCAGATCCGCCAAAAAAATGGACAGGCGGATTTGAACGGTCCGCCTGTGTGAAAGAGCCCTTAAGGTTAAACCACCTCTGCTCTAATCTTATTGTGTGGCCATGTGTACTCTTACACTCCAAATAGTTTTTTTCCTTTGCTGGGATCACCATTGAGGTATTTGCAAATCGCTATCATGTCCCCTTTCAGGCGTCTCCTCTCCAGGGAGAATAAATTAAGCGCTTGTAATCACTCCTCATAATTAAGGCTCTCCAATCCCTTTATTAGTTTAGTTTCCCTTCTTTTGACTCTCTCCAGTTCCAGCACATCCCTTCTGAGGATTGCCAACCAGAACTGGACAGAATACAAAGATGTATGATGACTATGGTCTTTGTATCAAAGTTCCATCAACAGGAACCATTACAGCGCAATGTCTTGAAGCAGAAGAAAAGGGAAACAAACATGGGAACCTGAAATTAATACTGATAGTGACAAGGCTAAGCTTGGGTCTGGTGGGATTTAAAAAAACAAACATTTGATTCTGGTGACATTGGACAATAATGTGCATTTTTAATTTGTTGTTTTACATGCCTAAAGAGGTGGGTTTATGAACAGGCCTTAATCGGTGCAAGGGTCATGTACAACCCAGTCTAAGTTTTGGAGTGGAAGGAGACTTCTTTTTCATGACATAATCCATAGACCTATTTGTTAGATACACTCTGTGCAGAACTGTATAACTACTGGGTGATCATGTGGGCAATGAAATCCTGGGTACAAATACACACATTGGGTCAAGATGTTCGACTGACCTAATAACCATGTGAGTGTTTGTAATGTGATCTTCTTTGTTCTGGAGAATTGGACTCCGTCTATTGTAAACCCACTTAGCATATTGATTACACAAGAAAATGTACCTGTAATGCACCTATAAATGTATGCACAGAGCTTAGAACAAGTTATTGCCAACGAAATGCTTTTCTCATGCCAAGAAGATTGTTTTTTTCCGTACTTCCCAAACTCCTCAAAAGGGAAATTGTAGCATTGTTTATCCGTGAATTATTTGGGTAGAAAAACACACCCTCGGCACACCCTCACATATATTTCCCTCTATTTCAGTTCCATGAAACACACAGTTAAGATCTATTAAAACATATATTTTCATATATTTACAGATACCTGCAATAGTCTAAATCAGAAATATATTGCAAAAATAAAATATTTAAATATATATGGTTAAAGCTGAGCTCCAGGAATTTTATGTTTTCCCACACTTACATTGGTCTACCTTGGCTGGAGTTGTAAGTATGCATATCTGATATCCCTAGGGGGGTGCTGTAAAGCAGGGGTCTCCAAACGTTCTAAACAAAAAGCCAGTTTTCTGTCCTTCAAACTTTAGGAGGGCCGGACTGTGGACAGTGGGAGTAGAAAATGTCCTGGAGTCAGTAGGAGTAAACAATGCCCCACAAGTAATATTAGGGGGAGTCATAGTGCCCCATTATTGGTATCAATGGAAGGAATAGAGCCCTATTATTGGTATCAGTGGTAGTAATAGTGTCCCATCATTGGTGTCAGTGGGAGGAATAGTGCCCCATTGTTGGTATCAATGGCAGGAATAGTGCCCCATCATTAGTGTCAGTGGTAGTAATAGTGCCCCATTGTTGGTATCAATGGGAGGAATAGTGCTCCATTGTTGGTATCAATGGGAGGAATAGTGCCCCATCATTAGTGTCAGTGATAGTAATAGTGCCCCATTGTTGGTATCAATGGGAGGAATAGTGCCCCATCATTAGTGTCAGTGATAGTAATAGTGCCCCATTGTTGGTATCAATGGGAGGAATAGTGCCCCATTGTTGGTATCAATGGGAGGAATAGTGCCCCATTGTTGGTGTCAGTTGTAGTAATAGTGCTCCATTGTTGGTGTCAGTAACAGTATCCCATCGTTGGTGTCAGTAGGAGGAATAGTATCCTATCATTGTTTGCTGACAGAGGGGGAATAATGTCCCAAGGGCCGGATAAAAGCCCTCTTGGCACCTCCACCATTCATAGAGCAGTTTGTGTTTTTTTTTTTTTTTTATGAATGCAAGGTAATCTCTGTTTGGATAATGTGGAGGAAAGGGAACCGTGATGTCATGATCACCCCTTTATCCAATAAGAGGATGCTTTGTATTCATTGAAAAAATACAAGCTGTTCTATAGATGGCGGCATTGTCGAGTGAGCAATCTCCTGTGGTCAGTGTGAAGAGGGGAAGCCACTTGCACAGAACCTAGAAGATCATGGTTCTCATATGTAGCGCATGTGGGCGGAGCTTAATGTGCCCCGGTGGGGACTCGCAAGTAGCGCGCTTGCTAATGTCTGGACTTACAGGCAGAGGCTGCCATCATGTGAATTCATCATTAAAGCAGCACTCCATCTTAGAAGCGAGCATGTTCCACTTACAAAGTTAACCCTTTCTGTATGTTCCCTTTTTCATTGTGCACTCCTCATATTCGGTTTCTCTTTAACTTCCACCAGTGGATGCAGCAATTTCAAGTGGGTACCACGGAGCCTGTAACACACTCCACTAGCACAGCCTGACATATCACTTCACTCCCAGTGACATCACAAGACTTCTCCTGGACACAAAGAAGTCTCTTCCTCCCCAGTTTCTTCACCCCGAGGCCTCTCACTCTCTCTACTCCACTTCCGTGACACCTCAGGCTAGGTACATGGTTGTAACGCTCTAGCGTTTGTTTAGAGAGTTGGATTTGCAGCTGCAGAATCTCCACTCAGTAGTCATGTAGAGATGTGTTGAATCACCATGTCCAACTCTCCAGACTCATCATTGTGGCCAGCCTGCTTCAGCATACAATATACAAACACTCAATAAGATGTTCCTGGAGTGATAGGTTGTATATGATAGTATAGAGGTGATGTGCTGAAAGGACAGGCGTGAGTTGTGATAGCAATGATGAGTACTCAATAGTAATGTTCAGGAGAGTAGTAGATGATGGTACATAGGTTAGCAATCACGTGCAATAACAGGTGGTAGGGGACAGCAGATGGAGTGTACAAGAGAGGCTAACTTAGTGCAAGGATATAGATGGTAGTACACTCAAGAGCTAGCAATCTATGTAACAGTGCAGATGATAGAAATAGTAATGCATAGATAGTAACAGTCCTTAGTATGCAGAAGTAGATAGTGTAAGTTTGATAGGAAGGAATCCCCTGTGGGGTACTTATCACTAGTTAGATTAGTAAGCTGAAGGGTCCGGTAATGAGTGAATGATCGGGTAGCGAGATACGGGATCAATAGCGAGGTTCTGGTCTATCCAGGTATGGCAATAGCTGGAGGCTCCGGCAGCGTAAGACAAGGCTGTATACCATGCGGTTTGAACGAACAATTTGTGAGAGAGAAGCCGGCGATTGAAATAGCCGCTCAGAGCGGCGCTTAGTGATGACGTCATACGGCTTAAAGGTATATGCGTTCCACCTAGCTGAAAAGGTGGGACGCAATATGAAGAAGGAAATGACCTATAAGGGTACCGAAGGTACCAGAATCTTACAGTACCCCCCCCTTAAGGCCGGCTCCGGAAGGCCTATAGCACTGGTCTCTCCGGGTATTTGGAGTGAAACCTTCGTATAAGCCTGGGTGCGTGAACGTCAGAAGTATCCAACCAGGTGTCGTCTTGGGGTCCATAGTTCTTCCATCTTATGAGATATTGGAGTTTTCCTCTGTGGATACGAGAATCCAAAATCTCCCTAATCTCAAATTCCTCTCCGCCTTCAACTTGTACTGGAGGTGGAGGCAAGATGGTAGGCCTTATTCCTTGGTTGGGAACATGTGGTTTCAGTAACGACACATGAAAGATGGGATGTATTCTAAGATCTGCCGGTAAAGTGAGTTGCACTGCAGCTCTTCCAATGAGCTTTTTAATTGGAAAAGGTCCGAGAAATAGAGGTCCAAGCTTTTTACTGGGTATCTTTAACCTCAAATTTTTTGTAGATAGCCAAACGAGATCCCCAATAGCGTATTGAGGAGAAGGTTTTCTTCGAAGGTCGTAATACCTTTTCTGTTGGCTATGAGCATGTGAGATGGTGGTGTTAAGTAAACCCAGAGAGTCTTTTATTTGGGTAAGATAATCTGAGGCTACTGGGTTACTTGATGGAAGGATGCGTGGTGGAAGAATTGTTGGATGAAACCCATAGTTTAAGTAGAACGGACTCTGCTTAGTAGTACTGTGGGTTGCATTGTTATAAGCAAATTCTGCCAGAGGGAGGAGGTCCACCCAATCATCCTGTAGGTATGAGGTGTAGCAACGTAGGTATTGTTCAATGCACTGGTTGACTCTTTCAGTTTGTCCGTTGGTCTGAGGATGGTAAGGAGAAGTGAGTTTTCGCTCAATACGTAGTATATGACATAGAGCTTGCCAGAACTTGGAGATGAACTGTGAACCTCGGTCAGATAGAAGAGTCTTTGGAATTCCATGTAGCTTGAACACATGTTTCACTAGTAATTCCGCTGTTTGTTTAGATGAAGGTAGTCTGCGAATAGAAATGAAATGTGCCATCTTTGTCAGATGGTCCACTGACACTAGAATGGTATTAAATCCCCTGGAAGGTGGTAATTCTACTATAAAGTCCAAGGATACAACTTCCCATGGAACCTGGGGTATTGGTAGACTGCAAAGTAGACCAGATGGTTTTGTAGTGTCAATTTTGGACCTTGCACAGATGTCACATGAGGAAACAAACTTTTGTACAGACGTTTTCATATCAGGCCACCAAAACTGCCTGGTGAGCAAATTAAATGTCTTAGTCATACCCATATGTCCTGCCATAGGTACGTCATGTGATAATTCCAAGATCTTGGTACGCATACTAGAAGGTATGTAGAGTTTGTCGTTAAAGTAGAGGAAGCCTTCTGCATCAGCAGTTAGTTGTGGTGGAGGTGAATCCAGTCCTATACTGTGCAGAATCTCTTCCTTCAGGGAGCGAACAACACCAACAATACGATCATAGGGTATTATAGAAAATGAAGGGATTTCGGCGCAGTTATCTTCGGTTAATCGTGATAGCGCATCCGCTTTTTTGTTTTTGTCTGCAGGCGTGTAGGTCACTAGGAAGTTGAATCTTAGGAAGAATAGGGACCAACGTACCTGCCGGTGGGAAAGGGTCTTGTTAGTCTGAAGGTATTGGAGATTTTTATGATCTGTATATTTGAGTATTGGCAATCGAGTACCTTCAAGTAGATGTCGCCAATTCTCTAGTGCCAGTTTTATGGCAAGCATCTCTTTTTCACCCACTGGGTAATTCATCTCTGGGTTGCTTAATGATTTAGAGAAGAAAGCAACTGGGTGAAGTGGTGAAGTATTTGTTGGTCGTTGGGAGAGAACTGCTCCTACTGCCATATTTGACGCATCTACCTCCAGTATATATTGGAGGGATGGGTCTGGATGGCGTAGTATGGGAGCGGAAGTGAAGCTTGATTTTAACAAGCGGAAAGCTCCATTGGCTTCTTCAGACCATTTAAATGGTTTCTTTACACTTGTAAGTTGTGTGAGAGGTCTCACAATAGCAGAGAAGTTCTTGATGAACTTCCTATAGAAGTTTGAGAATCCAAGGAATCGTTGTAATGCCTTATGAGTTATTGGTACAGGCCAATCCAGAATACACGATATCTTGCTCATATCCATTTTGATTCCGTTCTTAGATATGATGTATCCTAGGAATAGTACTTCTTCTTTATGAAATAGGCATTTTTTTAATTTTACGTATAAATTGTGTGCGAGTAATCTGGACAACACAAGTCTTACATGTTTTATATGTTCAGACAAAGATTGAGAATAAATGAGTATATCATCCAGATATACCACAACACAAACATCAAGTAAGTCTCTGAAGATGTCATTTATGAATCACTGAAAAGCTGCGGGAGCATTACACAACCCGAAAGGCATCACAAGATATTCGAATAATCCGTATCTGGTTCTGAATGCTGTTTTCCACTCATCCCGTCACGGATTCGGATTAGGTTGTATGCCCCTTTTAGGTCCAATTTAGAGAAGTAGGTAGCTCCGCGCACTTTTTCAATGAGTTCAGGAATGAGAGGTAAAGGATAGCGATCCTTTATCGTAATGGTATTTAATTGCCTATAGTCAATAATAGGCCTAAGACTTGAATCCTTATTGCGGACAAAGAAAAGTCCTGCAGCTGTGGAAGAAGTAGAGGGTCTGATGAACCCTTTCGCTAAATTCTCATCCAAGTATTCCTTCAGATGAGAAAGTTCATCCTGAGAAAGAGGATAAACATGACCGAAAGGTAATTTGCTATTAGGGAGTAGATCAATAGAACAATCATAGTCCCTATGGGGAGGCAACACTTGAGCGTTTTTCTCAAGGAAGACTTCTGACAGATCCTGGTAGCATGGTGGTGGTGTAATTTCATCTGACACCATAGACAGGATTTTTTTATATGATTGGAGGTTACACGTGATCTCGCAATAGTGAGAAGGGAAGGTTAAAGTCCGTGTCTTCCAATCAATGGTTGGTTGATGTATGTGTAACCAGGGAAGTCCCAAAATAATGGGAAAATGTGGTGAAGGTAATACATCAAAAGTGGTTGTCTCCGCATGAGACTCGTTAGCAGTAACAAGTAGTGCTTGTGTCTGATTGGTGATTGGACCAGAAGATAACGGGATACCGTTAATGAAACTAACAGAGATAGGTTTAGGTTTTGAAATAATAGGTATTTTCCTGGCCGGGGGGGCCTGCCAAGGTCTTGCACTTTGGCACTACCCTGCACTTCTTCACTTCCCTTTTCCTCACTCTGTTTTTCTTTGTTGTGTGTCACGTTTGTCCCTTTTGGTTGAGCACTTTTGCACGACTTTGATGGCGTAGGTCCTCGGGCCTGCCCTGTAAGTCTTGGGAGGGGGTGGATATGGCCTTTTGGCTTAGTTCGCCCTCTCCCATGGGGTCTCCCTTCGGGGGAGTCCCACCTAGTACTCAGGGTGGGCTGTTTCGGCAGTCCCCCTGAAGAATGGGGTCTGCCCGGCTTCGGCTGGGTGGACCAAAGTGAGTACCTCAGTCCCTGTCAGGAGCTTCGCGCCTCGGGGGATCAGGGTCAGGGCCCTTCCTCTTCGGAGGAGGGCCATGTGTACGCCTTGTGCACTTTTTGTGTGTCCACGTTTGCGTGTGTGCACTTTTTTATGCACTGGGTGTTAAGTTTTTGGAGTGTGTTTCACACACCACGGGCTAATATTTAAAAAAAAAAAAATAATAGGTATTTTATTTAAGGTAACAAAACGAGTATCGATGTAGTTCCCACAAGATCCTGTGTCGATCATAGCCTTGGTGGTGATCCTAATTTGGTCCCACTGTAGTGTCAAATGAATAAAGAGATAGGGATTAGAAAAGGAAGTCGTTAAACCCCCCAGCAAGACATGTGAACCCTCACCGTCTTTTTTGCGGACAAGGGGACAGATGCTTATCAAATGATCCGAGGAGGCGCAGTACATGCAGAGGTTTTCGGATCTTCTCCTGGCTCGTTCAGTAGTCGATAAAGGTGGGTGTATCGTTCCTACCTCCATAGGAGTAGGGTCAACGGGCGAAACCCGAGAAGGACTGGACAATGGCATTCCCATCTTCTCAGTCTTTCTTTCTCGCAGTCGCCTGTCAATATTGATGTTGAGCTGTATTAAGGCATCCAAAGTGCCAGGTAAATCCGCTCGGGCGAGCTCGTCTTTAACGGCTTCTGATAACCCGAGTCTGAACTGAGTTCGCAGAGATGCATCATTCCACCCAGAATCAAGGGTCCATCTTTTGAACTCTGCTATGAAGTCTTCAACAGGTCTCCTTCCTTGTTTTAAAGCCCTCAATTGGCTATCAGCAGTACTCTGCCTATTGGGGTCTTCATATAAGCTAGCGAGTTCCGCTATGAACAAAGGATAGGAGTTGAGAAGAGGGTCCTCTTTCTCAAAGAGAGAGTCTGCCCAAGCCCGTGGATCACCCGATAAATATGAAATAGTAGTACAGACTTTAGTTTGGTCTGTAGTATAAGTACCAGGTTTTAAATTAAAAAGCAATTGACATGCGTTTTTAAATTCACAAAATTTTTTCCGATCACCTGTAAACACTAGAGGAGGGTTTATTTTAGGCTCACAAGGTTGAGCAGCAGTGAGTTGTGAAACACGGGCTATCTGCTGTCTTAAAGTCTGATTTTCATTTTTTACTTCAGCAAGAGCAAGGATTATTGCATCTACCTTTTGTGTTAATTGTATCACTTGAGTGGCTAATTCTGCTGAATCCATTTTTTAAAGGTTCGTTCAATCTGTAACGCTCTAGCGTTTGTTTAGAGAGTTGGATTTGCAGCTGCAGAATCTCCACTCAGTAGTCATGTAGAGATGTGTTGAATCACCATGTCCAACTCTCCAGACTCATCATTGTGGCCAGCCTGCTTCAGCATACAATATACAAACACTCAATAAGATGTTCCTGGAGTGATAGGTTGTATATGATAGTATAGAGGTGATATGCTGAAAGGACAGGCGTGAGTTGTGATAGCAATGATGAGTACTCAATAGTAATGTTCAGGAGAGTAGTAGATGATGGTAGATAGGTTAGCAATCATGTGCAATAACAGGTGGTAGGAGACAGCAGATGGAGTGTACAAGAGAGGCTAACTTAGTGCAAGGATATAGATGGTAGTACACTCAAGAGCTAGCAATCTATGTAACAGTGCAGATGATAGAAATAGTAATGCATAGATAGTAACAGTCCTTAGTATGCAGAAGTAGATATTGTAAGTTTGATAGGAAGGAATCCCCCGTGGGGTACTTATCACTAGTTAGATTAGTAAGCTGAAGGGTCCGGTAATGAGTGAATGATCGGGTAGCGAGATACGGGATCAATAGCGAGGTTCCGGTCTATCCAGGTATGGCAATAGCTGGAGGCTCCGGCAGCGTAAGACAAGGCTGTATACCATGCGGTTTGAACGAACAATTTGTGAGAGAGAAGCCGGCGATTGAAATAGCCGCTCAGAGCGGCGCTTAGTGATGATGTCATGCGGCTTAAAGGTATATGCGTTCCACCTAGCTGAAAAGGTGGGACGCAATATGAAGAAGGAAATGACCTATAAGGGTACCGAAGGTACCAGAATCTTACAATGGTAAGCCCAATGCTGCTATATCGGTCCCCGTTCATGGGGCACTGGTCGCTAGGGAGGGGTCCAAGCTCGCAAGCCTACTTACTACCAGGTCCTTCCGTCGCCCATGCCAGGTCATCTGATCTCCGCTGGCTGGCCGTTTAAGCAACCAACATTACTCCGGTTGCCCCTAGCAATGGCAATACAATAAAGCCCTTTCTCTATCAACTGCAGGTTAGACCATTGTAATGTATCCACACTGACTTCTCTTTATCCCCCTTCTAAGCTCTGTTCCTTAATACGCCATGCATGCGCCCCTTTTTAAGTGACCTCAGACCAGGCACATTTTAGAACTTCGGAACATTTACTTGAAAACATTCAATCACATGGTAAAGAGGTTTGTAAAAGACTTGTAATGTAAAAGTCAGCAGCTACAAATACTGTAGCTGCTTACTTAAAAAACACCCTTAGCCGTCCCAGGATCCAACGTTGTCTTCACCCAACCCGGGTCTTTGATGGTCTTCAGGTGCAGGCGCCAGCATTCTAACTGTGGGCAGCCTGTGGCTCCTTGTGGCTTCCCAGCTGGGTGCCCACTGCACATGCATGAGCCACACTGCACGCTGTGGTTGGTCCTGCAGTCTCTTGGGACTTGTGACATGTCCCAAGAGGCTGCAGGGGGAAGAAGGGGGGTTCAAACTTCCGCTCAGATTGCCATGGCGATCTGACCAGAAGTTGGATCGGGTACCTCCTGTCAAAATCAGATACCTGCTTCCCCCCTTATAGAAGAAAAACATCCCAAATATTGGAGGGGGAGGAGGTGGGGGGAGTGGAATGTCCCCTTTTGAGTAAAATTCAGTTTTAATACAAAACAGTCTTCCACATATTTCCTCCATACTTTGCTCTAGTTTATTCTAAGGCTGCCCCAGATCATACCTTATAAATAGTGCATACCCATAGAATAAAGTCCATCTCTGGAAAGTCCGACTTCGGTACCGCAACTGGGTACCCACCAAGGTGGAGGCCAACAGAAAAAGCAGCTTTACATTTTGCAGGAATCCTCTAAGGACCCAGCCAAGTTTCCTCTCCTTGTATTTATTGCCCGCCATACGGGGGCACTGCTGTGAATATCCAGGAGCCGACAGCATTAACCCTTTTCTAACTTTTGGGCAGCCTGGCAGCAAAATACTTAATAAAACATATTTAACCAGTAAAAGACCATACAGCAATAGCTAAATGAGTTAGAGCATAGCCAGCATTCATCCCAAGTAGGCACCTGTCTACACATAGCCTACTACAGCATCTCCAGTAACCCTCCAGTTATTAATCTCATTCCAGGCGTTCCGCTTTAAAGCACCCCTTTTGCAACAGAAATAAAATTAAACAAAGGCACCCCATAAAAAAAGTTTTCTGCTTATCTTTTGGTAGGCAATTTTTTTTTATTATTTCGATGAGCTCTGAACACTGCTGCTATGACACTCCTGGTTGATTAGAACAGCCTTTTTCAACCAGGGTGCCCAGGCACTCTGGGGTGTCTTGAGGTTTCTTCAGGGGTGCCTTGGCAAAATGCCCAATAATTGCCCAATAATTGCATACAAGCCGATGTGTGGATGAAACCTGCCTTTTAGTTACACTGAGCCACAGGTTTTCACTGTGCACCATTACAACCTTCAAGCTGCTGGTATCCTAACAACCAATGACATCATCAGTTGATAAGGAGGATGTCAGTCACCTGCACAGCATCCTTGTTTGTTTTTCCCCTGCCCCTCTCCATCAGTTTTGGGGTCACATTAGCTGAGTGATGGAGAAAAACTGAGGCAGAAAAGAAACATTGGAATACTAGTCAGTACCAGTGTGCAAAAGTGTATTTTCTTTGGAATACTAAATCACCTCCAACGTTGGGTGGCCTACTTGGACGTGTGAATGTTGCTGCATTATGTACATCTATTAGAATAGCTTTTACATTTTAGAATGGGCTGCCCTGAGACTGTCCATAATTTTTAAGAGGCGCCTTGAGACTGTCCATAATATTTAAAGGGTGCCTTGACTACAAAAAGGTTAAGAAACACTGGATTACAATAACTTGCCCCCTGCTTGGTGCTGTGATAGTGCCCCCCATGTCACCATTAGGGATGAGCTTAGGTGTGTTTGAATAGTCTGAAGCCACCTGAGTGACCCCAACAGGATGCATTCATCTGCACTGTGCCAATCAAAAGCAGCTGAGGCATCCCCCCCCCCCCCCCCCAAACAGCAGCACATTTACACTGCTTTGGCCGCTTTTGATTGGCAGCCTGGTCACTTGCTTCCTAGCAACCAATGCCACTGTGCAGCCCAGGGGCCCGGGGGGCAGCAAAAATGGCTGCTTGCATCTGTCCCCAACATGGCCCTGACTACAATCCCTGTTCCTAATAACCCTGGGCAGGTCTTTATTTAAATTATGCTCTGGAAGCTTTTCCCTAATATATTGTAAATTTTAATACCATATATAGGTTTTAAAAGAGAAACTGGCAACTTATATCCCTTGCAGAATACTGTACAGACTTTTTTCATCCTTTTTTCATCCTTTTTTCTTTGCGCTTTAACCGCTTACCGACCGCCAGCTGCATATATACTGCGGTAGGCTGGCTCAGCTGCGTGAATCGCCGTACAGCGATCCTGGGGGCGTGCGCCCATTAGCAAGCAGGGAAGTTAAATTCACGAGGCCCGTGGCCGCGATTGCCACCGGGCACCCGCGATCGCTCCCCGTGGAGAGAGAACAGCAGACCATTGTTCTCTCTGGAATCAATACCTCTTATTTAGGAACACAGGTCTCTGTGTTGATTCCACAAGCCCATCCCCCTCATAGTTAGAAAACACCCTCTAGGCATACATTTAATCCTTTGAGCGCCCCTGGGTTAGCCCCTTCCCTGCCAGTGTCATTATTACAGTAACAATGCATATTTTTAGCACTGATTTCAAATGTCAGTTAGGGGTCAGATCTGTCCGCCGCAATGTCGAAGTCCCGCTAAAAATCGCTGATTGCCACCATTACTAGTAAAAAACTAAAAATAAATAAAAATTACATAAATATTTCCCCTAGTTTGTAGACGCGATAACTTTTGTGCAAACCAATCAAAATACGCATATTGGGATTTTTTTTACCAAAAATATGCAGCAGAATACAAATTGGCCTAAAATGATGAAAAAATTAAATTTTTTATTTTTTT
The DNA here is from genome assembly GCF_965119305.1 of Pelophylax lessonae. Lineage (NCBI taxonomy): Eukaryota > Metazoa > Chordata > Amphibia > Anura > Ranidae > Pelophylax > Pelophylax lessonae. The sequence goes on from NC_138772.1 coordinate 476,159,508, forward strand.
GGGGGGAATGTTATATAGCAGAAAGTGAAATATATTGTTTTTTTTTTGTTTATAGCGCAAAAAATAAAAATTACAACCACGCAATTGTATGTTAAAGTAATGCAGTGCCAAATCGCAAAAAATGGCCTGGTCATTAAGGGGGAAAATCCTTCCGGTCCAGAAGGGGTTCATTGAAACAAATACATGCTATCCAAAGTCATTGTATAAGTCTTGGAACATTCTCCGGTGTGATATAATTCTCTTACATGTGTGTAAACATGTGCTGCGTTGAATGTTCTGCATATACAGTAGAACACGCTCAGTAATGTTTTCTTGGAAAAGCTATCCTCAGCTCCAGACAAGTCAGAGATTTATTAGTCACAACCTGTAAACTTCATGGTACTTACTTGATTGAATTCTGTTGCCGAGGAGCAGATGACAAACATCAATCTCCTGCAAGGGTTTGGATTACATTCTGGCTATTATACAGCTCCGGACTGTTTTATAAGAATCATTGCGTCAGTGATTTCTTTTTTTTCAAGGAATGTCCTGTCATATTATATCTCAGCACTTATATCATCTAAAGTAATTAATTAAAGGGTAATTCCACCTTAGTTGAAAAGAAATATATCAAATAAAAAAAATCATATAGCATACATAATTGCTACACAAACCATGTTACAATTGCTTGTAAATAAAGTGGTTGTAAAATCACCAATCACAAATCCTGGAATCCCCTCTGTTACTGTGCAGTGTACGTGTTTTTTAAAAATTATTCAGCTAAATACCTATTTAAGAGCACCGCTGTGTTGTCACGTGACCGCCAAGTGCTCTCCTTCCCCGATTCGAGGACTACAGTGGGAGGGGCTGAGATTCCCCTATGACGTCAGCCGGGAGGAGAGTGGCAGGAGGTCACATGAGTGCACAGCGGCGCTCTGAAATAAAGTATTTTGCTGCATAATTAAAAAAAAAAAAAAAAACAGACAATGCAAACGAGGGGGATTCCAGGATTTGTGATTAGGGATATTTTTTTACAGTCACATTGAAATAGTGGCAGGAGGGAAGGGGCAGGGAGGAGATGGCTCTCACACACAGACTCCTGAGCTGACAGGCAGGTATCATGGTTCAGCAGCCATAATTACCGTGGCCAGCACACTAACAGAGGAACAGGCAGGATCAACCAGGTATTTTACAGCATAGGAAGGGGACAAATTACACAGCACAAACACTTTGCTGTATATCCTGCTTTAAATAAGCAGGATCATTTTTTTTAGGGATACATACACTTTAAGGATTATCTTTTCAAACTGAAGTTTTTTTAATTTTCTGTAAAATTCAATGCAAAAAAACAAAACAAAAAAACTTCAATGCAATTTAAGCATGCTACCAAAATGATGAGCTGTAAGGGATCCTGGGCTGCGCATGCGTTGGTGGGAAGGGAGGCCAGAAGTGCTCATTTGTAGATTTCCGGGGCTGTTCATCCAGCGCAAATGTGTCCAGCCATCTGCAGGATGGATTAGGGAGGACAATGGTGTCATCCACTGAAGAGGTGAGCATTTGTTTGCGGAATGGAGCAGAGCACAATAATATATGGGAACACTGTGGTGCATGAGGGCCTTTTTAGTAAAATATATAAAGGAGAACTTACTCTTTAAAGCCATTGCAACATTTTTGTGTAATTCATACTGGTCAAATGACTTTGAGAGGTCATGGCCTCCTTCCAGCATTTTGTTTCTTCTATTCATGAAAATAAACGAGAGTTTGCTTGTTTCGGGGGACCCTGAACCAAAGAAACACTAAGCACACTTGTTTTCTTAAGTAGCAAAATGGCCTTGGTAAGGTCATACCCCTACTTTGCAAATAAATAATACAAAAACAATTATTATTTATTTTACCAAATCTTCATTTTTTTTAGATACCCTAGTTAACAATTTCAGTAGCTGGTCCTACACAGACAAGTCTGATTATTTGGAAATAACCTCAAAATCAGAACCTCCAGTGACCCGCCATTCCCTCAAAATTCTCAACTGTTATTATTCAATAATTGTAGGGATCCCTCCCCATTGTTATTAAAAAAGAATAGCGCGCAAATGCAAAAGAAATTACTACCAAATCTGAAGAGAGTCCATAAATAAAAATGGGGGTTTGGTCCCACCATATGGCCATATCGTGCTCAAGCCCACTACTGCGTCAAAGTACCCCATTATCAGTGGGTCCTACGCTATCCATAAAAAAGAGATGAATCCAGCCTTTCTAACCCTTGGAGATAATACTCCTTGCTGGGAAAGATGTGCAAATGCACTACAGGGGACTCCTCCTATATCCACTTGATGGTGGACACTGGTTGAGTACAGGTGTGTGTGGGGGGTGGGGAGGGTTGCTCAACCTCGGTGGTCTGGTCAGACCGAATACATAATAAACAGGCAAAAAATTTGGGGGAGCATACCCATGTATTTCCAAAGCTGCTGCAGCTATGAACCAAAAGACATGTATATTAAAAAAGAATAGCGCGCAAATGCAAAAGAATTTACTACCAAATCTGAAGACAGTCCATAAATATTGCCTATAAGAAATCAGAAGATTCCAGAGATATCTCTATGTAGCAGGATTCCCAGCCGTTTTGCTGGATATGGGTCCGCGAGAGTTCCCGCTAGCAACAGCAGCACAGTTGGGTATATTCTCAAAGTGTGAGCACTGAGACAAGAATCAGTTTCAGAATCTTCTGGTTCAACTATGCACAATATTAGGGGGATAACTGGAAAAATGCCTGCTAACGCTGACTTGACGCTGGCTGAATGCCGGTCAACGCCGGTTGGCACTAATGAACGCTGACTTGCGGTCTGTTAGCACTGAACTGACTCCTGTCACTTTCTTGTGGCACAAAGTCCTTGTAGAACCTCCCTTAACGCTTTCCTGTGAGTTAGCTACTGGTACATCTGCTGCAACGCTTAACACTTCAGGGCCCACACCGGCTCCCTCTTTACACATACATTTCTCTTCAGGGCTTAGACTCTGGCACCCCCTTTCTAAGCTTCCTCCTGGTTAGCTGGCTCCTGGATCCCTCTGACCTTCTGGAGTGGTCCCCTATCCTAGGCAGACCGCTGGGCAGTTTACAGTACTCACGACACTGCTTTCCTGGAAACTTCTGCCCCAGCAGCTCCACTCGGTCCACAGCACACTGGATCCCTCTCTGCAGCTCAGCTCAACCTTCTGTCCTCTAGGCCGACCACCAAGGACACCTTTCCTGATGCTGACAGGAGGAGAGACAGCCGTCACCCTCCTCCTGGGACTCTGCTTCCCGTCAAAGACACCCTGTCATGTGCTCCCCTCAGACTTATATCCCCTCCCAGGATGCACTGCGGCAAATTCTGCCCTCTGGGGAAGATACAAACCCTGGTGTGCTATTGGCCAGGTTTCCTCCACTGTCCAATGAGAGCCCTCATTGGACACAGTGGGGGGACTCCCCAAGCTCAACAGGCACACCTGGGAACACATGACAGCCTAGCTAAACAATCACCCCCCCCCCCTGAAAAGCAGAAAGGGCCTCCCTTATGGTTTCCCTAGCACCTACCTAGGAGGGTGCTACATCTATTCATCCTAACTTTATCAGTAGGTATGAATATAACCTTGGATGAAAAATTCCAAATGACTTAATCCCTCACATTGATGACACATTCTCTAGATGCCATTACTGTGCACTGTGCACAGGTTTTAACTGTATGGCCAATCCCAATTGAATCCTTATGATATCAAAAATCTTCCAAATTACCCTGCAAGGAATTCAGTATGCTTTTGCTTACCATGTGCAAATATTATCTCTTGGTTGATATGTGGTTCTGTCATTTTAATATGTGTGTAATCATAGAATTTACCATGTATCATGCTTAGAAGGAAGCAGATAGATGGAACATGCAAGCCTTGGAAATTACTTAATTGCCAGGCCTAGTCAATATAAAGTAACAAAACCTTTTGGAATCAGCGGCGGCTAGTCCATAAGCGGCCCCCGCTATTTTTTTTTTTCTAGCACATGATTAGATTCAGAGCCCACCCACTTGTGACATTAGCGAATCAACATTCCCTATTGTCTTCTCCTGCTTCTCCTCCTGGCCAATCAGGAAAGGAAGAGGGTCTTTTAACCGGATTAGCCATGAGGAGAAGCTGGGAAAAGGGTAAGTAGTGGTTGGGGGGGGGGGGGGCAGGGGGGTTTGTTTGGGGCCCCCCAGTAAAAAATAGAGTACCAGCCGCCACTGTTTTGGAATACAATTCTGGCTCGCACCACATTGCTGTGCAGACCGTATGCAATGTCTGTGCAATGCGAGTTCGGTCATGCAAATTGTGTGGCAGAAGTCGCATCACATTCGTAGCACTGGAGTCAGATCACATGAGTGTTCACACCTTTGCAGTCCAGTTCCTTAACCAATTTACAAGACTGCAGGCTGCCAGCTGATCTGAGGGTGTCATTAACTTTACATTGGCGCCTCCAGGGTTTCAAGGATGTTGGCGTGAACCAGTGTGAGATTCAGGTTCAGTGCGGGAGCCAACACTGAATCGCAATGTTTCCTGCATCGCATTCATTAGCTATTCTCCAAGGGGGTATCTCCCTTTGTATCCTTCCTCCCTCTCCTTTCTACTCCCCTTGCTCCTCTACCTATGAAGGAGAATAGACTCACTATGGAGGGGGGGGTAATGTTTATGTGTTGGCATGTATGTATATGAGTAAGGATGTGAGTATAAGTAGGTGTAAATAAGGGTAGGCAGGAATAGCTACATATACGGGTAAATGTGTCACCAAGTACCCTGATGGAAACATTTCGTAGGCTACTCTATCTTGAGGATTGGTGAAATGTATTTAGTGGGATGGGGGACAGCGTTTGGTAGCTGAAGCAGAAGAGATTAATACATATCTGCAATATAATTTGCTGACCCTACTATACACCAGGGCTATCGGGAGATGGCTCCTGTACCAGTGCATTGTCACCGTCAAGGTGGTCCATGCCTGTCACCCGGAGGCTGCCGGGAAATACAATTCTGAAGAGATAGGAATGCTCTGATAACTAAAGGGGGACTCCTACATATAAAAACATTGCTTGCGCTACTCATGTTCTATGGCGCTGCACACTCTGAAATTTGAGCAATCATTTTGGGCCCATTATTTAAGGTTAAAGTGGAAGTTCACCCTAGTACTAAAGACTCTAAATTTACTTGCATTCACAATCTAAGACTAACCTATTTAGCCCTGTAAAGAAGAAATTGCTATACATACCTTTTCTGAGGCCGATCTGGTCCGGTCTCCAGCGGCAGAAGCTCTGCAGAAGAGAATTGACAACGGCTGTGAAATGAATGGGAAGTGATGTCACCCATAGAGTTACTATGAGGCTTCTGTTTTCGGCTGCCTCCTCTGCACCCGCCTCCACAGCGAAGGTGCCGCTGACAGCTCAGCGTGGGACCGGAGCAGCTTCAGAAAAGGTAAGTATAGCGATTTCTTCTTTACAGGGCTAGATAGGTTAGTCTTAGATTGTGGATGCCTGTAGATTTACAGATTTTAGTATTATGGTGAACTTCTACTTTAACTCTAAACTGATGGCTTTTAAAGCATAGGGTTCCAATGTTTGCCACCGTTTCACAGGTGCATTCAAATTTAAGGTTTGGCGTGTTTAGTATCTATTTACTCTACACAACCTTATCTTTTATATTGCATTTGTGCTGCCTAATAATACCTATAGTGTATTTTTTTCTAATATTCTGCACTTGATAAACCATTGCGCTAATGTCATGTGACTTATAAAATTAGTACTACCAACAGTTTATTCTCCAAGGTGTCTGCTCTCAGAAAATATATAATGTTTTGGGGGTTTTAAGTAATCTTCAGGCCTAAAATGATTTTGTAAACATGTGCAAAAAACACAAAAAGGGTTACGGCAGTAAATACAGGCATTATGTTTAAAAAGAATTTCAAAGGTTTTCTTAAAACTGAAATCCAAACACATATGCTTTGCTCAGGCCAGGCTGTATCCTATAAAAGCTATTTCAAGCTACAAAACAAAATATAAACTATAAATGCACAGCTGTAGCAGCATGCTGGCACACTGCGGTGGGGCTTGTGAATTATGGGATACAGATCCTGCCGCTAATGTTGAAATCCAACTCTTCATAGCTAAGTGAGTACACAGAACATCTCTGATATAAACAGATCATCACATCATTTTAAACTGTGCAGTACGTGCGCTTATGAAAAATGCATTGCCTGTATTAGAAAGAGCGGAGAGGTTGTATGAGGTTTACATACATTTAAACCAGCCATAGATGGTTCGAATCTCGGCAGGTTGAGCAGGAACCGGCCGAGATTCGAATCCCGTATGGGCAGGCTGAATGTACCCAAGCTGATCAATTGATCAGTCAACTTGGGTACAATTAACTTGCCGGATTTTACATGCGATTATTGCTAGAGGCTGTTATAGCCTTTAGCAATAATCACGTTTTCCCGGCGGGGACAGCTTTCCACTGGGAGAACACAGTGGCTCAATGGGAGGGATTCGCCTGTCAACACTGACTGTGTTGATGGGAAAATCAAGCAAATTTCTTTACTGCAACCTGTTGTTGCAGAAAAGAAATTCGCTCTGTCTATGGCTGGCCTTAGAATACATCATACAATTAAAGTAAATGTATCCCCCAACTGGATGACACCTAGGCCTCATTAACACTGGCAGCTGTGGTTATATAACAGGTGGTCCAGCTGTGGTTTTACTGCTCCCTGTCCGCCCACCTAAAGGCTAAACGGCAGCTGGAGGAGGCTGTTCACATGCTGTGGTCGTATTTCTTTGCGTCACAGCAATTTTAATGTGACGTGCTGAGTTGACAGGCAACACGGACTATAAAACTCGCCCATTAAGTCAATAGGGCCACACCTCAACTGCGAGCCAAATCCTTGGCTAGCTGCATTATAAACTGCTGTTCGGAAGGAATGAAATAAAGGACAGTCAGCCCAGCTCTGAAAAGCGATCCACCATGTCTCCCTTTTCAAAGCTTTTTCCAGTGTAAACCTTGCCTTAGTTTGTAAAAGCACGGCATATCATAAACAGCTGCCATTTTTTGTAATAAAAAAACAATTTTTGCCTTTTTTCATCCTTTTTTGTGTCTCGAGTTTCTAAACCCCTCCGATCTTTTTCTTCCACTTTCTATCTACATGCACTAACTCCAGCATTGGCTGCACATCTTTGCTCTGAAATCGCTTCCTGTTGGTGACAATGATGGATCATGTCTCCACAATGGCCACTTGTAGCCTCCACCAGAACCAAACATATCAAAGTGGCAATGCAGCAGTACAATTGGGAGACAGTTTGTAAGGGTAGGGTGTGTGTGATGGTAGACAGATGACATCTGCTCCATATGTTCCCCATTAACTCGTTAACCCACACAGGAGACCTACCCCGGGGTGGGTTCTTCTGGGCTATGCCAGAGGGTAAGAAGGGTCAGTTGTTATATCTCAAGGATTACACCTTGCCCGAAAGGCATGCTCATCAGTGCCGGGACTGCGGTCATGTGAAAGTCAAACATTAAGGCAGTCCTTAAACTCAGAGATAAGAAACTTGTGTGTAGTGTGATGTAAAGTTCTTCCTAAGTTTCATATTCTACATATTTGAACAGGTGCTTGTGTCACATTAGGATGAACACGCAGAGCCTAGGCCCGCTCACTCCACCACTTCGCATACCTCTGCTACTTCTCTCCTGGTAACAGAATGGGGTCTCGCCGAGCACATAGCGTAGACTTTATACATGCCCACTTAACTCTTGTTTCTCCGTACCCAGTGGTCAGGCCATATCTCTCTGCCATGCTAATCAGCTCACAGAGACAGACAGCTATAGAGGGAGCTGTAACACCAGACCCCCCTGCTACAGGAGAACATGTCACCTAACCAGGTACCAGGGCTGGCCCTACCATGGGTCTCGCTGGGTCCATTGGAGCCAGGCAGCACTTTGAGAGGGGCAACAAAATGACGCTCAAGATTTTTTTTCCAAACAGTTTTGTGTGCCATTATTTTACGGGCGGCATTTCCCCGTCTCATACTGCTGTCTGTAGTGCAAACTGATCAGTATGAGGAGGCGGAGAGTCTCCTCTGAGGAACGTCCCTCACGTGATTGTGGTGTGCGCAATGACGTCAAACACCAGCGCACTCCATCATATGCAGGACAGGCCGGATCTTCTAGGGTGGTGGCCGCAGCAGACACAGGAGTGCCAGGAGGACTGAGGACAGACAGCGGATGTTTGGTGGTGAGTTATGGAAGAAGATAACAGTATACTGTATATCATATTTTCAAAATTTTATATTTATATAAAAAAACGGATGTGGGGGCCTTTTGGTGGGCGTGATTTCTTTTTTTTTTTGAGGAGGTGGGCAGCATTTCATTCTCAAACCCAGGCAGCACAACGTCTTGGGCCAGCCCTGCCAGGTACCACGCCAATGACTGGTTGCAGTTATCCTTTTGTTGCTATGATGTTACTAGAACCTTGTATGTGCTGTAGTAGACTCTTGTGTATGACACTTGTGTGTGCACCAGGACCCTATATGCAGTAACTTCAGACCAGGCTTTGTGCAGTTAACAACTTTTACTAAAAGCTTAGCATCATAAACACAACATGGCAGAACATCCTTTCCCTAACTAATGCTAACAGTGGCTGCCCCCGAGTCCTTGTGGGTGAAGTCCATAACTGGTATGACTCGATGAGAGAAGTTCATGACTTGGGTGTATTCTGAAGGCTGGTTCTCTGCCGTAGATGAACTACTAGTCTTAGCATGTCCTGTCAGGTTCCTGTTCTTTAGCCTGCTGACACGCACTTTTTTGAGACCCGAACCTATGCCTTTTTACAGGGCAGCCATCAGAAATTTTGGGGCCCCTTACACAGCTTAAGGCCTGGGCCCAACCGGCCTGACCACCAACATTCCGTAGGGCCTGCCCTCTGGCCGTCCCACCGAATCCGCCCACTGGCCATCCCACCGAGTCCTTCAGTGCACCCACTTCTATTTAACACTCTTAAAACTTAATAAATGAAAATGAATCCAGTCCATCAAAGAGACATCCCCATATATTTAGCAAAGAGATATCCCAATCCAACAAAGAGACAGCCTCATATATTCAGCAAAGAGACATCCCAATCAAGTAAAGTGACTGCTTCATATATTCAGCAAAGAGATATCCCAATCCAGCAAAGAGACAGCCTCATATTTTCAGCAAAGAGACAACGCAATCCAGCAAAGAGACATCCCTTCAGCTGCATCGGCTTACTCTGCAGCCACTATGCTTTAGCAATTGCTAGTTGCTGCAGCTGCAACTACTCGTCTCCTTGGTTGGGGCCTGGGTGGCCGGGCCCCTCGGAACGCCTGGGCCCCTTACATGTGTATGGGCTGTCCCCCCCTGATGGCTGCCCTGCCTTTTTATATCTCACAGGACAGGAGGCTGGACCCAAAAGGCCTGTGAATGTGAGTAGGAAAGCAAAGCAGAGTTAACTGCTTTCCCCATAACCTGAGAAGTCACACTAATCTGGCTAACATGACACAGTAGGCAACCTACCTACAAGTTGTCTCCCCATCAGAGGAAGTACTTGAATCAGGATTCTTTATTTAAAAAAAGTTGCGGATTTAAAAAGATTTAAAACAACCTTTTACTTACCAGTACAGTAAAATTAATTCTCTAAGCTCTCTGTATAGAGAGAATATTTGACAGGTCAGACAATCCAGGAAGTGAAGGGAGATCCATAACAAAATGTCTGCTAGCAGATTGAGGAAGGGATAGACTGTCTATCAGGACTGTATTGAGTTTTGCATCCCTATGAGAGAGATTTACCATTTCTCACTCTGTTCAAAACAGGAAGTGGGGTAAAATCTCCTTTATGTAGACAATGTTTGTACCATCTTAAGAACATTGCTATTAGAGCATTGAGATACTATGCCAGTCGTGGATGGAGGTGGGTTGGGGGGAGGTTTGGGCTGCTCCCTCCCACCTGCCTCCTATCCACCCAATAGCAGCCATGTGCTCCCAGAGTGGAGACACTCAAATTTAAAAGTGTTAGGGACTGCAGATAAAACAGGGTGCCGTGTCCTGGCTCTGCAGCTTACACATGCGTTTGCAAATGCGTGTCAACTAAACCCCTGTTCTTTATTTATATCGAGACAGGTCTACTTGGTTGGTGGCAGACTGGAGGGTGAGTACATCAGACTGGGGCTGGCTGGCTTCCATGCACCTCTTTTAATCCTTTTCAATTTGTTTTTTCCGATATAGGGATGGAGACGCTGGGCATACCTGCCGGTGTCTCACTTAAAGTCCCACATAGCCCACATTGTCTCTGTCTAAATATTTATGGAACCTCAGCTAATCCCTGGGGAGATGTGCCCAGTAGGTGTGGGTGGCTGCAGCTGTGGGAACACACAGATGTGAACCACCTGCACAGATGTGAACTTGGAGTAAATGTGGTAATCAACCAGTAGGTTCCTACCATCCACCCTTTATACCCCCCCTCTCCTTTATAACACTTATCATTCCCTGTCCAACCCAACCCCACTAGAGGCCACAGATGAAGTCCCCAAACACCTACACAAGACCTTCTACTCAAATACTGTACCTCAACTAGCATAAGCTATCAATATGGTATGCACCTCGCCAACCTACTGAAGGCAAATGGGGCCAATGCATGCATATTGATTGAACTTATTCCTTTCCATTATGCCCTCCATCTTCTTAGATGAACACATACCTTCCTCTCAAACACATTACCAGGGTCCAGGGATGACATCTCGACCTGTTTATCCCAGCTGAATACCCTTTTATAAATTGTTCTTTACAAGATTTAATCTGTTGTGCTTGTGAAAATACAATAAAACATTTATGGAATAAACCAATGGCTTTTCATTTCTGTGTGACCTACAAATCATCAGTGGCAGCAGAAGAGAAGCAGTGACACACAGCACACACTCTATTCTCCCGTTTAGGTTTTGTTAAGTGAGACTGTCACAGCTACTCAGCTCCGGTGTTGCTAGAAGCTGGAAACGAAAGTCCGGCACAACGTTGTTTTGGTTTTCATTGCAGAAAAGATGTGCTACAGGAAAATCTTGCCTACCCACTTACATTCAAGTCTGGTAACACCCTGAGGGTAATATTAGGGGCTCCTAGTACTAAAAGAGTCAGGAGTAATTTATGTCCTAGATAATGTGGGAGATAAGAGAGAGAGAAACAATATAAACACCTGGAAAAAACTTTTGCTTGGTTTCATTTAAACCTCAAAACAAACCCATGCCATGCTCATTCAAGGCAAATAAACAGGTTTCTCTTATTCCTCCATACACCCCCACAGTATGCTCTTCCCGGCCGGTCCATATAGCTTTACTGCTACAGGGCGGCCACTCTGCACAGAATCAGCCAGAAATTACACTTACTAAAGGTACATAGACGATGCACTTTGCAAAGTGCAGTTGCACTCTATAAATGCAGTTGCTCCAAAGCTTTGTAAATGAGGTAAAGCTTCACTTCGCAAAGAATGCCCAATCACGTGCAAGGAAAAAAATGAAAAAGCATTTTTGCTTGCACATGATTGGATGATGGAAGTCAGAAGCGCTCTCCCTCATTTACTGAGCTCTGGAGCAACTGCATTTGCAAGGTGCACAGTCTATTTGCCTCTAGTAAATCCACCTTTTAGTGCTCTTATTTGAGGCAAGTACATACTATAGAAGGATTTGTTCATATTACATGTATGAGGTTTACAATCAGTTTAACCTTTGTTTACTCATCAGTGCCAGGACCTGAAAAAAATACCCAGAAATTTTGGTATAAGGGAGCATATGGGCTAATCAGCACCCAGAAAGCCCATATTCCTGCACAAGCAACCTCTCCATATACTCCTATCTACACTTGTGGTGGGGGGATGGTAAAGGTAAGCAGTTGGCCTCCGATTTTACAGCTCCCCAATTGCCCCTCAAGCTGCAATTTAGCCGGACGGAGTTGTGCACATGCTTGGGGGGTGATGCTTTGCTTCACAGCACGGCAATATTTACCGTATATACTCGAGTATAAGCCGACCCGAGTATAAGCCGAGACCCCTACTTTTACCACAAAAAGATGGGAAAAATCATTGACTTGAGTATAAGCCTAGGGTGAGAATGCAGGGCGGCGGGCATGGTACAGGAGAATGCAGGGTGACTGGCATGGTGCAGGAGAATGCAGGGTACTGGCATGGTGCAGGAGAATGCAGGGTACTGGCATGGTACAGGAGAATGCAGGGTACTGGCATGGTACAGGAGAATGCAAGGTACTGGCATGGTACAGGAGAATGCAGGGTGACTGGCATGGTGCAGGAGAATGCAGGGTAATGGCATGGTACAGGAGAATGCAGGGTACTGGCATGGTGCAGGAGAATGCAGGGTACTGGCATGGTGCAGGAGAATGCAGGGTACTGGCATGGTGCAGGAGAATGCAGGGTACTGGCATGGTACAGGAGAATGCAGGGTACTGGCATGGTACAGGAGAATGCAGGGTACTGGCATGGTGCAGGAGAATGCAGGGTACTGGCATGGTACAAGAGGATCCGGGGTTGTGGGCATACTACAGGAGATGCAGTGCTGTGGGCATACTACAGGAGATGCAGTGCTGTGGGCCTGGTACATGTGGAGTGTGCCCGCAGCCCTGCATAATGGCAGGTAGTGAAGCTGTTTCACTTATCTGTTCCAGAGGCGCCTTCATTTTAAAAATGGCGCCGCCCGGCGCCGACACGTCATTGCGCACGCGCCGCCGCCGCTCGTATACTTTCGGCTATTCCCGGCCTCTCCCGAGCAGCGCCAGGAATAGCCGAAATTACACGAGCGGCGGCGGCGCGTGCGCGGTGACATGTATGCGACGGGCGGCGCCATTTTTAAACCTTAAACCCGTCGGAGCGGACAGGAAATTTTTTTTTTTTCCTTGACTCGAGTATAAGCCGAGGGGGACGTTTTCAGCACAAAAAAATGTGCTGAAAAACTCGGCTTATACTCGAGTATATACGGTATACCTCCTCTAATTTAGTGGGGTTGTGAGCCAAACATTAGACTCAAGGTTGTGGCGTATTCCTATTGAAAACCCCCCAGTCAGCTGTCACAAAGAAAAACAGGCAATAGGATCGTCTCCCAAAAGCCTGTCAGTCACATATGTAAAGCTCTCTGAAAAGCGATCCATCGCAACACAGGTGTCAGCTAAAGCTGGCCATATACCAGTAGATTTCTAAACATTTGAACGAACATCAGTGTATTCAATGACATTTGAACGAACATCAGTGTATTCAATGACATGGCGGAACATGTTTAAAAATACTTTGAAAAAAATGTTTGCTTTAAACTTTGGGTTTTGGAATGAATAGACCTTCCTGAATGAAAACTACATCCACTGTTGGAAAATCATTTGTGAAAGATTTTCCATCCTGCTCCTTCAAATTTTCTCATCACTGCAGTGAAAGACAAATTTTTTCTCAGTTTTTGTTTCCAACAATTGTTTTGTTTACATTAAGCTGTCAGCGGGGAACCCTACTGACAGCTGATAAGTCATCCATTGTTAAGGACGTGGCGGCTGGCTTGCCAGCCAGCTCCTTAACCCGCTATACACTGATTGTTAAGGATGCCAGGTTTGTTTTCTGCTGGCAAATCGCTCCCAAAAAGAGGATTTTTTCTGCTTCTAAAAGCTGAAGCTTAAAACCCCTCTAGACTAAAATACTGTGCATGGATACATAGGGTAACACTATTTGCTTCTAAGAGCATAAAAAAAAAAAAACGTTCAAAAGCTGCTGCTAGGAGCGTTTATTAAGGTAGTGTGCATGGAGCCTAAGCAAGGAAGCAATTAAAACCTCTGTACTGTAATAATGTGCTTGTACTAAATGATAATGCTGCACATACAAACTATTACAATCATAGGAAAACAATGCAAGACTGACAGATATTACAAAATATGCCTACAATGTACAAGCTTGTAGGGTAGGTGGGGTGTAGTTGGTCATCACGTCCTCCATGTTTCCCTCCTCGTTGGGTGCCAAGCAAGGGTGACATGAGAACCTGGGGTGGGCTCTTCTGGGCTACCCCAGGTACTTTGAATAGGGGCACTGCCATACACGGGGGGGGGGGGGTACTTTTACTGGAACAACCGACTGATCTCTAATAAACTCCCTTGATGTTACTGTACATCACTACGGTCACTTATGCATTTAGAAGGGACACACAGAGCTTTTGCCCTCTCCACCTGTCCAGGGTGTCACCGGCTACCTCACTCACAGTAATGGTATGGGTTACCACCGTGAACCTAGCACAGACTCCATGCTTGCACTTAACCTTCAGAGGTGAGAGCCCATATAGGCATTGTCCATGACTTAGATGCTGTCTGTGACTCCCGGTATCTTCAGCGCCATCTTAGCGTGTCTCCATACCCTCGGCTCTATGTACTACACTCCAATTCTCTGCTTCAGTCTTAGCGGTCCCCCTCTTCATATAACAGGTGGGCCCGCCAAAAGCCCGGGAACTTAACTGCGTGTTTAACCCCTTTCTGAGCCTGGGCTGGCTGCTGGACAATCTAGACATATTTCAACCTACCTACAGAGAGGGCTACACACAGACCGAAATTTGACCAGTTCCTACTGAGCCAGCTGCATTTCAACATGTGTATGCAGGGCCGCTGATAGGGCAGTACAGCCAGCCCTCCTGTACCAAGCCCGGGCCCTATTAGTTGAAATGGGGGGCCTGGGTACCTGCTGAGCAGGAGAACCGGCTGTACTGTCCTATTGCAGACACCAATCCTCGTCTGCTTCCCCCTGCAGCGTGGCCAGCTTCTCCTCCTCTATCTCCCACTGGCTACACTGCAGGGGGTTTGGTCCTAGCACATGTACCCCTTCCATCTGCTGTCCCGGGCCTTCATGTGCCCCTTTCCCCCACAGCACTGCTGGTTACCCTCCTATCCCGTAGCTGCTACAGGCACACAGGGGGATGTTTTCAGGATGGAAAGCAGGGGGAAGGGGTCGGCAAATATGTCATTAACTAGGCCCTTCCTTTCCTGAATGAACACAGTGAGCAATTGGTACCAATCACTCCTGTGCCCATTCATCACTGAAGCACTGTGTTTACTATGATTCAGTTTGTGAATGAGAGCGTTTCTCATTCATTCATTTGTGCAGCTAAGGCTGCAGAGAAAGGGACTGATAAACCAATGTCCTCAGTCATTTATGGTTGGGGGGGCTGTCAGGTAGGCTGTATGGGGCCTTGTGACTTCTAACAGCAGCCCTGCTGGTATGCTCAGCTTTACACTTTAAGTCCTCATTCATACTTCTGCGATTTGTCATGCTTCAGTCGCCCTGCGACAATGGACCACAACACATATCCCATTATTGTCTATGGCAGTGATGGGGAACCTTGGCACCCCAGCTGTTTTGGAACTACATTTCCTATGATGCTCATGCACTCTGCAGTGTAGCTGAGCATCTGGGGTGCCAAGGTTCTCCATCACTGGTCTCTGGGGTCCATTTACACCTATGCAATGCGCTACCATGCAACTTGGAAGAAGGTGCATTTTGCCCCATAGACTTAATGGGAGTACATGAAAAATGCATAAAAAAACACATAAAAAAACGCATGATAAACATAATAATTAAATGAAAAACATAGGAAAAATGCATAAAAAATTGCAGAGAAAATGCATTAAAAAAGCATGAAAATTCAGATGCACAAGTGTGAACCTCTAACCTTATACAAGAGCAATTAAATTTAGACAAAAGCCAGCAAAAAAACAACAAAAAAACCTCTGTGGCTAACTAGAGCCCTGGTTATTTAAATGTATCCAGTCATTACATGGCGATCTGATGAAAGCAGTTGTGTGTATTTCAGTCCAGTACACTGAACGCATAGCACGAGTTCCAGGAAAGCTATTTCTACCTAGAACCATTTCCTGAAAGTAGAAGGCCAGCATATCCTTATCTCCATTTCACAGGTAAACAAGTCAAAGGCTGTGTGCACATTTACTATGGTCACGTGTATCAGAGGTGTGGCAGCCAACGGTTTTTACACGCCGCATGCCTGTGTCACCATGAGAATTCAGTTTCAGATGTTGAATACAAAGCTGTTCTCATAGGATTAGAGCTGTTTTCATTGTTAGTGAATCAGACGTCTGTGCATTTTTTGAAAAGGGATTTTGTTGTAATTACTAAAGTGAAAGGCATTGATTTTTAAAAAAAAATTCAAACTTCAAGAAATAAACTTTACTTAGCAGAATGAATAATGTTTAGAAGTTTTTGCCTTACAATAAATGATTATTATTTATTACAGGTACTTATCTAGCACTGTAAATGTATGCAGCGCTTTACACATACATTGTACATTCACATCAGTCCCTGCCTAAAGGAGCTTACAATCTAAGGTTCCTAAGGCAGGTCATAGAATATGTGGAGGGGGCCCCCCAGATCCCGGACCCCCTCCCTGTGTGAATGGGTATAGGGTACATTGTACCCCTACCCATTCACCCCATAAAAGGCAGTGTATGTAAATAATGACAGGAGACGTTTTGAAAAGTTTATTTAAAATCTTTATCCGCTCTGGTCTTCTCCCCTCCGCTCTGGTCTTCTCCCCTCCGCTCTGGTCTT
The DNA here is from genome assembly GCF_965119305.1 of Pelophylax lessonae. Lineage (NCBI taxonomy): Eukaryota > Metazoa > Chordata > Amphibia > Anura > Ranidae > Pelophylax > Pelophylax lessonae. Next base: position 476,176,114 of record NC_138772.1, read on the forward strand.
CTCCCCTTCACTCTGGTCTTCTCCCCTCCGCTCTGGTCTTCTCCCATCCGCTCTGGTCTTCTCCCCTTCACTCTGGTCTTCTCCCCTCCGCTCTGGTCTTCTCCCCTTCACTCTGGTCTTCTCCCCTCCGCTCTGGTCTTCTCCCCTCCGCTCTGGTCTTCTCCCCTTCGCTCTGGTCTTCTCCCCTCCGCTCTGGTCTTCTCCCCTCTGCTCTGGTCTTCTCTCCTCTGCTCTGGTCTTCTCTCCTCCGCTCTGGTCTTCTCCCCTCCGCTCTGGTCTTCTCCCCTCTGCTCTGGTCTTCTCCCCTTCACTCTGGTCTTCTCCCCTCCGCTCTGGTCTTCTCCCCTTCCCTCTGGTCTTCTCCCATCCGCTCTGGTCTTCTCCCCTTCACTCTGGTCTTCTCCCCTCCGCTCTGGTCTTCTCCCCTTCACTCTGGTCTTCTCCCCTCCGCTCTGGTCTTCTCCCCTCCGCTCTGGTCTTCTCCCCTTCGCTCTGGTCTTCTCCCCTCCGCTCTGGTCTTCTCCCCTCTGCTCTGGTCTTCTCTCCTCTGCTCTGGTCTTCTCTCCTCCGCTCTGGTCTTCTCCCCTCCGCTCTGGTCTTCTCCCCTCTGCTCTGGTCTTCTCCCCTTCACTCTGGTCTTCTCCCCTCCGCTCTGGTCTTCTCCCCTTCCCTCTGGTCTTCTCCCCTCCGCTCTGGTCTTCTCCCCTTCACTCTGGTCTTCTCCCCTCCGCTCTGGTCTTCTCCCCTCCACTCTGGTCTTCTCCCCTCTGCTCTTCTGCTCTTTTGCCTTCCGCTCTTCTGCTCTTTTGCCTTCCGCTCTTCTGCTCTTTTGCCTTCTGCTCTTCTCTCCTCCACTATTCTTCTTCCTCCGGTCCTCCTCCGATGCTGTCTCCGGTGATTATGCCGGCTCCGGTGTATGCAGCTTATCATATAGCCATCGGGGGTGTGGTCTCCTGGTGACGTCATCAGGAGACCACGCCCCTTATGTCACAGATGATGTCAACCAATAAAAACAAAAACAAAAACAAAAAAAAAAGAAAAACAAACAACCATACAATCCCATGTATGTTATACTCACCTGCTCTGTGCAGTGGTTTTGCACAGAGCAGCCCCATTCCTCTTCTTCTTGAGCCCCCCCACCAGCACTCCTGGCTCCTCCACCTTGACCAATGCCCCCAATATCAAGCCGCATGCTATGGAGGCACTGGTCCTGGTGTGTGCTCACTCCCAAGCCCCTGCTCTATGCATCCATAAGACACATAGAGCCGCGACTTGGCGTCCCCCCCACCCCACTCTCTCCTTATTGGCTCACTGGCTGTGATTGACAGCAGGGGGCTCAGGTGAGTATTAGGCCCCTTTCACACAAGTGGACGGTTCAGATCCACCTGTCCGTTTTTCAGGCGGATCTGAACGGATGCCCCATGCATCTCTATGGGGCATCGGATATCAGCGGAGACATGTCCGCTGACATCCGATCCGTCAAATCCGGATGGATGGAAACCCTATTTTCCATCCGTCTGGTGGATCGGATCAAATGAGAACGGACAGACGGTCCATTCCCATCCATTTCCCCCATAGAGAAGAATGGGGACCTGACAGCTCTGTCTCTGCACACAGCGTGGAGACGGAGCTGCCATCCTCCTGCTCAGCGGGGGATCGGCGGATCGATCCCCCACTGAGAAAAACTGAGTCCGCCGATGGACTACCATGTGTGAAAGTGGCCTTAGGGGGCTGTGGGGGAGGGCTGTACCCAGGTTTTTTATCATAGAATGCATGGAGGCAAAAAAAAAAAAAAACCTTCGACTTTACAACCACTTTAGATTTTCAATTTTGAAATAAATAGTTGGAAATTTGTTCGTTTGTTACTGCAACTGAAAGCAAAAGTCAATGTGACCCCACTAACAATTTAAAAAAATTAAAGAAGTGTTCTTAAAATTAAATTTTTTTAGCAAATTTCTACGAGTGTATGGTTAGCTTTAATATAAAATGCTTTTGTTTTTTCTTTATACTATGCACGCCTTTAACCATTTGCTGACCAGCTGCCGCAGATATACGTCGGCAGGTTCCTGCGAAATGGCGTATCTGTACGTCGCTTCGCGGGAGTGATCGTAGGGGTGTGTGTGCGGGGAAGCTAATCTGCGGGGTCGGTGGGCACCCGCGATCACTCCCCGTGGAGACAGAACGGCGTTCTGCTGTTGTAAACACAGCAGACCATTGTTCTGTATTCAATCACCAAAGGGCTCCTGTGTTACTCCTATTTAGGAACACAGGTCCTTGTGTTGATTCCATAAGCCCATCCCCCCCACAATTAGAAAACACCCCCTAGGCATACATTTAACCCTTTCATCGCCCCTGGTGTTAACCCCCTCCCTGCCAGTGTCATTATTACAGTAACAGTGCATATTTTTAGCACTGATTACTGTAGTAATGTCACTGGTCCCCCCAAAAGTGTCAAAAATGTCAGTTAGGGGTTCGATCTGTCCGCCGCAATGTCACAGTCCCGCTAAAAATCGCTGATTGCCACCATTACTAGCAAATAAATAAATAAATAAAATGACATAAATCTTTCCCCTAATTTTTAGACGCGATGACTTTTGCGCAAACAAATCGAAATACACTTATTGGGATTTTTTTTTTACCAAAAATATGTGGCAGAATACAAATGGGCCTAAAATAATGAAAAAAATGTGATTTTTATATTTTTTTTTTATTGGGAATGTTATATAGCAGAAAGTGAAAAAAAAAAAAAAAAAAAAAAAATATATATATATATATATATATATATATATATATATATATATATTTTTTTTTTTTCAGAATTGTTCAATTGTTCTTTTTTTGTTTATAGCGCAACAATTAAGAATCACAGAGGTGATCAAATACCACCAAAAGAAAGTACTATTTGCGGGGAAAAAAGGCATCAATTTTATTTGGGTACAGCGTCGCACGACCGCGCAATTGTCAGTTAAAATAACGCAGCGTTGAATCACCAAAAATGGCCTGGTCATTAACCGGTTGCCGACCGCCGCACGACTATATACTGCGGCGGTCAGCCCCGGCCAGGCAGAGTGACGTATCGGTACGTCACTCGCCTGTCACTGACTTGCGAGCCTATCGCGGGCGGGCGCGCGCCCGCCGAGGCGCGCGCCCGCCACGGCTCGTTCACAGGCAAGTCAGTGCGTGTGACCGGCGGACTCGATGTCCGCCAGTCACACTGCGATCGCTCCTGTGAAGGGAGAAAGACAGAGCAGCTTGTGTAAACAAGCTGCCTGTCAGTTCTCCCTGTGTAAAAGTGAAGATCTGTCCGTTCTACTACGTAGAACGGTTGATCTTTGCTTTTACACCAATAGGAATGTCCCTACACAGTAGAAAGCACGCCCCTAGGACACACTTAACCCCTCCCTGTCCAATAAAGTTAACCCCTTCCCTGCCAGTGTCATTTTTGCAGTAACAGTGCATATGTATAGCACTGATTACTGCAGTAATGTCACTGGTAACCCCAAAAGTGTCAAAAATGTCAGTCAAGGGTCCGATCTGTCCGCCGCAATGTCACAGTACCGAAAAAAAAATCGCAGATCTCCGCCATTACGCGTTAAAAAAAAAAACACCAAAAATGACAAAAATCTTTCTCTTTGTTAGTAAACGCGATAACTTTTGCGCAAACCAATCAAAATATGCTTTTTGCGATTTTTTTTACCAAACATAGGTAGCATAAAACAAATTGGCCGAAAAATATTAAAAAATTTTGATTTTTACTTTTTTTTTTGGGGAATTTCATATAAAAAAATGTGAAAAATATTGTTATTTTTGCAAAATTTACGCTCTTTTTTTGTTTATAGCGCGTGATCAAAAAATCGCACAGGTGATCAAATACCACCAAAAGAAAGCTCTGTTTGTGGGAAACAAAGGACGTCAAATTCGTTTAGGTACAGCGTCGCACGACCGCGCAATTGTCCGTTAAAGTCACGCAGTAAAAAATCGCAAAAAAAACCCCTGGTCCTTTAGCAGCCAAATCCTCCGGGGCTTAAGTGGTTAAGGGGGAAAATCTTCTGGTCCAGAATTGGTTAATATTAATATCTGTCCATCATAACTACATCCGCTGCATCAATCTTATTTTCTTAAAAATAGGATTACACCCTTGAGCATGGATACTTGTTTATTGCTGTTACGTTGTTTTGCAGGTTTGTATAACACTGTGTGTTCTCAGATAGTATCAGCACTTTCTGTATAATCCCTTTAGGCCTGCCACTGCCACTGCCACCTATCACATGCTGGACAACAGGAAAGAGATGTTATCTCACAGGACATGACATGACTCCAACCACAGCTGTGTGTTGTGTCTGATACAAGTAGATGAGATCATATCAGCTCTCCTGACTCTACGCAAACAATATATTGCGCACTGGGGATTGGATATTGTTGTTGTTTTTTAGTGTGTGTTCCAGGAATGAATGATGGAAATAAACTGAATTTCTTCTGAGGTTTGACATTTACTGGTTTTCTGCTTGTTTCAGTATGAATAAAGAGATTCCTAGTAACTCACTATAGATACAGAGTGTGCTGTGAGATACAGTATGCTACAATGATTATAGATACGGATTCCAAGAAATCCTACCCTCATGGAGAGTATCATATCCTTGATACATACGTACAGGGCCAAGACAAGGGGTGGGCAGGAGGGACGGCTGCCCTGGGCACTGCGGTATCATGTGAGGTACGGGGGCAGGACTAGGGGGAGGGAATTTGTGTTGAGAGGGGGAATTTGGGGGGGGGGGGGAGCAGCAGGAGGTAAGAATTATTCTAGGAGGGGAAATTTGTGTAGGTGTGCTTAGAGTGATGATTTGGGGGGTTTTGTGTTGAGAGGAGAGATGGGGGAAGAGGATTTGTGCTAGAAGGGGGGATTTGGAGGGTTTGTGCTAGAAAAGGTAAAATGGTGGAGGGGGGTGGGGGGGGGGTTGTGCTAGCAGAGATGTTGGGGGGACATTTGTGCTAGGAGGGAATTTTTTTTTTCAGGTGGGGGGGGGGGTTGTAGAATAGAGGATTGGGGAGGGGGATTTCTGCTAGAAAAAAAGGTTTAAGCATCTTCTTAATTCATAATGTGTGCTCATTTTTTTTTTTTTAGGTGTGGGGGGGGGGGGGTTGTGCTAGAAAAAAAGGTTTAAGCATCTTCCTAATTCATAATGTGTGCTTATTATTGTCCTTAAGCATAAAGACGTCTTGACAATCAATGCTTGATTTCAGGAGCATCAGTTGATTTAAAGTTTTACTAAACCCACAACAGTAAAATCAGTGTGTATATGCAGTAAAGCAAGCTTGTTATACTCACTGTGGAACCTAAGGGGTTAATTCTCGGCGTTGTGTAAAAAGGTTGTTTGATCCTGTCTTCTCTGTTCCTCCCCTTCTTCCACTGTCTCCAAACCATCTCCTGATAGAACAGAGGCTAGGGGACAAGCTGCACATGCTCAGTTTTGTGTGTATTGCTAAAGAGTTGTTTTTTTTTTTTCTTGGGAGAGTGCATGTAATCAGCACAGGGCCAATCAGCACTGTCCAGACAGGGGGTCAGGGGTCCTGCAGCCTCATAGGACAGTCAAAGTAGAATGAAAACTCCTCCTACAAGCTTTAACCAGACACTGATAGAAGTCACAAGACTGCTCTAACTGCTGATAAAAAAAAGGTATTTAGTAGTTTATATTTACTAAAATAATTGCATTTCCATGTTCTGTGTACTGTGGGAGACTAGATATAGTGAATGCAGGCTCCTGGTTTTAGTAACACTGTAATCCATCTGTTTATGGTGAGCCAGTTCTGGTGAGTAATTGACTCGTGTCAGCGAATGTGAAAACTATGCCAACTTTTCCTACAAGAATATATCACCTTTAAGTGTATGTATAGTAGGGATCGACAGATTATCGGTTTGGCCGATATTCACTTTTTTGCAAGTATCGGTATTGGCCACAGACTTGGCCGATATGACCAATATTTCTGCCTCCGGAGGGGAAGGGGGAATTGGAGCGCCGCCTGATAACACAAAAAGCTGGGTTCTTCTGCCTACCCGGCGCAGGCGCCGTCATACGAAGTCCCGCCTCCTGGATCGGCTCCTACTTATGATAGACAGCACATTGATGACGTCTATCATAGGAGCCAGTCCAGGAGGTGGGACTTAGTTTAACAGCATTGGGTAAGCAGAAGAACCCTGCTTTTTGTGTTATCAGGCAGCGCTTTAATCCCCATGCACTGGTCACTCTGCATTCATGGGGGCACTGGTCACTCTGCATTGTTGGGGGGCACTGGTCACTCTGCATTGGATGGGGGCACTGGGCACTCTATATTGATGGGGGCACTGGTCACTCTGCATTGATGGGGGCACTGGTCACTCTACATTGATGGGGGCACTGCACACTCTATATTGATGGGGGCACTGGTCACTCTGCATTGATGGGGGCACTGGGCACTCTATATTGATGGGGACACTGGTCACTCTGCATTGATGGGGGCACTGGTCACTCTACATTGATGGGGGCATTGGTCACTCTGCATTGATTGGGGCACTGGTCACTCTGCATTGTTGGGGGCACTGGTCACTCTGCATTTTATGGGGGCACCAATCACTCTGCATTGATGGGGGCACTGGTCACTCTGCGTTGATGGGGGCACTGGTCACTCTGCATTGATGGGGGCACTGGTCACTCTGCATTGATGGGGACACTGGTCACTCTACATTGATGGGGGCACTGGCCATTCTGCATTGATGGGGGCACTGGTCACTGCATTGATGGGGGCACTGGTCACTCTGCATTGATGTAGCTATAGGTGACAGGAAAAGTCTGCTTTTTCCTGTATAATGGCTGCACCTTTTTTCCCCAATAGTTATAGAATTAATGCCATCTCCTATAAATTTATTTACACATTGTTACATTTTAGTAAGCCAAGTTAAGAAAAGTATTAACACTTTTCAAAAACTACCTCTTAGCTGGGGGGCAGGCAAGGATTATGAGCCCACAGGCAAGAGTGATGGAGATCCAGCCCTGGCCATGTGCGTTTGGAACACCCAGCACCCTGTATTTCTACCTCTGGAGCCTCATTTTGTTTCCCTTGGCCTGACCATGCTCAACATGCAGAATCCTATTCTAATTGTGCCTGTTCACATGTATGAGCTTTTGAGGGTTTTTATTGTTATTTTTTTTTATTAGTAGATTCAGATGTTTTTGGCCTTTTAGACTTCAATGGGAGCACCCATAAATGCGTGTTTTTGCAAATTTTTGTGTGCATATTTTTTGCAGGAAGAGCATCTCTAGAACTTGTCCCCTCTAGAACTTCTCCCCTCTCCTTGATCAGTCCTCAAAACAAATGCCTGAAGCTTGATGCAAAAGCAAAAACATCTGTATAACACCTGAACAAACCATTTCAAAATGACCAGGAATATGCTCTGCTTACATTCTTCAGGTGTCAATTAGTGATATATCGAAGGCCGATATGCACTTTGCCCGATATATCGGAATCCGCCTTTTGATTTACCGATATTGCCGATATTTCGGGAAAGTGCTTGTACCGGCAGCTAGAGGCATCACCCCGGTACCGGTGTCCATAGCCGACGGTCAGCTGTCTTGTAATGAAAACCGATTCGGCTGAGAAGCCGCTTGGCTGTCATTCCAAGGAGAGAGAGGGGACGCCCCCCCCTCCTGCCGCCTTCCGCGGCTCGCCCGGGCCTCCTGTCCCAAAGGGAAACCTGGGCATCCTACTTTAACCGCTGCTGTCTGACCGGGTCTCCATCTGCACCGCCGCCGTCTGACCGGGTCTCCATTTCTTTGAATTTGGCACGGCTGAGTACCCGGAAGTGATGTCATGACATGACATCACTTCCGGGTACTGGCGGCGCCGAATTCCAAAAACGTACAGCATTCAAAACAGCCAAACTTGGCGTTTTGAATGCCTTTAAGTGCAGAGGAGGTTTTTGGGGTCTTTTAGACCCCCAGATCCCTCCACCACAGTACAGTACCTGTAGACATTAAAAAAATAAAATAATTTTTTTTTTTAATGTCCGAAAATATCGGCCAATACTGGCCGATACCGATATCCGATGACCAAAATATTGGTATATTTAGAAAAAAACTAAATCGGCTGATCAATAGTGTCAATGCAGGCACATGTATTGCTCTCCTTCCTGGCAGCCCTGCCCAAATCATGCTATTGTTTGGGTGGTCTCAACCAGATCATGCCTGTTTTCTGGGTGGTCCTGCCCTAATTATGCAGGAATTGCCCTTTTGTGCCAGTGATCCCCATAGTGATTCCCTTTCTTGAATTGCTGTGCATGTTCAATAACTCAAAAAATGGCAATGCTGTGGTCTCGGGATGCAGCCTGGGACATAGCATTATCAAACACATCAATGCGGGACTGTTCCAACAAATCCTTGAAAGTTGGCATCCATGCATAATCAGGCTGTTAACTAGACAAGTAAGGTTTTTTTAGGCCTTCCCTGGATTATCTAAAATAATATATCATTTAAAAAAATATAATAATAGTAGTGGAAGCAAATGGCTTATATATTGCATGGCCAGGTTGGAAAAAATGGTTGTATGAGGGTCTCATTAATGATTTGATTGTAAATGGTTCTTGTAAGTTCATGTCTGCTTTTTCCACACAATATTAGTGTTTAGCATCCATCATGGGTCAAATATGGACTTTACCATGAATGACCAACTATGTTTCAGATCTGGATGCCTGCATGCTGGAAAAGTGAAATTTCTTTTTATACTGAATTTGTACCCTATTTTCCATACCTCTGTTCCATGCTGTCAGCATCTTTGGATTTACCTGTATCTGGCTTGCTAACGCTGGTTATTCCGAATCTGTATAGTACTGGGTTTGCTACCATTGTAGGAATAAATAGTGTGATTGCAGTTGTTTGTCCTGGTGGGGTTACTAAACTTAACTAAGTACTGGACAAGGAAAACATGCTGGAGACATGATGTATATTTCCCAGCAGCAGGTTAAATATTTAGGTTTAAAGCAAGGTCAGGGGTCACAGGAACAGATGAACCAGACAGAAAGAGACCAGGAGATGGACAGACGGTGGCAGATTGGAAGGAGAGATGGTAATGGAGGAACACAACATGCTGGCACCATGCTGAGCAAGCAAAGTTATGCAATGTACAGTCATTGCATAGAGGCAGCCAGCACTGGTCTTATCTTACAGGAAGATTAGCAAACTGTCCTTCCCCTTTGATCGGTTGAAATTACAGTATCTGCACAGGAGTGTCCTAAAGATATAGATTCCCAATCATTTTAATTTTGTTCAACCTACGTCTGTGGTTATCACTAGCAGGGCTGACCCAAGACATTGTGCTGCCTGGGTCCAAGAATGAAAGGCCCCCACATCCACTATTTAATATCATTGTAATTAAAAGAAAAATAAAATATATCAGGAAGTCAGATTTACATGCAACGGCACCCTGTCTATATGCAGAATTTTTTAGGGGCTGCATTGTGGTGGTGGTGGTGGGGGGGGGGGGGGGGGTAAGGGGCTGCTTTGTGGGGTATAGGGACAAAAAAACAAACAAAAAAATACAGTGATAACTTTAATAAATATAAAATGTAAAAAATATTAAATATACTGTTATCCTCTTCCATACCTCACCACCGGACCGGTCCACCAAACACCCACTGTCTGTCCTATCACTCCTGTGTCCGCTGCCCTTGAAGATCCAGGCTGTCCTGCGTGAGATGGAGTGCGCTGATGTCTGACGTCATTGTGCACATCACAATAACGTGAGGGGCGTTCTCTGAAGGAGATGCTCCACCTCCTCATACTCATCAGTTTGCACTACGGGCGGCTGTATGAGATTGGGAAATGCTGCCCGTAATGCGCGGCAAAATGATACACAAAACTGCTGGAAAAAACTCTTGGGTGTCAATTTGCTGCCCCTCTCAAAGTGCCGCCTGGGTCCAATGGACCCAGCGGGACCCATGGTAGGGTCGGCTCTGATCACTAGGCCTCAAACAAACAGGATTTTTTTTAGCTGTATTTTAGGAAAAAAAAACTCTAGGTTTCTACCTTTTCCAGACTGCACACTATTCTTTGTACTGCAGCACTGTTGTACCTTTGAATAAAAAAACCCCAAACTAGATGGGATAATATAGCGCTTGCTAGTAAGAACAGGTGCAAATAAGGATAAAATATCAATTAAAAAGCTAATATCATAAATAACTAAATCTAAGCCCTTAAAAATGCACAGGGAGACAGTATATATAAATAAATGACAATATAAATAAATAGGTGTAGTAATAATGCCAAGTGAAGTCCAAAATAGTTCATAAGTGACTCTGTGATAAATAGCCCAAAAAAAGTGCCAGAAAAGGTGCAAGTGCTTGGTGCAGGATCCTCCAATGTTCCAGGAAATCCAATCACAAAGGTGACTTTCAGAAGAAAGATAAGGTGTAAACTCACCAGATATGGTGGGTCTCAAATGCCATATGACAAAGAGACCAATAGTGCTTTATGACCCTCCAGGTCAGAGAAATGGTGACTGCTGGGCTCTGATCCCCCTAGACTGGAATCCCCCACGTTAAATGGATAGGGTCCTCGAGGTCCTCCAATTCGGATTAGGGAAAAAGAAAAACAGGCTCCGGATGGTGCAGTACCATTAAAAATATTATAGTTTTTAAATAAATAAATAAATATTTTTAATGGTACTGCACCATCCGGAGCCTGTTTTTCTTTTTCCCTAATTTCCCACCATTTTTGGTGTTTTTTTTTTTTAACGAGTAATCGCCGCTGCTCCTCCCCTGGCCCGACTCCCGCTGTGAATGAAAACAGCGGGAGCGCGCCTCCGGCGGCGCGCGAGTGCCGCCTACAGGGGAGAAGTCTGGCGACGTAGGTCTACGTCGTCAGACGGGATCGTGCCACTTTGCCGCAGTACTATTCCAGTACTCAGTGGTAAAGTGGTTAATCAGGAACCATCCGAAATTTCCTTTGTGTATGACCAGCTTTACACCTGGATTGCCTGGCCTAGGAACTCTGCCCCAACCAATCTAATAGGAAAATCAAGAAAAAGGAAAATCTTTGAGTAACAGCAGAATTAAAAAATATTAAAAATCATTTGACTCCATATATTAGACACAGATTCAGGGTATATTCCTGATTCATGGGATGTGCATTGGTTTTTAAAGTGATTGTAAAGTCAGAAGGTTTTTTTTTATCTTAATCCATTCTAAAAAAACCTTCTGTGCAGCAGCCCCCCTCAGCCCCCTCAATACCTGAGCCCATCTCAATCCAGCGATGTTGCAGAAGTTTCTCGGCTGCCCAAGACCTTTCTGTCATGACTAGGGTATTAAAGCGGTTGTATCCTCACCGAAAAAAAAAAAAAACCCTGCAGGACAAAGGCAAAATGAGCTAGTATGCATCCCATACTAGCTCATTATGAAATACTTACCTTAAAATGAAGCTCCAACACGGTCGCTCAGACACAGCTGAGGGAGCTGTCATGTTCCCTCTGCGTCTCTTCCGGGTTCAGCGGCTCCGAATGCACCCGCATGCGCGCGGGAGTCACTTTCCGGCTAGGAGCCGGCAAATAGCTCTGAAGGTCCGCCGGACCTTCAGAGCGCATGCGCCGCTGGTTTCAGCGGCTGCATGCAGGGTAGTGCAGGTTTAGGAGATATTACTTTTACCTACAGGTAAGCCTTATTATAGGCTTACCTGTAGGTAAAAAAGCGACAATACTTTTGCTTTAAAGATGATTTTGTCTCTGTAACTGCTTGACCAACACTTATTTCTTTACCCAAGTAAAATACCAGACACCATAACTGGAGTTTAATGGCCAAAGCAGCCTTTTATTAAACCAAATTGTATAAATAACATATATAAGTTATACAAGCAACAGTCAGTACATTCTGAAATTTGGAGCCCCAAGGTCCTTGTAAGCACCACTACTTCACGTACCTGCTTAACCAAACTTAGGCCTCCAGCCACAAAACACTGACTTGGAGACAACACCACTATTAGCAGATACAACCCAGACCAAAGGGAGCCGTACCCAAGACGGGTCCCTACAAATTTACATTTATCAAATAAAGCACATACAAGGACCTTGTACCCCGCCAGCTGCCATGACATGCCACCAAGGGAAATAGCCCAAAATTACACAAGAACATAACCACCAAAAAGGGGGAGGGTGGGAAGTTGTTCCGACATCAACTCTCTCCTGATTGAAGACCTCACCAGGATCCTCCTACAGGTCGACCCCTAAAGCCCCACCTGTTCCCTCCACTCCACCAATCCAGTAAGTGTCCCCTTACTATTTACTTTAAACCCTCCTGAAACTACTACTCCAAACCCCCTTTTAACCCTGTCATGTCGGCCCTCCATCTAGGTTTCTTTTCCTTACTCAGGGCCTTACTTTCTCCTGAACGATTGCGGGTGGCCAGCTGATTTGCTCCCGTTGTGTCCAATCACAGCCAGGCCCCGGATTGGCTAATCGGGAACACCGGGAGAATTCCCGGTGGGCTGGTGGCCGCGAGGGCCGTTGTCATGGCACTGGGTTGAAATATGGATGCTGTCTGGGCCAGGGATACGTAGGTGGGAGGAGGGGAGCAGGGCCCGGCGGCCGGTGATGCGTAGGTGGGAGGAGGGGAGTGAGTCCCGGGTGGCCGGCGATTAGTGGCAGGGATGCTTAGGTGCGAGGAGGGGCTCAGTGCTGGGTTTCTTTCTATGGCTATGGTGTCCTGTGAGCGGGAGCGTGTCGGCATTGCATACTGACGTGACGTCGAAGTGCCCCGCCTCCATACGCCGCGGGTAACCGTAATGGACGGTCCTCACCTCACCGCAACGGAGACAAGTTCCTGCTTGTTCCCTTCTCCACTCTTCAGATGCCCTGTTTCTTGTGAGTAGTTTTTGTGTGTTATATTCATATAGCCTCGCCCTCTATTTAAATACTCAATGATCTCTCCTCTGAGGAATAATGTGTACATTTGCATTATCCCGCAAAATTTTAATAAAAATATATGAAAAATATATGATTCATATATTTTTCGAAAAATTTTGTGGGATAATGCAAATGTACACATTATTCCTCAGAGGAGAAACTATTGACTGGAGCTGGATTTCAAATAGAGGCTTTGTCGATTGTCGTTGAGCCATACATTTATATAAAAACAGGCGCAGCATGGCTTATAAGAATATAAGTGTAATAAGACCCATTTTAGTAAAACTACATCAGTTAACCAATTCTGGATCAGAAGATTTCCCCCCTTAATGACCAGGCCATATTTTGCGATTCGGCACTGTGTTACTTTAATGGACAATTGTGCGGTCGTGCGATGCTGTACCCAAATAAAATCGATGTCCTTTTTTTCCCACAAACAGAGCTTTCTTTTGATGGTATTTGATCACCTGTGCGATTTATATTTTTTGTGCTATATACAAAAAAAATACGACAATTTTGAAAAATATTTTTCACATTCTCCTATATGACATTCCCAAATAAAAATTTAAAAATCTAAATTTTTTAACATTTTAGGCCAATTTGTTTTCTGTTACATATTTTTGTAAATAAAAAAATCGCAATAAGCATAAACAGTGCACCATTGCAAACTTATATTCTGAGGTTTTAATACATTATTTTACTATAGTCAGTCGTAAACTAAAGTGGGCCGGTCTAAGGCATGAAACTCCAGGGCTGAAAATGAGTCCCACTCTGGCCCTGATCACAGCAGGAGCGCAGCTCCGGGGGGGGGGGGGGGGGGGAGGGGGGGTGAGTTCTCTAAAATGTCACGTACAGGTACGCGATTTTGCGCCTAAGGACCACCCTGATGCAGTAAATGTACGTCGGGCGGTCTTTAAGTAGTTAAACACGTCAAGCGTTTTTTCTGTCTAAACGCCGCCGCTCCTGGACACGCTGGCTGTGAGCTTTTTTTTTCCTGCCTCTAAACTCCTCTAAGCGCCTCCTCTAAACCTATCTGACCTAGGTAACATATTACTATTTGGCGTAGTGATTATTTCCGTGCTCTGTCTTACTGTATCCTGTTTCTGAGAAAGGCGGATCTACACTTTAATAATGTAACATGAACTTTGTCATACATATAGAAATGAAACTGACGGGGAGACGTGGAACACGGTTACTGGAACCCTCTGATGAGTCAGAAGAAGGATAGGGATAAGTAAACAGCACTCAGGTTTCCTCTTGAGATTACTCACCACCATAACTGCCACCTGGGAGAAGGATTGCTCTCACACTCCACTATTACTCTGTGTTTTTCCATTACCATGTGCAGAGAACAACAACATCAATCATAGCGCACAGTTCTAATGCTTATAGAGTGTAACCAAACAAGATAATCTTACAGGTGCATCCCAGACAAACTCCAAGCAGATCTAAAAAGATGCAATGTATTTCTTTTTTAAAAACAAAAATGTAATATTTTTCAGTTTACCAGTTCTTAAAGCAGAAGTGAAGTCTATAAAAAAAAAAAAATACTTCCCCCCTGCAAGTTACAGCCCATTCACACTGACCCGACTTGGACTGCGACTTGGTCAGCCTGACAAGTCGCCGTCCGTCGCGTCCCATAGTGTAGTACAGGAACGGCTCTAATAGGAGCGACACAAGTCGCTCAGACTTAGAAAAAGGGTCCTGTACTACTTCGGGGCGACCTGGAGCGACTTGCATAGACATTCATTTTATGAAGTCCGTGCAAGTCGTGCCGAAGTCGCGCTGCACGCGACTTCACAGGTCGCCCCTAAGTCGGATCCGACATAGTGTGAACAGAGTCTTAAAGTGATTGTAAAGTCTTGTTTTTTTTTTTCAAACAACATGTTATACTTACCTACTCTGTTGCAATTGATTTGCACAGAGCAGCCCGGATCCTCCTCTTCACGGGTCCCTTGTTGCTGCTCCTGGCCCCTCCCTCCTGTCGAGTGCCCCCACAGCAAGCAGCTTGCTATGGGGGCACCTGAACTGAGCTGCAGCTCTGTCTGTCTTTTCAGACAAGGAGCTGCCGTTCGGCCCGCCCCCCCCTCTCCTGATTGGCTGACTGACACTGGCCATACACTATACGAAAAATCGTTCAAACTCATTTTCGAAAAACAAACACTCGGCCGTGAGAGCAAATGATCGTACCACCATATAATGACCGATAAATCGTTCAATGGACATAACCAACTTTTTGTTGGTTTGTTCACATATACCTAGTGCAAACAGTTTGGATGAGAAACACAATAACCTTTCAATTTGTCGTTCGTTCGGCAGAAAATTTCCAAACTTGTCCTTCATTTTTTCGGCTCAAAAACGTCACAACCGATTACCGATTCATGCCCATTACCTGGCGAAAAAACTAAAAACTGACCAAAGACCAAATTTCGCCCGATTTTTTGTATAGTGCATGGCCAACATTACCCTAAGTGTCGGTTCACACTGATCCGACCCGACTTCAGGTGACTAATGCTGTCCCCCGTGCACCGCGACTTCGGCGTGGCTTGCAACGACTTCACATAATGGAAGTCAATGCAAGTCGCTCCGACTTTGCAAAAAAAAGGTGCAGGAACCTTTTTCTAAGTCAGAGCGAATTGAGTCGTCCTATTAGAACAGGAACCATTGCACAGCATGGACCGCTACTTGTCAGGCGACCAAGTCGCCTGACAAGTCGGAACAGTGTGAACCGGCAGTTAAACAAAGCCCTGCAACAGCTCGCTGTCACCACTGACCATCTTCACCTGGTCTGCATTCCAGGTTCACGGGCTCTGGCTGTTTGAATGGCCGAGCCGTGATGATATCTCTCCCGCCCATTCAGAGTGCAGCGTGCTGGTGACGTCACCAGCTTGTATAAATGTGAATATCTCCAAACATGTAAAGCCTCATACACATAATGAAAATATTGTATGACAGAATACAACTTCGGAAGTAATTATTAAGTAGTATTGTATTGTAATAAAATATAATCCAAAAAATCCTGTGCTTATCCCACCCTGAATCCAATATGCAAAAACATCAACTGAAGAACACAAAAAAGTGACAACAAACACATGAGAGCCCTTAATGGTCGTTTCCAATCCTTGGTCCCCCACACTTTTACAGTATACATATGTACATTTATATAGTATAATTTCAATTTTTTTTCTCTCTCTTATGCATTGGTTCGTATTTGCTCCCGGATTGCTCCCCTTTCTGCTAGTATATTTGAAAATGTGATATGTACATTATTTGATTGTGTAGATAAGGGAACATGCGCACATATATTGTTGGATTAATTAATTATTTATGGTGATCTTATTTGTTTTGTGTGTATATATATATATATATATATATATATATATATATATATATATATATATATATATATATATTTATTTATTTATTTACACTGTATATATATTTATATATATATATATATATATATATATATATATATATATTTCTTGAACCATTTATTACACATCCGGATCCTGAGGAAGCCCAGATCACGGGCGAAACGTGTCAATCCACTGCACTGTAGGATATGTTTTGTTATGTGATACACCCTTTATATGCTGTAGGTTCATGTGATGTTTTTACTATTCTGTTTTCAATAAAATTGATGTATGTTTTTTATAAATTGTTCTTTATAAATTCTTTTTTTTAGATTTTTTAGCACATCAAAATCCCCACTTTCCTCGTCTGCAAAGGTTTTTCCGTGGTCAGACTTGGTTTATTTTAAGATGTTTTGTGAAGCAAACCACCTTATCAGTCAATAGTTTGTGACTGTAATGTTCTGGGGTTTTACATGTGCTGTGTTCTTTCTTTGTTAGACCTCATTTGAGAGCATTGTGGAAAATATAGTAAAATAAAAATCGATTTCTGCTATGGTCTCCATATACAGTACGTCTTATTCTTTTATTTATGGGGGATTTTATTTATTTATGGAATTATGCTTGTCATGAACTCAACTAACAAAAATGGTGTATTTATTGTGGCCTTACACTAAAGATCGGCTGAAATTCGGTCATTTGGACAGTTTGTCCATTTTTTGGCCAGGCAATGGGTAAAAATCGGTAATCGGTTGTGACATTTTTGAGCCAAAAAAAAAATGAAAGCCAAGTTTGAAAATTTTCTGCCGACCGAACGATAAATTGAAAGGATAATGTGTTTCTCATCCAAACTGTTTGCTCTTGGTATATGTGAAAAAACGAACAAAAAAACAGATTTATTTATGTCTATTCTTCTCTAACTGACAGTTGTTAATGCTGTGCTTTCCTTCCGATGACTGACAGCTCACCCAGCACAGGATGTACTCATAAACATGTCTGGTCGTGCGGCTCATGCGCTGCCATTCACTCGCTTCTGTCAGCCCAGCCAGGAGTGCATTGTTTGAGACTTTTGTTTAATTAGAGCATAAGCTAATGAAGCCAGAGTACGTGTGAACGGGTCTAATTAATAGATGAATGTTCTAAGACTTATACAGACTTGTTCTCAAGGAAGTACAATTAAAAATATATGAATCATACAAAATGAATGACAACACCACATGGAATGTAGCACAAAGAAAAACACTGCCTCTCTTTTCATTCTTATAATCTGTTTACAACAGATTTTAAACTTGCCCTCCGGAAGATTTACCCCCTTCATGACCAGGCCATTTTTTGTTATATGGCACTACGTTATTTTAATTGAAAATTGTGCGGTCATGCAACACTGTACCCCAAAAAATTGATGAAATTGATTTTTCCCACAAATAGAGCTTTCTTTTGGTGGTATTTGATCACCTCTGTGGTTTTGTTTTTCACGCTATAAACAAAAAATGTCTGACAATTATGAAAAAAAACAATATTTTTTGCTTTTTATGCCATAAAACTATAGCATCATTTATAATAATAATATAACAATAACATAAATAACATAATATATATATTTTTCTTTTCACAATAGACCTTTATTAAAAGTAAGTAAAAATATGACATTATAATAATATTAACATAATTTAAAATATATATATTTATATATAATATAATAGAATATAATATATTTATAAAATGAAAAACTTAAAAAATCGAATTTCTTTATGAATTTCAGCCAATATGTATTCTGCTACATGTTTTAGGTAAAAACAATCCCCAAAGGCATATATTGATTGATTTACCCAAACATTATAGCATCTACGAACTAAGGTATATACTGTATTTATAGAATTTTTATATTTTTGTATACTAGTAATGGCGGTGATTAGCGACTTATAGCAGAACCGCATTATTGCGGCGGAAAATCGGACACTAACTGACACTTTTGACACTTTGTGGGAACCGGTGACACTAAAATAAAAGTGATAAAAATATGCACTGTCACTGTACTAATGACACTGGCTGGGAAGGGGGTTAAACATCTAGAGCGATCAAAGGGTTAACTGTGTGCCTAGCCAGTGTTTTTGTGTCCTGTATGTGCTGCTTTAAATAGGGGAAGAGATTGATTTTAGTCCCTGCATTGCAGGAACACCAAATCCATCCCTTCCCCCGTTACAACGGAGATCTGCCTTGTTTACATAGATCAGCGGGTGCCGGCAGACATTGAGTGCTTGGCACCCGCAGATAAGCTTAGCTGTGAATATTCACAGCAGAAGCAGCCCATCCATGGAGCAGGCAGAAGTGCAGGATTTTGTGTATATATATATATATATATATATATATATATATATATACGTGATCCGGTGCAGAGCTGCCAGCCAAAACTAAAACTGCTATAGGGCGGTCAGCAAGTGAATAATATAAATGTCAGATGTATGCAGCAGTGCTTACTTGTGTCACATACAGTTATTAAATAGGCTGAAAAAAGAAAGATTTTTCTAACACTTAATGACCCATGCACATTGGGCACTTAGCCCTAATGCATGGGGCTCCAGCGTTTAGCTACAGGATGAGGAGACAGCTGTCCAGTCCAGTGCCTCCCCTGGTATCTGCTCAAACTCTATGAGATTCAGACAGCTGGTGCGCCTGGGTGGTGCACCTAGCAATATGGACATTTAGGGCATTATGCGCCCAGGGTCACTGACTTCTCTTTCATCCTGGGTATTTGTCCCTGGGTGCATATATAAATGTTCATAGCGCTAGGTGCACCACCCAGCTTCACAGGCTGTCTGCAGGTGTCCTCCATCTGCAGCTAAATGCCAGAGCCCCATTTGGGGCTAAACGTTTAGTGTGCATGGGGCCTTCAAACACTCCAAGGGAGGGGTGAAGCTAAACTCCTCGGGGATGGGCTGTTTTTTTGGAGACACTTCCCCACTTCCTGTCCTGGTGACCATGCAGGAAGTGAAGATACATTCCCCTAGTGAGGCCACGAATTGCTATAGAAACCAAATATAACATCAATATAGAAACTAATATATATATATATATATATATATATATATATATATATATACATATATATAAAAGATTATTGGTAGAATTGGACTTTGACAGAAGTTCTAAAGTACATTTGAGATACTTTGGAAACAAAAGCTCCCCTTTCCAGCTTTGAAAAAAAAAAAAAAAAAACTAGGAGTTTTGTAAAGTTAGGAAGTTTTGAAATTTTATAAAGCTCCAGCCTAAACTTTTTTTCAGATTTGGATATAATGCAAAAAAGTTTAAATTTGGTCAGACTTTTATTGCTGTTTTTGTAGTCATGAGGACATTTTTCCTTACTTCCTGTGTGGTCACTAATAAAGCAAGTGAGCAAAGAAGCGCTGACAGGAATAAAACAGTTAGAGTTGGGAAGGGTTAGAACTGTTTTGTTGCTGTCTGCATTACCCCTGCAGAGATCTCATTTCCTGTTTAGGCATCACAACAGGAAGGGAGATGAAAATTTCCCAATTGCTGACAATGAAAACCTGACACGTGCTACAAGATATCCTCTCTAAAACCTAAAAGAAACTGACTAGTTGATGGAGTTGGTCTTTAAAGCAGACCTTCACCCTCCTCACCCAGGTTAAATTATTTCACTAATACCCCCTCCTCTCTCACAATTGAACATTTTTTTTTTTAAATACCTTTTTTCGGGGAACCCTCCCCGCACTTCCAGGATTCTCGCTTAGGTAAGAATTCCAAAGTTAATTGCCCGCAGCATCCTGGAATGCCCATATTGTGCATCCCAGGCCTCAGAGATTCACCGCTCTGCTGCTGCACACCCAACCTCAGGCCGCCATCTTTTTCACTGACGTCATCAGGCAGGCGACTGTCTGTTTCTGGTTCTTGCAGCCTGTGTCTTTAGGGGTCTGGCAGGAAGAACTTGGAAGAGACCACTGGCTTCTGGTGATGCCAAAGAAGAAGATGGCAGCTTGAGGTTGGAGGTGTAGCTGCGGAGAGGTGGATACCTAACAGCCACTGGATTCATTGGGCCGAAAAGTATGGTTTTTGGGGATAACTCAGGAAAAAGGTGTGGGGGGTGAAATAATTCCTCTTTATTAAAGACCTAATATTATGTTGGAGGGAACTGCTGGAAGAAAGGAGAAGGTTCAGTTATTACTCAGTGTACTGTGCTCAGTGCACCATTTATGGGTCTAGGAATTGAATATTGTGACACGGTGACACACTACATAAGTAATTGTGACTCCTATTAGTTTTAGTCCCCATCCCTGTTATGAATGCACACAATTATCCAGCCAATGATGGGCACCCATCCATTGACCTACATACTGCCTCTATCAGAAAACAATACAACATGAGTCAGGTAGCAACTAAGCTTTGTAGGAACGGAAGCTTCAGCCTGGGAATGTTGGCTGCCAGGCAGTGCGGTAACATGCAAACAGAAGAAGAAACAGGAGCGAGGCATGTTAATCTATGATTGTGACACCAGATATTTCATTTGATTCATTTGACTATGTTAAAAAAAATGCTTATAATTATAGAGAGCGCTATGAGGAATCACCCACTGTTTACTAAGGGACTGTTAGGGACTCCCTAAATGACACTAAATTATATTCTTATTCTCCAAGAGTAATCTATACATAGCTTCTTAATGGTCCTGTGATCTATTTTTCATGAAATTGTTTTACTGTGTTTTTCTGCCTCCTTGTAACATCCTCTGTGAACACCCCAACCTCTCTCTTTTCCCCCTCACTTCCCTTTGTTTGGCATGAACAGTGTACAATAGTTGTGGCCAATGGCCATGTGCACTGCTCTGTGTACACTAAAAATCCCATAGTCCATAGGCCATCTCTGGAGCAAGTGAGGGTGGCTACATTCCTGCATACAGCGGGCCCATAGAGAATAACAGGAAGTCGAAATCAAAGCCACAAACAAAAAAAAAAGTCATATCTTCTTTGCAATTACTCTGTGCATGGCCCGTGATATTCAGCTCTGGTTAAAAAATATTCTATTCACGTATGTATTCTTAACTAAAAAAATATATATTCTATTGCTCTCAGCCTCCTCCAAATCTCCAAATTTCTTTTTTATTTCAGCCAGCTGGGCTATGTATAGCTTAACCACTTAAGCCCCGGAAGATTTTACCCCCTTCCTGACCAGGGCCTATTTTGCGATTCGGCACTGCGTGACTTTAACTGACAATTGCGCGGTCGTGCAACGCTGTACCTAAACGAATTTGGCGTCCTTTTTTTCCCACAAACAGAGCTTTTTTTTGGTGGTATTTGATCACCTGTGCGATTTTTTTTTTTGATCATGTGCTATAAACAAAAAAAGAGCGTCAATTTTGCAAAAATAACAATATTTTTCACATTTTTATATATGAAATTCCCCCAAAAAAATGTAAAAATCAAAATTTTTTAACATTTTCGGCCAATTTGTTTTCTGCTACATATGTTTGGAAAAAAAATCACAAAAAGCGTATTTTTATTGGTTTGCACAAAAGTTATCGCATTTACTAACAAAGGGAAAGATTTTTGTCATTTTTGTTGTTTTTTTTTAACGCGTAATGGCGGCGATCTGCGATTTTTTTTGGGGTGCTGCGACATTGCGGCGGACAGATTGGACTCTTGACTGACATTTTTGACACTTTTGGGGTTACCAGTGACATTTCTACAGTAATCAGTGCTATAAATATGCAGTTACTGTAAAATTACACTGGCAGTGAAGGGGTTAATTTTATTGGAGAGGGAGGGGTTAATGTATGCCTGGTGCTTACTGACGTGTGTGGGGGGGAGGTGACTTAACTTTTTTTGAGAGGGAGGGGTTATGTGTGTCCCTAGGGGCGTGATTCTAACTGTGATTGGCTGTGGCTTGAGGTGTAGGAACACTGATCAACGGTTCTACCTAGTAGAACCGTATGATCACTGTTTCTACACAGGGGAGAATGACAGTCGGCTTGTTTACATCAGCCGCCTGCCTTTCTCCCTCTCCATCGACGATCGCGAGTGACCGGCGGACGATCGGGTCCGCCAGTCACACGCGCGGGGGGGGTCCGTGGCGGCGCGCGAACGCTCCTGAGACCCTCACAGGCTAGCGAAGTAGCCCTACGTCGCTCTGCCTGTGAGGGGCTGACTGCCGCAGTTAAAGCGGTTGTAAACCCTATAAAAAAAAAAATTAAAAAAAAAAACCTGCAAGACAAAGGCATAATGAGCTAGTATGCATCGCATACTAGCCCATTATGTTTAACTTACCTTTAAACGAAGCCCCGACACGGACCCCCGGACATCGATGCGAGCGCTGCCATGATCCTTTTGTCGTCTCTTCCGGGTTCGGCGGCTCCGGCGCGCTGATTGGCCGGAAGAGACGGCTCCAGCGCGCTGATTGGCCGGAGCCGCGGCAAGTTAATTGAAGGTCCCCTCGGACCTTCAGAGCGCATGCGCCGCTCGCGCGAGCGGCTGCATGCACTGTAAATATCTCCTAAACCGTGCCGGTTTAGGAGATATTATTTGTACCTACAGGTAAGCCTTATTATAGGCTTACCTGTAGGTAAAAGTGTCAAAAAGCGGGATACAACCGCTTTAATATACTGTGAGCAGTCGGCAAGTGGTTAAAGGACAGCTCCAGCCAAATGTTATTATTTATTAGAGTGGGGAGGAGTTTGAAGCTCTGTCAACTTTTTCTTTATTGTTTGAGCCCCCACCTGAATGTTTTGTTACACAAGCTATGCAGGTTACTCACAGCATAGCAGTAAAATGACTCAGGAGACATGATGGAGAGAAGACTTGAGCACACCATGTGCTGGTTACAAGTGGTACATACAAAATATTCTTAACCACTTGCCGACCGCCGCACGACTATCTACGTCGCCGGTCAGCCCCTCACAGGCAAAGTGACGTAGATCTACCTCGCTCGCCTGTGAGGCTCTAGGGGGCGAGCACACGCCGCCGGAGGCGCGCTCCTGCCCGGCTCGCTCCCTAACATCTCCGCACGTGTGACCGGCAGACCCGATGCCCACCGGTCACTCGCGATCGTCGGGTGGAGAGGGAGAAAGGCAGGCGGCTGATGTAAACAAAGCCGCCTGCCATTCTCCCTGGTGTAATGACAGAGATCATACGGTTCTGCTATGCAGGATCGTATTTCTCTGTTGTTACACGAAAAGTCACGCCCCTTTACAGTTAGAAACACGCCCCTAGGGACACACTTAACCCCTCCTTCTCCAATAAAGTTAACACCTTCCCTGCCAGTGTCATTTTTACAGTAACAGTGCATATGTATAGCACTGATTACTGTAGTAATGTCACTGGTAACCCAAAAAGTGTCAAAAATGTCAGTCAAGGGTCCAATCTGTCCGCCGCAATGTCGCAGTCCTGCAAAAAAAATCGCAGATCGCCGCCATTACTCATTTAAAAAAAACAACAAAAATTACAAAAATCTTTCCCTTAGTTAGTAAATGCAATAACTTTTGCGCAAACCAATCAAAATACGCTTATTGCGATTTTTGTTACCAAACATATGTAGCAGAAAACAAATTGGCCTAAAATGTTAAAAAAATTTTGATTTTTACATTTTTTTTTTGGGAATTTCATATAAATAAAATGTGAAAAATATTGTTATTTTTTCAAAATTTACGCTCTTTTTTTGCTTATAGCGCAAAAAGTAAAAATCACACAGGTGATCAAATACCACCAAAAGAAAGCTCTATTTGTGGGGAAAAAAAGGACATCAATTTAGTTTAGGTACAGCGTTGCACAACCGTGCAATTGTCCGTTAAAATCACGCAGTGCCGAATCGCAAAATAGGGCCTGGTCAGGAAGGGGGTAAAATCTTCCGGGGCTTAAGTGGTTAAAGTAAAAGTTTCCAATTCCCACTTAGCCTTCCCACTCCCCGATGCTGTCTTTAGATACCTCCTCAGTCCAGCGCTAGCAATTCTCTTCAGACATTTGTGTCATTCTACCCATTTCCTGGGAGCCCATTTACATGTCCCCAAGGTGAGGGGCACATCATTCTGCAGGCTGGCTTAAATCGGCCATATATACAGTTCATCAGGGACCAGCCATATTTTGATTCATGTATGGGCAAGGAGGTTGTACAGAAGTTGTTGTACCAATGGACTTCTGTACAACTGCCCTGTTGGATTTTTCCTGCTGGATCAGCACCGCCGGCTATAACCAGCAGCGCCTATCAATGTATTCTGTATTGTCACTTTATATAGTAATTTTCAAATAATTGTTATAAAAGAATGGTTTACAGCCTCTTTATGAACTAATAATGAAGTCAGCTAATTGTATTCTAATAAAATGTCTTCTCTAGAAGCTTTACCCAATAAAGATTTAAAATACAGACGTCATGCTTCCTCTGCGCATTATTAGAAAATATTCCTAGGGCGTGTGCAATGGCAATTCAAAGCCACTATTAATTATTACTGAATAAAATGCCATAGCTTTAATTTCAGGGCCATGATTTAAAGCCTCATACTTGTAAAATGGAGTCAGACATTGGAGCTTAGTTTATTTAGGTCAAATTTATGTAACATCCTGCAAGATACAGCTTTCCGGGCTATCAGTCATTGGAGGACTAAGGCCGGCCATACATGGTTCAAATCTTCCTGTTTCGGGGATTTGAACCGTTAATGGGCAGGATCAATGTACCAAGTTGATCGATCAACTGGGGTACAACCAGCCTGCCGAATTCTCTTACGATTATGGCTAGCAGCTGCTATAGCTGCTAGCAATAATCACTGTCTTCTCCCGGCTGGGACTGCTCCCCCCCCCCCCCCCTCCTGGTAGCAGACAAGCTGGGCAGGGGGGATTCCCCTGTCAGTGCTGTCTGCGTCGATGGGGGAATCATACAAATTTCTTTCTTGCAACCCGTGGTTGCAGGAAAAAAATTCACACCGTGTATGGCTGGCTTAAGTTTACATGGACACTAAAAGAAGGTGCTTGACAGGAGTTTTTAAGGCCATCAACTACTAGTCTGAAAAGGGTATGTTGAAGCGTAACTCCACTTTTGTTGAGAAAAAAACATTCCCCTCTGGGTGAGCTCTGTACATTACGAAGATTATGACAACCTTTATTGCAGATTCCTACCTTTTGTTATTCTGAAGAAATCCCTGTTTGTTCCTCTGTGCCCCTGTGCTAAGTGGGTGTAATCAGAGTGGTTTCATAATTATCAATCAGCTGCAGCAGCTGCAGAGCACTAATAAGGAAAGCTGCTGGGCCTGCATCCCTTTAGACGTGTTCTTATTGGGAGTATCTCACCAAAAATTACATTTTTGTTGCAGGGGATGCCTGAAATCTGACTTGTATCTTAGTACAGACTTCTGGGAAAATCGGTGAGCCAATCACACAAGCAGGAAATTATGTTTCTGGGGTGTGGTCAGTACACATTCTGTGTACAGAACAACTCCAGGTAGCCATATTGCATTGCATTTTTAGAAAATTACAGCTGCTGCAGAATGAAAAGGAAAGGTACATTTTAATAACATTCAAATACAATATGATTTGTGTCACAATTGTATACGCTATATTGTTTTTTCTTTATTTGCTATTTTTTCCCCCACGAAAGTGGAGTTACCCTTTAAAGCAGAACTAAAGGGAAGAGGGATGTTGTAATTCTTGTCAGGTTTTTTTTTCAAATTTGTCCCACTTTGGAGATTTACCGTCACTTCCTGTCCCAAAGCCAAAACAGGAACAGAGAGGATACCGCATCCATACTGCACTCCATACCACACTTATTCCAACACTAGACTGCACCTACATTATCCCAACCCAATAGCACATTATACTAGCACATTATACTGAACCTTTACCGCATCTAAACCCAGTGGCAGCTGGTGCTCAACATTTTTTGGGGGGGGGGGGGGCGCAAACAGAAAAATTTAATAGACGTTGCTTTGCGGCAAAAAACTCTGTAAAAAATTGCGTGACTTAACAAACAATCATTAGGTTTGTTCAAGATTGACCAGCATGTCCCCATTCAATGCACAGTGACCAGCATGTCCCCCATCAATGCACAGTGACCAGCATGTCCCCCATCAATGCAGAGAGACCAGCGTGCCCCCATTCAATGCACAGTGACCAGCGTGCCCCCATTCAATGCACAGTGACCAGCGTGCCCCCATTCAATGCACAGTGACCAGCGTGTCTCCATTCAATGCACAGTGACCAGCATGTCCCCCATCAATGCACAGTGACCAGCATGTCCCCCATCAATGCACAGTGTCAAGCATGTCCCCCATCAATGCACAGTGACCAGCGTGTCCCCATTCAATGCACAGTGACCAGCATATCCCCCATCAATGCACAGTGTCCAGCATGTCCCCATTCAATGCACAGTGACCAGCATGTCCCCCATCAATGCACAGTGACCAGCATGTCCCCATTCAATGCACAGTGACCAGCATGTCCCCCATCAATGCACAGTGTCCAGTGTGTCCCCATTCAATGCACAGTGACCAGCATGTCCCCCATCAATGCACAGTGACCAGCATGTCCCCATTCAATGCACAGTGTCCAGCATGTCCCCCATCAATGCACAGTGTCCAGAATGTCCCCTATCAATGCACAGTGACCAGCATGTCCCCCATCAATGCACAGTGTCCAGCATGTCCCCCATCAATGCACAGTGACCAGCATGTCCCCCATCAATGCACAGTGTCTAGCATGTCCCCCATCAATGCACAGTGACCAGCGTGTCCCCATTCAATGCACAGTGACCAGCATGTCCCCCATCAATGCAAAGTGTCCAGCATGTCCCCCATCAATGCACAGTGACCAGCATGTCCCCCATCAATGCACAGTGACCAGCATGTGTCCCATCAATGCACAGTGACCAGCATGTCCCCATTCAATGCACAGTATCCAGCATGTCCCCCATCAATGCACAGTGACCAGCATGTCCCCCATCAATGCAGAGAGACCAGCGTGCCCCCATTCAATGCACAGTGACCAGCGTGCCCCCATTCAATGCACAGTGACCAGCGTGTCCCCATTCAATGCACAGTGACCAGCGTGTCCCCATTCAATGCACAGTGACCAGCGTGTCCCCATTCAATGCACAGTGACCAGCATGTCCCCCATCAATGCACAGTGACCAGCATGTCCCCCATCAATGCACAGTGTCAAGCATGTCCCCCATCAATGCACAGTGACCAGCGTGTCCCCATTCAATGCACAGTGACCAGCATATCCCCCATCAATGCACAGTGTCCAGCATGTCCCCATTCAATGCACAGTGAC
This sequence comes from Pelophylax lessonae, assembly GCF_965119305.1. Classification (NCBI taxonomy): domain Eukaryota; kingdom Metazoa; phylum Chordata; class Amphibia; order Anura; family Ranidae; genus Pelophylax; species Pelophylax lessonae. Next base: position 476,203,646 of record NC_138772.1, read on the forward strand.
CAGCATGTCCCCCATCAATGCACAGTGACCAGCATGTCCTCATTCAATGCACAGTGACCAGCATGTCCCCCATCAATGCACAGTGTCCAGCGTGTCCCCATTCAATGCACAGTGACCAGCATGTCCCCCATCAATGCACAGTGACCAGCATGTCCCCCATCAATGCACAGTGTCCAGCATGTCCCCCATCAATGCACAGTGTCCAGCATGTCCCCCATCAATGCACAGTGACCAGCATGTCCCCCATCAATGCACAGTGTCTAGCATGTCCCCTATCAATGCACAGTGACCAGCATGTCCCCCATCAATGCACAGTGACCAGCATGTCCCCATTCAATGCACAGTGACCAGCATGTCCCCCATCAATGCACAGTGTCCAGCGTGTCCCCATTTAATGCACAGTGACCAGCATGTCCCCCATCAATGCACAGTGACCAGCATGTCCCCCATCAATGCACAGTGTCCAGCATGTCCCCCATTAATGCACAGTGACCAGCGTGTCCCCATTCAATGCACAGTGTCCAGCATGTCCCCCATCAATGTTCAGTGTCCAGCATGTCCCCCATCAATGCACAGTGTCCAGCATGTCCCCATTCAATGCACAGTGACCAGCATGTCCCCCATCAATGCACAGTGACCAGCATTTCCCCCATCAATGCACAGTGACCAGCATGTCCCCCATCAATGCACAGTGTCCAGCATGTCCCCCTTCAATGCACAGTGACCAGCGTGTCCCCATTCAATGCACAGTGACCAGCATGTCCCCCATCAATGTAGTGACCAGTATACATGCCCCCTTCAATGCAGTGACCACCAGTATACATGCCCCCTTCAATGTAGTGACCAGTATACATGCCCCTTTCAATGCAGAGACCAGCGTGCGTGCCCCCCCGAGACTTCACTTACCACTGGTGCCACTGCCGTCACCGTGCCTGGCGTGCTGCTTGGGACTTGGTCGGACGTCTTCTTCCTCCTCGTCCTCGACCTGCATGCGCGCCGCTCGTCACCGTCCCGACTCCCTGGCGTGCTGGGTCGGGAGTCAACTTCTTCCTCCTCCATGCGCACCGCGACTCGGTCGGACCAGTGTCCTCCGACCGGACACCGGACATCTTCTTCCTCCATGCGCGCCGCCCGCTGCCTCTTCTCTGACGGCGGGCGGGAAGGTGATGTGGGACGGTGCGTGACTAATGCACGCACCGCCCCCCATGCGACGTCACCCGGGATGTCCTCTATGATTGGTCCAGGCTGGAGACTGGACCAATCACAGCCAGGACATCCTGAAAGTGGGGAGTGTCGGGGCGCATTGCTCTGCGCCCTGATGACCCCCAGAAGGCCGCCAATCGGCGGCTCTGCTGCAAGCACGTGGGGTGCAAACCCCCCCCCCCCATAGCCACCAGTTAGTCCAGCGCCCCTAGTGGGCTGAAATTTATTTATTTATTTTTCCTTTTTTTTATTGGACCACAGAGATGGGGAGGGCGGCGCCCCTGCGCCCCCTATAGACCGGTCGCCACTGTCTGAGCCACATCTATCTTGCACCTGTGCCGAAGCTATACTTGTGTTTATACTGCATGCAGGTTAACTGAGACTCTCATTAGGTGCACCAACACTCCTAAATGGCCCCAACATTAGCTAGCAGAAGAACATCTCAATGTACAGTCCCTCCCATAATATTTATTCTGTAAGTCCCCTTTGCTCCTCTGCTCCCCCCCCCAACCATTCTCCTTATCTTTTGGAAAGTGCGTAGCTAGTTCGTCTAAGACTAGCATCACAACCATAAATGCGCTCACGACCATAAATGCACATAAATGGCAGTATAGTTTCAACACTCGGTGGATTAAACTTTACTACTGCTCACGACTACACTTGTGGTGGCCTTGCTGCTGTTTATGCTGCTCTGGACTCAAAATGTCATCTTATACCTAGTCCTTACTGCTAATCACTGTGTATGCTAAATTGTTATTACCACTGTTAATCTATTTTATGCTTGCCCAGTTATCAACCCTATTGAGGGACTATATATTAAAGCGGTAGTAAGACAATGGCATAAGTGTACTAGTAGGTAAGAAATACTTACCCAAGAACGACACCCTCTAGCGGTGCGCTGTCATTGCTGACAGGGCTGACATCTTCCACCAGTCTTTCTTCCAGGTTCGCAGACTCCGGCTGTGTGAGTGGCCGGAGCCGCGATTACGTCACTCCCATGCATACCCGCGGTTCCGGCACAGTGCTCTGAAAATCCAGCATGATATGCTGGACCATCAAAGCTCATGTGCAGTGACATAAGCGGCTGCATGTAGTGTGAATATCTTTTAAACGGTGCCTGTTTAGGAGATATTCATTTTAATATAGGCTTACCTGTGGGTAAAAATCGTAAAGCGGACTTCACTACCGCTTTAAGTTTGCATTTACTACCTGGTTTGGTGCCAGTTTTCTTTGATACACAGTAACACTTATACTGGGTACTAATTATTACTGTTGATTTCCTGCAATATTGTATGTTTGTACGCTCAACCTGGTGTGTAAGAGGGGCTGAGGTTCCTAAAAAGGTTGAGACAAAAAACAAATGGTCCATCCAAATTAGCAGCTCCTACGGGGCTAGCACTACATAATGTACCTTATTTCAGACCCTCGTATGTTATTACTGGCTCTCTGTGCTTCTCTTTGCAACAGTGTTAATTTTATTAACGAAAGTCAGTTCCTGCTGAACCGACCAAATTTCGATCCATCTATAGCCAGCTTAAAGCCATGGATGTCCATTCCATTCCTAGGACCTCTTTATGTATACACCTGGATGTCGATGATGGAAGCTTGGAGCTTTAGTAATTGTTAATGTGGAGTGCAGGACCATGAACTCAGTTCTTGTTCTTTATTTGTGATCTCAAAATGTTATTGTCAATTTCCAGACTATAACAAAGGTAAAGGTAGATAATTTGTTGAAGGAAGAAAGAAGGGAACCAGAAGTTTTTTGGACTAATGGACCAGCTCTAGATGACTCAATCATTTTTCTAGTACATGTGTGTATATGAATTGGCATACCTAGGCATTTCTGAGAATGGGGACAGAGTAGACAGCAGGACATTATATGGATTTATTGGTGGGTGTGGACAAATTATGTTGAATGTGTGAGGGGCTTAAAAGATAGGTACAAAGTCTACAGTAAAGTACAAATCAATATAAAAAACCCACAGGAATACTTTATAGGCTATATACAGTATACTGTTTATAGGCTAGACTCATCTTCTCTTACCCCAATACCTCTAGACCCATCCTCATTCACCCCAATCTCTCTAGACCCATCTTTTCTTACCCCAGTACCTTTCTAGACCCATCCTCGCTTACCCTCAAATCTATAGGCCTAACCTCTTTTACCCCAATACCTCTAGACTTATCCTCTTTTACCCCAATACTTCTAAACCCATCCTCTCTTACCTCAATATCTCTAGACCAGTGTTTCTCAACCTTTTTTTTAGTCAAGGCACCCTTTATAATTTTAGACAGTCTCGAGGCACCCCATTCTAAAATGTAAAAAACTATTCTAATAGCTTTACACAATGCAGCAACATCCACACGTAGGACACCCAACATTAGAGGGGATTTTGTTTTCCAAAGCAAATATACTTTCACATGCTGGTACTGACTAGTATTGCAATGTTTCTCTTCTACCTCAATTTCTCTCCTTTAGTCAGCTAATGTCAACCCATGCTAAGAGAGAGGGGCAGAGGAGGGTCAAATAAGGATGATGTGGAGGCAACAGACATTCTCCTTTTCAACTGATGAGATCATTGGTTGTTAGGATGCCAGTGTCCAGAAAGTTGTAATGGCGCACAATGAAAACCTGTGTCTTTGTGTAACTAAAATGCAGGCTTCATCCTCCTGCTGGCTTGTTTACAATTTTTGATTAATTTTAGGCATTTTGCCAAGGCCCCCCAGGGTGCCTGGGCACCCCTGGTTGAAAATGCCTGCTCTAGACCCATCATCTCTTACCCCAATACGTCTACACCCATCCTCTATTATTCCAATACCTCCAAACCCAGCCTCCCACTCTAGGGCCTAGACCATAGGTCAGCAACCCGCGGCTCCGGAGCCGCATGCGGCTCTTTTGAACCTTTGCTGCGGCTCCGGGGCGGATGCTAGTGAGGGGAGGAGGCACAATGTGCGCCCCGATACTCCCCACTGTGGTGCTGTCCTGGCTGTGACGTCGCGTGGGGGGCTGTGCGTGCGTTAGTCACGAACCGTCCTGACGTTACCTTCCTGCCCGCTGTCAGAGAGGAGGGCAGCGGCGTGCATGCAGTTAGAAGAAGACGTCCGTCCAGACTCCCGTCAGCAGCAGCACGCCAGGCACCAGTGTGAGGTAAGTGAAGTGATGCCTCAGGGGGGGCACACACTGCTTTGAAGTGGGCACGCTTGCACGCTGGTCTCTGCATTGAAAGGGGGCATGTATGCTGGTCACTACATTGAAAGGGGCATGTATGCTGGTCACTACATTGAAAGGGGCATGTATGCTGGTCACAACATTGAAAGGGGCATGTATGCTGGTCACTGCATTGAAAGGGGCATGTATGCTGGTCACTGCATTGAAAGGGGCATGTACGCTGGTCTCTGCATTGAAAGGGGCATGTACGCTGGTCTCTGCATTGAAGGGGGCATGCATGCTGGTCACTGCATTGAAAGGGGCATGTACGCTGGTCTCTGCATTGGGGTATGATCATTGGGCATAGCAAATTTTGCTATGGGGCCCTGTGATTTCTAATTACGTCCCTGTTTTCGACCCCCCCGGTAGGTTTTTGTACGTTTTGCGGCTCCCAGTTTTTTTTTTCCCTTCGGAAACGGGTCCAAGTGGCTCTTTATGTCTTAAAGGTTGCAGACCCCTGGCCTAGACCCATCCATTTTTACTCCAATACCTCTAGAGCCTAGACCCATCCATTTTTACTCCAATACCTCTAGAGCCTAGACCCATCCATTTTTACTCCAATACCTCTAGAGCCTAGACCCAACTATTTTTACTCCAATACCTCTAGAGCCTAGACCCATCCATTTTACTCCAATACCTCTAGAGCCTAGACCCATGCATTTTTACTCCAATACCTCTAGAGCCTAGACCCAACTATTTTTACTCCAATACCTCTAGAGCCTAAACTCATCCATTTTACTCCAATAACTCTAGAGCCTAGACCCATCCATTTTACTCCAATACATCTAGAGCCTAGACCCATCTATTTTTACTCCAATACTTCTAGACTCAAACTCTTTCCCCAAAATCTCTAGAGCCATTCTCGTACCCTAGAACATCTAGACCAATCATATCTTACCTGAATACCTTTAGATCCATCCTCTCTTACCTCAATACCCTTGGACCCACTCTCTTTTACCCCAATACCTCTAGATTCATTCTCTCTTACTACAATATCTCTGGACCCATCATTTTTTACCCAATTAGCACCAAGAATTACTCTGTTCTTGCTTAAATGGACAATTTCAGCCAGTATCTCCTGCCACACTTCACTTACCTCAGTCCCCCATTTACCCTGTTGCTTGTGCTTTTAATTCTGGTTGTAACTGCAGCCATTCAGGGCATGCTTGACATTGTCACATGACAGTATCAGAACCTCCCAATTGTCTGAAATTACAGAATATCTGAGTGATTGAACACTGAAATGAATGAGTACAATTGCTGAACACTGAGGGATTTCACTCACTGTGGCCACCACAGCATATTCCAGGCCATTCCAGAGATTTTCTGATTCCGGTGTAACATTAGAAAACCATACCTTGTGAAAATTCCATCCCCTCGTCACATCCTGTCAGAGAACAGCTGAGCAGGCTAGCAGTGCGCATGCTTGAAGGTCCTGGAGGGTAGGGAATTTTCACGGTAGTGTGTTGTTACGTTACACCGCATCAGCTGTTGCCGCGGTTACATGAAAACATCTTGGCTGCAACATGAAATCATCTCCGCTCCCACCCCTGTGACTTCCCTGATCTCAGCTCCGTGATTTATATTTTCATAGAGCCGCTGCCGCCGCTTTTACATTTAGTAGCCGAGATTAGGGAAGTGAGAGGGGTAGGAGAGGAGATGATTTCATGTTGCAGCCGAGATGTTTTCATGTAACCACGGCAACAGCTGATGCGGTGTAATGTAAAAAAAACCCTACCCCGTGAGAATTCCCTACCCTCCGAAGCTTAGAGCATGCGCACTGCTAGGCTGCTCCGCTGTTCAATGACGTAGATGCAACGGAAGTGACGAGGGTAGGGAATTCTCACAGGTAGGGTTTTTCACGGAACACCGGTAATGAACTGCCAACTGTGTCAAAATTCCAGCATTTATCAGGCCAGTTCCAGTAAGTTCCCAAGTATGAAAATCAGACTTCTTCCAGTCAGGTTATTGCATTCATATTGAGGAACTATGGTAATGGTAATGATCAAGCACAAGATGTATGTGTGAAACGAGTCTACGAGACTTCATGTTGGTGTCTTTGGTGTCATCACTTGCAACATTTTGGAATTAAAGGTATTTGAAACTTATTGGAATCCCTGGATGTGCAGCTATTTATTTTTCTACACATATTGAGGAACTAGGAAGATATTTTACAGTAAAGGTATTTGCCTGACAATCATGAGCACATTACACCATGGCCTGGACAGGTCAACAGGAAATCATACTTCCTTGTTTTATTTAGCAGTATAAATAAAAGGTATTATCCTTGCCAAATAAAATGTAGAGTAAGCAGAGGCCATGGTAATTGTTTCCTGTGGATTTAGGCAATCTCTGGGTGTGTTAGGGCAGCTCAGGAGATGTTCTGAACATTTTCTTTGACCTCATTAATCACAAGACTGAGGTGAGGCAATATTTGTGTATGAGCTAATGCCAGGAGTCATAGCAAACACACACATATATACAGCTAAATACATAGAATTAACGCACCAAATAACTGAAGAGTCTGTTACTTTCCCAGCGTGATTGTGAAGGTCAATATTAAACAAACGATCTCCATAGAGTGCTGCAATTTCCGGAGATGTAAACCACATTTGCAGCTCATATTTTACAGATCTCTACAGCCCATGGGCTCATTCACGCGGTCTTTCCTGAACGATCCAGATCAGAATTTTTCTGTGGCCGATCTGAGCAGTGTATTCCAGCAACGGCCAAGCCCTTCAAACCAAAAACAAAAATGTAATATATTGTAGCTTACCAGTACTTAGATCTGGTAGCTGCATTTTTTCGGTTTTTCCATATATTTCCCCCTGGTGATCCTGCCAGCAACACACTTCCTCTCATAGGATGACAATGTTCACTGGCTGTGTTGTATCTATGGAAACGCACTATTGTCACCGTAGGACAGGGAGTGTGCTGGGTCTACAGAACACTTCCCCTCTAATTATTGCCATAACATGAGGGCGTTCTGTGGTCCACAGCAGTGAACTATGCAAAGCTGCATTCATTGCTCAGGATTTCAGTATAGCACATTTGGAGATTACAGGAAGTTAGTAGCATACTGGATTTCTGGAAGGATCAACAAGTATTGTTCTGGATTTGCAGCATTTTTAACCACTTAAGCCCCGGAAGATTTTACCCCCTTCCTGACCAGGGTTTTTTTTGCGATTCGGCACTGCGTGACTTTAACGGACAATTGCGCATTCGCGCGACGCTGTACCTAAACGAATTTGACGTCCTTTTTTTCCCACAAATAGAGCTTTCTTTTGGTGGTATTTGATCACCTGTGGGATTTTTTGATCATGCGCTATAATCAAAAAAATAGCGACAATTTTGCAAAAATAACAATATTTTTCACATTTTTTTATATGAAACCCCCCCCAAAAAAATGTAAAAATCAAAATGTTTTAACATTTTAGGCCAATTTGTTTTATGCTACATATGTTTGGTAAAAAAAATCGCAAAAAGCGTATTTTGATTGGTTTGCGCAAAAGTTATTGCGTTTACTAACTAAGGGAAAGATTTCTGTCATTTTTGGTGTTTTTTTTTTAACGCGTAATGGTGGCGATCTGCAATTTTTTTTGCGGTACTGCGACATTGTGGCGGACAGATCGGACCCTTGACTGACATTTTTGACACTTTTGGGGTTACCAGTGACATTACTACAGTAATCAGTGCTATACATATGCACTGTTACTGCAAAATGACACTGGCAGGGAAGGGGTTAACTTTATTGGGGAAGGAGGGGTTAAGTGTGTCCCTAGGGGCGTCCTTCTAACTGTGATTGGACATGGCTACAACTGTCCTACATAGTAGAACCGTATGATCACTATTCATACACAGGGGAGAATGACAGGCGGCTTGTTTACATTAGCCGCCTGCCTTTCTCCCTTCATGGCTGACGATCGCGAGTGACCGGCGGACATCGGGTCCGCCGGTCACACGCACGGACTTCCCAGGGAACGAGCCGGGGCGGGCGTGCGCTCGCCCGCTATTGGCTCACAAGCAAGTGACAGGCTAGTGACGTACCCATACGTCAGTTTGCCTGGCCGGGGCTGATCGCCGCAGTATATGTACTTGCGGCGGTCGGCAACCAGTTAAAGAGAAAAAATATGGGGAAGTGTCAGTGGCGGAACTACAAGGGTTGTAGCAGTTTCACTTGCAGCCGGGCCCTGGCGTTCTGCCACTGTGGGGAGGTACCAAAACTGGGCATCTCCCCCTGCACCTCTGGCTATCAGTTCACAAATGCAGGCAGGAGTGGAAGGGGGCGATCGGCAGCTCTGTTGTGCCGGCAGGCCACGGGATCTCCCTGCAGGTAACAGTTCACTTCCTAAGTCTATATAGTGGAGGGGGGTGGGGCTCTGACCCGGCCCCAGGCAGGTATGGGCTTCAGTAAACAAGTGAGTCACTATGCTTGTACACTAAAGCCAAGACCTGCCCCTCACCTGTCCACTGTATAGATTTAGGAAGTTAACTGCTAGCTGGAGGAAGATACCGCAGCTCATAGCACCACAGAGCTGCCGATCTCCCCCTCCTCTGCATAGTGGACTGCAACTAAAGTGATCTGAGGTACAGCGGGAGATGCTGCAGGCACCACAGACTGTCATCAATGTTCACGTGAGTGGCCATAGGGTACAGAGATGTGCTCGGGGTTGGAGGTGCACATCAAGTGTGTACAGAGCAGAGATGTGCTGGGCCACTTTCACACTGGCGGACCGATCGGGTCCACCAGTCCGTTTTTCAGGCTCCAGGATGGGAGATCTATTCATCATCTGCTGGCCCTCTGCCTAGAGAACAGCGGGCTGTGTCCATGTCCACTCTGCACCAGGGTAGCAGACAGAGACCTGTCATCCGTTTGCTCAGCAGGGAGAACTCTCGCTGATCAAGCGGATCCCACTTATGGGTCTGCCCCATATGGAAGGGGGCTTAGGGGCCAAGTTTGCTTGCTGCAGTGTACAGTGGTGTGATGGAGGGATACAGAGGATGGAATGGGGGGGGAGGGGGGGGGGTGTGCAGCAGATTACGTAGATTAGCTGGGGGGGGGGGGGTGTTAAGGAGTGCTGGGGAATACAGAGGATGCTGGGAGCTGCCAAGTTGTGTGTAGGAGGTGCAGTGATGCGCAATGGGGTACAGAAGTGTGCTGCCTTAGTACGGAGGTGTGTTAGGGGTACAGGGGTTATTTTGGAGGTACAGAGATGTGCATGAGTTATAGAGGCATGCTGAGGGGTACAGAGGCATTCTGGGGGGTGTAAAGATGTACAAAGGGTAAGGCATTAGATGGTTCTTTTAGAACCATGCCCATTTTAAATGGCCCACCCCTGATAATATATGATCTGGTTGAACACATAAAAAAAGTGTCCCTCAAATTTTTTTGGAAAGGTTGCCAACTATGCAGAAAGCGGTCCCGCTGCAGAACACATGAAAGGGTCCTGCTTTGGAACCGCAATAAAGGGTCCAACAATGGCAGTAAAGGGCTCTGGATCAATGGCAAGAGCCTCAGGACAGGGTCAGGGGGGCCTTCTTGGTTTCTTGCACCACGCATTGGGCACAATCTGTGACCGCTGTGTGCTTTGGACACAGCTGATCACATATTGGGGTGAAGGGTCAATTACAGTGCCCCTTTACCATGTGACTTTACCTTGCGGTGGACAGATCGGACCCTTGACTGACATTTTTGACACTTTTGGGGGTACCAATGACATTACTACAGTAATCAGTGCTATGAATATGCACTGTCACTGTAATAATGACACTGGCAGGGAAGGGGTTAACTTTATTGGTGATCAAGGGGTTAAATGTATGCAAACAAAAGAAATTGGCCCACGGGACTTTGTATGAGGTACGTGTTTGGTGGCTAAAGAAATTTGAAATACAGAATTGATAAAAGCAATACAATTTTATTGCATATATATGCACAGGTTGTAGAAATACAAATGATTGCATGTGCTCAATGGCGCATGCTTTAGCTCAAAGGCTGTAATATACATAGTATACAACACAGGCAATGTAAAATCAACAGTTAACAGATAACTTGGTGTGGCCACTCATTTGCAGGCATAGCATGGATGAGATAATATGACATTGGAATAATACTTTAAGATCTGACGCGTTTCGGGAGCACTATCTCCCTTCTTCAGAGATCAGTATATTCGGAATATCTATAAAAAGAACACTTTAATTTAGATATGCAATACCATTAAGATTGGGTTAAAAAGTCCAATGATGAGTATGAATACTCACAACTCCATGAGAATTAAATGGGAAATTGGATTTCCTTGTGGCAATGGCGTCTTGTGTCTAACCCGGGAGCTGAAGGATCCCAAATGTGACAGCCCGATATGGGGGTCCATGGTAGGTAAGTGGTAGATATATCAATGCGGAAGTAGCACCTCCCAACCTAATACATGTGAATATATAACATTTTTGTAATGATAAAGGGTAACAATTGTTGCCAATTGAAGATACCAAGCATAATATGTGTGGGATGGGAAGGGCTGGTGAGGGAAAAATCCCCAATAGATAAACATGAGCCAGGGAGAAGAAAACACCAAGAAGTGGAGGGAAAAGGTGTTAGTGTAGTGTGAAACAGGGTCAGGGATGAACAAGGAAGTGGTGAATAGCTGAAAGGAATTGTGAGGCAGCTGACCCAAAGGAAGTGAGTGAGAGGATAAAATTGGTCAGAATGAGATAGTGAGAGAAAAGTGCAGTGGTGAACCTACCAGTTGGATCCAGGGACGGCAGCACAGATGGGACCCTAACGTCATGCAGCGGGTTGGAAGAGATCAAAACAGAGCCGCAGCATCTGTGATCTCGTGGAGGAAAGGAACGCTCAGGGGCGGACCTCTCCGTCCCGTAGATGTAATGGCACGCATACAGCGCGGTGACGTCAGTGGATCACTGACGCACAGCGCTGGAGGTGCGGCATGACGCCGATGTACGGGTGGACCCGCTCGTCCCAAGAAAGGGGAGGAGCGGGGACAGCAAGGGAAAGGAGATGCACTCTTTGTACATCGCAGCTCCCGGGGCTAGAACTTCAGCCATCCACCAACATGGGAAACATATTTGTGTCAAATTGGGTATAATGCATAACATAGATTAATCTCAATACATGGCATTGTATAACATGTGGAGGAAATAGATTGATTGGAATAAACTTGCTAAAAGAAAGAGGGGCACCAAGATGAAATTTCCAGCCAAAAGGGAAACCAGATCATTAAAGGGCACAGTGGGTGTCTTCCATCCGAATATAAATGCAAAAGGGGCAATGATCTGGTTCCCACCGAAACACTCCTCCATCCCAAAATATATACAAACTTTCCCTCCACTTCTTGGTGTTTTCTTCTCCCTGGCTCATGTTTATCTATTGGGGATTTTTCCCTCACCAGCCCTTCCCATCCCACACATATTATGCTTGGTATCTTCAATTGGCAACAATTGTTACCCTTTATCATTACAAAAATGTTATATATTCACATGTATTAGGTTGGGAGGTGCTACTTCCGCATTGATATATCTACCACTTACCTACCATGGACCCCCATATCGGGCTGTCACATTTGGGATCCTTCAGCTCCCGGGTTAGACACAAGACGCCATTGCCACAAGGAAATCCAATTTCCCATTTAATTCTCATGGAGTTGTGAGTATTCATACTCATCATTGGACTTTTTAACCCAATCTTAATGGTATTGCATATCTAAATTAAAGTGTTCTTTTTATAGATATTCCGAATATACTGATCTCTGAAGAAGGGAGATAGTGCTCCCGAAACGCGTCAGTCCTTAAAGTATTATTCCAATGTCATATTATCTCATCCATGCTATGCCTGCAAATGAGTGGCCACACCAAGTTATCTGTTAACTGTTGATTTTACATTGCCTGTGTTGTATACTATGTATATTACAGCCTTTGAGCTAAAGCATGCGCCATTGAGCACATGCAATCATTTGTATTTCTACAACCTGTGCATATATATGCAATAAAATTGTATTGCTTTTATCAATTCTGTATTTCAAATTTCTTTAGCCACCAAACACGTACCTCATACAAAGTCCCGTGGGCCAATTTCTTTTGTTTGTATATATTTTGGGATGGAGGAGTGTTTCGGTGGGAACCAGATCATTGCCCCTTTTGCAAGGGGTTAAATGTATGCCTCATGCTTACTGACGTGTGTGGGGGGAGGGGATTGTGTGACACAGACACAGATCGCAGGTTCAGCTATGCTGAATCCTGTAATCTGTGACTGGCTGTTACATAGGAGATCCACCCACTTTGTTTACACAAGTGGGTGGATTTCTACACTCGATCCCAGATGATCGAGGAAGAGCGGCGGTGATCACCACCTCTCCTCCCCTGGCCCGAGTCCCGCTGTGTCTGAATACAGCAGGAGTGAGCCTCCGGCGGCGCGCACGCAGCGCCGAGAGGGGGGCGTTGTCCAGCGACATAGGTCTACATTGCTGGACGATAACGAGCCACTTTGCCGCAGTACCCTCAACGTGAGTGGTCGGCAAGTGGTTAATATTCTGACTAATTATCCACTCTAATGCAGTTACATTAGATACACAACCATAGTACATAATCGCAAAGCTGGCCACACACATTACAATTTGGCCCCTGCTGCTGTCAATCAAAATCCTGTGATGAGGGAGTGTAAGGACAAGACCGGGCCAGGCGGTGTGTGTCTAAAGATTGAGGCAGCGCAGCTCAGGATGGAGCTCGCACGAGTATTCCCATGAGGCTCCTTTCACACAGCTCCGTTCTGTTGATGAAACAGTTCTACTCAGTGGGGGATCGATCCGCCAATCCCCGCTGAGCAGGCGGATGACAGCTCCGTCTCCGCTCTGTGTGCAGAGATGGAGCTGTCAGATCCCCGCTGTTCTCTATGGGGAGATCAGATTAGAACGGACCGCCTGTCCATTCTCATCCGATCTGATCCGCCAGACAGATGGAAAATAGGGTTTCCATCCGTCCGTATTTGACAGACAGGATCGGATCGCATGTCAGCGGACATGTCTCCGCTGACATCCGCTGAACCATAGAGATGCATGGGGTGACCCTTCAGATCTGCCTGAAAAACTGACAGGCGGATCTGAAGGGTCCGCATGTGTGAAAAGGGCCTAAGAAGCGGCATGCTATGAGGGCACAAGCTGAAGAGTTGGGGAAAGGAGGGCAGGCGGGGGACCTGAGAGGGAAGGTCGGGACCGCTGTGTGCAAAACCACTTTACAGAGCAGGTAAGTATTACATTTTATTTATTTTTTTAAATTGAAGGTTTACTATCACTTTAAACTGACTATCCATGTTTCCGTCTAATTGCCCAATCTCCAGGTGCCTGCTCTATTGGATTTAATATATTATTTAGGCAGCTTTAAAGCAGTTGTCCAATCAAAAACATCAGACAGTGAGATATCTGCCATCAGATAAGTGTATACCTGGGAAAGCAGCATCCTTTGTGAAATAAGAAAAATACATAAACAATGCAATTTCCTTTCAAATAGTGAGGCTGAAAAACAAGGACAGGGAAGGTGACTTTTTCTTGTTTCCTAGGTGAAGTTCTCATAACTACACCCTAAAGCCCTAACAGGTCTTTGCATGCAGCGGCACACCTGTAATCTCTTTCATTTGCATTAGATAGAGGACATTGTTTAGGAAAACTCAGCTACCGGTCACAGAACAGTTGTGCTCTACGTTTACACCAGCTACAATCTGTTCTCATTAAAATGAACATGCAATCTGTCTGAAAGAGTTCAAGGCATAGTCCATCCTTTGCACTCAATCACTTGCCGACCGGCCAATGTAGCTTTACTGCTACAGGGTGGCCAATCTTCACAGAACCACATATATATATATCTGTGATTCTGCATTGCTGGGTAGGGGTGCCTGCCAGCTGTGCTGTGATTCGTCAAAGCACATGCCAATCATTGACCACTGGCACTGGCGATCGGCTCTGAGTCTCACAGCACACAGCTCTGTGAATGTAAACAGCACAGACCTATGCTCAGTGACAGGGGATCTAGTTGGTTTTTCAGTCTTTGCTAAGCAGGGAATGAAAACCATAAGATCCCCAGTAAAGGCAGCACACAGATCACTCTATATCGGTGATGGCGAACCTTGGCACCCCAGGTGTTTTGGAACTACATTTCCCATGTGATCATGCGCTCTGAGGTGTATTTGAGCATCATGGGAAATATAGTTCCAAAACATCTGGGGTGCCAAGATTCACAATCATTTCCCTATATGTTAACCCCTTCCTGCATGGTGTCATTAGTACAGGCTGGGCAGTGCATATTAGCACTGATCACTGTAATGATGTCACTAGTGATCGCAGTGGCAGTTAGTTATTTCCCAGGAAGTGTCAGATTGGCAGCCACACTATCGCAGTCCCATTATAACTGATAGCCACCATTACTAGTATAAAAAAAATTCCAGTTTATATCCCATATTTCTTAGATGCTATTACTTGCACACAAACCAATCAATATACTCTTATTTGGATTTTTTTTTTTTTTTTTTACCAAAGGCATGTTTCAGAATACATTTTGGCCAAAATTTATAAAAATTTTAATTTTTTAAATTGTTTTTATGGATAGATATGTTTTATAGCAGAAAATAAAAATAAATATTTTTTTCTTTTTCAAAATTGTATGTTTTATTTTATATATAAAAAAAGAAAAAACACACGGGTGATCAAATAACACCAAAAGAAAGCTCTATTTGTGTGAAAAAAATAAATAATTTTCTTTTGGGTACAGCGTTGCATGGCCATGCAATTGTCAGTTGAAGTTGCGCAACGCCACATAGCAAAAAATGGGAGGGGGGGGGGGTTAAATCTTCGAGAGGGCAAGTGGTTAATAAAAGAAATGTGCATTTATTACATTGTTATATCTTGTGCTGGTTGCACTTGTATTAGTTGAAATCTTCAGTCCTCTGGCCCCTCTCCCCATACCCCTGTAGCGGTAACCTGCTGAACCTGTCATAGGCACTCATCAAGGCACTTGCTATAGCTTCCACCAATGAAAAGTATGAATGAAAGGTCTGTCATTGAGCGCTTTTCATTGATGGAAGCTATAGCACAGTTTTTATGAATGAAAGAGGGTGTGGAAAGTGAGTTGGCCCTATGACAGGTGACGAGTGCCTATGATAGGTCCAGTGGCTGTATTAACCCCCACAGCACCAGAGTATTACCGCTGTGGGGAAGTAGCTGTGGGGTCAGAGTACTGAGGATTTTGAAATGGAACAATACTCACTTATATGAGCTCCCCGCTGGCTGCTGACATCTTCAGGTATGTCTTCTGTTATGTCTCTTCTGCAATAAAATTCCTGTCTGGTTTCTAGTATTCACCAGCTCCAAATTACGGATCTATCATCACCCAGGCCTCAGCACGCCTATATGCAAAAATGGAAGCAGGTCTTGGGTCAGGAGCTACCTTTTAAAATATCACAACTTATTTGGTCACAGGCATCCAAGTACTCGATCTGTACCCTGTATAAGGAGAACCAATACAAGATTCTCTATCATTGGTACCAAACCCCAGATGTGCTCCATTCCATATATCCTTCTGCCTATCGTCAATGCTGGCGCTGTAATAAAGACATAGGTGCATTGTATCACATTTACTGGTCTTGCTCATTGATCATCCCCTATTGGCAGATGGTTCATTCCCTCCTCCATTCCATCCTTGGATCCTGGGTGCCTTTCATACCCAAAACCTTTCTCCTAGGTCTCCCACAATGCTTCCTTTTCTAAATTGTCTAAAAAAACTCCATGCACAAGTACTGACTTCTGCACGATGCTTAGTTGCCCTTAAAGAGGAGCTCCAGGCACCTATCCAAAAAGTAAAAGTCAGCAGCTACAAAAAGTGTAGCTGCTGACTTTTAAAAAACAGCCAATCACCTGTCCCACAGTCCAGCGGTGAGCTCACCCCAGCCGTCTTCATCCTCCGTCCTCCCTCGGCTGCGCCGGCATCTTCACTATGGGCACCCAGCTGTGACAGCTTGCGGCTTCACAGCTGGTGCCCATTGCAAATGTGCGAGTCGTGCTGCGCATCCTGAATGATGGATGCAGTCTTGTGGGACCTGTCAGTGTCCTAAAAGACTGCAGGGGGAGAGATAAGAATTTTCGTTGCCGAGCGCCGCTCAGAACAGAAGTGGGAGCACGTACCTGACAAAATCGGGTACCTGCTCCCCCCGCTCCTCAAAAGTGGTAGTTGTGCAAGAGGAGCGAGGGATGAGTCCTTAAAGCGGAACTTCCCCTTTTTGGGTGGAGTTCTGCTTTAAATGGAAGAAACGGGAGCCTCCCTCTGTTTGATTTGTACTCCAGGAGCTGAGATGTGAAGAGGATGGAATCTCTCCCCCCCCCCCCCCCCCTTTGAGCAGCTATTACAAGGCTTGATGTTAACACATGTAATATTTATCTTTGGGATCCATTTACCTAAATTGTGCTTTCCCATTGAATGCTTTGTAAGTTGGCACTTTTTTGGCTTTTGTCAAGCTAATTGTCTTATACCTGTCTAGTTTTACTATTGAAAATTAATAAAAAATTGTCAGTTGAAAATTAATAAAAAATTGTCAGTTTTAAAAAAAAAATCCTGTCTGTTTGCCAATTTTTACTTTTGTCATTAAAGTTCCACTTTAACTAAGACGGCAACCGCCAGCGCAAGGATCAATTCTAATTAAGATGTAAATAGCATCCGGTGTGCTGATGTTTAAAAAAAATAACCAAATCTAAACCTAAGGCCTGGTTCACATATGTGCATGCGCATTTGAACTTGCACGTCATTGGTAGAGCAGCCGTTTATTATAATACGCTAATCTACCCACGAGAAACAGTTTCAGTTTTCTAGACAACTGCTTAGAAGATCCCATGGTGCTGATTGTTGGGGCAAGGTCAGATGAGTCTGGGCATTTAAAACCTTTGAGATTGACATAACCTGGTCTTCCCAGATGATGACTGAGAACAATCCATGACACTGGCAGGTCTCAGCCTTGCAAAGGGGGCAAGGCATGCTATAAATTCTGCAGGGTGCCCAAACTTTTGCAGACGCTATTTTTTTTTAAATAAAATCTAACTTTTGTTGACATATTATAAAAATTTGTCTAATCTGTAATTTGATGCCTTTTGGAGATTTTTCCATCTTTCCTTGGCTTCTTTATGCACATTAATACAAATTTTTACCTGGGGTGCCCAAACTTTCAATCCCCACTGTAATATGGAAACCATGGTCCCTATGGTATACACCTTCAAACTCTAGATCCTTTGTTGTTCCTGATTGATAATTATTGTTGTTAACTATTGTCCTAGCCAATAAGTTATCATCGACTGATAAGCTGTGACTAGAAATCTATACATAAATTGTTGTTGTAGTTGCGGTTGATATCTCTGCCTACCCACTACTCGTCTCCTCCTCCCTCTCCCCCCCCCCCCTCACTTCTCTACCCCCCCTTTTTTTTTTTACACTACATATCCCCCTCTTCTTCGCCTTCTTTTCTCTTTATGATTATTCCATATGTGATCCTCTGATCCTCATTTGCGGCTGCGTCCGCTTCAAGTTTATCGCACTCACTCTGTATGCATTTGTTCATTTAACCGGTTGCCGACCGCCACAAGTACATATACTGCGGCGGTCAGCCCCGGCCAGGCAAAGTGACGTATGGGTACGTCACTAGCCTGTCACTGGCTTGTGAGCCAATAGCGGGCGAGCGCGCGCCCGCCCCGGCTCGTTCCCTAAGAAGTCAGTGCGTGTGACCGGCGGACCCGATGTCCGCCGGTCACTCGCGATCGTGCGCCGTGAAGGGAGAAAGGCAGGCGGCTAATGTAAACAAAGCCGCCCGTCATTCTCCCCTGTGTAAAAATGGAGATCACACGGTTCTACTACGTAGGACCGTTGATCTCTGTTCTTACACCAGTAGCCATGTCCAATGACAGTTAGAAACACGCCCCTAGGACACACTTAACCCCTCTTTCCCCAATAAAGTTAACCCCTTCCCTGCCAGTGTCATTTTTACAGTAACAGTGCATATTTATAGCACTGATTACTGTAGTAATGTCACTGGTACCCCCAAAAGTGTCAAAAATGTCAGTCAAGGGTCCGATCTGTCCGCCGCAATGTCGTAGTCCCGCAAAAAAAAATCGCAGATCGCCGCCATTACTCGTTAAAAAAAAAAACAACAAAAATTACAAAAATCTTTCCCTTAGTTAATAAATGCTTATTGTGATTTTATTTTACCAAGCATAGGTAGCAGAAAACAAATTGGCCAAAAATGTTAAAAAATTTCGATTTTTACATTTTTTTGGGGGGGAATTTCATATAAAAAAATTTGAAAAATATTGTTATTTTTGCAAAATTTTCGCTCTTTTTTTGTTTATAGCGCATGATCAAAAAAATCGCACAGGTGATCAAATACCACCAAAAGAAAGCTCTGTTTTTGGGAAAAAAAGGACGTCAAATTCTTTTAAGTACAGCGTCGCACGACTGCGCAATTGTCCGTTAAAGTCACGCAGTGCCGAATCGCAAAATACCCCCTGGTCGGAATGGGGGTAAAATCTTTAGTGGTTAAAATTCAATAAAATACAAAAAAAAAAAAAAAAAAAAAGGCCTTTGGGTTCCAGTTGATCTATATTGGAAGTCGCAGGGAAGTGAATTAAAAATAATGGATAAATAATTGCAATATACTTCCATCAGCATTTAGAAATGGTCATCATCTTTAATTGAAACCAAATGGTAAAATATGTATGAAGTCTGCATGGATGTATTCTCTTCCTGACAGTGCTCCCTCTCTAAGGCCCCGTTCACACTGGGACGATCCGACTTGGGGGGGCGACCTCCGAGGTCGCGGTGCAAGCAGCGCGCCGCGACCTCGGAGCGGCCGGCACGGACTTCATAACATTGAAGTCTATAACGGTCGCTCCGGGTCGCCCCAAAGAAGCTCCGGACCCTTTTTCTAAGTCGGAGCGACTTGTGTCGCTCCTATTAGAACGGGTCCGCAGCTTCCCTATGGAAGGCGACCTACGGCGACCTGTGAGGCGACCAGGTCGCCTCACAGGTCGCCCCAGTGTGAACGGGGACTAAAACTGGCCGTTGATGGATTGAAATTTCAGCAGGGGCTGGACGAATTTTGATCCATCTGTGGCGAGTCCCGCTTGAAGAAAGTCAATCTAATGTTGAAAAATGTTGCTGCAGCCCCTGATTAGGGCACTCTGATAGCAGAGAGTTTCTGCTGTCAGAATACAATGGCATAACGAGTGGGATCCCCCTATCCACCTCACTTGTGTGGATGATGGAATCCATTTTTTTTTTATTCGAAAATGAACAAGTACTCTATGGCCAGCTTAAAGCTTTACACTGGTAGAATTTTATTTGACATTTTTCTCTTTAGGGCTTCATGTATAAATAGCCTATTATGACCGCTGGACGCAGAAAAACATGGCAAAATTGGCTGGCGGTCAAAACGTTCCTTTAGTGAACGGATTCTTCTGCGTTCAGGAGAGGGAGTTTGAACCTCCCCTAAACGCAGCTCCTAAATAATCCTAAAAGCCTGTGGGGGTTATTTTCTAAAGGCAAAACCACTGTGCACTGCAAGTCCATTTGGAGGTGCAGTCACTGTAGATCTGAGGAGAAGATCTGAGATGAGGGTAAACTCTGTTGATTTCTATCATCCAATGCTAAACAGGAACATGGATCTCTGTCTTCCCCCAGTCAGAGCATCCCCCACGCAGTTAGCAAGCACCCCCTAGGGAAACATTTAACCCTTTGATCGCCCCTGTTAACCCCTCCCCTGCCAGTGTCATTAGTACAGTAACAGTGCATATCTTTAGCACCGATCACTGTAATAATGTCACTGGTCCCCAAAAAAGTGTCAGTTAGGTGTCCGGTTTGTCCGCGGCAATGTCGCAGTCCCACTAAAAATCGCTGATCGCCACCATTACTAGTAAAAAAAATAAAAATGCCATAGAAATATCCCATAGTTTGTAGACACAAAAACTTTTGTGCAAACCAATCAATAAACGCTTATCGGGATTTTTTATTATAACCAAAAATATGTAGCAGAATTTATATTGGCCGAAATTGATGATAGATTTGATTTTTTACATTTTTTTATTGGATCAAAAATTTTTACATATTCTTTTTTTTTTTCAAAATTGTCGCTCTTTTTTTGTTTATTACGCAAAAAATAAAAACCACAGAGATGATGAAATACCACCAAAAGAAAGCTCTATTTGAGGGGAAAAAAGAGCATCAATTTTTTTTTTTTTTGGTGGGTACAGTGTTGCACGACCGCGCAATTGTCAGTTAAAATAGCGCAGTGCTGTATTGCAAAAAATAGCCTGGTCATTAAGGGGGTAAAACCTTCCGGTCCAGAAGTGGTTAAATACTCATCCTTTGCTGCCCTTCAGCAGACAAGCATCTCTAAGGACCCTTTCACACATACGGACCGTTCATTTCATCGGACTGTTCATTTCATTGGTTCAGGCACATTTTTTTGTCATCAGTTTTTTTTTTTAGTCAACATCAGTTTTTTTTTCCTTTATCATCAGTTTTTCATCTGTTTTTAATCCTTTATCATCTGTTTTTTGTCCTTTATCATCTGTTTTTCATCCACTGTCCTCTGTTTTCTTCCGTTTTTCATACGTTGTAATCCATCTTTCATCCGATCCGTTTTTTTAATGAATGACAAATAGGGCTTTTATCCTTTCAAAAAACTGATGATGACAAAAGCGGATGAAAACGGATGTTAATAAATGATTCTCCATTTACATCCGTTTTTCCATAGGAATGCACTGATGTCTATTTTTCATCCCTCAACAGATAGATGAAAAATGGACGCAGTCCGTGCGTGTGAAAGGGACTTAATGCTATATTGATATTCGGAAAAATTGAGGTAGTAACAGTGTCCTGCTGTGCTAATATCAGCTTGATTACTCTGCTGTGGTAGTAAAAATCTGGCATGATGAAATATTTAATTGCATAGAGCATATACTATGGGCTGTTCCCTGGATACGGGCTGTGATCCATTATTTACATGTGTACACACTGAGTGTCTCTTCATAAATAATAGATCTGTTTATGTAATTTTAATGCCATTCAGCCATCATCACATCTCCATTCATTGGAAGAGAAATAGAGATTCACTAGCCGCATGCTGACTCTTGTACACATTTGTTTTCATGACTAATTCATGGCCGTGATTGTTTACAACACAGAGGATGGCTCATCAATCCGGGTTCTTGTTATTCAGTGATCTCTGTGTTTGTGTCTATGAACACAGCATGCTTGATGACTGTATACAAAACGAATTCTTCACGTCTGTATGCACAGGTCAGTCAGCATGTGAAAGCCGTACTACAAAGGGAAGCCTGGTGTCACTGCTGGAAGCACTGTCATGGGACGGTACAATAGAGTCATAATAACAAAATAAAAGCAATAAATGATGAAATACACAGAAGTGTAATCTCTTCCTACCAAACCTTGACAATCCTAGGCTAGGTTCAGATGTGTGTCTAAACCTGACGCTCTTCTGAAAAGCGATCTGTATTTGGATTGCTTTTCAGAGGCCATTGACAGGCGGTGAGGAAGCGATATGTCGGCTCTTCACCCTCTGTTTTAATTCCATTTTTGATATACAAACATGGCGCATTGCACAAGGTTGAGGGGCATTTGCGGTGCTTCCCCATTCGCTGGCTGCCCACCAATCCCGATATGTTGGATAGTTTCTGCCATAGGTGCAAAGCATGTAAACACCCCCATTTGCTACGATTGTATCTTTGGGGGAGGGGGGGGGGCTTTAAAAATGTGGCTCAACCAAACCCCATGCCCCCAATCGCTAGTCTAAACAAGGCCTAACTGGGTCTTTACATCCAGGGGGCTAGAAGGATTTCCTGATCACATAACTGCTGTGATTGGCTGTCACAGTGGTCACATGATGAGAAGTCTATGACAGCTCAGTCATTGTGGCAGCACAGTGAGCATGTTCTAGGCCAAGAAACATTGGTTAACCATGGATGCATTTGAGCAGAGTGTGTGTGTTAAAGCCCCCCCTCTATGCATTACTTGGGTGACAAGAGGTTAATGTAATAAGATGGCCATGGTGTTCATTTAGGGCGTGACCCAATACTGAAAAAAATAAAGTGCACTTCACCCATTCACCCATTTTCCAAGTCCTCCTGCATCCCCCCCCCCCTTTCTTACACAGCTGAAAATATAAAGTTTTTTTAAAATCTACATCCTTTATCCTCACCTAGGTCAGGATGATCTACCTGGACCTTGCACATGCGTAGACATGCATATTGGAATACATTGTTCACGTGCAACAACTACATCAGCCAGTAGATGGCAGTGTTTCAAAGTTTTAGCTGCATCTATGGTATTGTATACTCTATTGTCTTTTCTTGGATAAATAAAAGTTCCTGTTTCCTGTTTGCAGTTAAGCAGCAGCAAAGCCCATGTGGACTGTTCACTGTCTGTTCTGTAGGGCTATATAGAGAATTTCTAACAATGCAGCATGTCTCCCTTAAGCCCTTAAAGCTTTTCTATGCATGCCTGAAAACCCACAAGCTGCCTCATGCAATGTCTAGGTGACACATTACAGGAAGCAGTTGCGAGATCTCACAGGTGTGGAGAAAAGTCATAGAGTCTCTGCATTTTTGGACATGTGTGGGAGATCCAGCACAATCACCAACACAGTGTAGGGCTCTACCAGGTTCCAACCTAGCAAAGATCCCTGTATGGTGTCTATGCTTGGCCAGATCTCATGATGGAAGCACCAGAGAAGAGCAGTGTAGGAAGAACTTTCTCTGGAAGCAAAACAACACTGGACTCAAGCCATAGATTATACAATTTTTTTTTTCTTTAACCACGGGTTGAAGCAAAGGAAATCGCTCAATTCCCCCATCAACACGCGCTATTGTATTCTGTCAGCGGGAGGTTTCCCTAAGGTTACATAGTTACATAGTTAGTTAGATTGAAAAAAGACACAAGTCCATCCGGTTCAACCATTTCCCTGGTGTCAAAATACAATGATCCTTGCTGGTGGCTATAGTGACCACACGAGAAAAACCTGACAGGCTGCCTGTACTGAAGTTGATCGATAGATTGACCGCAGTTCAACCTGCATGCCCATGGATTGATCAAAATTTGGCCTAAATCTTCAAAACCGGCCGAATTTCGATCCATCTATGGCTAGCCTAAGGGTAGAGTTCCACTTCGAATAACCAAAGTTATCCTAAACCATAAACTAGATCAAGATCATCACATTGTCCATTCAGGACTAGGCTGGATGGCTAACCCCCACTAAACAACACAGGGGCATCAATTTAAATGGAGAAGGGAATGTGGGTGGAAAGTTACAGTCCAGTCTCAGACGTTTGACTGACAGCAGAAAAGAGGAACAAATAAAGCAGGGGGGAAAGGACAAAAAGTTCAGAAGTAACAGCCAATTAGTAAGCTGTGACTGGGGCTGCTGGAATCTCCATCTGTTGTTTAGCATCCTAGCCCGTGTGCGTGGCTGCATGTCCTCCATGTGTAAAGAAATGTAGTGGGGGAGTACATGCACTCCTTAACTCATTCCTCACTGCAATAGCTTGGTTTCCTTAGACCCACCAAGGCAATGTGGGCATGGGATCCACCCCTGGGCACCAATGCAGGAACATCCCAGGGAGGCCCCCCAATCAGCACCACCAGCAGTCTGTATCGTCCTCAGGCCTTACGGCAGTGGACACCAATAGTAGCTTTACCCTGCACCTGTTCATTCCCGAAGGATGTTCCCATCTAGAATTCAGGTGAAGGAGGAGGAGTCCTAAAAGCAGAAACCCTTTTAACTTTCGGAACCAGTTACATCACCTAATGTGACATCACCAGTTACATCACCTAATGTGACTTTGAAATTGCACTACTTAACGTGATTTCAAAGCCGCAGGTCAGTGCGATTTCATGCACACATGTCATAGCAAGTCGCACATGACACACATGACAAAAAATAGTGCAGGAACCTTTTGCAAATCAGTGTTGGATTTGGAGTCGCACCAATTTGAGCAGTTTCATAGCCACAGGTGTGACTTGTCATGCAATTTTGTCAAATCGCATGACAAGTCGTACCAGTGTGACTGTGAACGGGGATTCAGTCATCTCAATGGAAGCGGCACATTTCTTGAGTAATTCAATTCAGTCAAGTTAAAGGAGTTGTAAAGTCAGAAGGTTTTTTATCCTAATGCATTCTTTGCATTAAAATAAAAAGCCTTCTGGGTGGAGCAGCCCCTCCCCCAGCACCCCCTAATACTTACCGGAGCCCCATCTCACTCCAGCGATGTCCAACCCTCCCTCCTAAATTGCCTGAGACACAGCAGTGGCACCATTGGCTCCCGCTGCTGTCAAATGAAAGTCAATTAGCTAATCAGGAGAGGGGGGGGGGGGGGCGAAAAGCAGCTCTGTGTCTGAATGGATACAGGAGCTGTAGCTTGGCTTGGGTGCTTGGGTGGGGCCAGGAGCAGTGAAGAAGGACCCGAGAAGAGGAGGATCCGGGCCACTCTGTGTAAAACCAACTGCACAGATGAGGGAACATGTTTGTTTTTTTTTAAACCACAAGACTTTACAATCACTTTAACTCTTGCAATGAAGGAAGGACGTTTTGGTTTTTCAGCTTTCATTTTGAGGACACCTAGTGTCCAATTTGGGGAACTACAGCTGGTGCTCCTGTGCTCCTATCCTACACATCCACAATTGCAACCTGGAATAGAAATTAGGCATTGATGCTATAGGCTAGAGACCTGAGCCCTGCTAGGACTTTAAATAATGGTCTTGCGATACATAGAGGCATTTTAAAAGGGGTAAAAGAGTTGTATCTAAAGCCAAAACTTTTTCTTTTTCATTTGGATAGTGTGGTGAGGGTGTAGAGCCCAGGCCAAATTTGTATTGCTCTCTGTATCCCCAATTAGGAGATTTGCCCTTTAAAGTGGAAGTAAACTTCCATTTCTTGCTTTTACCTATAGGTAGGCCTATAATAAGGCTTACCTAGTGTAGCCTAGTCTCAAAATACCAACCTAATCGCTCTCTTCGTTCCTCTCAAAACCTCCTGCTCTCTAGCTCCCTCGTCACCTCCTCCCATGCTCACATCCAGTACTTTACCAGAGCCTCTCCAATCCTATGGAACTCCTTACCCTTATCTGTCCGATTATCTCCTACTCTATTAGCTTTTAGGCGATCTCTGAAAACCCTCCTCTTCAGAGAAGCCTATCCTACCCACACCTAACATCTATACCTCCATTTTCTCCATCAGCCCATCCCCCACGGTTATTGCCTTTTGTTTCACTTGACCCTCCCTTCTAGATTGTAAGCTCTAATGAGCAGGGCCCTCTAATTCCTCCTGTATTAAATTGTATCGTAACTGTATTGTCTTCCCTCACATTGTAAAGCGCTGCGCAAACTGTTGGCGCTATATAAATCCTGTATAAGAATAATAATAAACATCTCCTAAGCGTGCACTGTTTAGGATATATGTACTGTACATGTAACCAGTAACATCACTGGCGCATGCGCTCTGAAGGAACAGCCACACGTTCTTTTTTGCACTTTCTGGACATTCTTATTTTATATTGAAATTGATTTTATTTTAATGAAAGGACTTTTTTTATGTTCACCTAACACTGAATTTTGCCCCTTTTTTCATGATATCACTTTCATAAGATTGATTTTCTTTCTACAGATTTTTTTCAATGATATATTTTGTTCATAATTCATTCACTGCATGTTTAGTTGTTTTCATGCCACATTATTTACCATATGATTATTCATGATTGCACTATTAGGATTTAGCGCCGCTTCTTATTTATATTAACCCAGGAAATATAACTAAACTATTACCTAGTTAAAACAACAAGAACTTAGGAAAGTGTATAATAACTCCTATCCACTCCAAATATTAAATTTAAAACCACTTTTAAAAAAAGCTCACCAAAACATATGGAAACGCACAAAGAAAATGCACATTGACGCATAGCAATGTGACAGAATGACGCACCTATACGCACAAACACAGATCTAAATGGGCCCTCAGGGAGGCAGGCAGACAAGGATTTCATTTCATAGCATACACAGAGTGGAATTGGTGCTGTAGATTGGTAATTGGTCTGCACCAGGGCAGGAACTGCAGAGAGAAGAAGACATGGGGGTGTCTCGTTATTATGCAGCTTTCCTGGAAATGCAGTGCTTTAGCTGTGTATAGGTTGTATGGGTTCAGTGTGAGTTCATTATACACAGCAGCCCAGGAATGTTTTCCACTCTACACAAGATGTTCCAGGTGATAGGAGTACAAGCCGGGAGTATCTAGTAAACATATTTATGGTGTACGTGCTGGCTGCCCTCTTCTAACACGGTTAATAATTACAGACATTTGTGGAATATTTGTCAGCAGCAGCAGGAGACCTTTACCAGAAAATCTTGTTTATACCTTGTTTGCTTCTGGTAATAACAGCAATCTCTTGTTTATACCATGTTTGCTTCAGGTAACAAGGTGTAGCTACTGATAACAACCATTCACGTAACAGTAAAGCCCCGCACATATGGGCCCAATGTCGAGAGACCTCAGCCAGTTCAATAAAAATCAGTCGACATTCGGCCCATATGTACGTAGATCTGTCTGACAGAAGCCGGCCATTTGGCGTTGGACGAGCACGCTGGAATCCAGCAGCCGACTGACTCACGATCAGTGCTCTCAGCCAATGGCAGAAAGCGCTGATTGGAGTGTTCTGGTGGGGAGCCGTCCTCCTGTCAGAACACAACAGCTCTGCGGGGAAGATTCCTGTACTAACTTTGGATGGTTAGTACAGCCGCTCCAACCAGAACTGTCAGTTTTTTTTTTCGTTCAACCCAAAAAAAAACTAGTAGTGTGTACCAGGCATTAGTCTGACTATACACTGATAGGTTGTTTGCCAAACAGGTTTCTCCATCTATGCTGACAGCGTTATATAGTTACATAGTAGGTGAGGTTGAATAAAGACAATAGTCCATCCAGTTCAACCTGTGTAGGTGTGTGTGGATCCAATCATCTCACATACCCCTAAATGTTATGATCCTTGAGATGTACATACAAGACAAGAGTCTTTTAAAAATAGCCATACTCCCCGCAGTTACTACCATTTGTGGTAGAGAATTCCACAATCTTGTAGCCCTAACTGTAAAAAAACCCCTGAGCAGCCTAAAGTTAAATCTCTTCTCCTCTAATTGCATTGTATGGCCTCGTGTCCTCATGCATTCGTTGCGACTGAACTTTTTTTTCTATGCTGAGATTACCATTGAGGTACTTGTATATTGCTATCATGTCCCCTCTCAGGCGTCTTCTTTCCAGGGAGAATAAATCAAGGGCTTGTAAGCACTCTTCATAATGAAGGTCCTCCAATCCCCTAATCAGTTTAGTTGCTCTCCTCTGGACTCTCTCCAGCTCCAACACATCCTTTCTGAGGACTGGCGACCAGAACTGGACAGAATATTATTATTATACAGGATTTATATAGCGCCAACAGTTTGCGCAGCGCTTAACAAAATGAAGGCAGAAATTACAGTTACAACACAATTTGGAACAAGAGGAATCAGAGGGCCCTCCTCGTTAGAGCTTACAATCAAAAAGGGAGGGTCAATTGATACAAAAGGTAAAAGGTGTGGGGGATGAGCTGATGGAGAAAGTGAAACAGTGTATTAGTTAGTAGTCGGATAGGCAATACTCCAGATGTGGTCGGACCAGTGATTTATAAAGTGGTAGGATTATAGATTTATCTCTGGAATACATCCCCTTCCTTATGCAAGCTATCCCACCTTCTGGGCTATTATATTCTAATAGCTGGCTGGCTTATTGGATGAAGCCCCTGTTCGAAATTCCACTTGGGTTCTTACATTTTTCAAACAAAGTATAACGGGCAACAGGGCCACCCACAAAATGAATTTCATGCGGTTAATCAAGAACTAGCTAAAAATCACTCAGTGTATGGCCAGCTAAAGGTTATCTGTATATGCATAGATTTCTTTTGTTCAACTCAGGATAGAATTTGGAAAGATTCCTCCATTAACGCTAAACAGCACAGATGCGGCAATTTCCGCTACCGGCTATTGTATGCAGACAGCTACAGCACTCCTGGCTACCTAAATACCCTAACATCTGATACGATGAAGTCACTGTTTGGCCAACAATTTTACACCCAGATCCTTATATTTTTTAATCAAAAGTCTAAGCTTGTTGAGACAGGTGGTGCCAACATGGCCACCCACAGCTTGAATGTAGTGGCCGATTCACAGAAATGGTCTGAACTTTGAGCCATGTATGGCCAGCTTAAATTTGATAGATTATATATATATTATATATGAAGCCAGTCCATCGGCCCTTTAAGGGTGGCTGTCTCATGGGAGGGGAGGGCAGTGCATTTTTGGGAGGACAGGGCAAGAGAAGATGAGAACTGTCATTGGCTGCCATTGCATCTGGAAACCTTATGCACCAGAGGGGATGGGGAGAACTGGAGCAGGGGCTGCTGGGAACGGTAGTCCCCAGAGTCACTTAGACCAGATACACTAAGGGGGATTAGAATACATCTAGGAGCTAGGTGGAAGAGACAGTGCACTGTGGGGACACAGGCTATTGGTGAGATGGGTCTGTGCTTAACAGTGCTAAGGAGGGGGAGACTGTCTGAATTGGACAGAGGAATACCACAAAGTCTACTGGACAGCTGTTGCATGGGATCTGCACTGGGTGAAGAGAGTCAAAAAGCCATGTTGAGCCTGAGCTACACCAGCCTAAGGTGAGTACTAGGATTTGTACATCACAAGGCTGCAGTAAGTGCAGAGCAGTTGAGAGACCTCTGCTGCTGCTGTGACCTGGCTGGGCTTTTTGAGTGGGACTTGGTTCTTGAGAGCCATGCTAAGAGTTGCATCAGAAGGACTGAGAGAGCTACCAGGAAGTTGGGCCTGCATGCCACATGCTGGTTCTGGTGAGAGACTGCAGCTGATGCAGGGAGAGACTGAGGCTGAACTAGTGAGACACTGCAGCTGTATTCTGGGGAAAGTCTTCAGCTGTGTTCCAGAGTCGCAGCATTCCTGACCTTCTGGAGAACAATCGTCTACTGCTGCTGGCAGCAGGCTCGAGAGGAGGACATTTCTCTGGACTTCATAAAACTGACGAATGCCAAATGCCCAATTACTATGGTTAAAGACCTCTTAGGCGGTTGACTTTTCATATTTTCCCATTCTGTGAAACAGGCTCCCTATTTGGGATTGCCTGGAACCACTTTTTTTGGGGAGTAATCCAGTTTCCATTTTGGATTACAAAGACTCTGCTAAGAGCGCTCCACCCAAAGAGTATGGCCCCAATGCCGGCATGACTGGGTGTAAGTTCTACTAGCCAATAGGGTAGTTCGGGGCTTTGTTTACCTTAATTAGTTCCATTGTATTATTTTGTTTCCATGGTATTGTGTAGTATTGAGATTGCTGTGTGGTTTTATGCTGCTGTTGTGTTGTTAATCAGTGTTCCTTCAACAGGATTTTTACATTTTAATAAAAACATTTTGGCATGGCAAGGTGAGCTGGTGAGTTTTGGGTCAGTCCTGGGAGGGTAATCACTGAAGAAGGACAGAAGAACCCATTAAACATAGTGGATCCGGGGGGTGAGAGCTACAGTACATAAATTCATCAACATTTTCTTTAAAGTTGTTCCTGCCGTTAACCTGAAAACAACAGATAGATGTAACACTGCATGCCACTAAATAAACAAATTCCATGCACATGTATATGATTATTTAGTGAACATATATTTTATTTATTACATTTCCTGGTTTTCCACCATCATGGGTGCCTTCCAGCTTTCCCCTGGGAAGGCTACATTACCAATGCCTTCCAGTGTCTAAAATGAAAACTCTCATTCGTGGGATCTCGGAGGGAAAGACTTTTTTTTCCAATGGTGACTCTGCTCATATAGCAAATACACGAGGTCTGGTGCTGCCATCATCAGTGGGCTGTCAAAGAAAATGTGAAAGAAGAAACCAACCACCGATGCCATCTACTTTCAAAGTGGGAGCGTGGGTTCCGATGAGCAGGTGGAATGAAGTATTAGGATATGGGCGACTGAGAACAGGAACTAGCAATATTAATAAGATATATGTATTTTACAATTCTTATTTCATTAATGGTGGTAGTTTCATGTAGGGAGGAAGGTCCTCTTTAAGGCAGAACTCCAGTCAAAAAGCAGGCTGTGTAGAGGTGCCTGGATCAAACAACTCGCTGAACAGAATAACAAATTGCTGCACGGTAATCTTTGTGAATATAGTGTATACGGGAACTAATGACTTGGATTTACCTACATAGATTGTATTATATTCATCTATTAATCAGAAATAATCAAATTTAAATTAATTAAGATGCACTGCTCACACAACTCCATGAACTCTTTATACAGGATTCCTGAGGTCTGTTCTGTGTTTGCTAGAAAATAACTAACTTTCATACAAAACCGTCAGTGCCAGGCTGCGTTCGCCCCCACAAAAACCCTGGAATCCTACCCTGGTACCCATAAGTATCCATGTTCTCCTCAATGGGTGCTGTAATAACAATTTCCACTTACTGTGCCCCCTGCTGGCACTGTGTGTTATTACAGCATTCCAATAAAATTCAGTTATTTTTATTGCCACTCCATTTCAATCGCAGGAGTTTAGTGTGCAATCTAATGTATGCCTTTGTAGAACAGGATTCTATTTTTGCTTTCCAAGTTTACACGCCTGTATGATACCATACAGACTATACCCAAACTGTACTATATACGGGTGAACGCTAGCTTGTACAGCACCAGGGTTTGTTGTTAATGTTATGTTAGAATTTGTTTGTTGGAGGAATCCTAATGCCAGTGGAATGTACAATTTGATGTTTTTTATGTAATTTCTTTAGATGGCAAACACTACAATGAGAAACGATGTGGTAGCAAAACAATTTATAATGCCAACCACATATGGTGTGGGGGGGGGGGGGGTCTCCTTGAATTAAAATTTGCTTAAATGGTATTATTTATAATCATTTTGTACAAGCTGCCTGTGTTTAACTATGATGATTGATAAAACAAGCACCACAAACGTGTTATCCAACATCTCTGTACTTTATTACTTTGATGATGATAATGGATAATGATAAGGCCCCTTTCACACTTGTGCGACCTGAAAGTCACACAACTTTGCTGTGATTTTTTTGCCACGACTTAGCTGCAATTTAGACGTGACTTTGACTGGACTTGAATCAATGCCTGTGTAATCTTGGAGTCTATGGACCTCAAGTCGCATCAAAGCAGGGACTTTGAAGTTGCTGCAACTTGAAGTCGCACAGATATGAACGGTACTCATTGGAAATCATGGGGTACGACTTGTCATGCAACTTTGCAGTCCCAAGTCGCAGGACAAGTCGCACAAGTGTGAAAGGGGCCTAAAGAAGAAAAAGAAGAAGGAAAGGTACATACAGTAGAAGGAGGAAATACACTGTAAAAATTGAACTATGTTTAGTATAGCAAGGTGTGGCTGTAACGTGAAAAAACGCCTTATCTGAAAACATACGGTATCATGAATGATCTGTTTACACCCAGATCTTAACTCTGTTCCTGTAAATATTCACATTGCATAGATTTGTGATGCATGGTACAAATGATAACTAGCAGATTGCTATGAGTTCTGTTGTTTTTCCCAGAACACCATTATGAAGCTGAGAATAAAGCTGTGCATATACGGGCCCTGTTTGATAGTACACTAATAAAGATGCCCAAGATTAATTTACTATTATAGAAATTAGAGAAATAAGACTCAATCAAATTTTCAATTTAAAAAATGTAATAAATTCCGGGTGCTTCAAAACAAAATGTGTTTACAGTCTTACAGTTAGTTTTCTTTAGAAAGCAGGCTATTCACGAAATGTTGAACCCAATTCTTTTTTCGGTCTGCACAGTTAGGGCTCATTCAAACAGGCAACCTGGGGGTGGTAAAAGCTGGAGGTTGAGCAGCGGTTTACCCTTTTCCTCTCTGGCCACCTAAACATAGAAGGGCTGTGAACTGCAAAAATTAAACATGACCCATTCAAGTCATGACCCAGTCATTACCATGCTGCAACCTACTGCAACCTTGCGTGGTTTCAGTGTGGTGGCTTGGTATGTTGATAAGGTGACATATCACCTCCTCACCGCTTGTCAAACACCCTCTGAGTAGGGAGTTTTCACCTAGACATCCTGGTATGCCAGTACTTTGAGGGTCAGACACCAGAGGCTGCTGCAAGGGCTGTGACTGCTCATAAAGTGCCTAAGATTAGCTGGCTGTCCCCTCTACTTCCAGCATTACTGAAGGTTGCTTCTGAAGGACTAAATGCTATTGGAACAGAACATTGCTTTAGAATTTGTCCTCTGATACCTGCGTGTGTTTTTGGAGTTTTCTGCACCCTCATCCCTCTACCCACCTGTATTCTGCAATAAATCTCCCAACAGACACCCCTAGACTGAGCCTGACTTTTGTCGGTGTGCTGTGGACCTGGTACCTGGGCTGGCAACCTCAGGACAGGAAAGGGAGACCAGGATAATTCCAGCAGACCCTCAGGGGGTAAGCACTAGTCCAAGCCACGGGTAGGCAGTCTTTGAGAGGTGGAGATCTACCTAACAACATGAAAGGGATCAAAGATCACCAGGGTGTGGTGCCCTTTTTTATTATACAAAATAAATAAATTAATTACCAAGGCCCCAAAAAAATTGAAATAAAGACAGCATAAAGAAAATTTACATATATTAAAACAAATGTCACGGTAAAAATACGTATAAACTTAGCCAAGTTTAAAATTTAGCTTTAGTGAGAAACTTGGCATTCACTTTCATTCACAATTTTTTTAATGTCTGGAGTTTAAATGGTCACCCCAACAAGTCCAATGCAGAAGTCCATCATGGAGGCAGACAACTGGTACTGTAGGCTGACTTGCTTGTCTAGTTTTAGGCCTGATGACCTTGTCTGAGATCTGGCCCTACTGGCCGGGCTGAGTTCTGGTCAGTGTCAGTGGTAAGTAAGGCAGAATATAAGGGACAGGCCTTACAGACAGCTAAAAAGATAATTGGGTCTCGTTGCTTGCTTTGCCAAGTAGCATTGGCCCTGGTGCTATGCAGGCACCATCAGGTCAATTAGCAGCTCAAGGAACCTCTCGAGGGACGTTATGGCTCCAGCCTCCATGGAAACCTGGCTGAGAATGGTTGCTTTAGGGTAGCAGAATAAGCACATGAGCTTCTTTGAACTATTCATAAAGTATTGTGCTGCCATCTAGTGACAATGGTATATAAAAATAGTGTAAATGTATAATCACTGAAAATATGTAACTGTGGCTTATTATGGTGTGGTCTCCAAACTGTGGCCTTTGGGCCGGATGTGGCCATTTGCTTGCCTTTTTTCCAGGCCTTAGAGCACTATTCCTCTCATTGATACAAAACATTATTCCTCCTACTAACATCAACAGTTGAGCACTATTCCTTCCACTGACACCAACAAGGAAGCACTATTCCTCCCATTGACACAAACAATGGGGCACTATTCCTCCCACTGACACCAACATTGGAGTACTATTCCTCCCACTGACACCAACGATGGAGCACTATCCCTCCCACTGACATTTATAATGGGGCGTTATCTCTTTCACTGTCACCAACGACTTGGCACTATTCTTCCCACTGACACTATGAATTGGGCCCTATACCTCTCACTGACACCAACAATGGATTACTATTCCTCCCACTGACACCAACGATGAAGCACTATCCATCCAACTGACATTTATAATTGGGCATTATCCCTTCCACTGTCACCAACGACTTGGCTATATTCTTCCCTCTGACACCAGGAATCGGGCCCTATACCTCCCACTGACACCAATGATGAACCTATTCCTTCCACTGATACCAATGATGGGGAACTATTCCTTCCACTGATACCAATGATGGAGCACTATTCTTCCTTCTGACCACAGGTGCTATGTATTTTTTTACTTCCACTGACCACAAAGCCTGAGGCATTTTCTACACCCACTGGCCATAGTCTTACCCTCCTAAAGTCTCAAGGACAGTAAAATGGCCCTTTGTTTAGAAAGTTTAGAGACCCCTGGTGTAGACCCTTTGAAGTACCCATATGTAGCACCCTCCTAGGTAGGTGCTAGAAGAGAGAATATCGTTTTTGGATATTTCTGCTTACCAGAGAAATTGCCAGGTAAATTTGTATTGCTCTCTGCCTACCAGAGAGCAGGATCTGTTAGTGAGGTCTGCTCATGTGCTACCTGGAGGGTGTAATCCCTTAGTTCACAGAGGCACCTTGCTAAAGGACACTTTGTGAAGATCTTTTGGGCCATGGGCATTACTGCTGCTAAAAGAAGTACTGAGAAAGGACACATTGCAAAGATATTTTATTTAAAGCACACTTTGCAAAGATTCCTTTGGGCCAGTGGGCCAGAGTGATGTTGGAAGAAACGTTGTGCAAGTTGCTACCTTGTGAGAGAAGAGTAGTGACTCATTGTCTCTTCAGAGAGATGGGTGCCAAAATGAAGGATCCCTTAAAGAGTACTTACAGACACTCAAAAGTAGGCAAAGCTGGTCACTGGGAGGGACTGTGCCTATTACTATTCCTATGGTTCCCAAATTGAACAAGTACAGAAATGTTTAGTTAGTTAGATTGGCAGGTTGTTCTGTTTGTCTATTACAGAAACATAACAGGACGACAAGTCAAGCGTGCCCCTAGGAGGCCGGATGCATCAGATGTCTCTACAGGAAAGCTAGCATTAGAGATTTTCAGGTGAGAAGGTCGCCTCTGCGGAGAGGGCAGTCTCACTGTGAGTATATAGGATGCAAAGTTACTACATGCTCACCCTTTTCCTTTGCAGGCTTGCAGAGGATCTTCATGTCTTTGAGAGGTTGCCTATTGCCTATTTTGTGTATATATGTACAAATGTTATTTGTAGGATAGTTAGTCAGGATGTTTACCCTTCTCCTGTCAGACAGATTTTTGTTTGGCAGAGGGTGCAAAGGCGTCGTAGTGTGTGTCCCAGCTTGACGTGTTTCATCATCAAAGTGACGTCAAAGGCATCGCAGTGTGCGTCCCAACTTGATGCGTTTCATTATCAACGTGACATCTTCAGCTTCTGAAGACGTCATGTTGATGACGAAATGCGTCATACTGGCACGCATGCTACGACGCCTTTGGCTGTAGGTAGAACGCACGCCGATACCTGGCGGGTCGGCTCGTATCCCTCCCATTGTATTGTGCGGAGTCTGCACAGGAGTCTCTTTTTTAAAATCTTTACAAACAGCCCTATTCAGGGGCTTATAATAAAGGCTATTTTACCATTTTACGCTATGAAGAGTTTGCTCTCTGTTTTTGTTTCCTTTTTCCTGGATTCAACTGGGAACTCTTCATCATCTGGAGGAAGGTGAATTGGAGGATCGGCTGGAGATTACATCCTGGTCAAGGAGACCACCAAAGCTTTATTTGATCCTCTTGCCATATGGTGAGAAGGATCAACAATGTCTGGTGAGCAGGGATTTTTACACTCAATATTCACGGAGGGTGTCACTATCCCTGCCAATAGAATTCCCTTTCGGGACACATCTGGCCATTGTGGCAGGAATATTTTTTCGTTTTATTTTGGAATCTATGGAGGATTTATGTTGGAACTGTTGTTACTGGACTCTAATTTAAGCTTTTTGTGCACTGGGTTACAGGGGTCACATAATCATTTTTTCTTTCTTCTTTTGTTGTTGCACAAGCATTCACATTGCATATTTTTATTTCTTCACATTGAATATTATTTCTACACTGTTCATTTCAGTGTTAATTTCGTCGACTAAAACCGACTAAAACGTTTTCGTCGACTAAATGAACACAATTTTAGTCGACTAAAATACGACTAAAACTAAAATGGCATTTTAGTCTTAAGACTAAAATACGACTAAAACTAAAATGGCATTTTAGTCATAAGACTATAACTAAAACTAAATTGAAATTTGCTGCCAAAATTAGCACTGGTGTAGTGCTGTGCTAGTGCATGCTCAAAGCTTAATACCATAAATAATAACATATTCGATTTTTCACTCCAGGACCAGCAGTAGTATATAATGAGTTTGGAAATTGTAGAGAAATGCTTAAATAATGCATTACAAATTACAATTGAACTACACCCATTCGATTATAGATGACTAAAATTAGTTTTAGTTGACTAAAATGTAAGATGTTTTAGTCGACTAAAATGTACTGGAGTTTTAGTCGACTAAATATGACTAAAACTAAAACACTTGCAGAAGACTAAAATGGGACTAAAACTAAAATTCCATTTTAGTCCTAAGACTAAGACTAAAACTAAATTGAAATTTGCTGCCAAAATTAACACTGGTTCATTTGTGATTTTGTGGAGGGTTTTTTGTTTATTTTATAGAGCTAGCGCTGTTTATCGCATAGAGTGTATCACTCTTGCGACTTTTTATTTTTATAGTTTAACTATTAGGTTTGTAACAGCAGCTGCCAAATTATTCACAACACATTTAATTAAACCTAATTGTTTCATTGGCACAGACAGTGGGCTCACAGATATCACATTGTAAATTTCTGTACAGGTATTTTTGTAGGGGAAGATGCCCGGGGCCAGTGAGGACATGGCTCAGTTTGGAGGAGGGTGGATGTAGCCCCCTCCTAGGTAGGTGCTAGAAGAGAGAATATTGTTTTTGTGTCTTACCAGAAAGATTGCCAGGTAAATTTATATTGCTCTCTGTCTACCAGAGGAGCAGAATCTGTTAGTGAGGTCTGCTCATTGGGCTGAGGTGCAGCTAAGCTTGTCTGAAGTGTTTTACACGACTCAAATAGGCATATTGGACAGTGGGAGAAAACCTGACAAATGAGTGCACAGGCATTTAGTACAGCCCTGGTGATTGGCAGAGGAAAGTGCCTAGGTGCATGCTGGGATACTGTATAAATGGCAAGGGCACACGTGCTTGGGGTCTTTCAGCTGGAGAGTGGGGTCCCGGAGGGAGGAACGGCTGCCCTTCCTCTGTAGAAGCTGCCATGCAGCCACAGGTGGTCAACCTGAGGGCCTGAGAGTCAGAGAGAAGCTGAACCCAGAAGTCCTGCAGAGCTGACTGGAAGGGAGACATTGGAAAGGATCTGATTCTGCCTACAGTGAGTACAGATCTGTGTGGTGGGGCCTGTCTGATCAGAGCCACCCCCTCTGCTAGAAGAGTCAGTGGACAGGTATCAGTCAAGGGGATGCTAGAGAGTATCCTGAAGATAATGAAGTTGCATCAAGTCTGCTGCTAGAGGAAGCAAGAGGACTTAATTCTTCCATACAAGTGGTAGTATGCTCAAAGCAGTGTGTCTGCCTCCACAAATAACCTGGTAAGGCCAAGTGAGAGTTGTCCTAATCCACTGTGAATAGTTCAAGTTGGAGCATCCCACTATTCCCTTCTCCAATCCAAATTCCACAATAAATACTAAAAAACAAAATCCTTTGGATTGTTTATTGAGTAACGAGCAACTGGGAGTAAGGATGGATGAGTGAAATGTCCCCTAGTGACTGTCTGCAGATAATCAGAGGAGACCCAAGAAGTCATCACACAGGAAGCCCTACGGGGACAGTGCTACACATACAATATGGCCCCTTCATGTGGCCCCTGTCAGATAGCAAAAACCAGCGGCCAAGGCATTTGCCTCAGCTACCTGCCCATACACATTGATATGAAGCTGTGCTGAGGACATTTGGACTCACCATGAATCACAAGTTAGCTGCCAGGCCCACGTTAAAGATGCCTAAAGGTGAGTTGGCCCAATGGAACCAAAGAACTTTCTCCTACCGAAGCTTCTGTTTGTATTCATGGGTGCCATAAGAAGGCAGCCCACTTTTTTCCGCATATCTTATAATGATGGCCACAAATGAGGCATCAAAAACAGTTTTGTGAAACAAATCTGTGAACACCCTACTGATAAATGTAAAATTCAAGACTTGGCTGGGTGTAAGAAGATGTCCACCTCTGCTTCGTGTTCTGTCACATTAGGAAACCTATTAGAATCTTATAGGTAGTGGTATTCTGAACACAGGCACTTGCAGTTTACAACTTTCAATACTGCTGGCTCCTGCTCTCTCAGTGCTGCTTCCCTAAACTTCCTGTCTTCACAAGAAAGTGTTGAGAGCTGAACTCAGCTACTTTGTAAAATCTGCAGGCTTACTAAGGATTAAAGAGGTTGCAAACCCGATTTTTTTTTTTTACACCTTGAAAGAGAAACACATAATGAGCTAGTACTAGCTCATTATGAAATACTTACCTCAGAATGAGCCGCCGTGCCACCCGCTTACTTGTATGACGGATGAAATGTTCAGTCACCCGTCTTCCGGGATCGCGGCATCCGGCCATCTGATTGGCCGGAGCCTCGGTGACGTCACTCCCGTGCACGCGCGCGGGAGCCAACGGTCACGGCACGGGGCTCTGAAGGAACGGCACCAGCGGCCGTTCCTTCAGAGCGCATGCGCCAGTGACGTCACTGGCTGCATGTAAGGTAAATATCTCCTAAACGGTACATGTTTAGGAGATATTTACAGTACCTATAGGTAAGCCTTATCATAGGATCACCTATAGGTACAACTTGCAGAGGAGGGTTTACTTCCTCTTTAATCCAATGAAGTGCATGCCATCTCGTGGACTTATATCTTTAGTTTACATTTTATATACTGTATCATTATTCTTCTGGTGCTCTGACAATGGACCTTCTGGTCTTAGCTCCAACAGCTGCAGAGTCATATGCAGCCGCTGTGCCAGGCCCAACCCTCCTCCTGTTCAATCACAGAGTGCTTTGTATTATGTGAACCCATACACAAAATACAAAGCCTTCTGTGAATGAACAGCATGGAGGAGGTGTGGGCAGAGTTGCTATATATAAGAAAACAGTCACATTACAGGAGTGGAGTGATAGCTGTAACTCAGTAAAACTGTAGGTTGGAAATAACAGAAATAAGTCCAGAAGATTGCATGCACCTCATTGAGCTCAAGCCCCGTACACATAATGAGAAAATTGGGGGAGTGAGCAGCCGGCTTTCCTCACTGTTTCACAGAAAGTCAGAACTGAGGATATAAATAATCTTTTGAAATTCTTGTACAACAAAGGTTTTTTTTGTTATTTGTAGTTTCTGATCATGCGCAGTCTTTCGTATCTGATATTTATCTTACGACAACGGTACACATGAAACAAAAATCATTTGTTCTGTTCCCATACGAGAAACATTTTGGAGTTTGTCCCTTCGGAAATCTTTGTTCGGAAGGCTAGAATCGCCTGTCGAAAGTTGTGTCCTCGGGCGATGGAGGAGCAGGGGAATGCCTTACCATTCTAGGCTATAGGGCTGTGTGTTTCTATTGATGCACACAATGTAGAATGACACAACTCTAGTCTCTAAATACAAGGGCGGCTGCATAGAATGCTGCAGGGGAAGGGAATCATCCTGAAGCAGGAAACCTAAAGCAGAGGTCATGGCACAAGCATTAAAATATGAAAGGATAAAGCAGAAAGCAGCGCCTACTAAGTGTAGCATGTACAGGATTAAAATATAAAGAAGCTTCATTCTCAATAAGTGATAAAATCAGCTACTGAAAGTGCTAAAAAAACTGAGGGTTTAATATTATTTTATTGCTCCTTTCTGTACAGAGCACCAAGGTAACTGTACTGAGCTAATGTAAAATTACAATAATAATAATTTGTAAATAATTAAATGTCGGTGGGATATTTTGGGATTCCCATTATTAATTCTTCTGTAATTAGACAGACATCTGTCAGTTTAACTTTTTAATATGGTTGGGAAAAGTTTTTTTATTAATAATATTTGACGACATGCAAACACTTTGAAATATAAAAGTAGTTTGTTGCCATCTAGTGGCCACATAGGGGGATGGGTTTCTTTTAAGCACATACACTATATTGTCAAAAGTATTGGGACACCTGCCTTTACACGCACATGAACTTTAATGCCATCCCAGTCTTAAGCTGGATACTAACTATACAATTTTCTTTAGATTTTTTCCTTTAGATTTACCAAAACCATAAAATATGAGGTCAAATCCAAATATAACAGCTTCAGCTCTTCTGGGAAGGCTGTCCATAAGGTTTAGGAGTGTGTCTATGGGAATGTTTGACCATTCTTCCAGAAGCACATTTGTGAGGTCAGGCACTGATGTTGGGACTGTATTGGACAGGTGATGAGCAGTGCCTGGTTTTCTCCACACATACCGCTTAGAATTAAGGCCAAAAAGTTCTATTTTGGTCTCATCATCTTGGAGTCCTTCAGGTGTTTTTTTAGCAAACTCCATGCGGGCTTTCATGAGTCTTACACTGAGGAGAGGCTTCCGTCGGGCCACTCTGCCATAAAGCCCCGACTGGTGGAGGGCTGCAGTGATGGTTGACTTTCTACAACTTTCTCCCATCTCCTGACTGCATCTCTGGAGCTCAGCCACAGTGATCTTTGGGTTCTTCTTTACCTCTCTCACCAAGGCTCTTCTCCCCCGATAGCTCAGTTTGGCCGGACGGCCAGCTCTAGGAAGGGTTCTGGTCGTCCCAAACGTCTTCCATTTGAGGATTATGGAGGCCACTGTGCTCTTAGGAACCTTAAGTGCAGCAGAAATCTTTTTGTAACCTTGGCCAGATCTGTGCCTTGCCACAATTCTGTCTCTGAGCTCTTCAGGCAGTTCCTTTGACCTCATGATTCTCATTTGCCCTGACATGCATTGTGATCTGGAAGGTCTTATATAGACAGGTGTGTGGCTTTCCTAATCAAGTCCAATCAGTATAATCAAACACAGCTGGACTCAAATGAAGGTGTAGAACCATCTCAAGGATGGTCAGAAGAAATGGAAAGCACCTGAGTTAAATATATGAGTGTCACAGCAAAGGGTCTGAATACTTAGGACCATGTGATATTTCAGTTTTTCTTTTTTAATAAATCTGCAACAATGTCAACAATTCTGTGTTTTTCTGTCAGTATGGGGTGCTATGTGTACATTCACGAGGAAGAAGAATGAACTTAAATGATTTTAGCAAATGGCTGCAATATAACAAAGAGTGAAAAAATTTAAGGGGGTCTGAATACTTTCCGTACCCACTGTATCTCCACCTGGTCC
This sequence comes from Pelophylax lessonae, assembly GCF_965119305.1. Taxonomy (NCBI): domain Eukaryota; kingdom Metazoa; phylum Chordata; class Amphibia; order Anura; family Ranidae; genus Pelophylax; species Pelophylax lessonae. Next base: position 476,245,225 of record NC_138772.1, read on the forward strand.
AATCAGAGAACACATTACATTAGTTGATAAAATGCAAAGTGCTCTTTGAATAAATGCCTGTGATGAGTGAGCGACCTCTTGTGTTCACAATGCAGGAGGGCAGCTGTCTGCCATGGGACCTGGAAGCTAGTGGGGATCCCTGGAGTAGAAAGTTAAATTACAGTGATTGCCAGCTACTACAGAAATCCCTCAGGTATGGCACATGCATGTTTTCATTGGTCCAAGCTGAACTAATGTAACTATGTAAAAACTGCCACATCTAAACTTCAGATTTACACTTGTCATTGGGGGATTTAAAACCTTGCAGCTCAACTGCCCCCCCCCCCCCCCTTTAGCTGGAACGGCAGCAGTCAGGGGTGTGCATATGACATGACCTCAGCAGGAATTATACCTTCTTTTGCATTTGGTGAGCACTACTGCCCGCCAAATATGACCCATTCACACAATACACACAGTTGTGGCACGGTAGTGGAGCATTTAGGGGGCGAGGAAGCACTGCCTGTCAAATGTTCTCAGAAGAAAGATCAAAATGTGGATCGCTCCTCAGAGAGCAATGCTAATGTAAACTAGCCCTAAAAACTTGATCAGAAAATGGCTGTGTCTGTAGGTTGCATCCAATCTGTTGACACCTTGGATCAGCTATTCTCAGGAAAAGAACTGATCATCCAAGATGTTCCCCAGAGATAAGGCTGCACAGGTTATAAACATGCACGCTCAGCTCATATTTTCCATACCAGACATGCAGCAGTGGGTTCACCTTGATCATTCCTATTCCTAATGTCTCTGCTGTGTCCGCTGTATTTATGCATGACTTTGCCAGCATTGTCATATCTACGGGTGACCTCAGGCCATGCAGGCTCACCCAATTGGCAGGGAGTTTTTTATGAATAGGTTAAGTTTATAAGCACACTTTTTCTCTTCTGACACAATAAAACTTCTTGGGTCACCAAGGGTTCTATTACCCGTGAGCAAGATAAACTATGAGACTGAACGCAGTAGCAGGTGGCTGACAGCACAGAATTTCCACGCACTGTATATATATATATATCAGTGGCGGCTGGTGCTCAAAATTTTTGGGGGGGCGCAAAAGAAAAATGTAATTGGTATTGCTTCGCGCCAAAAAACGCAGTAAAAAAATTGCGTGACTTTGAAGCTGTGCCCCCTTCAATGCAATGAACACTGTGCTGTGCCCCCTTCAATGCAATGAACACTGTGCTGTGCCCCCTTCAATGCAATAAACACTGTGCTGTGCCCCCACAATGCAGAGTTCAGCGTGTATGCCCCTTTCAATTCAGAGCGCCACAGCATTGTCCCCAATCACTGCAGAGCGCCACAGCATTGTCCCCAATGATTGCAGAGTGCCCACAGCATTGTCCCCCAATGATTGCAGAGTGCCACAGCATTGTACCCCAATGATTGCAGAGTGCCACAGAATTGTACCCCAATGATTGCAGAGTGCCCACAGCATTGTACCCCAATAAATGCAGAGTGCCCACAGCATTGTACCCCAATGATTGCAGAGTGCCCACAGCATTGTACCCCAATGATTGCAGAGTGCCACAGAATTGTACCCCAATGATTACAGAGTGCCACAGAATTGTACCCCAATGATTGCAGAGTGCCACAGCATTGTACCCCAATGATTGCAGAGTGCCACAGAATTGTACCCCAATGATTGCAGAGTGCCACAGCATCGTACCCCAATGATTGCAGAGCGCCCACAGCATTGTACCCCAATAAATGCAGAGTGCCCACAGCATTGTACCCCAATGATTGCAGAGTGCCCACAGCATTGTACCCCAATAAATGCAGAGTGCCCACAGCATTGTACCCCAATAAATGCAGAGCGCCACAGCATTGTACCCCAATAAATACAGAGCGCCTCAGCATTGTACCCCAATAAATGCAGAGCGCCACAGAATTGTACCCCAATGATTGCAGAGTGCCACAGAATTGTACCCCAATGATTGCAGAGTGCCACAGAATTGTACCCCAATTATTGCAGAGTGCCACAGCATTGTACCCCAATGATTGCAGAGCGCCACAGCATTGTACCCCAATAAATGCAGAGTGCCCACAGCATTGTACCCCAATGATTGCAGAGTGCCACAGCATTGTACCCCAATAAATGCAGAGTGCCCACAGCATTGTACCCCAATGATTGCAGAGTGCCCACAGCATTGTACCCCAATAAATGCAGAGTGCCCACAGCATTGTACCCCAATAAATACAGAGCGCCTCAGCATTGTACCCCAATAAATGCAGAGCGCCACAGAATTGTACCCCAATGATTGCAGAGTGCCACAGAATTGTACCCCAATGATTGCAGAGTGCCACAGAATTGTACACCAATGATTGCAGAGTGCCACAGCATTGTACCCCACTAAATGCAGAGTGCCCTCAGCATTGTACCCCAATAAATGCAGAGCACCACTGCATTGTACCCCAATAAATACAGAGCGCCTCAGCATTGTACCCCAATAAATGCAGAGCACCACAGAATTGTACCCCAATGATTGCAGAGTGCCACAGAATTGTACCCCAATGATTGCAGAGTGCCACAGAATTGTACCCCAATTATTGCAGAGTGCCACAGCATTGTACCCCAATGATTGCAGAGCGCCACAGCATTGTACCCCAATAAATGCAGAGTGCCCACAGCATTGTACCCCAATGATTGCAGAGTGCCACAGCATTGTATCCCAATAAATGCAGAGCGCCACAGCATTGTACCCCAATAAATGCAGAGTGCCCACAGCATTGTCCCCCAATAAATGCAGAGTGCCCACAGCATTGTCCCCCAATAAATGCAGAATGCCCACAGTATTGTCCCCCAATCAATGCAGAGTGCCCACAGCATTGTACCCCAATAAATGCAGAGTGCCCACAGCATTGTCCCCCAATCAATGCAGAGTGCCCACAGCATTGTACCCCAATAAATGCAGAGTGCCACAGCAATGTACCCCAATAAATGCAGAGTGCCACAGCAATGTACCCCAATAAATGCAGAGTGCCCACAGCATTGTCCCCCAATCAATGCAGAGTGCAGCGTGCGTGCTCCCTTCAATTTAATACACTTACCTGGCGGCGGCGGCGGGTTCTTCCCTCCTCGATCCAGTCCGTCCTCTCTGCGGCGGCGGTGGCGGGAAGGAGAGTGGCTTCTCCCTCGTCCTCCGAGCGGCGGTGACGGTGAGTGACTGACTCACGCACCGGCACCGCCCCCATTGTGACGTCAGGGATCGGATGTCCTGGATGATGATTGGTCCAGGCTGGAGACTGGACCAATCACAGCCAGGATATCCGAAAATGGGGGTGTCCAATCGCAAGGACTTGCGATCGGGTTACGCCCCCAGAAGGCTGCCGATCTGGGACGTAAACCCCCCCCCCCCCCCCCTAGCCACCACTTCCATTACAAAGGCCGGCGAACCCAATTTTTTTTTTTAAAAAACTTTATTTGTTCGCTGTCATTTTTTTTTCCTTTTTTTTAGGGGTAGGGGGGCGGCGCCCTGGCGCCCGCTATGCACGGGCCGCCACTGATATATATATATATATATATATATATATATGTACACACATACTATATTACTAAAAGTATTGGGACACCTGCCTTTACACGCACATGAACTTTAATAGCATCCCAGTCTTAGTCTGTGGGGTTCAAGACTGAGTTGGTTCTCCCTTTGCAGCTATAACAGATTCATCTCTTCTGGGAAGACTGTCCACAAGGTTTAGGGGTGTGTCTATGGGAATGTTTGACCATTCTTCTAAAAGCACATTTGTGAGGTCAGGCACTAATATTGGAGAGAAGGCCTGGCTCTCAGTTCCGGCTCTAATTCATCCCAAAGGTGTTCTATTGGGTTGAGATCACGACTCTGTGCAGGCCAGTCAAGTTCCTCCACCCCAAACTCCCTCATCCATGTCTTTATGGACCTTACTTTGTGCACTGGTGCACAGTCATGTTGGAACAGTAAGGGACCATCCCGAAATTGTTCCCACATACAGTAGTTGACCAACACCAGCAGATGACATTGCTCCCCAAATCATCACTGACTGTGGAAACTTTGCACTGGACCTCATGCAACTTGTATTCTGTGCCTCCCCACTCTTCCTCTAGACTCTAGGACCTTAATGGTTTAATGACCATGTAAAACTGTGCTTGATTGGCCAGCAAACTCACCTGACCAAAACCCCATAGAGAATCTGTGGGGTATTGTCAAGAGGAAGATGAGGGGCACCAGACTCAACAGTACAATCGAGCTGAAAGTCACTATAAAGGAAACCTGGGCTTCCCTAACACCTCAGCAATGCCACAGGCTGATCGCCTCCATGCCACATGGCATTAATGCCGTAATTCATACAAAAGGAGCCCTGACCAAGTATTGGGTGCATACTATACTGTACATGGACATGCTTTACAGTAAACCAACATTTCTGCATTAAAAAATCCTTTTTTTATTGGTCCTATGTAATATTCACATTTTCTGAGATACTGAATTTTGGGTTTTCACTAGCTGTAAGCCATAATCATCAAAATTAAAAGAAAGAAATGCTTGAAATATATCACTCTGTGTGTAACACATCTATATAAAATATATGAGTTTCACTTTTTGAATTAAATTACTGAAATAATGGGAATTAACTTACTGTAAAATCCATTTCTCTGATGTTCATTGATGGACACAGCTCCTGGTATTCATAACCACCATTGGGGTATACTAAACCCTACAGGAGTAGGACACTAAGCAGAAAAAATTCTGGCTACATCCATGGGCAGTTTCAGGGTGTATACTCCCTCTCTCTGCTATAGCCACTCAATTTTGTAACAAGCAGTGTCAGGAGAATAATACCTCCACAGAGAGGTGGGTGCTATGTCCATCAATGAACATCAGAGAAATAGATTTTACAGTAAGTCAAAAATCCCATTTTCTCTTTCGTTCATTGACAGATACAGCCCTTCATATTCATAAACATTGGGACGTCCCAAAGCAGTGTTAAACATGAGGGGTGGGAACAACCAAAAAATTCCCCAAGGCTAAACATTAGCCAACCAGGCAATAGGGGCTCAACCAAACAACAGAGCCCACCTAAAAAAACAATACACCCTCAAAGAGGATCAGGTCCTCTTAAACAGCAGCCTGCAAAACCTTGCGGCCAAAGGAAGCATCCGCAGATGCCAACACATCCACTTTATAAAACTTTGTAAAAGTGTGCACCGACAACCAGGTGGCCGCCTTGCAAACCTGCGTCACTGAAGCATGATGACGGAAGGGCAAAGAGGCACTAAGCGCCCTAGTAGAGTGCACCTTGACAGGGAAAAAAGGGACCTGACCCCTGAACCATCGTCTGTCTGATCCATCTGGAAATGGTTGCAGAGGAAGCGGACAACCCTTTTGGAGGTCCATCCGTGAGCACCAATAGAGTCTGACTTCCTGAAAGACTCCATAGCTGCCAGGTACACCCTAATTGCCTGGACCACATCCAAGGCATGCAAGGCAATTTCCTTCGGATGATTAGACCTGGGACACAGGGAAGGCAACACAATGTCTTCATTCAAATGAAAGTCAGAGACAACCTTTGGAAGGAACAATGGACAGGAGTGAAGAACCACCTTATCCTTGTGAATCATCAGGTAAGGTGAACGACAGGATAACGCTGCCAGTTCTGACACCCTGCACACAGAAGTGATAGCTACTAAAAAGGCTACCTTCTGGGACAATGTAAGCAGGGGAATCTCCTGAATATTTTCAAAAGGAGGCTTCTGCAGAGCTGAAAGAACCAAATTGAGATCCCAAGGCGGCAACGGACCCAGCACTGGAGGAACCAATGAATGTCGGACACCCTGAAGAAAGGTACGCACCAGGGAGTGTGTGGTCAAAGGTCATTAAAAGAAGACCGCCAAAGCCGACATCTGGCCCTGGATGGTACTCAAGGCCAATTTATGTTCAACCCCCTCGTTGAAGGAAGGTTAAGATCCAAGCCACTGAGAAGGAGCAGGGACGAACCCCAAGAGACTCACACCACCCAATGTACGTCTTCCACATACGAGATCTAGAGGTAGATTTCCTAGCTTTCAACAGGGTAGGAATCACCGACTCAGATAAACCCCTATCCTTCAGCACCTGGCTTTCACTAGCCAAGTGTCAAAGCCAGCGACTGTAAAGCAGGATGGAAGATCGGTCCTTGGGACAGAAGATCCTCCCTGCGTCGGCAACCAGCTGCACCAGAATGGCGTACCAAATCCGGCGAAGCCAGTCCTAAGCTACTAATATGACCGCAATCCCTTCTGCTTCGATCCTGTGTAGAAGTCTGGGCAGAAGCTTGAGAGGCGGGAAGGCGTAAATCGGCCAATACTGACCTCACGGAGCCACCAGTGCGTCTGTGGCGTCTGCCAGAGGATCCCTTGACCGAGCCACAAACCTCTGCACCTCTCTGTTGAGCTGAGACACCAACAGATCCACCTAGGTGGTGCCCCACCAGAGATACTGTAGCTGATGAAACACCGGATGAAGGGACTGCTCCCTGTGGTCCAACGCCTGCTGACTGAGATAATTCGCCTGCCAATTTTCCACCCCGGGAATGTGTACGGTGGTGTGGGCTGGAAGGAACTGTTCTGCCCACCTTAGAATGCCGGCTACTTCCAGAGCTGCGCCAGGACACTTCTTGTGTCCCCTTGATGATTGAGCTAAGCGACAGCCGTAGCATTGTCCGATTAAATGCACACTGAACAACCCTGAAGACGATCCATCCAATGATCCAGACACAGTCTAATCACTCGGAGTTCCAAGACATTGATCAGTAGTCTGTATTCTTCCAGTGTCCAGATTTTCTGAGCAGAATGCTTGCTGAGGACGCATCTCCAGGCGGATAGGCTGGCATCCGTGGTGACCACTGTCCAATACAAGGGGAGGGAAGATTTTCCCAGCCAAAGCGCCGGAGAACAAAGTCACCATATCAAGGACTCCCTTTTTCCATGACTCAGCCGGATCTAATTTTTCAGAGACTGGGGAGTCTTGTCCCATTTGGTCAGAATCCTCCTTTGCAGGGACCTCGGATGGAACTGTGAAAATGGAACTGCCTCAAAGGTAGACACCATCAGGCCCAGCAACCGCATGCAAATCCGGAAGAACGACCATCTGTTGGACAGCAGGAGGCAAATTGCAGCCTGCAATTTTTGGAGTTTGTCCAGTGGAAGGAGCACTCTGGCTAAGGCCGAGTCCAGAGTCAGGCCCAGATAGTCCATCTTCATGGATGGAACCAGAGCAGACTTCTGAAGGTTCAGAATCCAACCAAACTCCCACAGAGTTCGTATTGTGATCTCCAAGTAGCCCATTCCTGCGATCCCCCCGTTGGCGTAGCAAGGCTAGCACTGGGGCTAACACTTTTGTGAAGACCCAAGGAGCAGTGGCAAGACTAAAGGTTAACGCCACAAACTGATAATGCTCCTCCGCCACAGTAAAGCTGAGAAATTGCTGGTGACTGGCACATATTGGAATGTGAAGGTAGGCAACCTTGATATCGATCAAGGCGTGAATATTCCCCTGAAGCAGGGATGCCACCACTCTTCGAATGAACTCCATTCTGAACTTCTGTACCCGCACAAAGCAGCTTTGAGCCTTGAGGTCCAGGATTGGATGCACTTTGCCTTCCTTCCTGCGGACTTTGAACAGGTTTGAGTAAAAACCCTGAAAATGTTCCGAAGTCGAAAACAGGACACTCACCCCTTGAAGGAACAGGTCTTGTACTACCCCAAACAGGCCCTGCAAGTGGTCTGGGGACAGGTGCAAGTTGGAAGGAAAAAACCTTGCCGGAGAACAAGAGCGAAACTCGATCTTGTAGCCGGACCGAATTACTTAGTGGACCCACTTGTCTTGCACTAGAGAAGTCCACAGGTTCGGAAACCAGCAAAGACGTCCCCCCACCCTGATATGGGTGAGGGCGCACCTTCATGCTGAAGGAGCCTTGTCCACGGGTCTGGAGAAGCCCGATCTTGGCTTGCCAGACCAGGTTCATTTGGATCCTCCTGAAGAGGCCCTGAAAGGCTTCGAGCCCTTGTCAGTCGACCCTGCGGGAGGAAAAAACGTCTTATAAGCTGAGAAGGAGGGCCCACATCTACGACCAGTTTCCTTAGTAGCCTGCGGAAAAAAAGTACTCTTTCCCCCATGAGACCTTTAATGATGTTATCCAGGGTAGCTCCAAACAGGCCATCTCCTTGGAAAGGAAGATCAGTCAAAGCCTTTTTTGAAGTCTGATCTGCAGACCAGCACTTGAGCCAAAAGACACGCTGAAGGACCACTGCCAAAACAGAGAGGCGAACCATCAGGGGTGCCGGGTTCAAAGAGCCATCACAGATAAACTTCAGCCCCTGGACCAGCTGGTCCTCCAGGTCGGTAAAGACAGGGGGGAGCTCTTCCCCCTCCAGGTCACAGAGTAAGAGCTTTAGCCCACTCAATCAGAGTTTGCGACACTAGGGCAAAGGTGAATACCGGCCTCATTGCCGTACCAGCCAGAGTGTACATAGAGCGGGCCACAGCCTCCCCCTTCCGGTCAGGCGGATCCTTAAAGGTCGGGGACTCTTCAACCGGAATCATGATTGCCTTGTTTAATATGTAAACAGGAGGGTCCATCACCGGCGGCACAGTCCACTTCTTAAGAAGGGACTCCTCATAGGGGTAACACCTAATAAAGTGCTTAGGAACCCCACGGGCACGCTTTGGTTGTCCCCACTCTGTAGCGACAATTCTGTCAAAATAGACAGGGAAAGGAAACACCTTTCCTGCTCTGGATAGCTTGTGAGTGCCAAAGGGTACTTGCGCCTCCGTCGCAGCTTCAGCTGCGTTCTCCATCTTCAGGGCCTCATGCACAGATACAATAAGTGCATCCACCAGCGACTTTTCGTGCAAGGCCGCAGATGTGGAGGATACATCCTCACTATCAGAGGATTCCAGGAGCGTGGTTGCAGACCCAGCAGGGTGACCCACGTCCGCGGCAGCCAAATCAGATTCAGGTACTGATGAGACAGATGAAGCAGGGGAAGGTGGAGGGCGCTTTTTGCTAGCCCGTTGCCCGCGAGCCACCTCCACCTGGGACACAAAGGACTCCAGGAACGCTGTCAGTGCATGGATGAATGGTTGGAACCCAGAGGTCCCACCGCCTCAGAAAGGGGATAATGTGGGAAAATGTGCTCCAAAAACTAAATGAGTCACCAGGGGGACACCACAAAAAAGTGTAAAACACTGCTAAGGGTCAACCCCCATCGCACTGTCAGCACCACCCAGTCGCCAGGCACAAAGCACCAAGAGATCCTCAGCAGAGAGGGAGAGGACCCTATCAGACTCACCACCCACAGAAACAGGCACTGCAGCCACCAGCATAATCTGCACTACACGTGCGGTGATCAGGAAGTAAAATGATCCAGGAGTCAGCACCAGGGGATGAGGAGAGGCTCCCACCGCCGAAATCGCCACCCACAGGGCTCCACTGTCATGGCCACCACTATTTTCAATGGCATACCACAAAAAATGGCCTCTGGACTACACAAACATGGTCGCCATGTATAGAAAAACACAGGCTACAATAAAATGGTGGCGCCAAGCGGCACTACAAGGCATACAGGGTCCCAGGATTGGGAGACCAGGCCTCAAGGACAGATCCAGGCAGACTGGGGGGCCCTGGTAGGAGCCCCCGCCAGGTACAACCACCCCCCCCCCCCACAGTCAATCGCCAGTCAGCGCCCTGCCCCCACCCCTGGAAGTGGCCAGACCACCCAAACAGCCTCAGTGTATGTGGAAGGTAGGGCAGGATGAGGGACTCGGCAAGAGGAGGGGTGCCTGCGGGAAGGAGGGGAACCCGGGGGTCCGACCATCCCAAGGAGGGGCCCACATCCACCCCAAAACCCTCCGGTGGGAGATAGGGGATAGCTACTCACATACCAGGAACCAGGTGGGCACGGCTCCAGACAAAACCCCTCTCCATTGAAATGGGGGGGGGGGTTTGGGGGCTGTTGGCTAGGAGGAGGGCTGCGACTTGGGCCAAGACCTGGTCGTACATGACCTTGGAAGACATTTAACTTGCAGGCAAGCCCCCGTCTGGTGGGGCTATGTCGCGGCCGACCTAGCGCAGAGCTGAGGTCTGTGTGCGCTCACTGGCCAGACTGGGGTGACCACTGGATATAGATTATAAAGCCCATCGCCCAGTCAGGCAGTTGATTGTAGATCTCACAGGAAAAACCTAGGAGAAAAAAATTTCTATCTAAAAAGAAAAATTTGCCAGGACCAGAGATCCCAGCAAGGAACCAGGTCCTTACTCCTGACTAGGCAGAAAAAGCTGAGTGCCTATAACGGAGAGAGGGTGTATACCCCCTGGGACTGCCCATGGGTGTAGCCAGAAGTTTTTTCTGCCTAGTGTCCTACTCCTGCAGGGGGCAGTATAACCCAATGGTTATGAATACCAGGAGCTGTGTCCGTCAATGAAGGAAAGTGAAAAATAATTTTATGAGACACACCTGTATATACTATATATGCTGTACTGTGCAAAAGGTTTAGGCAGATGTGAAAAAAATGCTGTAAATAAATGAAGAATGCTTTCAGGAAAATGATATTATGTGATACAATTTCCTATTACTTTTATCATATATACAGTGATACAGTATACAAATCTTACTAATATGTATCTGCTGCGTGCAGTTATATGTGGACATTCGGTTTGTAACCAACCATAATATATTGGTTACAATGTAATAGAGGTGAATAATGAACAGACTAGGAAAGCCCCAGCCTGCAGATCTGCACTCCTCAGGCTCCTCTTTTCACAATGATCAGGCTCAGCCTCGGATAGGCACTCGATTGAGGCCGCCTACTTCCTGTGTCTGGGCTCTGAATGGCACTCGGCGCTCTGCACTGTGCGGCCAGCTTGGGGGACATTGCAGCTGGTAGGTGACAGTGGCCCCCGGGCCAGAGGGGGGACAGCAATGTGGGAAGGGGTGGGGGAGGGTTTTCTGGAGGCAGGCAATTTAACCCCTTCTCTTCCAGAAGCTCAGCATGGTCTCCTGGCCGGCTGTGACAACTTTACTTTGTTTCTTGCCAGGTATGTGCTGTGCATGGGGGGACCTGCAGTGTATACTCCTCATTCCTCTGTATACTCCTCATTCCTCTGTATACTACTCATTACCCTGTATACTCCTCATTCCTCTGTATACTCCTCATTCCTCTGTATACTCCTCATTCCTCTGTATACTCCTCATTCCTCTGTATACTCCTCATTCTTCTGTATACTCCTCATTCCTCTGTATACTCCTCATTTCTCTGTACATACCTCTGTATACTCCTCATTCCTCTGTATACTCCTCATTCCTCTGTATACTACTCATTACCCTGTATACTCCTCATTCCTCTGTATACTCCTCATTCCTCTGTATACTCCTCATTCCTCTGTATACTCCTCATTCTTCTGTATACTCCTCATTCTTCTGTATACTCCTCATTCCTCTGTATACTCCTCATTTCTCTGTACATACCTCTGTATACTCCTCATTCCTCTGTATACTCCTCATTTCTCTGTACATACCTCTGTATACTCCTCATTTCTCTGTATACTCCTCATTTCTCTGTATACTCCTCATTTCTCTGTATACTCCTTATTTCTCTGTATACTCCTCATTCCTCTGTATACTCCTCATTCCTCTGTACATACCTCTGTATACTCCTCATTTCTCTGTATACTCCTCATTCCTCTGTATACTCCTCATTCCTCTGTATACTCCTCATTACCCTGTATACTCCTCATTACCCTGTATACTCCTCATTCCTCTGTATACTCCTCATTCCTCTGTATACTCCTCATTCCTCTGTATACTCCTCATTTCCCTGTATACTCCTCATTTCCCTGTATACTCCTCATTCCTCTGTATACTCCTCATTCCTCTGTATACTCCTCATTCCTCTGTATACTCCTCATTCCTCTGTATACTCCTCATTTCTCTGTATACTCCTCATTCCTCTGTATACTCCTCATTCTTCTGTATACTCCTCATTCTTCTGTATACTCCTCATTCTTCTGTATACTCCTCATTCTTCTGTTTACTCCTCATTCCTCTGTTTACTCCTCATTCCTCTGTATACTCCTCATTCCCCTGTATACTCCTCATTCCTCTGTATACTCCTCATTCTTCTGTATACTCCTCATTCCTCTGTATACTCCTCATTCCTCTGTACATACCTCTGTATACTCCTCATTTCTCTGTATACTCCTCATTCCTCTGTATACTCCTCATTTCTCTGTATACTCCTCATTCCTCTGCATACTCCTCATTTCTCTGTATACTCCTCATTCCTCTGTATACTCCTCATTACCCTGTATACTCCTCATTACCCTGTATACTCCTCATTCCTCTGTATACTCCTCATTCCTCTGTATACTCCTCATTCCTCTGTATACTCCTCATTCCTCTGTATACTCCTCATTCCTCTGTATACTCCTCATTCCTCTGTATACTCCTCATTCCTCTGTATACTCCTCATTTCCCTGTATACTCCTCATTCCTCTGTATACTCCTCATTCCTCTGTATACTCCTCATTCCTCTGTATACTCCTCATTTCTCTGTATACTCCTCATTCCTCTGTATACTCCTCATTCTTCTGTATACTCCTCATTCCTCTGTTTACTCCTCATTCCTCTGTATACTCCTCATTCCCCTGTATACTCCTCATTCCTCTGTATACTCCTCATTCCTCTGTATACTCCTCATTTCCCTGTATACTCCTCATTCCTCTGTATACTCCTCATTTCTCTGTATACCGCTCTGTATACTCATTCCTCTTTACACACCTCTGTACACTCCTAATTCCTCTGTATACAGCTCTGTATAATTCTAATTCCTCTGTATACACCTCTGTATACTCCTCATTCCTCTGTACACACCTCTGTATACTCCTCATTCCCCTGTACACACCTCTGTATACCCCTCATTCCTCTGTACACACCTCTGTATACTCCTCATTCCTCTGTACACATCTCTGTATACTCCTCATTCCTCTGTAGACACCTCATTTCCCTGTATACTCAGTCCTCAGCACACCGCTCTGTATACTCCTCATTCCTCTGTATACCCCTCATTCCTCTGTACACCGCTCTGTATACTCATTCCTCTGTACACTCCTAATTCCTCTGTATACAGCTCTGTATACTCCTCATTCCTCTGTACACACCTCCGTATACTCCTCATTCCTCTGTATACCCCTCATTCCTCTGTACACACCTCTGTACACTCCTAATTCCTCTGTACACTCCTAATTCCTCTGTATACAGCTCTGTATAATCCTAATTCCTCTGTATACAGCTCTGTATACTCCTCATTCCTCTGTATACAGCTCTGTATACTCCTCATTCCTCTGTACACACATTTGTATACTCCTCATTCCTCTGTACACATTTCTGTATACTCCTCATTCCTCTGTACACATTTCTGTATACTCCTCATTCCTCTGTACACATCTCTGTATACTCCTCATTCATCTGTATACAGCTCTGTATACTCCTCATTCATTTGTACACGGCTCTGTATATTCCTCATTCATCTGTACACAGCTCTGTATAGTCCTCATTCCTCTGTACACAGCTCTGTATACCCATCATTCCTCTGTACACAGCTCTGTATACACCTCTGTATACTCCTAATTCCTCTGTACACAGCTGTGAAGGGGACTCTGTCCTCCTCCTCTTCCCCCATGCCTTCCCGGGGGGACCCTCGGGGGTTGTACACCCCACATCTCTCCATAATTCCTGGGTTTATATATGAGATCTCTTTTATTTCTGTTGATTTTATGGCAGAAGCCCTGGAGGATTTGGCTGCTCAAAGACCAGGCCCTATTTTGCGATTCGGCACTGCGTGAATTTAACGGACAATTGCGCGATCGTGCAACGCTGTACCCAATTGATGTCCTTTTTTTCCCACAAACAGAGCTTTCTTTTGCTGGTATTTGATCACCTGTGCGATTTTTATTTTTTGCGCTATAAATAAAAAAAGAGCAACAAATTTGAAAAAATAACAATATTTTTTACATTTTTTTATATGAAATTCTCAAAAACAAAAAGGTAAAAATCAAAATTTTTTAACATTTTAGGCCAATTTGTTTTCTGCTACCTATGTTTGGTAAGAAAAATCACAATAAGCGTATTTTGATTGGTTTGCGCAAAAGTTATTGCGTTTACTATCTAAGGGAAAGATTTTTGTCATTTTTATTGTTTTTTTTTTTTTAACTAGTAATGGCGGCGATCTGCGATTTTTTTTTTTTTTTTTTTTGCGGGACTGCGACATTGCGGCGGACAGATCGGACCCCTGACTGACATTTTTGACACTTTTGGGGGGACCAGTGACAATACTACAGTAATCAGTGCTATACATATGCACTGTTATTGTAAAAATGACACTGGCAGGGAAGGGGTTAACTTTATTGGTGATCAAGGGGTTAAGTGTGTCCCTAGGGGCGTGATTCTTACTGTTAGGGGGTGTGGCTTGTGAAATAACCACAGAGACATACAATCCTACATAGCAGGATCTCATAGCCTCTGTCATTACTTCAGGGAGAATGACAGACGGCTGTGTTTACATCAGCTGTCTGTCCTTCTCCCTCTCCTGTGGGAGATTGTGAGTGGCTGGCGGATATCTGAGCCGACGGTCACACGCGCTGGCAAGGCAGGAAACGAGCGGGGCGGGAGCGCGCCGCTGGCGGCATGCGCTGGCCCCCTACAGGCTTGTGGGCGAGCGACATAGTACCATGTCACTTTGCCCAGGAGAGGCTGACTGCCGCAGTAAATAGTCGTGCGGCAGTCGGCAAGTGGTTAATGACTTTTACCTATAGGTAAGCCTAAATTAAGGCTTCCCTATAGGTACTGTAAATCTATCCTAAACTTGTACAGTTTAGGAGATATTTACATTGCATGCAGCCGATGATGTCCTCGGCGCATGCGCTCTGAAGGAACGCCACCCGTGCCATTTCTTCAGAGCCCTGTGCCATGACTGGCGGCTCCCGCGGATGTCCGCGCTAATGACGTCACGCGGCTCCAGCCAGTAATACAGCCGGAGTCCGCAGACCCGGAAGGAAGACGGGTGAACATGGATGCGGGCTTCGTTGCAGAGAAGTGTCACATAATGTGCTAGTTTGCGATGCATACTAGCATGTTTTGCATTTACATTGCAAGGGAAAAAAAAAAAAATTAAGACTTCCTCTTTAAGTGGAATTTTAATAGGATTGCAGTATCAGCAAATAGAATCTGATGTTTATGCAGTTTGTGAGAAATAGCAGTGTGCAGAGGGTTAACGTGTGATGAGTAGTTTACTGGCTGAAGGGAAAAAATGAATTTATTCCTCCATCCACACAAATGAGCTGGATGGAAGAATTACTCGGCGCTGTCAGACAAGTGATCAGAGGCAGCAGCCCTGGGAGAAAAAATATTCCAATAGCAGGGATGTGATGGATTTTCTTCTCTATCCTGTGTGAAGGGCTCGGCTGGTAACCCTATGTAGGTATTTTCCTACACTCATAGGTAATGTATTGTGCTTCTGGCCATAGATAGGATAGTTTGGGTATGAAATTTGAATATGAAGGTCATAAAAGTTCCCTTTTCTAATTAGCTTTCTCACCTGTTAGTATCACAACTTCTGTCTTTCATATTTCTCTCTTTCCTGTACTGAGTGCTGCCAGAAGAGTAATATTATTACCTATTCCTTTCCAATGCTTGTGATTGGAAATTGACAAATTGCTTGAAAAATATCGCTTAGCATCTGATAAGACTGAAAGAGGAACTCCGGTCAGTTATAAAAAGAGTTAAAAGTCAGCAGCTACAAAAACTGCAGCTGCTGACATTTGAAGTGGAAGTAAACCCTCCTAACGTTTTCAGCTGAGAAAGCTGCCATCTTGGCCTCTGGGTAATCTTCAACTGCCATTGTGCTGCCAATGTGATCAGTTATGATACCAGCCATCGCATGGTTTGATAGTTTGGAGAGAACAACCAATGTGACAGTTGCATTGCTGGGAAATGTAACTATTTTTGGAATTTGTCAATGGTTTTACTTCCACTGTAAAGTGAAACTTTAGTCAGAAAATGAAGTCCTTCTGGACAGAGGTGGGTGACTTGAGTCACATGACTTGACTTAAAGCGGAGTTCCAGCCATTTGACTCACCTGTCCAACGGTCCAGCGATGCGGCCGCCCGAAGCCTCGATCCTTTCCCCCGACGCCGGCATCACTGCTGTGGGCACCCGGCTGTTACAGTTTGCGGCTTCACAGCCGGGTACCCACTGCGCATGCGCGAGTCGCGCTGCGCGCCGTGATTGGCCGGCAATCTTCTGGGACCTCTGACGTGTCCCAGAAGATTGCAGGGAGGGAGGGGGAGAGGAGAACTTCCGCTCAGGGTGCTGCGGCGCTCCGAGCAGAAGTGGGAGCGGGTACCTGTCAAAACTAGGTACCCGCTCCCCCCCCAAAAAAATGACATGCCAAATGTGGCATGTCAGGGGGGTAGGAACACCTAAAGCGGAAGTTCCACTTTTGGGTGGAACTCCGCTTTAAGTCAGACTTAAGTCACCAGTTTGAGGACTTGAGACTTGCTTGACTAAAATTAATAAAAGACTCGACTTGACTTTGAATTGGTATTCATGACTTGAGACTTGACTTTGACTTGAGACATATGACTCAAAATGACTTTACTTTTTTAAGTTATTAAATATTTGCATTTTCTCAAGATGTGTTAAAGCAAAATGAATGTGCCTGTTATGTTTCTGACACCACAGTCACTTAAAACACCTCAGTGTGTTCTGATTTTTAGGACACTGGCTGTTTAACAATAGAAATACTTAACATGTTTTTAGTAACTGTTGAAACATGACCGGACGAAGGATTTTGAGCTGTTTGGGCATTCAAAGTGTTTCTTTAATATGCCAAGAAAAAAGCACTAAGCAGTTTTATTAATGTTGAAAATAAAAACACAACCTTTCCTGACCACTGACTTTTAACTGATTTAAAGTTGAAAATTGGGGTAGATCGGTATTTTGACTTGATTTGTGACTTGACCAAAATAAATGACTTGCTTGACTTCTAGCAGGGGCTCGACTTGACTTGCTTGCTTTTCGCCACAGTAACTTGGGACTTGCTTGAGACTTGAAGGTTAAGACTTGCTTGTGACTTACACCCATGTCTGCTACTGTAACACTTTTTTAGGTATAACTATGTAAAACATTAAAAATAAGTGCCTATACTCTTTAGAATCCAGTAATACACTGTCTCACCCTGCTCTGCACATGCTCAGTTTCTCTCCCATTTTAGGCATTTTTACTGTATAAATGACACTGGCAGGGAAGGGGTTAACATTGGGGGTAATCAAAGGGTTAAATGTATGGCTATTTGTGCTTACTGACTGTGGGGGGAGGGGCTCTGTGACCGGCACAGAGAGATTGGGGTTTCGGCTTAGCTCAAACTCGTGATTTCTCTCTGCCTGTGTGACAGAAGACTCTCCTGCTTTGTTTACATAAGCAGTCGGGTCTTCTGTCAGTTTCTGTGATGATCACGGGAGGGGCAATGGCGATCGCGCACTGCCGAGACCACGTGCAGATAATCACGTAGATCTACCTGATTATGCGAAGCCGAGCCGCCCTGCTGCAGTAAATGTGCATGGGGCAGTCGGCAAGTGGATAAAGTGGAATTAAACCCTCCTATCCTTTATAGCCAAGAACACTGCTTCTGATTAAACTGCAACTGCCATGGGGCTGCACATGTGATCAGTTATGACAGCAGCCATTTGATGGTTTGACAGTTTGGATGAGGACACAAGCAAATGTGACAGTTAGCAATCTCGGTATTCCAGGAATGTAACTGTTTTTTGAAAACATTAAATCGATTGGGTTTAGTTCCGCTTTATGATTTACTGCTGTTTGGGAGCAAAATGGCAGCCTCCAGCAAGAAGCAAGTTGTGATGGGTAAAGTTCCACATTAATATACAAACATTTCGGCCCCATTCACACCTGGGTATTTTGGGATCATGGCAGAATCGCTGCAAATCTGCCTGCGACACAGACAAACACACTACAATCCCAAAACAAAGGTTCAGGTGCCTTTATTTTCAATGGGACCTTAACCACTTAAGCCCCGGAAGATTTTACCCCCTTCCTGACCAGGGGGTTTTTTGCGATTTTTTTTTTTTTTTTTTTTTTTTTTTTTTACTGCGTGACTTTAACGGACAATTGCGCGGTCGTGCAACGCTGTACCTAAACAAATTTCACGTCCTTTTTTCCCCACAAACAGAGCTTTTTTTTGGTGGTATTTGACACCTGTGCAATTTTTTGATCATGCGCTATAAACAAAAAAAGAGCATAAATTTTGCAAAAATAACAATATTTTTCACTTTTTTTTATATGAAATTCCCCAAAAAAAAGAAATTTAAAAATCAAAATTTTTTAACATTTTCGGCCAATTTGTTTTATGCTACATATGTTTGGTATAGATTTTTGGTGTTTTTTTTTTTTTTTAACAAGTAATGGCGGCGATCTGCGATTTTTTTTTTTTTTGTGGGACTGCAACATTGCGGCGGACAGATCGGACCCTTGACTGACATTTTTGACACTTTTGGGGGTACCAGTGACATTACTGCAGTAATCAGTGCTATACATATGCACTGTTACTGTAAAAATGACACTGGCAGTGAAGGGGTTAACTGTATTGGAGAGGGAGGGGTTAAGTGTGTCCTAGGGGTGGGTTTCTAACTGTGATGGGACAGGTCTCCTATTGTAAAAACAGAGATCAACGGTTCTACATAGTAGAACCGTCTGATCTCCATTTTTACACAGGGGAGAATGACAGGCGGCTTGTTTACATCGGGTCCGCCGGTCACACGCGCGGACTCCTCCGTGAACGAGCCGGGGCGGGCGGGCGCGCGCTCGCCTGCTATTGGCTCAAAAGCTGGTCACAGGCTAGCGACGTAGATCTACGTCACTCTGCCTGGCCGTGGCTGACTGCCGCAGTAAATATACTGTGTGCAGTCGGCAAGCGGTTAAATGTGGTTTGGTTTTTGCCATCTTTGTCACGCAGCAAATCGCATCACGTGAAGCGCGTCACCCTAAAATAAGCTCCTGCTCCTTTTTTGGGTGACAAGCTTCACGCTATGTGATTTTCCATGACAATCATGGCAAACCCGCACCACATTTTAGATGCCAATGAAAATAATGGCGGGGAGGATGAGGGTGCTTCTGTAAGGATTGGTATCAGGACCTAGGCAGCAGTATGGGAATGGAGCTTAAGGCAGCGCTTTCAAGAGAAGAAGCAGCTGTAGAAAATCAGGAGAGAAAGACAAAGGTACTTCTAAGTGCAGTATTTACAATTTAATCATGTGCAAGAAGAGATTAAATACACTTACAAGAGTTTCCATAAAAAGAAGTGTATCGGTATGAAAATAATGGCACCTGAACCTGTGATTTGTGATAGTAGTGCGTTTTGAATCGCAGTGTCCAGGTGTGATTGAGGCCTTAACAATGAAGAGAGATAACACCGCTAAGGCCAGTCAAAGTCCACGATTCAAGGTGGGTGCTGAACCTCGGATCGCCACCAGGAGAAGCATAAAAGAAGAGAATGGTCGCACACCACCACAGAATCCAATGAGGAAACGTTCCTTTATTATGGTACAAGGTACAGCAGGGTAGGACAGTGGACGCGTTTCACACGACTGCTATGTGTTTGTTCACGTAGTGATTGAGGTCTTACCAGCCCAGGGGTCCAGTGCTGTCATCAGCTAGGCCGGATGTTTGGGTCTCTGGCACTGCCAGCTTGCTTGTGGGAAGCCAGTTGTGACTTCTTAGTGTTTGGCAGCCAGCTTCCCGGTGCACAGGCGTGAGACATGCTGCACTATTGTAATAGCTATGCAGTCCCCTTGGGACATGTGAGGTTTCGGGGGGGGGGGGGGGGGGACTTCTGCTCTGCTTGGAAGTAGAAGTGGGATCAGGTACTTGTCAGAAATATCCGCTCCCAGAAAAAAAAAAAGTTTACAATGACGAGAGAAGAAAGCGGAAGCTGAGCTGAATTTCCCTTTTTAATGTGAAGTTCTGCTTCGATCAGAAATTTTAAAGTGTATATACTGTAATCCAAAATATATTTTCAGGATATTTACCATCAAACTTCACTGTAAGGCGTTCACACCTGAGAGTATTGTTTTCAGGCGTTTTTTGGGCTTTTTTCAGGTGTTTTTCAGGCGTTTTTTGCAGGTGTTTGGAGGCAGGCATTGACATCTAACAAAAATGCTTGTAATCTGCCAAAAAAGAAGCTCATGTGCCTTTTTGAGCTTCAGGCGTTTTGCTTCAGGCGACTAAACGCTCAGATGTGAACAGGGGCCATTGAAATGAATAGGAGTTTGCTTGTTGGGTGATTTGAGACTTTAGAGATGAGCGTTTTACGAGCTGAAAAACGCTCAGGTGTGAACAGTGTCTAAGCAATTTTCTTAAAGTGAACCATAACTCTCCTCCTCTTGTTTCCTTGCCAGCAATGACATCCTAAGGGCTCTTTCACACGGTCCGCCTCCGTAGGCGGATCCGTGCTGCTCAGCGGGGATCGATCCGCCGATCCCCGCTGAGCCGGCGGATGACAGCTCCGTCTCCGCTTGCAGTGTGGAGAGGGAGGTGTCACAGCCCCCGCTGCTCTCTATGGGGGATCGGATGAGAGCGGACCGCCTGTCCGCTCTCATCCGATCCGATCCCTGAATGGATGGAAAAATAGGGTTTCCATCCGTCCAGATTTCACGGACAGGATTGGATACGGATGGCAGCGGGTGTCAGCCGAGGTGTCTCCGCTGACACCCGCTGCCCCATAGAGCTGCATGGAGGATCCGATCAGATCCGCCTAAAAAACTGACAGGCAGATCTGATCGCATCGCCCGTGTGAAAGAGCCCTGACCCTGTCTTTATCCAGGTTCTGAATATTCTCCAATTTGATTGGTTGAACCAGAATGATGTAACTCCCATGCCTGTACACAGTTCATTCATTCCGGCACCAAGGCCAAGAATGTATACTGAGCAGTACACTGGCGACTCGGTATATATTCTATTATATACTATATTCTGTTTTATTGCAGAAGAGATATATCATGACGGTGCTGTAAACAAGCTCCTGGCGCCTCCTATTTGTAAGCTCAGGTATTGAGGTACAGGGGTGTTTGCTGCTATTGTTGCATTTATGTTTTAACCTAAGTATTAAATGTATGATTTTTTGTTTTATGTTATTTAAGGTCTGCAATGACTGAGAGTGATAAATCGTCACACTGCTTTTCCCAGTAATAACGGCTGCTCTATGTTGTAACCGCACTGCGTGTTAATGGTCACAGCCAGGTCCCCAACATACAGACATACATAGACTCAGCTCTGCAAGTACATTCCAAGCCTCTCAGTATGGAAAATGAAGGTAAGCACAAGCTTTGGGGTTTTATCCATTGGGAACACTGGGCACGTGTCTATGAAAGATTTGAACAGGTTTTTTTTTTTTTTTTCACAATAATTTTTGCTATGTAGTGTTGCCTAAAAAATATAAAATTATATTTTATATAGCCCTTTATGATTGTAAAAGTGAAAGGCTTAACTGGTATTGGCAGCAGTAAAGATGAATGAGGCAGGGACACCCAGGGCCAGTCCAGGCAGGTTTGTAATGTACTTTTCCAGTAAGGCAATTAACTAACACAGTTTAATGCAGGGGGGTTTACAGCAAGTCTGTAGTGTTAACATCTGCCTGTCCGAGTCACTAACAACTCCATTCCTGACTAACAGGGTGCACCTGCATTTAAAAGAGAGCTTTATTTGACTGCACTTCTGTTCTGGGTCACAGGAGACCACTTATTTCTGCACTCCTGTCACCCAGATACAGCCGACCGCTCTCTGCTCAATGAAGGCTGAGAACGGAGCGATCAGGCAGTTTTTTTTTTTAATGTTCCACACTTCTCCTTTAACTAAATTTAATGCAAAATTAGTCTGACAGGTGTAGTTGCTCCTAATTTTTTTTTTTTTTTCATGAAAGATTTTTATTGAGAACAAGAGAATACAATGCAAAACAGAAAACATCAACACGTTGCAAGGAATTTACAAAATGCATTTTCAAAGTAACTCTCTTAAGCCCCGTACACACGTACCGATCGTCGGCATACAAACGTTCGTCTTTTCTCCCCGGGATGTCGGTGTCTGTTGAAAAGTGCAAAGACTGCCCAAGAATTTTGTCCGCCGACTACAGCCGACTGCAGAAGTGATGTCATGTAATGGTTAACTTTACCTGTGTTTTTTCTTTTCTGAGCATGCCCAGTCTTGCAAATCTGCGGTCTGTCGGCAGAATTCTGTACTGACTGTCGAACAATCGTCCGTTCTGGTGTCGGCATACAAAAATTTTAATGTTTGCAAGAAAGACTCTTGTCCGCAGAATGTGCGCAGACAGCTGTCGGAGGCACCATACTAACAAGCGTACAATCGGCAGATCTTTCGTCCGCCGACGTTTGTATGCCGACGATCGGTACGTGTGTACGGGCCTTTAGTGCCGGTTCACATTTCTGCAATGCGGGAACGCTGCGAATATACAGCATGTTCCCGCATCGCATCCGGACCCCTGGCAGTTCACACTGCCATATGCATGAGATAAGCTGGGGGTGTCAATTAAAGGTTAACTACACCCCCAGATCAGATCGCATATCGCAGTGCGATCTGTAAGTTCGCACAGAATCGGATCGCACAAGTTTGAACCACCATGCGATCCGATTCTGCTGTGGACCAAAAAAAGGGTCCTGTGCGTGTTGGGTGCGATTTCGGTGCAAATTCAGCCATACAAACTGTACCTATAATAAGGCTTACCTATAGGTACTGTAAATATCTCCTAAACATGCACCGTTTAGGAGATATTTACCTTACATGCAGCCAGTGACGTCACTGGCGCATGCGCTCTGAAGGAACGGCCGCTGGTTCCGTTTCTTCAGAGCCCAGTGCCATGACTGTCGGCTCCCGCGCGGGAGTGACGTCACCGCGGCTCCGGCCAATCAGATGGCCAGATGCCGCGATCCCGGAAGACGGGCGACTGGACATGTCGCCCGTCATACAGGTAAGCGGGCGGCACAGGGGGGGCTCGTTCTAAGGTAAGCATTTCATAATGAGCTAGTAAGCGGGTGCGGCACTGTGCGCAATTCTTTTTGTGCTATTCTTCCAGTCTGGTTGCTCTTAATTTTTATTTGGTACCCTGATGCAGATGGCTAAAATGTATTTCCTTTGATCGTGAGAACATTCGATGCATTTAAGGCATGGAAAGGAACCTGTTTTTAAACGTACCTAAAAATGTTTTCTGGGTTTTAATATTTTATGAATAATCTGCTCAAACTATGTTCTCAGAGATAGTAATTTCCTTCCTATAGGAAGGAAGTGGAGGATGAATAAATTCTGAAATATCAAAATAGTTGTTACATAAAATTGCCCAAGTGCTTTTTAAATATTGAATACATTTCTTGAAAAAATTGATATATTGGGTAACAAATGCAATATGCTTGTTGTTTTCATCACTCTTCCATCGTATATCTAGATATACTCATTCCTTATTTAATGCAGTGGGAGGATAATCCCTAGCCCGCAGTTAATTTGTCATATAATCCAATATGTTTAGTCTGTTACTAATTTTTTAAAAGGCAGTCTCCTCATCTCCCCATTCCCTACTGTACTTCCCTCTGGCAATGCTGAGCTGTCACCACCCCCAGCCAGTCCAGCGATGTGGAGGTTTGAAATCCCAGCTCTCCTCCCACTTCTCCATGCAGCACTTCCAGAATGGGTAATATTGATTCACTGTGACGACACTAGCCAATCAGAATCAGCCTCCAGTCCATCCCGGAAGTGCTGCATGGAGAAGAGGCAGAAGAGCTGGGTGGGATATTAAGTAAAATAAAAATAAATAATTTTTGGTGAATTTTTGTGTTGCTAGGAGGGATAATGTATCTATTGAGGTTATTACAACATCCCATTGTACATCTGTTAATTGCCCCATATTCTCCTCCCATTTTATTCTGCTAGACAGCTGAGAGTCTTTATCCAATACCTTTACCTGTATATATCTATATAGTTCTGAGATCAACCCTTTTAAAGATGTAGCCTCTATTAAGTTTTTCAACAAAGGGATTCTACTCCATTCTAGTCCTCCTTCCTTCAATTGTGTTGCCAGCGCATGCCGCAGCTGCAGATACATATAAAAATCTCTATTCAAGAGCCCAAATTCTTCTTTCAGCTCCTGAAATTTCTTTATTATTTCTGCTTTGTTTATTTGCAATAATCTCATCACTCCCTTCTGTTTCCAGTTACTAATATTCTACAGTCCTATAAAGGCAATTAAATATTCATTATCCCAAATAGGTGTATACTCTGTAAATCCAGAGTACCCAAATATTGATCTTGTTATATTCCATACCTTCCCCAATCACTTTGCTGATTAACACTGACCTGTATCTACCCCCCCCCCCCCAAGAGTTTGCCTCTAATGCCTCTTTGAACGATGTATGTAGGGTATAGGCCAGCAATGCTTGTGAGCTATAACAGGTGGTATGGTTGCCTACTTTCCAGCCCCCTATTTGTTGTAACCGAGCTGCCAAGAAGTAGCTCCAGGGATGGGGGACTAACGAACCCCACCCCCATCTCTCCGCAACTGTAAAATTCCCAGGCGAAATCTAGCTTGCCTCTTCCTCCAGATCAATTTCCTAAAAAGACCTTCCAACTTCTTAAACTACCCTCCAGGGACCTATATTTGGGAATTATGCACAATATATTTAACATTTGAGGCAACCGTATAATTTTAACCAATCTGCAGCGACCCACTACTGGGGAAGGCGGCTCCACATCCAGCACTTTATTGTAAATTATTTTATTAAGGGCTCTAGGTTTTCCAGTATATACAACCCAGGGTCAACTGTTATGACCATTCCCAAATATTTAAAGCTCTTTGCTACTTACAGGTGTCTAGCGCTCTCTGGTAGCTCTCGCTCTTACCTATCCACCGGGAGAAGAACAGATTTCTCCCAGTTGATGGAGAGTCCCGAGAACAGACCAAATATTTCCACTATTTCCATTGTTGCGATCAATGAATGGTTCACATTCTCTAAAAAAAGGACATCATCCGCATATAGTGAAATCTTTCCCTCGTCTAAAACCTCTTATACCCTCTGCTGTTCTAATGGCTATGACCAAAGGTTTTATTGCCATAGCAAAAAGCAGGGGTGACACGACATATATCCCTCAGTCCTACCTCCTTGAGTATCCTGTATAATGGTGTATAGGGGCTCTGTCCTGGTCTCCTTCCTAAAGGGAATCTATCAACCTGAGTGTTCATCACCATACTGAGATTTCCGTCCATTAAGACTGGCAATCTTGGTTTGTCAACTATAAATTCTAACAGATGAATAATTACTTCTGTTTTAAAAGGGGGGAGAATGTACACACCCACAAGCACACATGGCCTCTCAGCCAGTAGACAACATATGATTATCTACCTCCCTCATCTATTTTGATTTGTCTACAGGAGAACCCCACTGATCTGTGTATTAAAATACTTGTTCCTCTTGAATATGATGTATACACTGAGTGGTACTGATGTTTAAATCCTCTATGTTTTAACAACTTCCCGACCACCCGCCTCCTATTTACTGCGGCAGGGTGGCTCTCCTGTGCAAACCAACGTAGGTCTACGCCGGTCGCGTGCGGGAAGCTAGGGGGGAACGCGCGCGTGAACGTGCTCCCACCCCCATTTGGCAGCAGGGAAGCCGATGTATGGGTCAGTCGGCTCCGATTGCCGCCTGACACCTGCGATCGCTCTCCGCTGAGGGGGAAGGATGGTCGGCTGTTGTAAACACAGCCGACTGCTCTTCTCCCTGAAATGATCACAGAGCTCATGGTCCTTCTATATAGGATCACATGTCTCTATGGTCATTTCACAAGCCATGCCCCCCCCCCCCACTGTTAGAATCACTCCCCTAGGCTCACATTTAACCCCTTGATCACCCACAGGATTAACCTCTTCCCTGCCAGTGTCATTATTACAGTAACAGTGCATATTTTTAGCACCCTCCTAGCTTTCCACCTGTGACCGATGTAGGTCTACGTCTGTTTGCGCAGGAGAGCCACGCTGCCGCAGTAAAAAGGCGGCGGGTAGTCCGGAAGTGGTTAATTAAGTGGTCTGTCTCCTGCAGACAAAGTACCAATACCCTAAGTGTTGAAAAAACGGCTATATATTTTTTTAGAGAGTCTCCCAGTCCCCTCACATTCTACGAACAGACCGTTACTTCACCCATTTTATTTCTAGATGAAGAAAAAAAGATTTTTTTATATATGTGATTTATGTACCCTCCCATATAATGGCCACTCTTAAACAAATTTCTAAAGTACTCTCGTGATAAAGTTTGAGCGTGCCTTGTCTATACCCATTTTCCTTTCTATTCCAAATAGGTGCGTCTGCCTTATCTATCCAAATAAAAAAAAAAAAACTCCACCCCCCAAAAAAAATCCCTTTGGGGGTATTGATTATGGTTCCATACTCCACTCATGTAAGTGCCAGGATTCCTTCTTATAAAAACACCTGTGACTCTCTAAACAACTTCACCCTTAAATCATAACTCCAATCCAATCCTATGCTCCTATAAAGAAAAAAATATTACTAAACCAATATAAATAACCTCTTGTGTCCTCATCGTGAGATTTCAGGATTTATTTTGACTGCTCATTGCTTTCTATCCAAGCTGTGGCTGCGGCAGGTGTGTCGAAAAACTTGACCACTCCTTGTGCAGCGACTCTGTCTCGCCAAATATTACATAGCGTATTGTATATTTAACTGCCGCAGTTTCCTCTTGATATCTTTAAATCTCACCCTTCTTCTCTGTACCTTCGCAGAGAAATCTGGAAAGAATTCGATTTCTACCCCCATTAAACCTAATTTCCTTCATTTCTCCTGCTTTTCTCAATATTATTTCTCTGTCCTTTAAAAAACAAACGAGTTTCATGATCACTTGTCTTGGGATCCACCCCAAGGCAGGGGCTCTCAAAGGGACTCTATGAGCCCTTTCTATAGCAAAAAAGGGAGACAGTTCTTCCTTTCCAAACACCTCCAGCAGCCATTTTTCCTAAAGAATTCTCATATTGTTCCCTTCGCTCTTTTCTTGCAGTCCTATTATGCGAACATTGTTCCTTCTTAGTCTATTTTCCAAATTCTCTAGTTTATCACTTTGCTTCTCAACTGTTCCCTTTTTAATAGCTCAATTTCATAGGTTTTATTTCATCCTCCACTCTGCTGACTCTGATCTCCAGCTCCATAGAGTGTTCATAGAGTGTTCCTGTACCTTTTGCAAATCATGTCTGAAGAGTGACATTTCCTCTTTTATACCATTTTAGCTGGTCCATCATTTCTGATAGGGCCGATTTACATCCCTTTACTGCTGTGCAAACCGTTCCAGTTTAGCTGCTGCTTCCTTATTTTGTTCCTTTACTGCTCGTTGGGGCTGTGAGCTAGAGGCCTCCTGCAGCCCTGATATATCTCCCTTTTCCCTTGTCATTGCTTCTAGCCTTATATTCCAAATGCTATACTAGATACTGACCTTATTGCTGGACATATGACCACACTCCAAACTGCTTTAAACACAGGTTTAGGCAATTGAAAAATAAAACAAAAAAGGAAAAGTCAGTTTCACTTATGTGTGCTTTCAAATGTCAGTCCAGGAATCCAGGCAATTTTACTAACCAAGATAAGGCTAATAGAGGGTTAATAACAGTTTAGATACAGTCCTTGAACATCATCTTACTGGGAGTCGCAAAGAACTCCTTCCAGGTCAGCAGAGGGACAGTTGAGACAATCAGGGAGCAGAGGAGGACCAAGGGAGGCCAAGGACGCCAGAGGGAGCCGAGGAGTGCCAGGGGGAGCCAAGGAGAGCCGAAGCACATCGGCAAGCTGACAGGAGACAGAGGCCAATAAGGGCTAAGGAGGGCCCAGAGACAGCACTTGTTCTCCTCAATGCAGCGCCCCCTCCTATTTTCCACAACCACAACGGTCTTCCCCTCCAGGCATCACAGTACTCCCGAGAATCCTCAAAGGTCACCTTAGCCATTGCCGCCAATGCGGCCAGGATGGTTCCTCTTCCCCCCCCCCCCCCACCAGCACCCGAGTCACCGCTCCTCCACTCTCCCTCCCGCGTCTCCCCTTGCTCTCAGCACACGCTGGTCAATCCAGGATATTGGAGCACAGGTGAGCCATGTGCTCTGCTCACATCACGCTGAACCACTTCCCCCCCATGTAGGCATCTTCACTTTTTTAATATGTTGTAAAAAAAATGATTTGTGATGCGAATATAAGACTTTGTATGTTGTATCAAGGGGTTAAAACCTTATCCAAATATCTAAATGCAGGTGCAGTCACAGAATCCATCCCTGCGACAATCACTTTCTCTGTTGGTTGCAGGGGATTCTTATGTATTTTAGGGAGTACGTAAAATAAAGGTGTTACTGAGTATTTAGGTATAAAGAAGGTTTTGTTTTATCATCAATAATACCATTCTTTAATGCCTTATTAGCAACAAATTCTGTCTTAGTTTGTACAGCAGCTTTTAACACTTACAGGGCAGTAAGCAGAACTATCTGAGAGCTTCCCCTTCCTAACTCACAGCAGTTATGAAGGAAGTGGAAGCTTTTGGTGTCAGCCCTGTTGCAAGAGCACCGTTTATCTACACTTATCTTGTGCAGTCCATCTAAACATTAGAAAGATATATATATATATATACGCACACAGTAGAGCCCTTTTATTTTACATCCTGCAGTCTAAAAGAAAAAAAATATATATATATTGTCAGTGCTGTCCTGCTGGACTACAGAGCATCTTGCCCTCTTATCTTCATGACATAAAAGGAAGATGTTCTATAGACAGGGCTGACAACACTGCTTGAGATTTTATTGCAGCAGAAGCAGCATTGTCCCCTCAATACAAAAGGTTAGCAGCTCATGGAATTTCTGGCAGGGTCATTGTTTTTGTATTTGTAATTCTGCAGAAAAGCTAGAGGAAGACTATTCAGGAGCCTGACATTGCAGCTCAATCTACTGTTCATGAGTTACCCAACATTCATTACATCACTATAACCACTTGCAGACTGCCTACCCACAATGTACTGCGGACAGGTGGCTCGCATATGCAAAGCGATGTACTGTCGCTGTCTACCTCCCGGTTTGGGGCCGCTTGCATGCTGGTACCAACCGTGATTGCACACAGCGGGAACTTGTCAGCAAGTCCCGGCCAATGATTCACAGCCAGGACCTACTGATCGGCTGTGTGACAATCAACACAGAGCTCTGTACAGAGAGAATGATATCTGTTTCTCATCCCCTCAAAGCAGGGAGAGATCTAGTAGTAAAAGCAGTACACATTACAAATAGTTAAGTACACATTTAACCTCTTTATTGCCCTAGATGTTAACCCCCTCCAAGTCAATGTCAATAGTACAGTGACAGTGTATAGTATTATCAATGATCACTGTATTAATGTCACTGGTGATGTCAGTGGCAGTCATTTGCACCCAGCGCCATTTAGTGTCAGATTGCTCGCCGCACTATCGCAGTCCCATTAGTAGTATAAAAAATCCAGTATACACTACAGTATATACTATAGCTTATAGGCACCATCATTGATATACATTTATTGGGATTTTATTAAAGATATGTAACAGAATACATTTTGGCCAAAGCTTATGAAGAAATTACATTTTTAAAAAAATGTTATTTGATATGTTTTGTTGCAGAAAGTAAAAAATCTTTTTTTATTTTTCTGTCTTTATCACAAAAACAAATGGTACAAATTTTGTTTGGGTACAGCATTGCATGGCCGCTCAATTGTCAGTTAAAGTAGTGTAGTGCTAAATAGCAAAAAATGGCCTGGCCATGAACAGGGAAAACTCTTCAGGGCAAGTGAATATTATAAAGGGATTGTAAAGTCAAAGGATTTTTTATCTTAATGCATTTTATGCAATAACATAAAAAGCCTTCAATGTCCACGAGTGTCTCAGCCATCCGGGACTCTGTCTCCTTGCTGTGGGTGCACTCAACAGGAGGGAGGGACCAGGAGCTCCAACCAAGGACCCGAAAAGAGGAGGCTCTGTCCTGCTCTGTGCAAAAACACTGCACAGAGGAGGGAAGTATAACATGTTAATTTTAACAGAAAAAAAAAAGACTTTACAATCACTTTAAGACAAATGCACCAGAAGGATCACGTGCAATGAATATTTGGTGAATACATTTACAGATTGAATTCCATTAAACAAAAAATATATAAGATGAAGCTGTAAATCGCAGCCACTGCTTTGCACCCCTGAGCAGGAAGTACAGCATTAAAATGTTTTAAAAAAATGTGGCTGATTACGGATACACACATCAACAAATATACTGTTTATTTAATAATTTTTTCTTTTTTTTTTCTTTAAGGTGCACCAGAAGAAGAGCTGAGGCAAAGAAACAAGGCTCCACCCTCAGAAGAAACAGAAATAAAGGACACCGAGGAGACCAAAAAACCAAAAGGAAGGTCAAAAGTAGGAAGATCGGCAAAATGTAAGATCTTCACATAAAAAAAATGCATTATCACTTTTTATTGCTGACATGCCCAAAACTAGTGACATTGGTGATAGTGGTGTCGCTAAATCTATGCTTACTATGCATTGTTGTCCTATATATCCTGCACAGTTAGAGTGTGCAGTTCAAGGGTGTGCTCATGCAGTTGTCATGTCTGCAAATCTTAGGAAGATCTCATGTTTGAGTTATCAATCATAATCAATCAGATTCTCCCCTTCATGGTTCGAACAGGGTGGTTCCATTGGCCATCAAAAACTTAAAAGGGTAACTCCACTTTCATGGGGAAAAAAACTGGTAAATTAAAAAAAAAAATAATATAGCTTATTCAATTACAACACAAGGCAAATTGTAATTGTACCAGATCCGCGACCCGACAATGTGTTTGTGGGCTTCCATCAGTATACAGCTTCCTCCCAGTCTGGAACATAGATATCAGATATTACAGCCGCCCCCATACAAAGCCGGAACTTAGCTTGTATAGATCTGGAACAACAATTTTTATTGAACAGACTCACACACAATATATACCACACAGGAGGACACCCCCCCCCTCCTGATCAGATTACTTCACCAGGTCAGGTGCCTGATAACATTATCATATGTAGATGAAATTGTGTACAGAAATAAAATTAACATATCTAAGGAACAACCAACTCACACAGTATTCTTCTTTCCCCTCAGCAACTAACAGATGACAGTGATTTAATAAACTTGAGTTGATTAAATAGCAGACTTGCTGTCATCAAGCTCATGAAGTACAATACACATTATTATAAGTGTAAACACATCCCCCCACAGTAGACAATAGATGAGTAAATCAGCACAATAAACAATGTGTGGAAGACAGGTGGTTGATCTGATGATATTCGCATCTGCTTTGAGTCTGACTGGCAGCTAGGCCTTTAACATGGATCCTAGGCCTAAAGTCCCAGAGTCTTCATATATTCCTTCAGGTATATTGTTGATAAATATTACTGTCCCGTTTGAAGTAATCCAAACCATATTCTCAGTGTCCATTAAGTAGCTGTCCACCATTTCCTTGGTCACCCCGTGTCCCTAATAGACACAAGGTGGCTTACACATAAGAGGGGCCTAGAGAGCTGAGAGAGGGATTTCTTAACCTCTCGAAGGTAAGCTGGGTTCCACGGGCCCCCCAACCAAAGTGACTCCCGTCACAGTAATTAAATGTTAAAAAACAATAACTTTCCTTTTCAATCTGCAGTGCTGTAATTTTCTGTAAAATACTAGGCAATACTAGGCAATATGGCTACCTGTAGGCGTTCTGTAACAAAAGGTAGGAATCTGCAACAACGTTTATTAAAATCTTTGCAATGTACATAGATCACTCAGGGGAATTTGTTTTCTCAACAAAAGTGGAGTTACTATTTAATTTCCTTTTCAGAAATTAGATCTCTTACATCCTGCAATTTGTAAATGTTAGTTTTTAGAATTGCCTAGTCTGTCCCCATATGTTGCTGGTGCTAACATGGTTATTAGAAGATGCAGCTTTGAAAGAGATGATGATCTTTTCTCTAATTACTCTCTGCCCTTTTTTGGCTGTAAATAAAGTTGTTTTTCTGACCATCCAATGGGGATCCATCAGACCTCTCATGTTTTTATGTCTGGTCTTTTGCAGAATAAACACTATGCTTAGAAAATATTTGCTCCTCCACCCAGTCAGTTTTAGCTTAGTGTCTTAGCAAGCAGGAGGCATTAATACAATATCTCAATGCTGGATGTCAAAGCACAACTCCAGGAGATAGAAAAAAAAACGTCCTTTAAAGTGGGTTCCCCACAGGACTGAAGAGTTAAAGCGTAACTCCACTTTTGTTGAAAAAAAAAAACATTCCCCTCTGGGTGATCTCTGTACATTGCAGGGATTTTACCAAACTTTGTTGCAGATTCCTACCTTTTGTTATTCTGAAGAAATCATTCTTTGTTCCTCTGTGCCACTGTGCTGAGTGGGTCAAATGGGAGTGGTTTCATAATTATCTGTCAGCTGTGGCAGCTGCAGGGCTCTAATGAGGGAAGCTGCTGGGCCTGGATCCCTTTCGACATGTTCCTATTAGAAGTGTCTCACCAAAAATGAAATTTTTGTTGCAGGGGATGCCAGAAATCTGACTTGTATCTTAGTGCAGACTTCTGGGAAAATTGGTGAGCCAAACACACAAGCAGGAAATGTTTCTGGGGTGTGGTCAGTACACAGAACAGCTCCAGGTATCCATATTGCATTGCATTGCATTGCATTTTCAGAAAATCACAGTGGCTGCAGATTGAAAAGGAAAGGTAATTTTTAATAACATTCAATTACAATAGGATTTGTGTCACAATTGTCTACACACGGAGTTCTCAAACTGTGGGTCGCGAGCTGCATTTGAGTGGGTCGCCGGCGGATTTAAAGCGGTCAGAGCTGCCCAGGCATCGGCAGCGCACTGTGTTACGATCAGGCAGGCAGGGCCTTGAGCTCCACTGATGCTCTGACCCCTCCCTTTGCCGTGTATGCTGTTCTGTATGGGAGACGGTGCCTCGGGGTAGGAGTCAGACTGAGTGGAGCCGTTATCAGAGTGCAGTGCATCGCATCGGAGCTGAGCGCCAGGACCAGTCACCAGGTAGGTCAGACACTGCTTGATGGCTTATTTTAGGCCTGTTGGGCGACCCGCATTTGCACATTGATTCGATTGGGCTGCTATGCCTGCGTTTTCCCCTGAAAAAAGGTGCATGTAGAATTTAAAAAATGCAGTGGTCGTGAAATCCATCCTGCTTTTGCACCATGCGACTTACCTGCAGTTCCTGCACACGCAAACTGTGTTTTTAAATGCTGGGCCCACCTATATAAAAATGCAGAAAGCTTGCCAGTGCAGGAACTGCAGGTAAGTCGCATGGTGCAAAAGCAGGATGGATTTCAAGGCCACTGCATTTTTTTAAAATGCTGCATGCACATTTTTTCTGCAGAAAACGAGGGCATAGCAGCCCATTCAAATCAATGGGCTGCTATGCCTGTGGGTCCCGAAAAATAACTGTATTCAGAAGTGGGTCTCGGCCCAAAAAAATTTGGGAAGCCCTGGTCTACACTATATAGTTTTGTTTGCAGATTTTTTTCCCCACGAAAGTGGAGTTACCCTTTAAATGCTTGTTATGTCGAGGGGTACAGGAGCATTCGGTGTTATTTAGCCTGTCCCCATGCTGCTGCCATCTTTGATGCTGCTCTCTTCTTTCCGAAGCTTCAGTCTGTGGGAGGGTCCCTCTGCATCACTATGGTACAAATAAGGGCTTTTAACCCTGCATTGTATGTGATGGGGTTAGCATGCAACTGTGGCTGAGAGCGCCTTAGAGAGGAGACTGTGAGTGACTGGTCGCACTGCTGAAAGGGGCCAAGCATAAATAAATAAAGTATAAAGAATAAAGTAATTATTTACTTCTTTTTCCGCCTTCCCTAGACATAACAAGCATTTAATCGTTGCAGTGCAGGGAGCTCCACTGTAAGGGTCAATTTTTTTTTTCTGGACTTGAGCTTTAGGAAGATTGTCACAAGTGTCTGGTCAGAGCGGAGATTGGCTGCTCTTTCTAGGCTAGCAGCAAAAGAACTTCTCCTATGTAGTGTCACATCAGAGCCCTAGGTGTGTGGGAAACAGCTGTCTGAAAAGGCCCATTTGCTGTAGCTAGTAAGCTTTGTAGGGATGCACCGAAATGAAAATTTTGGGCCGAAACCGAAACCGAAAATGCAGGATGCCTTTGGCCGAAAACCGAAACCGAAAATGACTTTTTCCCCAAAAAAATTTTAACAGATAGAAGAGGGGCATACACCAAAAACAGGCAGCGACGTACACCTGTCGCTCCCACCCTGTCACAGTATATGTACTGTGATGGGTTGGCAAGAGGTTAATTTAATTACCAATGGTATTTGTATTATGCAGCATGAGGTAACGGTTAATGTATTGCCACTGCTGGTCACTGATGAATTAGTGACCGACCAGTGGCAGTTAATTAACCCCTTTATGCTGCATTAGTGCAACCAGTATCAGTGTTAATTACCACTGGTTGCACTAATGCAGCACAAAGGGGTTAATTAACTGCCACTGGTTGGTCACTAATGCAGTAGTGACAATACATTAACCCCTCATGCTGCATAATACTAATTCCATATGTAAGCTGCCTCAGCATAATGATCAAACAAATAAAAAAAAGCAGTCAATTTTTTATGGTTGCATAAGTGCTCAATGGAACTTGGAAGAACAGAAGGGGGGGGGGGGGGCAGATAGGGGAGACAAGGGAGGGAGATGGGGACAGTGTAATGAAAAGTGTAAATGCAGTGCTCACTCATTCAAGGTCCGAGGACGAGGCAGAGGCTGCATGGCTCAGGTATCATGAGGCTTGGAATGTGTAGCTGCTTGCTGTTCTTCATATTTCCCGCCCACATCCCTCTCTCTGTCCTGCACATACGTCGAGATAGGAGAGTGGGCGGCCCCGGGCAGACACAGAAAACCTGGGGTGGGAGGGGGGAGGAGGATGAGCTGTGTGAGTCTTTCTCCTCTCCTGTCCGTGTCTGGGAGGGGTGAGAACTGCTCGCTGCTGGGCTGTGTGAGAGACGAGGTGTCACAGACGCTCCGCTCGGCTGCAGCCAAATTGAAAAGACTGATTCTCCTATCCTACGGACGGGAGAATCAGGGACTTTTCAAACCTGCGCTGCGCCCTCCTCCTTCCTCACGGCGGCCATTAATTTCGGCACTTTTAACCTATTTTCGGCCGAAATGGGATAGGCTCATTTTCGGCCGAAAATTTCGGTGGCCGAAATTTCGGTGCATCCCTAAAGCTTTGATTGAGTGCCTCTTCGTGTGCTTTTACTTGGCAAAGAATTTGTATTTCTGTCCTTCAAATACAAAGATATACATAGCCCTACCAACAACAGACCAAACTTGGCAATCTAACTTTTCTCTAATACAGTAAAGCAACACAGCTAGACATCTTTCCGACTGCCATTCTATCATTGGACAATAAAGGAGAAGCAGCACACTGATGAGGTCATGCCCCCCTTCACTCTACTTAAAGTTAATACTCCAGTCAATTACAGCTACTTATACTAGTTACGTTTAGTTATAATTTAATATGTTTTTGTATAACAAGAACATAATAACATTGATTGGCGCTTTTTTTTTAAATTCGTATATGTGCCTGGAGTTCGACTTATAGGTCTAATTCACCCTGCTGATTTGGGGCTATATGTTGCCAAGAATCAGTGTTTCTTAGAGGTGGGTATGCACAGATACTTAACGTCCAGATAAAGTGTGTATACTGCTCGGGTGAGTGTAGGATAGCAATCCAGCATGGATGCCTGCCTCGGCTCGCTGCCGCAAACATCCAAGGTAAAGAGAAACTGACCCATCACGGAGCTATTGCAAAATGAATCATTTATTGTCTTCCCAGCCAGAAAAGCAGGACAGGACATGTTGATGCATTTCACACTGACATTTCGTTCTTAAAGTGGTTGTAAAGGCACAAGGTTTTTTACCTTCATGCATTATGTGCCTTCTGTATGCAGCAGCCCCCCCCCCAGCCCCCTCTAATACTTAAAGTACCTGAGCCCCCTATCGATCCAGCGATGTCCAGGAGAGCCTTGCCTCTCTGTGGACTCACACTTGTGATTGGCTTTTGGCAGCAGCGGGAGCCACTGTCAATCAGAGCCAGTGAACCAATCACAGCCAGTGAACCAATCAGGAGAAGGAGGGGGCGGCGCTGTGCCACAGCTCTGTGTCTGAATAGACACACACAGCAGCAGCTCAGCTCGGGTGCTCCCATAGCGAGCTGCTTGCTGTGGGGGCACTCAGCAGGAGGGAGGGTCCAGGAGTGCCAACACGGAAACCGAGAAGAGGAGGATCCAAACTGCTCTGTGCAAAATCACTGCACAGAGCAGGTAAGTATGACATGTTGTTTTTTTTTTTTTTTTAAATAAAAAACGAGATTTTAAGATGACTTTAATCATATGATTATGCATGAGATGTCAGTTTGAAACGCATCAACATATTGTCCTGTGTTGCTTTTCTGGCTGTAAAGGCAATAAAAGGATTCATTTTGCAATAGCTCTGTGGTGGTGTGCAGCCAGTTTCTCTTTTCCATGCACAGGTGCTTGCAGTCAACCTCAGCCAGCCGTCTATACAAATCAAGGATGACTGATTCCCAAAAGGCCAATTCTAGTTTTGGCTGATTAAGACTTTCCCCGGTAACCGGTGAATAATAAAAAAGCTTCCAACACTCACCCATTCTGCAGTGCTGTCTCCCCCCGCAGACTCACTACTTTAGTTTTTGGCCCAGTGTCCTTCAACCCTTGCACTGTAAGCTCAGGGTATTAAGGCTTTGCCCACCTCCTGGACCCACATGAGCAATGCTGAAACGAGGACAAAGAGGACCTGTGATATCACCAGACTAAGATGAAGACATCTAGAAAAAAGGTTAGTATATAGGAGGTTTTCCTATGCTGTGTGGTGCCCCACAGGTTGGTGGGTTTAGGTGGGAAGGTAACAGCGGGCAGCCTGGCAAGTGAAGGCTTAAAGCTTGTTATTACTATAGAGGTGAATAAAAGCTGTGTGCACTGCAGCATCAGATCACTGATTAGTTAAGATACGTTTCTAGAAACAAATCCAATCCAATGTTTCATTTTGTTGTATCTATAAGGAAATATACACTTGTAAAATGTACCTGTAGTTTTTGTAATGTTATCAAGTACAATATCCTGGTGTCTTGTGTTATTTGGGGCATCAGCAGTCATCTAATCTTTCCTGTAATCCCAGTGAAGACCTAACCCTGCTCGGCTTGCCATATACAGACCGGCCATTGTATGTGGCTGTAGAGCAGTTCATGACAGAGTATATCCAGCCTGATCCGCTCCAGCAGTTCTCAGGAGTATGAAGCTTGAAAGAAATCTTCATTATTTCACACAGAGGCCACTTTAACTCTACAGGAGGGTCTGTTATCCTGGACAACTGCAGGAAGCTCAGTGTCCATTACACTGGGTCCAGCCATTTAGGGCTCACAATACAATAATTGTACCAAGCATGGGTGCAGTAAGCTCAGTGATGGTTACTTTCATGAAAATGCCTGTGCTTGTCGAAGAGTACCTGCCACAATGGATAAACCTGGAGTTGACAAAACTGAGCAGCATAATCAACTGGATGACCAGTGACGTACCGGTACGTCGCTGGAATTCAGGTGGTTATAACTGGGATGATACCTGCAGTTTCAGGCATCAACTTGATGCAGTTTTTATAGAGCCGACAGTCAGCTCTCTTCTAAAAGCAATCCTAGCTACTAACTAGCCTCTCTGGATACTATTTCAAGCAGCGGGAAGGGACGTGCCCCCCCCCCTCCCCCCGCCACCTTCTACAACTTTCGGGGGTTGTCCCATCCCACAAGTTCATGGTGTGGCACCAACCACCAACCCCATTCCGTCACCTTCCATGGCTTTATCGTCCCACCGACACACCCGATTGACCAGCCAGTGCTTCTGCTGGCTGATCATAAAGGCAAACAAAAGCCAAAACAGCTTTGATGATCTCTATGATATAGGAACCTGGAAGTGATGAGCTTACATCACTTCCGGTCTCCCCGGAAGTAAACGCGACATTTCAAAAAATGAAAAGCTTTTGATCACACTGATCTTGGTTTAATCAAATGATTTTAAGGGCAGAGAAGGGATCTAGAGTCTTATGGAACCCAGATCTCTCCATAAAGATGTTGGTTGTCGCCATTGCACGCGTGTGTGCAGTATTAAAGTGTGACATGTTTGATATCCATTTACTCAGCACATCTTTTATATTTTACCAAAAATTTGGGTTATGTATTGTGGTTTTTTTTTTCGCACTAAAAATTAAAAAAAAAGTGTATATTTTTTCCAAAAAAAGGCCAATTGAAAAACTGCTGCACAAATACTATGTGACAAAAAATTGCAATACCCACCATTTTATTTTCTAGGGCCTCTGAAAATATATAATGTTCAGGGGTTTCTAAGAAATTTTCTAGCAAAAAATACTAATTGTTACATGTAAACAAAAGTGCCAGAAAAGGCCTGGTCTTCAAGTGGTTATACTAAATCATGTTCACTTGGAGGGTTGATTTGAGAATGTGCATCCAGCGTGTGGGCAGAACCATTCTCCATGCGACATCATCAAAGCTGCCCTCTTTATCTGAACAGGTAATATTGGAATATGCTAGGTATGCTAAGGGTACAACATTTCTTATTACAACACTGGGACTGATAATGCTTCAGTACTTTCAGACTCACTGACCTGAAAAAAGCATGTACTTCTTCATAATGGTTCCAGATCTGTAATTAAAAAAATCAGATGGTTGGCAGGGCAGGCAGGAATCCAGTACTTTTAGGAGGTCAGAAATGGCGGCTCACATATTTCTTTATTGACACCTGTCGAGCTCTTTAACGGTCATTGGCACTTTTTCTCTACTACTTGAACGTCAGGAACCTAGAACAGAGATATTCATGTCAAGGTTTTTCTTGTCAATGCCCTAAACAGACATGACTGCTAGACACGGGCAGGACCAAAACTAAGGTGGGGGGTTAGTGGGGACATTTTCCCGGGCGCCGCACTGAGAGGAGCACAGCAGCTCCTTTCCTCATCCTTCTTCTTCCCCCAGGCTGCGCTGTATCTGAGGTCTGTGTTGAAAGGGGAAATTTGAGGTGGGATTAAAAAAACATTACGATGGCTGTTTTGCAGGTGGGGGGAGGGGGGAGGGGGGTTCATGATGGCAGGGGAATAAGATTGTCCTGTCAAGGATGGGAATTTGGGGGTGGGAGAATTCCATACTAGTAGAGGAGGGAGATTTCAGGGGAGTCATTTTTGGTATAAGGTGGCCTGTGAGAAATGTACCCCTGAGCGCTGCACTCTGTATGTAGCACACCCCTAAACCTTGCATTCTTTACGCAGTGCACCCCTAAACCCTGCATTCTTTGCGTAAAGCACCCCTAAACCCTGCATTCTTCATGCAGAGCACCCCTAAACTCTGCATTCTTTATGCAGAGCACGCCTAAACCCTGCATTCTTTATCCGGGCACCCCTGAACCCTTTATTTTTTACACAGAGCACCCCTGAACCCTGCATTCTTTACGCAGAGCATCCCTGAGCCATGCACTCTGTATGTAGCGCACCCCTGAACCCTGCACTCTGTACGTAGCTCACTCCAGTGGGAGACAAATTGCACTTTCACCTGTGTAGAAAGAAAATCCTTACAGCAGCCCTGCTGTCCACTTTTAAGGTAGGCTAAATCCATATTTTTACAGTGACATTTTTTTCTTTATTCCAAGCATATTGTATATATACAAGAATACATTTGTTTTATTTAACCATGCCCCTTTAGGCCCCATCACTGTTAATGCAATTTGGCCACACCCACTGTTCACTACGGCATCACCGGGAAGGAAGAAGAGAGTACAGAAGCAAGCCTTGGCTCATTTATTTTTCCGGTGGCTCCCCTCCTAATCTGCTTTAGGAGTGAAGCTTGAAAATGCTCAAACCTCACCTACCTGATGATTGTGTAGATCTTCTCTCTCCTGTGGGTGGAGGGGGGGGGGGGCGCCAAACCGCATCTTTTCCCTGGGTGAAAGGATGTCTTTCTTCGCCACTGGGCACAGGCAAGTATCATGGCGGTTCCTGGTGTTTGTACCACCTATGCAAGGGCAGGCAGATGTTACCTTTTTCTCAGTGGACATCTCTGCCTTTCTACAAGCAGCCCAAGGTTTCCTACTTGAGCTTATCTCTAAGACCCAAATCGCACCTAGTGTTTTGGAATTGTGGGCAGAATCGGCACAAATCTGTTTACAATTCCAAATCCGTGATGAAATCACGGCAAAACATGCATTTGGGTGCCATTCATTCTTATTGGCACCTCAAACATAGAGCGATTTTTTTTTTTTTTTTTTTTTTTTTTTTTTTTTTTTTTTTGACAAAAACGGGCATGAAAAATATGTATGAAGCTCCTTGTCCAAAAAGGTGCATGAAATTCTTTTGTACAACACACAGAAACATGAGTAAATATCTCCAAAAAATCTCAAGCAGGAACGCATTCCCGCTAAGCAAAATGTGAATGGGTCCTCACTCTGCTATCTCCTCCTCAGCTTGTTTCTCTTTGGCTGTACTTGCACTGTGGATCCCAGGAGCCAGGAGTGCAGTTTGTTTTGCACTCCTGTTTTTAGCAGAGAGTGGGCTGAAGTCCACTCTCTGCTGACATCACTGAGCCGGTCCAGGCTCAAGCATCATCACAACCTTGGGGTTAGGATCCACCCACATGCCTGGACTGGCACCCGGATCAGCTTCTCAGCGAGCCGCTGAGAGCCTGAGTCTGCCTCCCCCCCCCCCCTCCACAGCACAGCGCACCAGTGAGTGAAGAGGGGACAGAGCAGAGAGCTGTGAAAACTGAGTGATCAGCGATGTTCGATCGCTCGGTTCTCAGTGTTGGAAATGCCAGGGGACAGATGCAGCATTCCCCTAGGTAACTATGATAAAAAAAAAAAAAAAACATACATCTCTTTTAATATTATTTTAACTCTGCTTACATTTTAATAAACAGATTACATGATGTATTTATACAGAGCATCAATCATTTGGGTCTTTTATTTCCTTTAAACAATGTGCCTTTTATTAGCTAGATATAACACAGACCCAGGGAGGGAAGGGTGTTCTTGACAGGCATGCAAACTTTAGTTTATACAAGATGTTTGTGTGAGTCAGAAGGAATGCATGCAAATGTCCACATTTATTACTAACATTTATGACCTTTTTCTGTTTGCCTGGAAAAAAACGACATAAATAAGCACACAATTAATAAAACTACTTGTTACCTTAGAAAAAATAATTATATAATATAATGCTTGGTTCATTGCAAATTCCACTGATTTAGTAATTTTTTGCATTGCCAGACACAGAGCAGTCTGAACTGCACCCTAATAAACTGCTAATTATCACTTGCTAATTACCGAACAACAGCAACTTTCATGTAAAAAAAATAGACACAGACAGTACACAGTACACAGTGTTACTCCCACCTAGCAGCTAGGTTGGGATGTAAGTTTCTGTTGTCACCAGCTGTAAAGCTAGCCATAGACTGTTCCATTCTCAGCCCGTTTAGCAGGGACCGGCCAAGATTGGAACCCAGTATGAGCAGGCTGATTGTACCCAGGTTGATTGATCAATCAACTTGGGAACAACCAGCATGTCAGATATGTCATGTGATTATTGCTAGCGGCTGTCATAGTTGCTAGCAATAATCACTGTGTTCTCTTTGCCGGGACAGCTCCCTATGCCCCCCTGCCCGGAGAAAACAATAGCTCCACGGGAGGGATTCCCCCATCAAACCTGAATGTGTTGATGGGAGAATTGAGCAATCTTCTTTCCTGCAACTGTCGGTTGCAGGAAAGAAAATCGCTCCCATCTATGGCCAGCCTACCCTTTCCATATATGTTGCTACTAGAGAGAGAGACCATTAGAGGTCAGATGACATGGTAAACCCACAAAGGTTGCTTTACAGTACTGGCAAGGCTGTCAGGGTCCTGTCACAACTGTGGCTCACTAAGCTTCCTGTGAAGAATGGCTTTTTGGGTTATTGAGTTGTCAAAGATGTGTTTCCAAAAGAATAAATAGACATTCATGTATTTTTTTTTTTTCATCTTTTTAGGTGTGCAATGGTTTGCAAAGCTGTTTGTTGGATGCCTGTTAATGGTCACAAGTGGCATGATGTATGCTATTTACCTATCCACCTATCATGAGCGCAAGTTCTGGTTTTCTAGTCGGAGGGTAAGAATTTTACAGACTATTGTCAGTTGCTAAAGTTCTGCAAGGTTTATCTGTCACTGTGATCAGCACTATGAGGCAGCAAGTAACATCAGGAAGTCAAAGTTAGAGGAGATAACAGTACATTGGAGGAACAAACATCTATATTAATCCTGTGAGCTACTTACTCCAATAAACAGAAAAGCTACTGGCACTGATCACAATCCCATTTATGTGCTAAATTAACTCATACACTGTAATGCCACGCTAATAGTGCTCAATATGATAAATCGTGACAAAACCTCAGGCATATATACTCAGTTTCAGGGAAGACTCCGTTGCTCGTATAAAAAACACAAGCCTTACAGACACTCTCCGGTATCCAGCTCCACGCTGGTTCCTGGTGTCTGTACCATCCTGGCCCCTCCCCTACGCGTGTCGATACAGGGTCACAAGTCTTCCTCAGGGGGAAATTCTATTGGACGATTAGGCTGTCAGTCGAGATATATATACTCAAGCAGGTGCCATTTCCTTGAAGTTTACGGGCGCAGCCATTTTGTTGTGGTCCTCTGCTTGTATGAATACATAATATTTGTGTTACTAATCAGAAGAAAGTTTAACCCATTTGTCTAGGCCCTACAGTCGGCGATATACTTAAAGCTTATGCTTTTAGACAGGAATCCTCAAGAAATGGTTAACATTACATAAAAGCAACGAAATCCCCAATCAAAGATTTAAAAAAAAAAAAAATATATATATATATATACCCCTCCTTATAATCAACTCCCTCATGTGGCATTAGGATCCCTTATCCCTATTATATATTTGTGATATATGGTTGGTTTGGCCTATTATGACATTTGACACATGCAATCATGTATAATTAGCACCACCTATATGTATTTGTTTTCGAACAAAGAGATTTTGCGCAGCATTACAGTATATATGAGGTAATTTAGTACATAAATGGGATTGTGATCAGTGCCATCAGCTTAGCTCATCTGTTTATTGGAGTAAGTAGCTTGCAGGATTTATATATATATATATATATATATATATATATATATATATATATATATAATATATATCCTGCGAGCTATATATATATATCAGTGGTCCTCAACCCTGGCCCTCAGGGCCCACTAACAGGCCAGGTTTGCAAGATAACTGAAATACATCCCAGGTGATATAATTTGCTGCTCAGTGATTGCAGTACTCTAGTCTGCATTTCCCCAAGGTAATACCTAAAATCTGGCCTGTTAGTGGGCCCTGAGGACCGGAGTTGAGGACCACTGATCTATATCATTCACCTGCTAGCAGCTACTATGGAGATTTTTTTCCTTTTTGGAAAACAGATTTTGATGTCAAGGAGGTTTTCTCAGATAAGAAGAAAAAACACACTGTATACTCTGCTAAAATGTGAGGAGCTCATTGTAAACCCAATTCAAACCTTGCCTTCTAAAACGGGATTACGCTATGGGCCTCCAATATATATATTTTTTTACATATGTCATACGGAGAACATTATAGCTAGAGATTGAGGATAAAAGAGGATACATCATACTAGGAGAAGCCGCAGTTGAAGATTTGTATCTTATGCTGTTACCTTACAGTTGTAAGGTGAATGGCTTTCACACTCAGAGGTGTCACCCACACTGAAGATTCACCTTTTTTTGGACTGTAATCAGTGAAGGAGCACCTGTGCACTTTTTTATTTATTCAGTCACTATTAGTGTCACTCTTCCATGTTTGTTTTAAGCACTTAGGTGGAATGAACTTATTATAATTACCATCATGCACTTTATTCCCATTTAATCAATCTGTGACGATTGTTTCATTTTTATTTACTTCCACTATTCATTGGATGCACACTTATTTATTAATTTATTGTTCACCATGTTATTGCTCTATCTATTTATTTTCACTATGTATTGGATGCACACATATTCATTTATTCATTGTTAACTATATATGCATCCATTTATGGTTTCAATTTTTTATCTTTTTACCCTACATAGTGTACTGTATTCATCAGATACAATAAACATATTTTCTCTATCGTTCATTGATGGACGCAGTCCTCTGATGCATATCAGTAGGGTAATACTGCCCTCTACAGGAGTAGGACACAAGGCAGAGAAAGAATTTCTGGCTACGCCTATGGGCAGTCCCTGGGGGTGTACCCTCCCT
Organism: Pelophylax lessonae; assembly: GCF_965119305.1. NCBI lineage: Eukaryota > Metazoa > Chordata > Amphibia > Anura > Ranidae > Pelophylax > Pelophylax lessonae. The sequence goes on from NC_138772.1 coordinate 476,289,799, forward strand.
CTTCCTGCATAGGATGTCAGTAGGCACTTCCTTTTACTGAGCCACCGCTGACACGTGCAGACCTTCCTGATACAGAGTGCTGCTATCTGGGGACAGTGAGTTGCTGGGGGCATATTCCTCTCTCTCTGTGGGGATATCCTGGCTTCAATAAACATCAAGGACGCCTACCTTCACATTCCAATCTGTGCTGCTCACCAACGTTTTCTCAGTTTTGCCGTGGGAGAGGATCACTATCAGTTTGTGGCGTTACCCTTTGGTCTCGCCTCCGCTCCTCGGGTCTTCACAAAGGTGTTGGCCACAGTCCTGGCGCTGTTACAGCAGTGGGGGATATCGGTCCTGGGTTACCTGGACGATCTGATTCTCCATGCGGAGTACCCTGCGTTACTGACGGAAAACATGGGGGTCACCATGAGAACTCTGGAGGAGTTTGGGTGGATCATGAATCTTCAGAAGTCCTCTCTGACCCCTTCCATGAGACTGGTCTATATGGGCCTGACTTTTTGGACTCGTGTTTCTTCCTTCGGAAAAACTCCAGAAGCTCCAATCAGCGGTTCATCTGTTTATGTCCAACGACCGGCCGTCCCTTCGAACCTGTATGAGAGTACTGGGACTGATGGTGTACTCCTTCGAGGCGGTCCCATTCGCTCAGTTCCACACGAGAGTTCTTCAAAGGGAAATTCTTCTCAAGTGGGACAAAGACCCAAATTCTCTGGGGGTCTACCTAGGGCTAGGACCTCTTTTGCAGGCTGCATGGGGGGCCGGGGAGTCCGCCCGCGGCGCTCGACCGATCGTGCAGGGGGGGGGGGGGCATTGGTGAGGTTTTCTACAGCTGGATGGCAGTCGGGGAAATCCTTTCTCCCTATATACTGGACAATTGTCACCGCGAATGCAAGTCTGTCCGGGTGGGGGAAGGGAGTCCTCAATCAGGACTCAACTCAGGGAGTCAGGTCCCTGGAGAAATCTCTATTGCCGATCAATGTCCTGGAGCTGAGAGCGATCCGGCTATAAGGATATTTTTGAATGTTTTTGAGCCCCCTAGAGTTACTAATTTGAGCTTCTGGAATATAAAGGGCTTCCACAGCTGTGTTAGAGTCCCAAACTATAGGGGTTTACAATTTTGGGGTCTCGAAGCCCATAAGAAACATTGGAGGGGATGTCATTTTGTCCGAGAGCTCAGTAAAAGAGAGTCATGGTGGATCTATGAGTTGGGATTTTTGGTGCTGGGGGGGGATGTTAAACAAGGATTTTGATTTGGGTTGCTTTATTAGTAATGCGTGAGGAATTTTAGAGTGGATGGCCTAATATCAAGGGCTTGTAGAGGTGGTTCTCAGCTCTATATACTTTTTAGTAATATTATAGATTTATTTTAATTTTTATGATTTATTTTTTATTTTTTTACATTTTTATATATGATTTTAAATATTTTATAAATATATTTTTATGTATTTAGCACATTATTTACACACATTTGATATGGTGTTCGAACTCACCATTGTTAGATAAAAGGTTCCAATAATATATCTCTGTATTTGACATTTATTATATATACAATTGTGATATCAGGTTCGAACTTACCAGTGTTGTATATAGGGTTTAAATAAAACAATTAATAAAATATATATCTGTAGCAATAGAAGATAATGCCACACAAGGGAGTTGATTATTTTTATATATATATATATATATATATATATATATATATATATATATATATATATATATATATATTATTTATTTATTTATTTTTTTTAAATCTTTGACCGGGGATTTCATTGTTTTTATGTAATGTTAACCATTTCTTGAGGATTCCTGTCTAAAAGCATAAGCCTTACGTAAATAGCACCTGTTGGAATTAAACAAATAGGTTACACTTTTTTGATTAGCAACACAAATATTCATTGTATTCATACAAGCAGAGTACCACAACGAAATGACAGCGCCCGTGAACTTCAAGGAAATGGCACCTGCTTGAGTGTGTATGCATGTATGTATGTATATATATATGTGTGTGTATATATATATATATATATATATATATATATATAATCTATATCTCAATAGACAGCTTAATTGTCTCATTAGAATTTCTCCCTGAGGAAGACACGTAACCCTGTGTCGACACTCGTAGCAGAGGGGCCAGGACGGTGATGACACCAGGAACCAGCGTGGAGCTGGATGCCAGGGAGTGTCTGTAAGGCTTGTGTTTTTTATGAGCGCTACGGAATCTTCGCAAAACTGAGTATATATGCCTGTATTAGTCTGGTGCGCTGGAAGCAGCAGATAAAAGTGAGTACCCTAAATATGTTTTTTTGCCAATAAATCGGTTTTAGAAGGATATACGGTACATAAGCCCTTTTTTTTTTTTTTTTTTTTTTACAAAAGCACTTATGGTCTTTTTATCTTTATATACATCATCTCTGGATGCCATGATCCCTTTATGAGGAGATAACAGTGGAGAAGGTAGAAGGTTGGAGGAGTTGAATGTAGACCTTGTTAGGCTAAAAGGCTATTTCTGACCCTACTTGAGTGTGGTGGTCACACAACCCCAGGTGGGATTATTCCTGGTGGGGGTAGCACTCCAAGGTGACACACGATTTTTTGTACACGGGAAGGAAGTTGAGTGGTGGACAAGCACCGTTTGTAAATCATGACTTGGAGAAATTTGCATATATTTTTATGTTTGCATGAACATTTATAATATGTTAACTTTTGGGGATTGCACAAATATATATTTTTTGAATTGCACTATATTTTTGTTAGATTGCAATCACTCTTGGTTTAGTTTTATTATATTGGATATATTTGTGATATATGGTTTGGCTTATTATGACATTTGACACTTGCAATCATGTAGAATTAGCACCAACTATATGTATATTTTCGAACAAAGAGGTTTTGACACTGTTTATCATATTGAGCACTATTAGTGCGGCATCACAGTGTATGTTGAGTACATTGGAGGAAGTGGTGAGATCCCACATCTCTTGTGACATTCTAAAGCTGAGTGACAGGCACAAGAACTTTAGTTAAAAGGGTTAGTTCACCTTTTCACAAAAAATGAAAAGGTAAACTAACATCCTTCATCCTCCCTAATTCCCTGGTCTCCGCTGTACCTACCTCCATTGGTGATGAGTTGTCAGTGCCCACATAGCCGGTGTAGCAATTTTCGGAATTTGAAATTCCCCATTCTTCTTTCTGCAGGGCTTCCAGGATAGATCAGGGCAATTATCTGTGCCGGTGCTGACCAATCAGAATCGCTCTGATCTGTCACAAAAGCCCTGCAGAAAGGGGGAAAAGAGAGGGGATTTAATATCTTCAGACCACCACACCTTCTGCGTGGGAACTGCCAGCTCATTACGCATGCAGGGAAGTACAGAGAGGACCGGGGGAGGGCCTAAGGCAGGGGTGGTCAACCCATGGACAGCGGAGCACTCAGATGTGGCCCACGACCTCATGCTCTAGGATGACAGGTCGGCAAGCCCAGATCTTGATCAACCGGTTTGCTGACCCGCCATCAAAGAGCATCCGAGTGCATGAAACCAGGGTTGATGGCAAAGGAAGCAGGCAGCCACGGAGGGTGCAGGAGCCGCATAAGCCGATGCTTTCTCTGTAGCACCGGTTTCTGTCCCAGGACCAAGTGCACATTGCCTGAGACCTTTCATGTAGCCTGGAGAACGATTCCAGCAGAAGCTGGAAGTAGAAAATTCAGTCTATTAAACATCACATACACTGCGCTTTTTCAATGGGCATATTTGCAATTAGCAAAGGGTTATTGGGCGGCTTTCACACTGATCCGCAGGTGCAGAGCAGTGCACTGTTGGGGCTGCATTGTAATCAGGGCACTGATAATCACCCTTGATGAGCCTTAGGTCCCTTTCACACAGGTGGACGGTTCAGATCCGCCTGTCAGTTTTTATGGTGGATCTGAACGGACGCCCCATGCATCTCTATGGGGCATCAGATGTCAGCGGAGATCCGTCAAATCTGGACGATTGGAAACCCTATTTTCCATCCGTCCAGCGGATCGGATGAGTACGGACAGACGGTCCGTTCCCATCCGATTCCCCATATAGAACAGCAGGACCTGACAGCTGTGTCTCCGCACACAGCGCGGGGACACAGCTGCCATCTACCTGCTCAGCGGAGGATCGGCGTATTGATCCCCCAATGAGATAAACGGACCGGATTGTGTGAAAGGGGCCTTACTGTTTCTAAACCATGTGGTGTTTATAGCTTGAGTTTAGGGTAGCAATATTTACCCAAAGTATGTGCAGCTGTGTTTCCTAATTAGTAAAGTCCAAAGCTGTTGTGCCCTACTGTTTCTTTTTTTTTTTTTTGTTTTCAAACACAGGTCTAGGACAGATCAAGTACAACATTACAGTATTATGTGGATAAACATTTTTAAGTTTGGCAATAGACATAAGAAGGTGTTTAGACATCTGCACATGACCCAACTGCCCAAAGGGGAATCAGTTGACAGTACTATCTTCTAACGTTTAAGCTTGGCTCAGTTGAGTTTCAAGTATCTTCTATACAATGGAAAGAGGAAGTGTATGAAGCAGGCTCTAGATTATCAGTGGCAGATCAGGAGCAATTAGGACTGGGTTTCTAACCTGCTCAGTCAAACCCACCCTCATCACTATGACAGTTGGCTGCCCCTGGGGGGCACTCACAATCGTTAAATTATTCTCATCTTATTTGTTCTAAAACTTTGTGACTGTAACCTTATGTATATCTCCAGAAATAATGAAATGTTATAAGAAGTATATTAAAAGGATATTAAAACAAAGGTCACCCTCTGATTGGACCCTAGTAAAAGAAGCTTTGCTTGAATAAATACTGCATATTAGTATTGAAGCAGCGAAGATAAACCAATCCCTAAGTCTCTTCACTAGAGCAATTATGCATTTCTTGAGTAAAAAATACCTGTTTCAGTGAGATTGTAATTAAGGGACCGTCAGGGTCACCCAAGGATCTGTTCTTGGACATTTCCTATTCTCAATCTACACCTCCTCCCTGGTAGTCTCCTCCCTGGCTGATAGCCTCCCATGGCTTCCAATACAATTTCTACGCTGATGACACCCAAATCTATCTTTCTACTTCACTCCATTAGTCTCCACACCCATCACTAATTTACTAACAGACATATTTGTCTGGATGTCACACCACTTCCTCAAACTCAACCCGTCCAAAACTGAGCTCATAATATTTCCTCCTCCACTTCCCTGACTTCTCTGTCAAGAGCAAAAGCACAACCATCAACTCTTTCATGCATGCCAGGGTGCTAGTATTATCCTGGACTCTGAACTCTCCTTTCAGCCCCATATCCAACCTTTTTCCAAAGCTTGCCGCCACAACCTCCGCAACATCTCCAAAATACGTCCCTTTGTAACCAGTGACACCGCAAAACTCCTAATTCACTCCCTGGTTATCTTGTCTCGACTACTACAACTACCTCCGTATTAGCTCACCTTTAAATATGCTATCCCCTTTTCAGCCCATCATGATTGCTGCTGCCAGATTCATCCACGTTACCAATCACTCAGCATCTGCTACCCCTCTCTGCCGATTCCTCCATTGGCTGCCACTCACCCAACAAATTCAATTCAAAATACTAATAACTTACATAGCCTTCCACAACTCTGCCCCCAGCTACATCATTAACATCATTACATCATCAAGATACCAATATATCTCAAGATACCAATCAAATCGTTTTCTTCATCCCTCCCAAGACCTCCTGCTCTCTAGCTCCCGCCTCACCTCCTCCCATGCTCACCTCCAGGACTTTTCCCAAGCCTTTACCATCCTTTGGAATTCTCTACCCCAATCTGTCCGACTAGCTTAAACTCTATCCACTTTTAGCAATCCCTGATCATTTTTCTATTTAGAGAAGGCTATCCTGCCTTCACCTAACAACTGTACCTTTTATTTTCTTCATACTCATCCCCCACAGGTATTACCTTTTGTAGCACTTAACCCTCCTGTTTGATTGTAAGCTCACATGAGCAGGGCCCTCTAATTTTCTCCTGTATTGAATTGTATTGTAACTGTATGCTGTAATGTAAAGTGCTTCACAACCTGTTGGCACTATATAAATCCTGTATAATAATAATACTGTTTGTTTGATGTAGGGTTACTTACCCTAAGGCTAGTTATGTGACTCAAATTTCTGCAGATTTCTGCTGAGTCAGACAAGATTTGAGCCATAGGTGGCCCCGTTTGGCACTACCTGGCTCGTTAAACTTCATATGTGGAAAATTGGCAGCCAAACAGCCACTGCATCCAATCAGATGCAGTTACTGTTTGGGTACTCAGACAGCCATAGATGCTGTGGCTGTCTGAGTACAATAGCCAGCAGTGTAGACACCTCCATGTATGCTGTTTAGCATGCATGGGGATATCTACAAGTGTATGGCAAGCATTAAAGCCCAAACAGCATTAGATTCACAAGAAGCATGCTTTATGCTGCAGAGGTCTGCAGGCCAGATAAACTTGGTCTAAAGCCCCGTACACACGTAGCAATTGCCGGCCGTAAATATTCGGCCAACGTCCGATCTGCCGATTGTCGGCTTGTTAGTATGATGCTTCCGACAACCGACTGTGACTTTTCGGCCGAACAGAATCTGGTGTGCAGGCTTTAAAATTTTTGTTTGCCAACACCAGAATGGCCGATTGTTCCTCAGTCAGTACAGAATTCGGCCGACAAACAGCAGATGAGCAAGACTGGGCATGCTCAGAGAAGAAAAAACACACGGAAAGTTAACCATCACATGACATCACTTCTGCAGTCGGCTGTTGTTGGCCGACAAAATTCGTGTGCAGTCTTTATCACTTTTCAACCGACAGGACAGCACCGGACAAAAGACGGCCGATCGTTCGGCCGACAATCGCTACGTGTGTACGGGGCTTTAGAATACACTTAGAGCTGGTGACTTTCTGACCTCAGGACACTAGCAGTGAACAAGACTTGTGGCACACTAGGTCAGGCATTTAATCCACCATGCCTGTGTTACCAGAGGTCAGCAAAGGCCGGAGCAAAGCTGTTTTTAAATAGAAGAAAAAAAGATTTGCAATATCTTTTATCTTTATTTAAACGTGCCTTCCCCTAATAACCGAAGATTCTAGTGGAATCATTTGGCAGGAAATGCTTCTGATGTAAGAGCGAGTTTCATCATTGAAAGTATGTTTTCAGTAGCCGGTAATTAGATTCTCCCTTTTATCTACTTACTGCTTAAAACATAAAAGAGAAGTGTAAAATACAGCTATGCTTTCACATGCTTTTCACCATGGCCTTGGGATGTCTTATGAATTTTTTCATTCAATTTTTGATGTAAAAATAGTGCAATATTAAGTGATTTTATTGTCTGTCAGAGCCTAGCAAAAGTGTGTCAATTTCTTGAAAGGAATAAACGAATTTAAAGGCCACAAACTTTGCTAGTGGTTTTATTACTACAATCTGATGCTATGCACAGCACAAAATGCAGAGTGGAGTGCTAAGGTATATAAACAACAAAGTGGAGCAGTGGTGAGTATATAACATGAAGTATTGGCAGTGTGGTGGTTCAAAGTATGTAAGATATGGTGCAGAGTATGGTTTGTTGCAGTCTGAAGTGTGCAACTTGCAACACAATGTATAGAGTGTGGCAGAGTATGTAACATTTAGCGCAGTGTATAGATTGTGGCAACTGCTTACCCATTCCCCTCTGCTACTCAGTCTTGAAGGACAATGCAGCATAGTGGGGTACACACTAGTAGAAAATCTGCCGAAAATTCCCGTCCAAGGTAAAATCGTACGATTTTCGGCTAGTGTGTACACAACTTTCAGCAGCCGATGCCGACATTTTCAACGAAAAAAAACGGAGGGACAAACACCAAAATTTTCATTGTCCGTCCCCAAACGACCAATTGTGTATGCCGTACGTCCGCGAAAAATTGGATGCGAAAGACCGCGCATGATCTGAAGTTGCTGACGACCTGGAAGTCTAGGATCAAATGTCCCCAAAAAAAAAATCGGACGAGAAATTTCGTAAACCTTATGCACTGTCAACTAAAAACGGTTATGACCGCTGAGCATGAGAGAGAAAAATTGGAGGATATCTCGTCCGATTTTCGTCAAGTCTGTACGAGCCTTTAATCCATAGCCCTTTTGTCCTCCTGTAGATGGCAACAAATTATATGAACTTCTAACATTACATGTAATGTGTTCCTATTGCAGCATTAAGCTAGGTTAACACACATCCGATGCGAAATTCCAAAGCAGCTGTTCAGCGGTTCAGATGTGACTTTTTGGAGCCGGCTGCCACCGACGTCTTTAACAAAAGCTGGTTGTTAAGGACCAGCCTGGGAAGCCAGCCACTGTGTCCTTAACAACGGATGACAAGGATTCCCTGCTGACAGCTGAATGTAAAAAAAAAACATTGCTGGCAATAAACAATTGAAAACAAATGGCGTGGAGTCCCCCCAAAATCCATACCAGAGCCTTAGGTAACAGTCCACTACTCCGCCATTTATAATCAGATGGTGGTAATGTAGGGGTTCATGACTTGGCAAAAGCAGGACTTGATAAATCTGGTTTCCAGGCCCAGTAGTAATTGACAGTCTAACAAATTTTTTCCATATTTTATATTCAGAAAAAACACAGGAAATCCTCTGCAAGTCTGAGCAGTAAATATAAATCAGGACATGGTCAAAAAAATGATCTCCCTGTTTTCCCTCATTGTGTTTTCTCCCATCATCAAGGTAGCTATAGAAATCGAATTTCTGGACTAAGTGTTGCACAAACCTAACCACCAGTTAGTGGGTATCTCCTTTCTTGTTGAAAGCTAATCAAAGAAGCCTAGGGTCCCTTGATCACCACAATATAGGGTAAATAATTTGAATTGTAGCTTCTCGGCCTTTTGGCTAAGATCAAGTGTAGTATCTGTTCTTATCAGTGTTGGAATGGAACCTGAAGGTTAGTATCGGTGGTGGCTGAAGTTAACCGGGGCGCTCTGGGCGTAACTGGAGGACCGGAGTAGGCCAAACCAGAGAAAGCCGGATGGTTCCAATGCCTTCCTGATTTGAATGGGTCCGCCCCTACCAGTTTGAAGGGAGCGAGAAAACTGGATCTGCGGCCAGTTAGTACTGCTCCTGGATGTGATTGGTAAGGAACGGCGGTGGCGGTGGCGGTGGGGGAGCCTTTCCTCCTGGGTTGAATCTGGCCTTGCAAAAGGCTTGTCCCCAGTTGAAGGCAGGTTCTCCCTAAGCTGTCCAAAGTTCTGATGCCTCCTGGTAGGATAGGGCTACACTCGGTCTGGCCTTTGGGCCGGGGTAGAGAAAGCCCGTAGTGTATGTGCCCCTGGGGTGGCAGCCCAGGGGTGCCTTAATTCTCACTGGTGAGGGGCAGCTCGCCTTGAGTTTTTCGGCACCATGGTCACTGCACCTACGCACACTTTTTTAAGCACCTGCCTCTTGGGCAAGGCCTTTTGGCTTCGACCAGAGGAATTTTTATTCCGGCCGGAAGGCCTGCCTTTGTTTTTCACTTAGGCACTAATTCACCTCTCCACTTCCCCTTCCCCACTTTTTTGTTTGAGTGTGTCTTTTTCTTTGTAGTTTGTCACTTTTCTATCACCTTTTTTCACCTGCACGACTTGTAGGGTGTGGGTCCTCGGGCCCTACCTTGAGTCTTGGGAGGGGGTGGATATGGCCTTTTGGCTTGGTCTGCCCTCTCTCATGGGGTCTCCCTTCGGGGGAGCCCCACTTAGTACTCGGTGGGGGCTGTTTCGGCAGTCCCCCTGAAGAACGGGGTCAGTCTGGTTCCGGCCAGACAGACCATGAGTACCTTAAATCCCTGTCAGGAGTCCTGCGCCCCGGGGGATCGAGGTTCGGGTCCTACCTCTTCGGAGGGAAGACCATTTGTTCGCACACCCTGTGCACTTTTTGTGTTCCTCACGTTTGTGTGTGTGCATTTTTTTATGCACCGGGTGAAGTCTTTTGAGTGTGTTTCACACGCTACGGGCTTTAAAAAAAAAAAAGTTTATGTGGTGCACCAGTCACAGTCAAGGGAGTCCATTGGTTTAGCCTAGTTGTGGCACAAGTGCGTGACATAGCTTTCAGTGGAAAACATCACTATTAATGAGGTCATGGTGGTAATGGTGGGACACAACTCTTGTTTGAAATATTTCTAAATTATAATTAAAAGTAAGAACCATTTACTCTTAAAGAGGAATTTCATCATTTATGCATTGTTATATTGAACTAGATTCAACCAGTGTAACTAACTATGTACATACCGCCATCCTTCCTGCTGCATGCTCCTGGAAGCTGGAAATAATTAAATTGATGTCACCACCCCGCCTCTCCACCTCATCCAATCAGAGAATGCTTTGCATTCACTCCGCAAATGCAAAGCATTCTCTGAATGTTGCTTGTGCGGAGCGACTGACCTCCTGTGATCAGAATGCAGCAGGGCAGCTGCTCAGCGTCAGAATCGGAAGCAAATGGAGATCACTGGGATAGCAGTGTCTACTTCATTGATTTCTAGCTTCCAGGAGCATTGGCCAGGTTTGGTATATACATAGTTACACTGGTCCAAGCTGGATTGATATAACTATGTATAAAATATCTATATCTGGAATTCCTCTTTAAAGAAGAAGTACAGCAAAAGCTAGTTTGGCTGTACCTCTCCCATGGATTTACAGGAGTGCAGTTCGTTCTGCACTCCTGTGACCTGTTTTCAGCCAACAGCAGGCTGAAGCCCGCTGTCGGCTGATTGCACAGAGCCAGTCCTGGCTGTGTAAAGATCAGGACCATATGGTCGGGATCCACCCAGATGCCTGGACCAACACCTCGCTCAGCCTCTCAGTGAACCTCTGGGAGACTGAGCCAGCTGCTCCCACCCCCTCCACAGCCCTGTGCTTCAGTGAACCTGAGGGGAAATTGGGGGGCAGAGAGCCAGTGACTGACCGTCACCAGCTCTATGCTCACGGAGCAATGAAAACTGAGCAATCAGCGGTGTTTGATCACTCAGTTCTCAGTCCTTAGAGCCGGTGAGGGTTAGGTGCAGCATCCACCAAGGTGAGTATGATTTCTAATTAAAAAAAAATAATTATTTTAAGGTTTGATACTCTCCTCCTGGTGTAGTGCTTTTTGCATTGGTCAGTGACGTTTCTTGTTGCCCATAATGACTAATCTGCCTCCAATTGTATTTGTTGCACAGCGAACTTTAACATTTAACAAATATTCAAATTTCTATGGGGAGCAGGAAAAACAATGTTGAAATGTTAATTATATTACATAGCAAGCTAGATCTTAATTCTAGTAGTACCTATTTAAAATGAGTATATAGTTAACACTATGTTGCATTTTTCTCCTCTCTAGGATCTTGAACGAGAAATCACTTTTCAGGGAGATGGGGCCGTGTACTATTCATTTTATAAAGACATGCTGCGAGCCCCATCGTTTGAAAGAGGTATAATAATCTATAACTCTTAGATAAGTATCAAACACATGATACATAACCTTTGTCTTGGACCAATCTTGTTCATCTCTGCATTTTAATTGATGTGCTGTTTATTTCAGGTGTATTTGAATTGGCCTATAACAACAGGACTGTGCCCATGAAGACTATTAATGCTGTCCAGCAGATGACCCTGTATCCGGAGCTCATAGCCAGTGCCCTGTATCACATGTCTGGGAGTAAGGTAAAGTCTACAACCTTCAGGGTCACTTCAGTAGAAATGTCATTAAAGGAGAGCTGAAGTTAGAGTGACTGTAAAGGCTGAAGGTTTTTTCCTTCATGCATTCTATGCATGAAGGTAAAAAATCTTCTGTGTTCTTCTCCCCCTGCTGCCCCCCCTAATACCGGAGTCCTCTCCCCATCCAGCGATGTGCACGAGTGCCTAGGCTGTCCTGAGACTCCCTCTCTTCATTGGCTAAGACAGCATTGGGAGCCATTGGCACCCGCTGCTGTCAAGCACAGCCAGTGAGCCAATGAGGAGAGAGCGGGGACGAGCCATGGCTCTATGTGTCTTATGGACGCACCAGTGCCCCCATAACAAACTGCTTGCTATTGGGGGCACCGGTCGAGGGGGAGGAGCCAGGAGCTCTGTGGGGGGCCCCGAAAAGAAGAGGATTGGGGCTGCTCAGTGCAAAACCACTACACAGAGCAAGTAAGTATAACATGTTTGTTATTTGTTTTCATTTGTTTTTAAAAGCTGAACCTTTAATACCCCTTCAAAATAACTCCTCTACCTTAAAGTCGTAACAGTAGCCCTGAAATAAACTGAAAAAAATGGCAGCTATGGGATCCCATGTAGGCCTTTCATGTGACCAGACACCTAGAACAAATGCTCTAGGGAGGGAATCAGAGTTTGGTTTGGCTAGCCCTCTCCTTTAACAGGATTTCCCTGGAATCGATCACAGAACTGAGTTTGTTTCAGAGACGGAACTGAGATTGTTTCTTCTCTTGTACAGTGCAGGTATTCTTACCACTGTCTCTGCTCTCTTCACAGGGTTCAGTGGACCCCGTATATTTCTACATCGGAATCATATTTGGCCTACAAGGAATATATATTGGTGCTTTGTTTGTCACCAGCTGGATGATGAGTGGCACCTGGCTGGCTGGGATTTTGACAGCTGCCTGGTTTATTATTAACAGGTACAAACTGGAAATAATTTGGAGCTGAGCTTTTACTCTGTTTAAGAAATAAAGGATTGGTTATTTACAATAAATACTCCATTGTAGCTATAAAACTCCTGAAAATTGGGCATTTCCCGGATATTAGCTGTGTACAACACTAATAACATTGTCAGTTTTAAACTGAAATCCAGTATATGGACGTTCTTTCCTCCTACAGTGGTTTATATTATTGTTAAGCTGAATGTATAGCCAAAACTTATTTTAGAGAAGGGTTGAAACCCCGCCATATTTTTTCTTGTTCAAACATTTTTACTGAAAAACGTCCACATGTACACACCTAATACACACAGGATCCAAGTTGGGCAAAACAAAACTCCACACAGGGAGAAATAGAAAAAGGCCTGGTTCTCTAAGAGGTGGTGAATACCATGTAATCAGTGGTTTCTCAGTTTATCAAAATACGAAAGATCAAGAATGGAGAAAAAACCCCAACTTAAAGTGGAGTTCCACCCTATTTTTATACTTACCTCCATCTTCTCGCTCCGGGTCACCTGATGAAATGGATAATCGCATATTTTTTTTTTTTTTTTACTTACCTCGTAGCGAAGAAAATATACTTACCTTACTTCCTTCTTCCTCCTTCCTCGGCCGCGGCCCGTCGTCACTTCCTGGCTCTGCAATGATTCCTGGGAGCTGGACGTCATAGCTCCCAGGAATCATTGCGCCTGCACCGGCCCCGACGTCAGTTCCGGGTCGCGCGCGTCATCCCCTTCTAAACAGCTTCTGGGCATGCCCAGAAGCTGTGGAGGGGTGACGCGCGCGACCCGGAAGTGACGTCGGGGCCGGCGCAGAGCATCGTGGGACCACAGAAGGCGGAAGAAGACGCCGAAGAGGACGCGCTGGCTTCAAGCTGCCCACATCTGAGATGGCAGCGCTGGACAAGACGTTTGCAAGGTAAGTATTTCGTCTTGCAGGTAAGTGCAACCCGGGACAGATCAGAGGCTAGCCATTGTGGAATGCACTAGCCCTGACTGTCCCGGGGGTATTAAAAAAAAAAAAAAAACAAATCCAGGGTGGAACTCCGCTTTAAGAATCAAACAAATAAGTAACAATGAAGACATTACAGTCAAAGTGGCTGCTAAATGCTCTCCTCAGCCGTAGTTTGGGGGTGTTCACGATGCAAGAGAGCAGTTGCTCGGCACAAGACCCAGAAGCAAGTAGAGATTACTGAAGTAGCAGAGTCTACTTCAGTGATTCCTAGCTTCCAGGGGCATTGGCGAGGTATGCCATATACATCGTTATATTGAGCCAAACTGTACTTAAAGCGGAGTTCCAGCCATTTCACTCACCTGTCCAACGGTCCAGCGATGCGGCCGCCCGAAGCCTCGATCCTCTCCCTCAGCGCCGGCATCACTGCTGTGGGCACCCGGCTGTGACAGTTTGCGGCTTCACAGCCTGGGCGGGTACCCACTGCGCATGCGCAAGTCGCGCTGCGCGTCTTGATTGGCCGGCAATCTTCTGGGACCTCTGACATGTCCCAGAAGATTGCAGGGAGGGAGGGGGAGAGGAGAACTTCCGCTCAGCTCGCCGCGGCGCTCCGAGCGGAAGTGGGAGCGGGTACCTGTCAAAACTAGGTACCCGCTCCCCCCCCAAAAAAATGACATGCCAAATGTGGCATGTCAGGGGGTTAGAATACCTAAAGCGGAAGTTCCACTTTTGGGTGGAACTCCGCTTTAATAAACTATGTATAACATGTTGTTGCTCTGGGAGGCAGTGGAGGATAGAAAAGCCTGGCGCACTATGGTTCATGAGGTTACGAAGAGTCGGACATGACTAAATGACTGAACAACACCAACATCATGTTGATGCCTGAAATGAATATAATTATAATTAAATATAGTATAATTAATATACCATTGAAAGTATTTTGTCATGTGTTCAATAATCACAAAAAATACCCGGTGATTGTGTCACAATTTCAAAACTGTTGAAACAAACTAAAATGGAGCAAAAAAAGTTAATTGCTAGGGTTTACATACACTTTTTAAGTATAATGTCTATGAGAAATAGATGGCTCATCACTGAAGCCTATTATATACGCAAAGATGAATTTCTAACTTTATTTCAGGACAGATACCACCCGAATGGAAGACTCCATTCCTCTGAGGGAAAACTGGGCTCTCCCGTACTTCGCGTGTCAGGTTGCAGCACTCACAGGATTTTTAAGAAACGGCAGCAGTGTATATGCAGAGGTGAGTTACCTGAACAAAATGTCTTTCTCTGGTTGGTCACTGGGGGACATGGCAGACCTCTGAGGTATTAGCCCTCTTTTAAGGGGGTAGGACATTAGGTCAAGAAAGTTTCACCGAAGCTTCAGTTTCTACTGAGCGCACTGGGAGGTCATACATTGTAGATATTTGGTCTTTCTTCCTATTAAATGTACGATAAAATTACAGAAGACCTGTTGAAGATCTAGCTGCTGCCTATCTGCGAGCCTAGGATCTCATTCACACCATGGTGCAGAGACGTCTGTTTTTCTGCATGCGTTCTGCAAGGGCACAGAAAAAAACAATTGTTCTCTATGTGCCCTGTTCACATCACAATGTGCTAAATTTTTTCTGTGTAGGAATATGCAAAGTATATGCTGTTTTCTTCATGAGAAAATAACTAACATGACATCAACATTGGTGCGAATAGGGCACAGAACTGACGCACATGAAAACTGATGTCAATGTGCATAAAAACTGATGTAAACAGATTTAAAAAAAAAAAAAAGTATATATATGTGTGTGTGTAAACCACTTTCATATATATTCCTGTGCTTATGTTGTAAGTGAAAAAAATATATGAATTTACTAATGTGGGTTGCTGCTCTAATAGTTGCTGTGCCTTTAAATAGTGAGAAAGTTTATATAAAGAGTGCTACCCTATATAGGTTCTATCTATTACCTTGTGTTTAAATATAAACAAAAGAAATATCAATCAACCATGAATGATTCATACAAATAAATCAAATTCAATGCATCATAGATCACATAAAGCCCATTATCTCAAATCATCCTAATAGTGAAGTAAAGTTTCAGTGTTGCTAAAGTGCCAAGTGCTGTAAACTCAAATGCAGTTCAAATCGTGCTCCCCTCCTGTGTGCCCACTCAACTTACCAGTTGCTATGGGCTCCCAATATCAGGAGTCATATGCGCTTGTGCAAATATCCTGGGTCTGGTGGGCTTTGTAGTCCTCCTACGTCACTCCAGCTGCTATGGACTCCCAATGACAGGAGTCATATGCGCTTGTGCAAATATCCCTAGGCTGGCCATACACTATACAATTTTCTTGTTCAACTTTCCTTTAGATTTACCAAAACCATGTAATATAGGGTCAAACCTAAACACTTTCAATTTGTATGCAGTCAGGCAGGCCCTTGCACTACATAGTTTAAGGTAAATCTAAAGGAAATTGAATAAGAAAATTGTATAGTGTATGGCCAGCCTTATTCTACTGAGCTTTGTAGTCCTCCTTTGTCACTCCTTAATTATTAGGCAATGAGATGCTCGTACATGGTGTAAATAAATGACAGAGAAAGATCCACATAATTCCATTTTATTATAAAATCAAATAATTTAAAACCTATCCACTCACATGGAAAAAATAAGCATAAACCAAAACTGTCCACAAGTCCATAACAACCTGCATCTCACCAGCCGGAAATGACGTCACCACCTGTGGTCAACTGGCGCGTTTCGTCCCTCCCCACAGGGTGTTCTCAATGGATATTTGCACAAGCTCACATGACTCCTGTCATTGGGAGTACATAGCGGCTGGAGTGACGTAGGAGGACTATAAAGCTCAGAAGACCCAGGATATTCGCACAAAGGCACATGGCTCCTGTCATTGGGAGCCCCTAGCAGCTGGTAAGTTGAGTGGGCACTCAAGGAGGGGAGCACGATTTGAACTGCATTTGAGTTTACAGCACTTGGCACTTTAGCACCATGGAACTTTACTTCACGATTTAGACGATTTGAGATATTGCACTTTATGTGAATTATGATGCATTGAATTTAATTTATTTGTATTAATCATTTATGGTTGATTGATATTTATTTTGTGTATATTTAAACACAAGGTAATAGAAATAACCTATATAGGGTAGTGCGCTTTATATACACTTTGTCATGATGTAAACTGGTTTTCCCATCAGTTCCCATTAGTTTTCATGCAGGTATGGTGTGAAAGAGCCCTTAAGTGTATTTCCCCTTTGGCTCCCTGCAGCATCGCATCAGACTACCTTATCTGGAAAGTTACTGAGGGGAATATGCTGGCAAACTGCTGATGCTGCCTTAAGCCTTCTTCGGGCGAATGCCCTGCTGGTCAGCTGTGCCCCCCTTGCTCTGGGTAATCTACAGTATGTGCATATCTGTATTGTAATTTTTAAATGCTAAACAAGCCTCGATGTTGCTCACTCCACTGCTAGCTCTGGGGTTTTGGTTCAGGGGATTCTCTTGCCTCCCTGCTACTTCTCTCTGACAGGCCAATCCAATACTACCAGTCTGCCTCTGGTAGGTCACCAATCTTTCCAGTAGTTCCCCTTAGTGACCTCTACTGCAGTTATATTGTCATCCCTTTAGGCCTCCTAAGCTTTCACTATCCTTAACACAAACCCACAGCTTTCTAAAGCTTTAAGTGGGGCATATTATTAGGTCAATGTTGCTCCTTCCCGCATTTGGGCTCTTCCTACCTATGGGCATCCTGGACCGTTTAGTCTTATTACTCCTTGAATCCTAGTAGCCCCTGACTGGCCTGGTTATCGGAGGTTGCTGCACTCTTCACAGACTCCCCCTGGCCGGTTCCTGATTAGCCATACCTTCTTTCCCAGAATAGGTTCACACTGCTGTGATCTGATTTTGATAAAACTTTCAGTGCAATTGAAATAGCACCATTTGGATAAAGCTTGTATATTCTATGGGGCCAAAATTATGTTAAAATCGCACCAGAGTTCAGGACCCTTTTCCAAAATCGCATGATGCAATGCCATTCTGTGCCACTTAAAGCAGAGTTCCGGCCACAAAAACATTTTTTACCTAAAAATACCCCCCTAATCCTAAGCTATTCCCAATTACACTAATACTATTCCCACATTGCAGTAGAGTACAGTAAATGAATATAGATAAAATCTTACCTTTAAAAATTGATTGAAGAGCGCGGCCATCTCCGTTGTGGGCGTCTGAAGCCGCTGTGTCCTTCTTTCTGGTTTCAGCTACCCAGAATGCCGATCGCAATCTCACGCATGCGCAGTAGATTGCGATCGGCAATCAGAGTAGCGGCCGGCCATTCCCATTGTATCCTGGGATTGATGACGCTCATCTCCCAGGACGCAATGCAAAGGAGGAAGTGACATCAGGGGCCGCAGGCGCATAAGGAGGAAGAGGAAGGAAGGTAAGTTTATTTTCATTAAAAACAAGGTAAGTGAAACGAAAAAAAAAAAAATGTATCCAATTCTTTTTCAGGTTTTTTTACTCTACCTGATGCTGCAAAGTTTTTTTTTTTAGGGTGGATCTCTGGTTTAAGTCACACCTGAAATCACATTAGTGTGAACAGAGCCTCAAGATCACCTTTTCCACCCTGGATCCTTTTTGAAAAAAAAAAAAAGCTTGGCTGTTCATTCCCAGATCCTTAAGTAGAGATCCCTCAAAAATTGTTTAGCATAATGTATTGTTGTAATCTTAATGCAGTCACACAGTCGATAGGTGGTGACTTTCTGAGGTTAAAATCTACACAAAGCTCAACAAGTTCTTCTATTTAGTCGGACCTGGTTATTGTATGCTCACGTACCATGCGTTATATCATGAAGGGGGGAGCTGGTAGAGTTTTCCCATACCTTGAAGTATTCGGTTTTTTCACAGGGCTCTCATGGCACATCAGTGCAGGGAAAGTGAATTAAGTTATCTGCCTGTTTTTAAGCAAACCTGTTATGTCCAAAAACAAATATAGATCAGTGCTAAAATCACAATATGGAATCATATAAATCAAATGTGATAGTGCACACACATACCCACTTGCAAATAATTGGATAGGTGAACATGTATAACTTATCCAAAATGGTGATGGGAGAGAAATAAAGCATAATGTGCATAATGCAGTGAGGTAAAACACAATGTGCACAATAAATCCTGGTTAATTAGTGAGCTGAAAATTCCAAAATATGGAAGACAAATAAGTGTAAAGATATGATAAAATATAAAATAGTCCAAAAAATCCCTTAGTAGGTACAAAAATATATGAAGTATAATTATAGTGTATATATTCCTCCTGTGCAAAAGTCCAAAAGAAAGCCTTTTTAAAAGTGCACAATAATCATTCCTCCTGTGTAAGGTGAATCCCAGAAAAAACACCTGGTGGAGCATCAAATACACCTCTGTGAGTGCAATGGCCGCTCACCTCACTGCGGTTAAAATATTTCACACTGGGGTGGTGCGCTTTGTGAGGCGTTGAAACAAATCCTGCAGGCAGCGTCTTTGGAGCACTAAAAAAAGCAGCTCAAAAATGCCCCTCTCCATTTAATGGAATGGGAAGACCCTCAAAATGGTTCTTGAAGCAGTTTTTGAGTCACGTGTCCTTAAAAAAAGTGCACCGCTATTGCCTCAAAAGTGCCTGAAAAGCCCAGCAAAATCGCTCATCGTTTTATGGGCAGTTTTCAAGCGCCTCAGTGTGAAAGGGCTTTAAGATGAATCTTAGGCAGCTTTAGCCATTGTAAAGGCTACAGGTAAATGTAAAATTCTAATCCAAGATAGGAAGGCGTGCAACCAAAATAGGTCCTTGCTAAAACATAGCTTTTGTAAGCACAATTCCTTAAAAAGCAGCAAGAGAAGCTTACATGTTTCAGCAAACCGCTTTAATTGTAGCATCCAAAATTCCGGTGAATCAAATATTATTCTTAGTTGGCTTGGAAATCTGTTCTACTCATTCCCAGTCTGTGGCATAGGGAACTGGAGTCTGATGCTGTGATTCCAAATAGGACCATTTAATATCATGATGTTAATGCATATGCTCTGTTCTCTTTCCAGAGATTCTGTTACTTGTTGATGAGTGCATCTACCTACACATTTATAATGATGTGGGAGTACAGCCACTACCTGCTTTTCATACAGGCCTTATCTTTGTGTCTGCTCGATGGCCTCTCCATGGTCAGGAAAGAGAAGGTAAAGACTGAATTTGTGCAAATATTATTATTTAATATTAGTAATGTGTTCTGATCATACATCACATCTCAGTAGCATAAATCCTAATGCTGGTAAGATGCATAACCCCATAACACTAACCTTGTCCTGGTCGAGTCACTCTGCATGGAGTTTGCATTTCTTCCTTGTACTTGCATGGATTTCTCTGAGTACCACAACTGCATTAACCATTACCATAAGCCTTTTCTACAACATCTTCCTAAAAATTCAATTCAGTGTGCATCCTATTGCAAAATGTATTTCCAGATTTAGATTTCTAAAGCCTTTGCCTTTTCTGTCAGTGTATCTGTTAAATTATATTGTTACTGACAGCAAGCCTAACAGGATGGGAACCCGTTTATGTACACTATAAAAGGGGTGCACCATTAAACAAACATAGCTGAATATAGATTGGGCTACATTCACACTACTTTTTTTTTTTTTTTATTGTGGTGTGCTTTAAGTGTTGTGCATGTTACAAGAGTTCTGATTTCTCCTAATGAAAGGTGTATTTTGCTGGAAACACCACCAAAGCTGCAGTAGACAGTGTTTGCTTTTTAACACACTGCAACAACACAGAGGTGTGAATGCACCCTTTAAGCCTAGTACACACGGGCCGAATGTCGGACGACATTGGCCATTTTAAAAGAAACTGGCTGACATTCAGCCTGTGTGTATGGCTGCCGGCTTCTGTTGAAGGCTCATGACCGAAAACAGTCGGCTGTCCGGCTCCCAATCAGTGCCAATGGCTGAGAGCGCTGACTGGTGTGTTGAGGGGGGATAGCTGTCTCCCTGTCAGAACACAATAGCACAGCATGGGAGATAGCTGTACTAACATTGGATTGTTAGTACAGTGGCTCCGACCTAAGCTAAGAATTTTTTTTTTTTGTTCAACCTGCACAGGAAATTCGGCCTGTGTATACTAGACTTTAATGTAGTCCTGCCACAGTTTTGTATTTTGACATTTGATTTCTTTTCAATTGTGTCTTTCTTAGCTTCATGAAGTTCATAAGATGTACCTGTTCTCGGTGTTCCTGGGATATTTACTACAGTTTGAGAACTCAGCTCTGCTGACATCCCCCCTTCTAAGCCTTGTTGTGGGTTGTATGATTGCCAAAAGCCTCCAGGTACTGCATGGGTGGAATTCAGTTCATATGAGTAGAACATATACCTCTTGTATTGTACTATTTTTTTTTTTTTTTTTAGATAAATGTGTTAAAGAAATCAGCGTTATCTTCTCTATCTGTGTTATTGTTTGAAAACATCATCCGATCATCTTGTAACTTTTGTACTAGTGCTTTTTCCAGCCTTCGGTCTAAAGACCCTCACTTTGCACCTGCTTTTCCAACTGTTTCTCTATGGAGTTTGAAAGCACTCTGATAGACTGTGTGCTTCCTTTATAGCCGGGGTCTCCAAACTTTCTAAACAAAGGGCCAGTTTACTGTCCTTCAGACATTAAGCGGTCCGGACTTTGGACATTGGAAGTTGAAAAGGTCCCGGCGTCTGGAGAAAAAACAATGGCCCATCTTTAGGTGTCAGTGGGAGGAATTGCATCCCTTCCGAAAAGCCATCGGAAAGGAATTGTGTGCAATCATTGGTGTAATGGACGAAATTGTGCCCCATTAATGGTGTTATTGGGTGCCATTGTTGGCGTAGTTGAGAGAAATTGTGCCCCATCATTGGGAGGAATTGTGCCCCATCATTGGTGTCATTGGGAGGAATTGGGCCCCATCATTGGTGTCATTGGGAGGAATTGGGCCCCATCATTGGTGTCATTGGGAGGAATTGTGCCCCATCATTTGGTGTCATTGGGAGGAATTGTGCCTCATCATTGGTGTCATTGGGAGGATTTGTGCCCCATCATTGGGGAACTAAAGTACCGACAGCCTTTGCAGCTGTCGGCTTGTAGTTCTTAATGAACTACCATGGCACTGTTAAGCGCTCTGGTAGTTCATTGTCTCTTCCTGTCAGTGTGTATCTGCCTGACTGTACAAAGTATGAGCAGACAGATAAACAGACAAATCTGCAAGATCAGCAAATCGTAGGTGCAATGCTTTCCAGGCTCCAAGTGAAAAAAATAATAAATGCAAACTTTTTTACCTGCAAAAAGATGTGCATTTATTTATCATTTTACAGGTAAACTTATCCTTTAAACACTTATTAGCCTTTTATGCATTTAGTGAGGATTTTTTGTGCAGAAGTGGCCTATTGCCACTGTGGACCTGACAGAGCCTTTTATTAACAGGGCACCTACTATTTCAGCAGAGGACATGGCTGTCTTAAAGGACCAGTTGTTAAGCGGTTGGAAGCCCTTTCTAGAGCTCTATTCTCGCTGGAGGGCCTTGCCTTCATGTGAAATTAGATGTGACCTTACAATCCCAGATAATGTCAGATTGGTCGTTGTCCCTTTAAAAGAGATCTTCCTTCTGCCGAGGGTGGCCCATTATGGGAGCCTTCCCTCTCATTTCTTGCATGTCAGTTAACTTATACTTTCACTATTTTTTAGGTTGGAGTAAAAAAGGGCACATTCAGAGCGAAAATGATGAAGATTATGTACTTTTACTTGGCATTTACTATTTCTGTATCACTGCATTATTTAATAAGGGTAAGTAGTCTTGTACTGAGAATAGCACTTGTATGACTTGTAGTCTTGTACTGAGAATAGCACTTGTATGACATTTTTCTTACAATGATAACAGCTACACAATAGATAGATAGATAATTGCAACATAGGGGTATAGGTGGGCCCTCAGTGTCCTCACAATACAGAGTCAGCAATTCTGCCTTGAAAATGACAATGTTTGAGTGCCTGCGACCGATGGAGTGGTGAAGAGAAGCCGTATCAGGAGTACTGCTTGCACAGAGTGGAGGAAGCCTGCAGGAGTGAGGAATATGGTAAGTAAAACTGCCATTGGCTTTCACTGCTGTCAATCACACCCAGTGAGCCAATGAGAAGAGAGCGGGGACTCTTCATTGCACAGAGCAGGTAAGTATAATATGTTTTGTTTTTTTAAGAGCCAAACCTTTAATACGACTTAAGAATTTTTCCCGGAGTTCAGCTTAAAAAAAAACAGTCATGACACCTGGTACTTGTCCAAGGTCAGTTACATACCAAGCAGTGAATAAAGAATATAAATGGCAGCTCACCTTAAAAAAAAAAAGGAAAAAAAAAAAACAGGAATAAGTGCTTTTATTATTTCTGTCCTTACTAATTAAATGTTTTTCTAGTATGTTTTCATCAACACCAGGTTCACTGCTTCTCCTACCATTGGGTAGTAATTGTATATGCACTGATGAATAATGAGCCCAATTTAGCTAATTAAAATTGTAAACTAGAGTTATCTACCCAGCTTCTAAATAATTCATATTTGCCTAACATAAGACTGAAAATCTAAAGATTTATATTTTTTTATTAATTTTAAGACTGTAATTCCTCATAAAGAAAACCGGCAACTTTTGAAATCTCTCGAAGTAAAGTTTGGACTGAACATAATCAAGTAAGTAGAACAGAATTTTCTTTATGTTAAACCTAAAGCCAAACAAGGCCAAAATCTTTTTGATAAAAACTTTTTTTTCTCTGATTTTCTAATTAGTTGGGTAGAGTAGAAGAGGTAATTTGGCTCTTATGGACCACAGCAATGTTTACATTTCCCCTAGGGGCCTGTTTATTTGGATGATAACTTTGTCATTTACATAGTATAATAAAGTAACACATACATAGTTTTGGGGACAAACTAGACTTTTTTTGGCAATATTGACTTTCCAAAAAAAAAAAAGAGTATCTTCTAAAATCCACAAAACCTACAAAAATACAAAAAAATTGCCATTTGTTTCAATGGTGTTTGCTTTAATACTGTACCTTTACTATAAATTGTAAATAATATATAAATTAAATCTATTTAAAATGATGTTTATGGTTATAAAACCATAGCAAAGTTATTTACAAATGAAAAAAGGCATTTTTTTTCAATTGATGCAAATTTTTTAACTTGTACTGAAAATATAACAAACAAAACAAATAAAAACAAAAAATTAACAATAAAATATTAATGGTAAAAAAAAAGTAAAACAAATCAGCAGAAAAAGAATCGCTAAAAGGAGAAGGGGGGAAGATGTTATGATTATTTGATTAGCCTTAACTAATGGTTAATAATAAAGGGTTAAATAGTAATACATTAAATACATTAACTTTGCAAAATTGACTCACTCTTCTTTGTAAAAGCACTCGTCAGATTGCGAGCACATCGTCTGTGCACAGCCCTCACCAGATCAACCCACAGATTTTCAATCGGATTCAGGTCTGGGCTCAGACTAAGCCATTCCAAAACTTTAATCTTCTTCTGCTGAAGCCATTCCTTTGTTGATTTGGATGTATGCTTTGGGTCGTTGTCATCCTGAAAGCATTTGTGCTAATATTGACTGGTATTTGGAACTATTCATAATTCCCTCAGGCCCTGTTCCAGCTGATGAAAAAAACAGCCCCAAAGCATGATGCTTCCACCACCATGCGTCACGGTGGGTATGGTGTTGTTTTTGCGCCAAACATATCTTTTGGAATTATGGCCAAAAAGTTCAACCTTGGTTTCATCAGACCATAACACATTCTCCCACATACTTTTAGGAGACTTCAAATGTGTTTTTGCAAAATTTAGCTGGGCTTGAATGTTTTTCTTCGTAGGAAAAGGCTTCAGTCTTGCCATTCTACCCCATAGCCCAGACATATGAAGAATACGTGTTATGGTTGTTGCATGTACCACACAGCCAGTACTTGTCAAGTATTCCTGCAGCTTATTTAATGTTGCTTTAGGCATCTTGGCAGCCTCCCTGATCAGTTTTTTTTTTTTTTTTTTTTTTTGAGGGACGTCCAGTTCTTTGTAATTTCACTATTTTGACTTATTTTCTTCACTTGAAGATGACTGTTTTCACTGTGTTCCATGGTATATCTAATGCCTTGGACTACTATTTAACACGAGTTTGAATGTGGTGGCTTAACACGGCTACATCCCCAGTTATAAGAGGCTGTGCACACTTATGCAACCTGACATTTTAACAGGGGAGTGTAGACCTTTTATATCCACTGTGTGTGTGTGTGTGTGTGTGTGTGTGTGTGTGTGTGTGTGTGTGTGTGTGTGTGTGTATATATATGTATATATATATATATATATATATATATACATTTTGTTATGTTGCAGCCTTATTCCAAAATGATTTAAATGATTTATTTTCCCCGAAATTCTGCAAACAACCCCCCATAATGACAATGTGAAAGAAGTTACTTTGAAATCTTTGCAAATTTATTAAAAATAAAAAAATGTCCCATATACATAAGTATTCACAGCCTTTGCTCAATACTTTGTTGAAGCACCTTTGGCACCAATTACAGCCTCAAGTCTTTTTGAGTATGACGCTACAAGCTTGGCAGTTTCTCCCATTCTTCTTTGCAGGACCTGTCAAGCTTTATCAGGTTGGATGTGGAGCATCGGTGCACAGCCATTTTCAGATCTCTCCAGGGATGTTCAAGTCTGGGCTCTGGCAGGGCCACTCAAGGACATTCACAGAGTTGTCCTGTAGCCACTCCTTTGTTATCTTGGCTGTGTGCTTAGGGTCGTTGTCCTGTTGGAAGATGAACCTTCACCCAGCCTGAGGTCCAGAGCGCTCTGGAGCAGGTTTTCATCAAGGATGTCTCTGTACATTGCTGCATTCATCTTTCCCTCGATCCTGACTAGTCTCCCAGTTCCTGCCACTGAAAAAAAAAAAAAAAAAATATATATATATGTATACGATATTGAATGATCAGTGAGAGTGACTAATGATGCAACTCTATTTAATCTTACTTCAAATATCTTGAACTCTATAACTCGGCAATCTCTGTTTACTCCCTTGTTGTAATTACAGCATTCAATCTAACTGCAATATCACCCTCTAAAACCTGCAGGGTCCCCCTTTAATGATGAACAACTAGAGTCACTGTCCTAGCAAGGCCTTGCGATTCTTCGCCGGCAGTTGGAGCTCTGGTCACTGTAAAAGTGACTTTTGTAATCCACAGAAAAAGAGTAAAGGTGATATCAAGACTACAAGACTCTGGTCCGGCCACATCTGGAGTATGCTGTCCAGTTCTGGGCACCGGTCCGCAGGAAGGATGTGCTGGAACTGGAGAAAGTCCAGAGGAGGGCAACAAAAATAATTAGGGGAATGGAGGACATCGGCTATGAGGAAAGACTACAAGCACTGAACCTATTCTCTCTGGAGAAGAGACGATTGAGGGGGGATATGATATCAATGTACAAATACTGTACTGGCGACCCTAGCATAAGGAACAAACTATTCAGAGAAAGGGAATACAATAAGACACGTGGCCACTCACTAAAACTTGAGGAAAGGCGGTTTAACCTTAAAGTGCGTAAGGGGTTCTTCACTGTAAGAGCGGTAAGGATGTGGAATTCTCTTCCACAAGCAGTCGTATCAGCGGGGAGCATAGATAGTTTCAAAAAACTATTAGATGTACACCTTAAAGACCACAACATACAGGGGTACACAATGTACGGTTAAAAGCAAACACACACGCATCATGGGTTGAACTGGATGGACTTGTGTCTTTTTTCAGCCTCACTAACTATGTAACTATGTAACTATGTAAATATCCAGGGTCTGCTTAAGTGTATATGGTATGTGTGACTTTAAGTATACTTGCGGTTCTCCAATTCACCAGGCACTTCAATATCATGGTAGTGTCCAATAGCGACCATCACAGCCTTTGCAGGGTCCTTCCTCCTTCTCTACTGCGTCACAGACTCTTTCCACGCTCACAGTAGTTAGGCCTTTCTCACTCAGTTCTGCACCGTTCTTGGTCCTCTGGCCTTTAGACAGTGCTGGTAACCTCACCGCGACTCCTGCTGTCTGTCGGATGCACTCTCTCTCTCTTTACCGTCCTCACTCTCCGGACGCTCCGCCCGCTCAGCTCTGTCCTGCTCCTCTCTCAGCACCTCCGCTCTCCACCAGGTCCCCGTAGCCAGAGAGTGTGCATCTGGCCCCGCCCCCAATTTATTTCTCCTCCCATGATCCTCTGCGAATCTCAGCTCCCTGGGAGTGTAGTCCAGCCAGTCCAATATTGCATAGTCTCTGCTCTTCATCCAACTACATCCCCCATAATCCAGTTCACTGCTTTTACAGAAGAAACCTCGCAGTAATTACCCAAGGCTTGAAATATACCACAACACCATATTTTTACCTGGCTTCATTTAAATGAGGAAAATTTTACTTTGAGAGTTTACAGCCACTTTAAGTACTGCAGTCTGGCGCCATTCCACGAGTGTGCACAATTTTAAAGCATGACATGTTTGGTATCTATTTGCTCAGCATAACATCATCTTTCACCTTATACAAAAAAAAATTGGGGTAAGTATTGTTTTGTTTTGTTTTTTAACTCATGAATGTGTTTTGTTTTTCTCCAAAAATCACATCTGTAAAATTGCTGCGCAAATACCGTGTGACATAAAAAATTACAATGACCACCATTTTATTCCCTAGGGTCTCTGCTAAAAATATATTTATATTATGTTTATGGGTTCTGAGTAATTTTCTAGCAATAAAATTATGATTTTTACATTTAGAAAAGGAATGCCAGAATTGACTTGGGTAGCAAATCGTTAAAAAGCTGAGGAAAGCTTTTTTTTTTTTTTTTTTTTTTTTACTCCAGTCAGATCTAAAAGAAAATATGTTTCGGCTGGAGTTTGGACTAATTTGCCAGGTTTTGGTTTGCTCTTGACGGTATTGACATTTTTTGTATCATAGAAACTTCACAGTGAATTGGCTGCTTTGCCAGGATTCCTTCCAGCCACCATCTCAGGATTACCTTTTACGGATCACTCAGTCTTCCTTGTTGCCTTTCTACATCCTTGTCTTGCTCATCTGCCTTTGCTCCATATGCCAGGGAATATTTAAAAGAATTTGGTAAGAAATTCCCTGCTTCAGAAAAAAATCATTTTAAGTGGTTGTAAACTGGTACATATACCAAATGAAGTGACTGGCCTGAGGCGATACACAGAGAAATATAACAAATCCTCCCACATAATATGTACCTGTTCAAAGCCCAGAATATATAAAGATTGTCCGAGAGTTCAAGAGTTAATAAAAAAGGGGACAGAGAGCTGAAGTTACTCTCTGCAGAGCTCAATGAGGAGAGCTCTGACAGCTGATTGGAGGGAAGGGACCCCCCACATACACACACACACACACACACCACACAGGAACAGGGCAGAGACTGTCAATCTGTTAGAGGTTCCTCCCCATCACCATTCTTCTCTTGGTGTCAGGAAAAATTTTCAGTAGCTATTCATGCTGATAGCAGAGGAGTGAAGCAGCAGACAGAAATGGCACTTTGTGCTTTTAACTGAGATAAGTACACACTATATAGGGATATGCTTTGTTTATATTTCATATCTGAAGGTTACAACCATTTTAATTTCATTCATGTGGGTATATTGTGTTGTAGTCGAATGTTTTTTGCATGGTTTTCCTAGAAGAAGTGGTATATATAACATTTAGCACAACTGCATCGCTTGTACATTCAAGACTTTGAAATGAAGTACCCTGCCTTTTACAATGGTCACTAAAACTGTTGACCTGTACAAGCTCTTCTACATTGCTTTAAAGTGCAACTGTGGCCAGACTATTGGCATTTCAATAATTACATGTTTATAATTTGAAACTAGGCTTCATAAGAAGTACCACACTGACTCCTGTAGCTGCTTGCACTCTGGAGCAATTCATACTTAAATTTATTACAGAAACACACAGTTTATCTAATTTTCCTGTTCTCTGTCAGCACTGACTTGGCAGCTCGTCAGCCTTTTCGGCTGGGTTCACACTGTGTGGTGCAGCTTGCAGCAGGGGTCCGGTGTGTCCTTGTTCACCGTTTCAGGTCCAAATTTTTTGCTGAGATCAGACCTGAAATGGACCAGAAGACGCACATGACCCTTCTGCAAATCGCTCCGCAGCCGTTTTAGGGTTGTGTGAACCGGCTCCATTGGGAGCGGGTCACAGTCTCCTGACATGCGAATTGGATGCAGGGAAACCCTCATCCGATTGGCAATAGTGTGAACCCAGCCTAAATCACTAAAAAAAAACAGAGCAGGTACACAGAAAGAAGAGGAGAGCACAGAGATAGAGAGAGTGCTGAGACAGAATGCTAACTACTTCACTGATGTCTTATGAATTTTGGAGGTGAATTTCTCCACAGTGCCTCAAGCAGTAAGGACTTCTTTAAAGCTTACAGTATTTACTGCATATTAGGAATAGGAAAATCCCTAAAAGTTCATAGTCGAACCACAAATCTCTCTTAAAGAGAATCAGTTGGGAAGCCAGAAAAAAAACTCGTAGGCTCCTGCAGTGGCTCTCATTTCAGATCACATTTGAGTTGCAATTGGAACAATTAGTTGATAAAATCTGTCCTTCAGTGATAAATACACGAGCCTAATTAGCTGTGATTTATGATGCTTATTCAGGCAAGACTCAAGGTAGCCATAGATTGATCAAAATTTGGCCGGCTCAGCAGGGACCTGCCAAGATTCTATCCATGTATGGTCAGGCTGATTGTATCCATCACCATTGTATTCTGCCGGCTGGGAAGGCTTCCCGCACCTACACCCCCCCCCCCCCCCCCACTGTCACAACAAACACAGTAGCGCTGTGGGAGGTATTTTCCCATCAACATTGACTGTGTTGATAGGGAAATCAAGCACATTTTCTTTCCTGCCAGCTGTGGTGGAAGGAAAGATAATTGAGTCGTCTATGGGCTGCTTGCGTTTCTTGTGAACTGTTGCTTTAAACTCATCCCAGAGGATTCCAAGTGAATTGTGACCATAATTTTAAAATATATTTAGTGGACATTTTTTACAGTCATAGAGGAGAATCTGCTAAAACTGGAGCAACCAGAATCTGGAGCAGCTGTGCATGGAAACCAATTAGCTTCCAGCTTATCTAAACAAGCTGATTGGTTACTATGCACAGCTGCTCCAATTTCTGTCTACTCCAGTTTTGGTAAAACCCCTGCAAAGTGTGTACTGGATAATATTAGCAGTTCACTGGTTGCTGTTATTCATAGTTTTCCTTGCTTTGAGTTGCTGTACTTTGTTATGATATGCTTTTATGTCCTAAATTCAATATTCTTCTTACAGTGGTGTGCCTGTAAGTGCTCATATCCTTGCTAGGGAAGGACGGATAGGGGAAAGGCCAGAGGTCGTCTACCATGTCATCCAAAGTCTTCTCCTGGGCTCCCTTGCTATGACCTTTGAGGGGTAAGAGTCTCTGAATTTTTGTGTTTGTATTCTGGATGTTATACAGACTGACTGCCTTCACTGTGTATAGGTTCAAAATAAAAAATATCAGATTACATTCAACAGACTTGGTCAATCTGTACTGCTAAAGCATCTGTGGAACCTAAGGCCGCTGTTACAGAGACATGCATCTTTATATTGTAGAATATCTAGAAATAGTTAGTATTATCATGAAATTCTCAAGGTAATATGTGAAGGTTTGCATTTTCAGAGTGAAGTACTTGTGGACGCCTTATGTCTGTGTCATTGCTGCCTTCGGTGTTTGCTCCCCCGAGATGTGGATTACGTTGCTCAGATGGATCCGTGTGAAAACTGTACATCCAGTTCTGATGGTAAGAAATCCACATTAGTCCTAAACTGTACTGGTTTCTTGAAAGACAGCCTCCCTACAGTTCTGCACAACTGAGCCCACCCAGTTTTGTGACAATAGCGAATGATTATTCGCTATTGTCACACTGACTCTCCTCCCAGCCAATCAGGAAGAGGGTTGTGAGACCCCTTTCCCGATTGGCCAAAAGGAGAAGCGATCTTACTGGCCAGTGGCCAGGAAGATAGTGAAAAAACTATCAGCGCAAGACTAAGTGAAATTCAAATGTGTATAAAATGTGCTAGAATAAATCAATATATAAATCCGGCTGCATACACAAATTGTGTCCACACCTCACAACAAAAACATAAAAATCAAAAAACGTGCTGCGCCAGAAGTGCACAAAAATAATTAGTGATTACATGAATCAACAAGTGTTATCAACAAAATATGGTGTCCATCATATGTGCTCTGATGAAACATAAATGTTCATATAAAGTGCTCCAAAGTAATGATTAGTATATCCAGGTGATGACAGGACAGCCTCAATCCCTTGTGAATCAAGCAGGAACCACCAATGTGTGAACTCCCTCCACCAGTAAGATTGGCCTCTCACCTTGGTGAAGGCTGGAGAGGTTACCTGTGATAGTCTGTTTATCCCCTGATATGCTCATGCTGGCCCGTTTGGGTCTGGTATCAAGGTGAGAGGCCAATCTTACTGGTGGAGGGAGTTCACACACTGGTGGTTCCTGCTTGATTCACAAGGGATTGAGGCTGTCCTGTCATCACCTGGATATACTAATCATTACTTTGGAGCACTTTATATGAACATTTATGTTTCATCAGAGCACATATGATGGACACCATATTTTGTTGATAACACTTGTTGATTCATGTAATCACTAATTATTTTTGTGCACTTCTGGCGCAGCACGTTTTTTGATTTTTAGTGGCCAGGAAGAGGCAGAAGAGACACGGCTGGAGGAGGAAAGCAGCTCAGCCATCCAGCACTCCCCGGCTTGGATAGGAGGAAGGAGGAGGTAAGGAGGCAGATCGTTGGGGGGGGGGGAGGAACGTGTGGCCTGCCAACTGACTGATCGAGCCACCGACTGGGGGGGGGGGGCATGCGCATTGGTTTGACCCCCCCCCCAACCCCGAATAACCGAGCACCAGCCACCACTGTTATTGGGGTTGGTTTACTAAAACTGGAAAGATCAAAATCTGGTGCAGCTGTGCATGGTAGCCAGTCATCTTCTAACTTCAGCTTGTTTAATTAAGCTTTGACAAAATGCAGAAAACACTGAAATGCAGAGCTGCACCAGATTTTGTACTCTTCAGTTTTAGTAAATTAACCCCATCGTGTCACATAGGGTCACCCGTTACTCTTACCGGTATGCAGACCAAATCTCAGTTTTGACACATCAACTCTTCCTGTCTTGTTTTATAGGCTTTCATCTTAAGTGCAGCTGTCCCCACGGTGATCGGCTTCAGCTTATGGAGAGAGGTGAGGTCATTTATAGGCCCAAATGTTACTATAAAATCCTGACTTCAGGGGTCAGTGGATTTGACTTTTGCAGTATTGTACATTGTCACCTCCTCACATTTTCAAAATCATTGGCCTTTGGGAAGACAAGCCAAGGCAAGATAGAAGTTTATGGCTTGGTTCACACTGGGCCGACTAAGTCGCCTGACAAGTCGTGCTCCATTCAATGCAATGGAAACGTTCTAAAAGGTTCCTGCAATACTTGGGGGTGACTTCGGAGCAGCTTACATTGACTTCTGTTAAAGAAGTCATTTGCAAGCTGCGCTGAAATCACGCTGTATGCGGCGGCTTCATAGTCGGGTGACTTTGAAGCCGCCCCAGTGTGAACTGAGCCTAAAAGGAGGTAAATATGAAGAAGGCATTTCAATAAAATGTATTGCTGTGTTCTATTATAAATATAATGACATGTTTCAGAACTTTTTTAATTAAAATGTAATTTCATTGACATACCATGATCATGAAACCAGGTATTGGTACTTTTGGCAGTGTGGGCAGGTGCCAAGTCCTGCTAGAAAATGAAATCCGCATCTCCATAAAGCTGGTCAGCAGAGGGAAGCATGAAGTGCTCCAGAATTTCCTAGTAGAGGGCTGCACTGGCTTTGGACTTGATAAAACATAGTGGACCAACACCAGCAGATGACATGGCTCCCCAAATCATCATGGAGTGTGTAAACTACAAACTGGACCTCATGCAACTTGTATTCTGGGATCTTGATTTCCAAATGAAATGCAAATTCTTCCACAGTCCGGATTTGGAGAGCCATGTCATCTGCTGGTGTTGGCCCACTGTGTTGGCTTCAAGCTGTACCTATCTCAGGGAGAAATTGGACACATCTAACTGCACATGAAGTCACTGATGAGGTTGGAAGGAATTGGGCAGGGCTGTTTTCACAATCACACCGGGCTGGCACTTTACACTATTAACAGGAAAGGATACTCCATTTAAAATAAGAAACGCAATAAGAAAACTAGTCATCAGGTAAAATCATCTGTAATAACTGCAGATATTTTGTCGGTTAGGTGGACAGTTAGCATTTATATATAAGAATTGGAAGAACCATTTTAATAAATATGCCTCCTTATTACACATACAGGTTAGTAGATTGTAATAAACAGGCTGTTACCTCACAGTTTGTGTTTTCTTTCAGTTCATACCCAAGATTGTCAGTGAGTTATCAGAACTCGAGGAACACTATGAGTCTGACACTGTGGAGCTCATGAACTGGATAAAGTAAGAGATGATATGATGTTTCTCACAAATGGCAATAGTAAAAGCAACACAGAAAAGGAATGTATTAATAATTATTTAGCACTGTCACCTTTTCTCGCACTGTACAGTCAGCTCTAACTAATACAGATGTATAATGTGTGTCAATAGAAGTGTGCAGAATAAGTATAGCTGTACATGAAAAGCCTACACCGGGTTCATTAAATAAGGAATTCAAAATAATCTATTACAGTAAAACAGATTGTGGGAAGTAGTAAACCAGCGAAGGTGTACCTCTGCAGCATTATTTGCCACATGCTGAGCTTTAAATTAGACCTGAGCTCAAAAAATGGAAATGTGCTATATTATAGGGAACATCTAGAAATGTTAATTGTGCCTAGCCAGTACCCTACAAAATCTACTTTTTGTCTGGAAGTCGTCTCAAAAAAAAAAAAATGCACGTCCTGGTATGTGATGTGCCTAGGCCAGGGGTGTTCAACCTTTTGAAGAGTGAGGTCCTCTAAAAGTAGAACTATAGGTATAAAAATGTTTTCACCATCTGGGTCCCATTGCAGAGATTTCCCTTCACTTTCTGTCCCATAGCCAAAGGAAGGGAGAGGAAATCCCTGCAAGTTGAGGAAATTTCTTGGACCCCCCAGGTCCCATTGGAAGATTTCCGCTTTAATACTTTTCTGGGGACAACCCACAATTTGGGATTTTTTTTTTACTTTTAGCTTTCAGTGATGATGGTAAGCAGGACAAATAGAGGGTGAATCTCTCTAAAGGGGGCACAGACCGCAGTAAAAACCTGAAAAGTGTTCTAATCCTTCTGCACTTTGTCCAAAACTAAAAAAAAGTTTTGCCTTTAGATATAATTTAAGTGATTTGGTAACTGGTCATGGGACACAATGAACTATGGGGTTTTATGGTGCCCAAAGCACAAATGTAAACCAGCCCTTACTGTCTGAGCCCCCTATAAGGCGGCTTTCACAATGATGTGTTGCAGTCACCTGGTTGCTGACCCCAGGCATGCGCTTTCTCAGTTTGAGGTTGCGGGGCCACATCAGAGGGCTCCGAGGTCCACGGGTTGAGCACCCGTGGCCTAGGCACTCCTGTGCCTAGAGCTTCATAGCTGTATGTTTGCTGTGTGGATCTAAGACCTTGCTGCCTCTGATTGCTAGTCTTTGGATATTTAGAATGAGGTATTGCTTCTAGTTCTTTATGCTGGACGTTCTGACAGGGGAATGCAAAGCTCTGCCTCTACCAAGATGGCCACCGCCACCAGATATACAGTGCAGAACAAGGCTTTGTAGGTCAGTAATGGGGAAGGATCAGCTACAGGGAAACAATGGGTAATACTGGTGACTACTCCTTTGCCCTCTGTCTGCCACTTTTAAAGCACAGCTTGCAGAGTTCAGTTTATTTCTTAAAAAAAAAAAAAAAAAAAAAACATCATGTTTATATCATAACTCAAAGAGTTCCAATGTACTCCTGTTGATTGAATAGAACTAGCTGCTTTGTGAATTCACTTCAGAGGTAATGTATGACCCTGCACTCACGCTTTTATGCAGTAGTTATAAGTGTTCCTGCTTACGATTTTGGTTGAGCAATTTGCATGTGATTTGGCTTGTCATATGGCCAGTCCATTCAAGTGAATGGGTAGCCCTGTGCTTTGGAAAGGCGTGGTTTACCACGTGATCCTGTTGTGTGACAATTTCTGCAGAAATTCCACCGCACACATTCCTGTGGAAATGGCTGTTTTTGTAAGTGGGTGCTGAAGTGACCACCGTCTGGAACCATGAATAGTCAGAGAAAGTAATGTCACCAGCACACC
The DNA here is from genome assembly GCF_965119305.1 of Pelophylax lessonae. NCBI lineage: Eukaryota > Metazoa > Chordata > Amphibia > Anura > Ranidae > Pelophylax > Pelophylax lessonae. The sequence continues at coordinate 476,324,860 of NC_138772.1, forward strand.
AAGATCTCCAAAATGGGTCTAAAGCTTTAATCAGCAATCACATCATTACAGCACAAAGCAACATTTCAGAACCACGCAGAACCCCTTCATCCGGCATGTAACATGCCGGATGAAGGGTTCTTGCATGGAGTGGAAACGTTGTTTTCTGCCGTAGCGATGTGATTGCTGATTAAAGCTTTAGACCCATTTTGGAGATCTTGGTGTTCTGGTGATGTTACTCTCTCTGACATTTTTGGCAGAATTGCATCGCTTTTGGGGTGGCAATAAAGACTAACGAAACCCAAACACACATCACGTGTTGTGCAGCGATTGGCTTGCCACACAATTTGGAATTGCGGGCAGAATAGAAGCGATTCTGACCATAATTCCAAATTGGGAAGTGTGACTGGTGCCAAAGTCCATGAAAGTAACAGTAATGGTAGAGCTGACAGCAACACTATTTTTAGGACTTTGGTATCCTATAAAGGGCACCACAGAGCTTAGATTTTTAAATGTATTCTTCCTTCCTTTAGATACTGTGTTCATTTCTGTATAATTAAAAGTCAATTTCACCCTACACTGACAGTATAATTTTAATGAGATTTGTTAAACACATATTACAACATTTTGCGAGATCTGCTGATTGTGAAAGTCCCACTCTAGCCTTTCTGGGGAGATTTTCTTCATTTAGACTTAATTCTATTTTGGGCAAAACATAAAAGCCACAACCCCACCCTCTTCTGTTTGTCTCCCATCAGCTTTAACACCCTAATAACTCCACCAACGCTGAATGAACACTTTTTTTTTTTTTTCTTTTGTATACGATTTGGAACAACTAACTTTTAACAAATAAGTAAGACATTTCTTTTGGACGTTCCCATAATTATTTTTAGGACATTTATCCTTATATTGACTTTATTTATAGGTCTTTAAGACAAACATGTATGTTTAAACATTTATATCTACACATATCAAAGGTTCAAAAGAAGTTTTGTAGAATGCGCCTTGTGTACTAAACATTAATTATTCAATATTTAGTACACAATGCTTAGTCATCAGCAGCTGTGCTGATCTTTGTTCCATAAATATTACAGGTTTTACTGCATTGAAATGAGTCAGAGTAGCAAAAAATTTCTGCTCAACCATGACCAGATATTCCAGAGCTAAAGCTTGTTTGCTGAAGGTGACTGTTTTAGGTGTAGTGTGTTAGGCCCCTTTCACATGGGCGATCCGAGCCGCCTGTCAGTTTTTCAGGCGGACCTGATCAGATGCCCCATGCATCCCTATGGAGCAGCGGATGTCAGCGGAGACATCTCCGCTGACACCCGCTGCTATCCGATTCCGATCCTGTCCGTGAAATCCGGACGGATGGAAACCCTATTTTCCATCTCTCCGGAGGATCGGATGGGATCGGATGAGAACGGACAGGCGGTCCGTTCTCATCCGATCTCCCATAGAGGAGAGCGGGGATCTGACAGCTCCATCTCTGCACACAGAGCGGAGACGGAGCTGTCATCCGCCTGCTCAGCAGGGATCGGTAGATAATATTGTTAAAGGTTAAGTTGACCATTAAAAAAAAAAAAAATGTACACAAATTTGTAGGGAAGAAAGTGCATTTATTATTTTTTCCCCAAAGGAGCCTGCAGATGAATGCATCCACAATCAGTAGATCGCAGGTGCATTGCTAGGCTCCTGCAGACTCTTCCTCCAGCTCTCTGTCCATACCAAGGTATAGGCTTTCAGTTGGAGAGCTGAAGGAAATGTCAATGGGCTAGTTTGGTGATTACAGCACTCATGTTCTATGAAGAACTGCCGCGGAGGCGGATGGGATTAGTAGTTTGATTGTTCACAGATCTTTGTGAATGGGACAATGTGCCGATTTAAAAAATGACAGCTGCTGTGGGGGGAGAAGAACCCATGCACGCCGTCAGAAAGGGGGAATAGTTTGGGGGTGTAACATGGTGTAAATAGTGGGGATAGCCTCTGAAAGGAAGTAAAACCACCACAATAAAATGTTTTTGGCCCCAAGGAGCATAGCATGGCAGACTTACCATGCATGTGATCCCTTGCAGCACTACAGTGTTGGCACTTCCCTCCGTCGACAGCGCTTCCATTTTCTCTCGACATTCTTCTGAGTTTGAAACCTTCAGCCCCTTGATTGGCCAAGCTGAGTTCGATGAAATTCCTGTACATGGAAGTTACCTTGTCTCGGCTGAAGCTGTACACTGAGCTTTGGATGGGCCTATAGACACTGATAGGCAGGGAGAAGCAACTATAACAAAGGAGACATGCAGAGTCTATGATGTCATAAAAATTCTACCTGCCATCCTTTTTTTTTTTTTTTTTTTTTTTTTTTTTTTTAATTGGACTCTACTTCTGCTTTCATCACCTTGTTACCAGCCACATTGGGCTTTTCAGCTTTCAACCTTGTCTTTAATCACCATCTTAAGATTGTATGTAAACCCTAACAAAAATGCTATTTCCTTTTTATTCTGTTAAATATATAATTGAAAATGTTTTATCAAATCTGTTTGATAAGGGCCAAAAAATGATCCATCTGTAAATCCGGTATTGTCCTATTCAATCTGCCGCCTTATCTGAAGCGGGTGGCCAGTTTGCCTCTGTGAACTGCAAAACACCCCCATATGTTATGGAGAGGAGAAGGCGCTCTGTAGTCTTTAGGCCTCATGCACACTGGGTGTTTTTTCAGCCGTTCCTAGGGGCGTCTGGCTTTTTTTTTTTCCTGCCTCTTAACATCCATTCATCTTAGCCTATGTGTCCATGCACACATAGCCTTTTAGAGGAGTTTAGAGGCAGGAAGGAAAACCCACTGCTAGTGCATCCAGGGCAGCATAATTTTGCCAGAAAATCACTTGATGTTTTCTAAACGCGTGCAAACGCGTCTAACCGTCCGTTAATGCTAGGCATGTTTAGCGCTTGAGCATTAATTCATTTCATTGACCAGAATAAATTTACAAATTATCCAGATGCTTGACATGGCTAGACACACCTAAACATGTTACACACTTTTGCAAGTGTTTTTTCTGCCAAAATGCCCCTGCCAGGAGGAAAGATTTTTAGGGGAGATAGAAAAACATCCAGTGTGCATGAGGGTTTACACACTCCCTGCTCAAGGGTGACAGCGCTGCTCCCTTATAGATATCGCACAATGAGTGAATATTGTCACCCTAGGTGAAGAAGCCTGAAAACAAAAACAATGCAGCAACCACATCTAAAGACTGATCAGCTGCAATATATTACATTTTGTTCTTGGGTTTAGATACACTGTAAGACAAACTAAGTATGGCCTAATAAGAGGATACATACGCTATCCTGCTGCAGGCCCACCTATGAAGGATATCCAAGACTAAAGGTTCAGATTCTAGCTTAAACCCTTGTGTGACTGCTCTGTAAAGATGACCTGTCAAGAAAGAAATCTGTAGGCTGCTGATCTCTCCTTTGGGAAAATTTTAGTGGCCTGGCTATCATGCTGATGCAGTGGCTTAGTGCTTCATTCACTAACCCAAACAAATATACATGAGAAATTTACAGTAGATGCATGCTTGGTCCAGGTCAAAGACTCATAAAGTATTGAAGTCACACATCAAACGATGGAGCATGGGTACTGACGGAGTGGATAGGTGGTGTGGAAGCATGACTGTCTCCATGAGCCCTACTTTTTTTTCACTGTATCACAGCAAGTGCAATAGGATTTCCTGTTTGTACTTTTATTTATTTTTGCTTTAGGATGATGCTACTGACAATTAATGCCACACTAATGAGAGGATTCTGTCATGTATAAAACAATAAATAATGTAGCAATTTTAATGTCATTTTGCTTGCAGAGGCCAGGCTCCTTTGGCTGCAGTTTTTGCTGGGAGTCCTCAGCTGATGGGTGCCATAAAACTCTGTACTGGATGGATGGTGACAAGTTTACCTGTGTACAATGACGAAGAACTAATGAAGAGGAATGAACATGTAATGTATACAATTCCTTTACTTTACTGTTCAGGAATTGAGCAGCCACAGACCTGTAAGAGCCTGCAGTGGTGAACACACACTGAGGCTGGGTTAAGCCTGAGATGATGTCCCTGTAGTCAGAAATTTGGAGCCCTCTGCTCATTGTTGTTGTGCATTGGGAGCGTTTCAGTAGCTCACCTGCATGCTACTGTCTCGAGAATTTGAAATTAAAGTGGTTCTCAAGATTTAAGGTTTTTTTACCTTAATGCAGTCCAATCTCGATCCAGCACTTTGCCTAAGAGCAGTGAAGCTCTCCGCTCGCTTCCTCCTCACAGGAAAGCGAGGAAGCAGTGGGAGCCATTGGCTCCTGTTGCCTTCAATCAAATCTTGTGACGAGAAACTGGGGGGCGAAGAAAATACGTGCTGTCTGTGTCTATGGATGTAGGCAGCATGGCTCGGGATTGAGCCTGCACAATCGGAACATTTGCTGAAGAGGAGGAGCCAGCAATGTCAGCGAGGGACCCCAGAAGAGGTCCAGGTTTAAAAACTTTAGAATCATTTTAAGTACAATTTTTTTACTTCTGAAAACTTATTTTTTCATTGACACTTTCACTGCAGGGGGGGTGTCTTAAAAATGTTGCAAAGCCTTTCTAAATGATAGTACAGTCTGGAACACAGTGCATTGTCAGAGTGCCTGGCCTGTACTAAGTGTTCTTACTGGAGTCATTCAGCAATATACAATACATAGATTATATCGTTATATATAGTTTATGTAAATAAAGGGAGATTTGGTGCTTGCTTGGCATAAAACATGTATAAGATAATATTCCTCTTCATCATTGAATAAACACAATTTGCGTTCATGTTAATGTCTCTTTAAAAACATTCCTTTAATGGGCCACAAGAGGGAGCCAGATCAACAGTTGATGAATGAGGAACTCATTTATTTGTCATGTTGCTCTCACAGCTGTTTGTAGCATATGTACTATACTTTTTGTCTTGCAGGTTTATCAGATCTATAGCATGAGGTCAGCAGAAGACATCTACAAGATCTTAACCTCTTATAAAGCAAACTATGTGGTGATCGAAGATTCAATCTGTAATGAGGTATCTGGAATGAAGGGCTGCAGAGTAAAGGATTTGCTTGATATTGCAAATGGTCATGTAAGTTTACCTTTCCATCAAACAGTTTCACCAACATAATGTAGCAGGTGATCTGCAAAGGTTGCCATAACAGTTATGCCCCGTACACACGCGTCGATAGTTGGCCGTGAATTTTCGGCCAACGTCCGATCGGCCGATTTTCGGCTTGTTAGTATGATGCTTTCGACAACAGACACCGACTTTTCAGCCGAATAAAATCTGGTGTGCAGGCTATAAAATTTTTTTTGGCCGGCAACACAATGGCCGATTTTCCATCAGTCAGTACAGATTTCGGCAGACAAAAATCTGATGAGCAAGACTGGGCATGCTCAGAGAAGAAAAAACACACGGAAAGTAAACAAGAACATGACATCACTTCTGAAGTAGATTTTTGTTGGCCGAGAAAATTTGTGTGCAGTCTAGACACATTCCAACCAACACAACAACACTGGACAAAAGTCGGACGATCGGTCGGCCGATAATCGTTGCCTGTGTACGAGGCATTAGTGTTGGTTTGATTTAAGCCCTTTTTATATATTTCTGACTCCGCTCCCTGTAAACGTCTAACTGATCAGCAAGGATTCCAATGTCTAATGACCAGCTGGGATTCCCAGCTGTGCTTGATGACATCACTGGCTTATGAAACAGATTGACTATGACTCCTTACAATTGTTCAATGATTCATTCATCATTGCATGTTAGTACTTGCAGTGGGGCTTCCATATATGTAGTTAAAGACCAGTTGGTTACATGCATAGTTTGATTGGCTTGTGATCTCAGGGGCGGAATAGCATGCTTTGTTTGATGTTCATGATTTCCAAAACATTCCTGCTGTCGGAGGTGACCCACAGACTTCAGTTGTCTGACACTTGCTAAAGGCAAAGCTACAAGCATTCAAGATCGGTAAGTGATTACTGTCTGACATAAACTTGCTGGTCCTCCCAAAATGGAAGTTTGAGTTTTAGATTGGGATAAGTAGGACAGAGTCATAGCCAGGAAACTAGCATTTTCAGAAGGTCAGCAACAACTGCTTTCATATTTATCATCACTGCCTTTTTTTTTTTTTTTTTTATCTTTCCACACCCATAGAGGAGAGAGAGAGCTGTTTAGTGATTCAAGCTACCCATAGATATTAGAGAACAGTTGGATGTTAAGGTGACATCCGGTGGCCAAAAGCCGATACCCTGACCATGCATATTTATAGATATGGTACATCCAACACTAGATCACCTCAGTGGGAAAGTAATTAATAATAATAATCTGAAATGATCAGGCGCACAGCCAGTTGCTGCATCGGTGTATTCTTAGCCTGGAATTCTTAGCATGCTTTGCTTGTTCATATGGACATTCTTGTTGTTAACTTACTCGAAGGTGCAAAGGTCTAATAGAGAATAAAAGCCGTTATCTGAAGAGGTGGACAGACCTATCTAAGGGGAAAAACATCTCTGAGATGCCTTTTCAGTCCTACACGAAAATGTGGCAGCACATTCAGGATCAGTGGCCAGTTGGAATCACAAATGCCCCACTGTTGGTGGTCTGTGTAAGTAATAAAACCCCCTGCCCTAGTAAGGCCCCCCCAGCATTGATATCCATGAGAGTAGTAAAAGCCTCCCTAGTGGTGTCAGTAAGAGTAGTTACATCATTATTTAGTAATTTACTAAAACTGGAGCACTTAGAATCTGGTGCAGCTGTGCATGGTAGCCAATCAGCTTCTTACTTCAGCTTGTTCAATTAAGCCTTCGCAATAATCCCTGGAAGATGATTGGTTTATACGCAGAGTTGAGCCAGATTTTGCACACTCCAGTTTTAGTAAACAACCCCCATTGTGTCATGTCTGTATAATGTGTGTTGAAATGGCCCACTTTTTTTCTTCATCAAAAGACCAGGTGACAATGCTGGAACATAATTATTAGGGTAAGAACATTGTCACCTATGCAAAGAGCAGGATCACAAGGTGGTGTTATTTTTTTTTTTTTTAGTTTTTGAACAGTACAAATGTAAAAAGGGCGTACAAGACATCAGTTACAAAGAACAGGTATTATACCACTAAAGCGCATAATTGTAGAAAGTCCAAATGCGTATGGACAGCCTAGGGATAGGCTGGACCCAGTATTTACAGGAAAGCATATGCCAATCAGAACAGCACAAAGGTTCAGTAAAGCAAGCAAAACTGTGCCTAGATCAGATGAAAAACCATTGTACAGAATAAAGCAAGGTAGGTTATGTTTTACAGTCCATATGCCTATGAAGAGAAAAACACATTCAAAAACAGGGGAAAAAAAACCAAAGTGGGAAACAAATCTGCAGATCTAAGTCCGAGAAGGCAAGTGCATGAGTATATCAGAAATGCCAATCCAGGTAATTACAACTAAAGCTGCCACTTGTGATATAGGTAACTACTCAGGCATCTGGTATCTCAGTGAAGTAGTACATCCAACCCGTCCACACATCTCTAAATTTGTCCTGTTGATTTTAAACTGTGTATCCATCGTTCTGCACCTATTATAGTATCCATCTATCTTTTCCAGTCACTTAGTGAAGGGCATTTACTCTATTTCCAAGACCTGGGAATCAAAGATTTTTCTGCATTCAGCAAGTGGGGGGTGACAATTTCCTTGTATGACTTTAGGGAAGAGGGGGCACCATGGAACAGAAAGTGTTGAAGGGTCGTTTTCTTAATCCATGGAGTAATTAATTTCCCAAAAGGCTCTAGTCTTAGGGGAAAACCACCATAGGTGGAGGAACGTGCCTCAGTCACAGCCCCTGCAGCATCAGGCATCAGATGTTGCAAACATCTGAGCCAGGTTGGAGGGGGTTTTATACCACCTGGTAAGAAATGTATACGACAACTCTTGGATACATGTACAAATGGAGGATGTATGAGTAAATTTAAAGTGGAGCTCCACCCAAAAGGGGAAGCTTCGCTTGTTTGCTTCCTCCCCTCAGCTGCTACATTTGACACCTTTTGATGGAGGAGGGGGGAGAGGATATCTGTCAAAACCAGGTACCCACTTCTACTTCTGGGTAAGATCGCTGCAATCATGGTGCAGCGATCCACTTAATTTATGGCCCCTCCTCCTTCCCCCTCACTACCTTCTAGGAGACCCACAGGTCCCCAGAAGACAGCATGACCACTCAGAAAACGCAGCGTGACTCGCACATGCGCAGTAGAAAACAGGAAACTTCTTGTTTCCCCTTATGTGAAGATGCTGGCACCTGCACCTGGAGCCGATGACAGATCGGCTTGGGGTGCCGACATCGCCAGCTTCCTGGACAGGTAAGTGTTCTTATATTAAATGTCAGCAGCTACAGTATTTGTAGCTGCTGACTTTTATTTTTTTTTTCTTCAGGATAGAACGCTCTCTTTATTGATTCTCGGAATCTGATAGGGAGTCACAAGGTATTATTTTAATTGATGTTCTAATTTTAAAAATAGTGAAAATATTTATAACGATACATTAGCATGTTAAAGCTTTTGTGATATTTTAATGATTGGGATTACTGTAAATCTAATTCAACTTCTGCCTGCATATGGACAGTTCTGGCTTCCTTGCAGTAATTAAGCACATGTTGGCCATTTGCATATTTATAAATGTCTTTAGGTAATTCTTTGTGTACCTGATGAATAATTCTGACAACCTGTTCTTCCCAATGACAGGTGGTGAACGAGGATGGGGATATTTATGCCTACTCAAAATATGGACGCTTCTGCAATGAAATCAAAATGAATTATTCTCCGTATGTGAATTACTTCACCAGAGTGTTCTGGAACAGGTCCTATTTTGTATATAAAATCAACACTCTTATATCTTTTCAGTACTGACAATCATGAGGATTTATGATATCGGTGACCATCATTTGAGACTTTTTGATGCATCACGGTTCTTCTTCCAAGGCCCTCATGGGTGTGTGTGTCTATCAAAGCACTTGGGTCTTGCTTCCATGGCTCCATCTAATGTGTGTAGTATTGGCTGTTTGTACTGTGGGCTTGGGGATAAAAATCAAGAGCATTCTGATGAGACAGTGTGAATGTTTTATCATTGAGATGTATGTATTCTTTGTTTTGAAATATGCAAACTGATAAATATTTTATTTTGTTTTAATATGTGTGTTGTATAAAACTAGTTTCCTGTTTAAAATGTTAACAAATTTTGGCTCTCCGGAGAGATGGTATATTACTGAGTGCACCAATAGAGATTAACCTGTCAGGATCACTTTAAATTTGGGTTCCATATCATGATGCCTTCTTTTTTGTTTGGAAATATTCTGTGTCCGCTCTGCTTCCCCCTCCTCCTCCTTCCTACAGTGGAGTTTTATATCTTCTGTTGCAGGAAGTCTTTTATGCAAATGCTGCAACAAAAAAAATAAAAAATGACAGCACATAATGGTTGCTGCAGTTGGACAGCTGAAAACTCAAACAACCCATGAAATGTAAAATAGGCTGGTGTGTATGGTTCATTCATCTAGCTCCAAAGAACAACTCCCCACTGCTCCATAATCAACTTTGCTGCCCTCCCCCTTTGTGCTGTTGTTCCATCATAGTCCTTGGCTAATGCCTAGTGCCTTTGAATATAAGGAAGCATGTGACGACTTCTTCCCTGGATGCAGTGCTTGGGCCGGAGTGGCCAATCACCAGGTCCAAATACTGGTACATGAGGACAAGAGTTTACACAGGGTTTGGATTTGTAGCTGTGCTTGATAAGCAGGGAAAGGGAGCGAAGGATATTATGGAGGAGGGTGTTTTTTTTTTTTAAAGAGAAACTGACATAATCGATTTAAACAATATGTTTCCCAAAGCCATTTAAGCAAAGACTGCACAAGAATAAGACCAGGGACCTATGCTAGCTTGCTGCACATCTGTTCTATATACTGGTCAAATGCATAATATTACCCGAAATCTTATGGGCTGCTCTGATCTGCACCTCTTTTTTTTTTTCCTCTACTAGGTTTCAGGTTTGTAGAATAGGAAAATTGTGATACTCAGGAATGGAAGGCACAGGCTGTAAGCTTCCAAAAACAGCTCAAGCTAAGACTCTTAAATGAAGGTTCAGGAGCACAAAGATCGCCTTACAAACTTGGTTTTTCCCACTTGACCACTGATAGTCAAGCTTTTCTTTAATTCCATTCTGAGAATTTGGAACAGGCACATTGTAAAAGTGTGCTCAAAGTAATACACCAATCAAAGTTGTATAATTGTGGGAAGGGTTAAAGGTTTTTATTGCTGTCTGTGTCGGGGAGGTCCACTCTCATTTCTTGCCATGTTGGCCATTTTAATCAGGACAAAGTAGATGAAATCCAGAATCTGTTCTAACCAAAATGGTAGTAGTGGGGATATTTCCCAATGAAGTCCTCTGTTCTGCTGACCGATCCCAAAGGTAGGATTTTCCCTAATTTTGGGGAGATTGCCTCTCTCATTCTATAATTTCACCAATACAGGAAGTGAAAGAAAATCTCTCAAACTGAAAAGTTTTTTGTGTTTTTATTTAAACCTGCAGTCTTGCCTTTTTATCCAACACTCCACTGGTCATTTCCTTCCCCTGCTGTTCTTGTCTACCAGGTTATGAGAAGATACCTGAATAAAGGAATTGAGGCAAACACATAATTCGGGAGAAGTAAACAGGTGTCACTTGAAGAACATTGAGGTGCTCAAACTGAACAGCAGGGCCGCACTGTACAGTTATACTTTGCATGTCCCATCACCTACATCTTTAGTAAAATCAGTACTTTCTGTGGGAGGTCTTCAACTCTCTCATGTGCTTATACAGACTGGTACTGGAATTATTTATTTTTTTTTTTTGCATATTCTTTATTTAAAGTATCCATCACCCACGGAGCAGTAGAACACATTAGAAGGATACATACATGAAGTGATCCCAGTAACGGCTCTGAACCATCAGAAAATACAGCATCAGTTATGGGTAACCTAAGGTGCTACCAGTTCGGAACCGGTACTGGAATTCTTATCCAACATTGTACAAGTGGACAACAAAGTATCTTTGTTAGTTGTCTAGCTATCACTAAGTGCATGTTCAACTTTGTGTTCTATTTGTTCCTTAGTGGTTCACTGCCCTACTTCTCCTGTACCAGGTTGTACAAAACCTGCATTAGTGGCATGCATTTCACATGGGTCTATAAATCAAAGAGAGCTTCCAGATTGATAAAAAAAAATCCCCTAGCTGCCTCACTGAACTCTCTAGTAATTAACTGAAAGTTCCCAGTACCACATACATACTGTTTATGTATTGGTGGTGGGACTATAGTCGGACTATTAAGATACAGTGAGGTCCTACAGCACCTACTTTGCTGGTTGGCTTACAGTCCTGCATTTTCACTAGCGATGGTATCTGCAGGCTCATGAGTCATTACGGTCCTTGTGAATTCAAATATGTCACATTTGGAATTTCCATTTAAAGCACAAATAACTTTTTAAGATTTGTAGCCAGCAGAACTCAGTTGTTTGGGACCTTGCTAGTACCGGAACAAGTATTTTCATATTTCCTGCATGCTTTTGCTTGGCCAGCAAGTAACCAAGTGGTAAAGGAAGGATCAGGATGATACCCCAAAGCCTTTTCTTCATAAACTGAAGCAATTTGCTCTTTTCACATGTTTCCTTTCACTTGAAATAAAGGAGGTTTCCACTTTTATAAAACCACCTCAGTACCAGAGCTATGCACCCCAGCACTTGTTGCCACCATTGCCTGGACAGAACATGCTTGTTGGCCTAAAGTGTTAGGTAGTGGTTGTGTGACCGAGCTCTTGCTTTGGAACTTGGAACGTATACAAATAAATCACAATCTAGTCTATCCAATTCTGAATGCATTGTGTAAAAATGCCTATACATATTATTATAAGGAAACTCTAAAGAGAAGCGAGTACCCTTAAAGTAGCTCTGGCACTAGATTAAAAAATTCCTGCAAAGAAAATATCCTGTAGCACCCGGCACACCTCTTGTAGTGATGGATGTCTGGTCCCCCGCTATGTGCTGTAGTTCTTTCTGCCAGCCTCTACTTCACTACTGTGTCCTGTAGTAACATATGGGTTGTTGGGAATCGGAGAGCGCATTTTGTGGATATTTGGATTTCTTCAATAAATGAATGCAAAGGACAGTCGCGCAAAATGTAGTGGCCCAAAGAAGCCTATCAGCCTTAAGTTTACTAAACTCGGATCAGTAAAGGGTGATCTCTGGTTGCTACGAGTTGCACTTTGCAAACATCTTCTCTACTTATTGAATATGACTGTAAATGTTCTACATCTACATCCTATCCAGAATGAACTGCATTTAAAAGTTAAAGTGTCGTTTTAGCGCTACTAAATCTGCTTTGATTTCTTAAAGAAATCGCATTGCTGATACATGTGTGTAAGCCACTAAACTCTATTTTAAATGTGTTGAGATGCAACTAATCACTCCATGTTTACCTAAAGCAGAATTCCAGGCAAACAAACCTTAAGGCTGGCCATACATTATACAATTTTCTTACAATTTTCTTACAATTTTCTTGAAATTTACCTTCAACTATGTAGTACAAAGGCCTGCCTAATTGGATACAAGTTAAAGTGTTGTTTAGCTTTCACCTCATATTATGCTGTTTGTGGTAAATCTAAAATAAAATAAAAAAAATTGAACGTGTATGGTCAGCCTTAGTGAGGTTAAACCTTAAAAATATTTGTTTTATTGCATTCTATATAACTGCCTAAAATCGTTTTTTATATTATCATCTTATCCACAGCAAAGTTCTTCTAGTAAAGCAGGTTGTTAGTCATTGGGACAGTTGAGGTGACTTATACATACAGGAGTGGGATAATGCGCTTTGCAGTGGGGTCTCCATCCTACATATTATGTGGAAAAGAAAATAATCACAAAAGTGTCTAAACAGAATTAAAATCCCTGGGAAGGTAAAGAGGTTGAGATTTATATATTTTAGCTGGGATTCCTCTATAGCCAAGAGTGTATGAGCCAGCAGGTGGAGGTCTTGGTTCCTATTTACTTGTTTGCAAAAACTAAGCTGGGTGATCAAGAACATCTGGGATTAGATTATTTGCAGGGTTGAATAGCTAGAGGGACAAATCTCCCCCTTGCTCTGTATATTCTGCTCTGTATACAATTTCAATTAGAGAAAGACGGTTACAAAGCTAGTGCTAGGCTTTTTGAAACCCCCAAATGCTCTGCAAAAGCAGTGCCAAGGTGCAACCTGTATTGGCTTTATTAGTGTAAAAACAAGTCTTTATATGTATATTAAAAAGAAACATCATGATAACATGTATCATAGGCTGCCACTGCTAACGACCTTCTGGAGTCCGAAAATCGTCCAATTCAGCAGGAACCGGCCTCCTTTCAGTCAGTGTGTACAGCAGTCTGTGTGACAGGAGCCAATCTAACGGCCAGTTTTTGTGGAAAGGACATGCTGGAAAACCAAAATCCGATCAGCGCTTGCAGCCAATGGCTGTGAGCGCTGATCAGTGTATTCTGGCGGGGTGGAGTCCCCTGTTAGAATACAATAGCACAAAGGGGAAGATCACCACACCAACATTGCTTGTCTTGGTACGGCGATCTTTCTGGGGTTTTTTTCCTTCAACACTGATGGTTGAACGAAAAAACTTGCATTGTTTATCAGGCTTAAAACCATGGTGGTTGTCTGTCTTGTCTGGCTTGACTCGAATATTAGCTGCAGCCAGTGAATTCAGTGTATTGTTGTTCCAGGTCAGTAATTTGGAGAGCATTGAAGTAATTGGATTAGCTTAACAGCCAGGCAAGTCATTCTTTCAGTATTTTTTTTTTTAAGGTGGAGTTGCTCAGCTTGGAACTCACTGGAGTACCAGTTGCTAAACACGGGGTACAAACATAAGGCTTCCTGTAGACTTAAGAACAATCGGACCTCCAATCGAATCCCTCGGGGGGGGAAAGAAAAAGCAGAGGACGACAGCTCCAGTGGCAGCCTGTCTGTGAGGGGACCAATAAATTAGGTTTTTAACCTCCCTAATTTATCATATGTGGCACAGAGCAGTTGTTCAGGCTTGTCTTAATGTTCCCCCAACATTAGTTGGTTGCCCAAAACAGATCAGAGAGTTGTCTTTGTGTCTGTCAAGTAACCCCACCCCAAGTCATGTTTCCAGCTTTGCCCAGCTCCATCCAAGTTGTATGTTAGCCTAGAGTTCTCTTTCTTAGGTACTTCCACCTCAAGGCTAGTAGATGGGGAAAAAAAAAAAACATAATATAGGAGTCATGACATTCAAACACTGTATGCCCCGTCACTGGTGTCAGTGGAAGCAATGATTCCCCACTGTTGGTGTCAGTGGAAGGAATGATTCTCCATTGTTGGTGTCAGTGGAAGGAATGATTCCCCACTGTTGGTGTCATTGGAAGGAATGATGCCCCACTGTTGGTGTCAGTGGAAGGAATGATTCTCCATTGTTGGTGTCAGTGGAAGGAATGATTCCCCACTGTTGGTGTCAGTGGAAGGAATGATGCCCCACTGTTGGTGTCAGTGGAAGGAATGATGCCCCACTGTTGGTGTCAGTGGAAGGGATGATGCCCCACTGTTGGTGTCATTGGAAGGAATGATTCCCCACTGTTGGTGTCAGTGGAAGGAATGATGCCCCACTGTTGGTGTCAGTGGAAGGAATGATTCCCCACTGTTGGTGTCATTGGAAGGAATGATGCCCCACTGTTGGTGTCAGTGGAAGGAATGATGCCCCACTATTGGTGTCAGTGGAAGGAATGATTCCCCATTATTGGTGTCAGTGGAAGGGATGATGCCCCACAGTTGATGTCAGTGGAAGGGATGATGCCCCACTGTTGGTGTCAGTGGAAGGAAAGATGCCCCACTGTTGTCAGTGAAAGGAATGGTGCCTTATCATTGGTGCCAGTGGAGGGAATAGTGCCACATATCTGCGGGAAGAATAATGCCCCAAGATCTGGATAAAGGCTAGCAAAGTGCCGCATCCAGCTTGTAGACTGCAGTTCGGGGGGCCACTGTTTTGGACCAATGTCCAAGAGACCAAAGTGGAATGTTGTCTAACTCAGAAGTAACTATATTACCTAAGAAGCACTGCTTTATTCTCCACTAGTCAGCTGGGTCAGAAAACCATTTTCTGCTAGACCTGACGATTTACCTGGCTGGTCACTCAGACGAATAGCTCCGACCCCAAAATAACTGTCTCACAAGCATGCATTCAATGCAAAACACTTTCAAGCATTTGACCCGCCTTTTTCAAACAAAAAGAACTTCTGTTTTTTACGAATGTATTTATATACCAAATCTCAGTACCTTCCATGTCAATCCTTCTGCAGATTTTTTTTTAGGGAGAACCTTAGAAAGGTCAGTTATTTCCTGCAAATTTTATACTGGCCTTTCATACAAAATTGTGTGCACTTTAAAACGTGAAGGATGAGCTTAATCAGAAGGGTAGTGCCAAGTGTACGTATGATGTGTACAGGATCCAATGACAGCCAATCAGGAGTCCCCTCTTAAAGTGTTCTCTTAAGTGATTTGACTGCTGTGGGATAAAGCACTCTGCACATCACCTATCCTCTCTGCGCTGCTTTACTGAAAAAAGGGTCGTTTTTCCACCATCACACCAGCTGATTTCTGCACTGAGACAATGTTTCTGTTCAGTGTTAAATGTTTTTCTGTGTATTATGATGAACTGAATTATTCTGCCTTGTTACAAGCACTGAATCGTATTTGAGGGACTGTCCATCAGGTCATATTGGTGGTATTGATGTTTTGTGTATGGTTTATCATGTGTTTGCGTGGATGGTTGCTGTATGTTTTAATACCAAGTGTACTTATTGTATTTTGGTCTGTAAGCCAAAGTTCACTGCCAAAGTGAAGTCTTCTTGTATGTTACACAATTAAAAGAGAAGGATTGTGGGAAATGCTGCTGGCCATAAAGTTTATGTCATAGAATTTTGCTCTCCAGAATTTTGAAATAGTGATGTCAATAAAACTGTCTTTTAATTATACTTGTCCTAAGTTGTTTTGTAATGATGATGATGCCATTAAGCAGTGGCTCCATAGCTTTTGCTTGTGACCAAAAAAAACAACTACTGTATACCATGCATTAGAGAACAAACACAAGGTAGGTAACTGCACAGTATTCTAACATAAGGGGTTGATTTACTAAATTGAAGATGACAAACTCTGTTGCAGCTCTGCATACAAACCAGCTTCCATTTATTTATTTTTTTTCAAAGCCTAAAGAATAAGTTCACTTAAAAAAATTAATAAAAATAAAAGCACATTTTTTTTTTTGCATTGCACCAGTGATTTGCAGATGCCACGCAGGTCTCCTACACACTGCCAGTGTATGGGCTTACCCGTACATCCCAGGTAAGCCGATCCTCGCTGACAGACTCAATTAACTACCACGGTGCTCTACAGCGCCATGGTGGTTCCTTGAGAACTACAAGCTGACAGCCGCTAAGGATTTGGAGGCTTGTAGTTCATTCAGACACACAGAGCTGTGTGTCTAAATGAGGCAGCTGTGTGGGCGGAGCCCCGCACGGCCACGCTGTTTTTAAATATTGGCAGCTAGTACGGAGAACTTCGCCCTGTACTGCTGACAGGGGGAGGGGGGGGGGGGTCAGTAGGTGGCGGCTGCAGCATTGGGAACATCGTTACATGTTCCAGCCCTAAAAACGAGTGGAACATGTTTTCAAAGGTGAACTTATCCTTTAATTGAACAAGTTGGAGTTAGAAGCTGATTGGCTGCCATGCAAAGCTGCACCAGATTTTGCACTCTCCAGTTTTAGTAAATCAACCCCTAATGTGTCATTTTATGCATTGCACTGGTTAATAAGGGGGAGTTAGAGGGTGCCAGATCATCACTGCATTAATGCGCACTGAAACCATGATTGATACTTTGCAGGCATTAAATCTGTCTCAGTTAATCATAACTGTTACAGCAAAAGACAGTAAACCAGATTTCTCTATCGTCCATTGACAGACGCAGCCTCATCTTCAGGAGCTGTGTGGGTTATGCTGCCACCTGCAAGAGTAGTCTAGGCAGTAGGCTAGTACAAAGTTTTTACATATACACACCCACGGGGCTGTCTCTCCAGACATAACCCTCACAGACACAGCCCAGCACATCAGTTTGTTTCTGCCTAGAGAAGGAGTAGGACCTAGGTTTCCTGCTGGGACTCCGGTCTAAGTTTTTTGCATTCTTTTCAGAATATTTTCTTTGCTCACTTGCTAGCTAGTGTTCAGGGAAGTATTTCCTGGTGATCTACAAGCAACGATTCCGGCTGGGGCTTAACACTGGATAATCTAGATCCTTATGGTCCCCCCAGCCTGGCCTATGAGCGTGAGCAGGCTATAGTCCTGCACTAGGCCCAGCCACAACAATGCTCCTTTCCCAGATGGGGACGAGCCTGCCAGCGGATGCCTCGCTGGGACGGGACGACCTGAAACACCCTGAGTCACATTGTACCCCTCAGCTGGCAGCACCCCCACTTCTGGTGGGAGGCAGTCTGCCCGGAGCAGAGCCCATTCCAGTCCATGGTATGGTGAGTAAATGTGCCCCCCCTTGCCCCTGCTGGCCTTGGGGGGTTGTAGGCCTTCTTCTGGGGATAATGGGATTTGTACCTCCTGAAAGATCCCCCTGGCCTGCCCGGTGCCCGGTCTGTGTGTCTCCCCCTTCCCTTTCACTGCAGGGAGCTATGTGTCTGGTTCGCCTGGCGCCCCTGGGGGGGGGGGGGGGTGGCTTGGTACCTTGGGCTTGCTGGTTCCTGTTGTGGATTCTCAGGCCTTCATAGTGTCGGTCACTGGCCGCATGGCTCGCCGTGGGCGCCGCCATCTTAAGTGTGGGCAATGTAGTTTTTTTCTCCATAGACTTGTATGGGGCAGCCATTTTCTCTGAGATTCCTATTGAAACTGGATGGGCAACCATGTTTGTGTAGCCTTTGTGCTGCACTGAGTAGCGTGACCTTTCATTCGTGCGAGAGATCACTTCCTGTGCTCTGTTTCCTGCTGCTGGCCGAGGTAATTTCCTGTCTCTTTCTGCATGCTGCTGGAACAATCAGGAGAACGTTTTCTCTGAGGTGGTATAGTACTGGGGTCCCTGCGGACATATCCCTGCACACTCTGCTGTTAGTTTAGTTAAAAGGGGATCTCTGCAGACCGCTGCGATCGGTGGTGGGAACCGTGATCAGCACTTCCTAAAGCAACAGTACTCTGTTTTTTGCAACTGGCAATATGGATTCCCAAACTGTGAATTCACCCTCAGACCCGTCCTGTGCGACTCCCAGACAGTCCTGAATGCAGTCGCTGCCCGTGATTTCAGCAGCTCTGGAAAGCCTGGTGGCAAAAGTTGATTTAGTCATGAAAAAGGTTGCTAGCCGAAAACGGCCGCTGCCTTCTCCGTCTATGGAGGTGTCCTCTGATTCAGAGGATGATGCGGTTGCCCTGGATGCTCCCCTTCCTGAGGGGTCACTGTCCTCACAGTCAGATGGTGAAGAGGACCTGTCCTCTTCAGCTGCAACGCGGGAACGCGCTTTAGTGGTAGCCCTGATTATTTCAGTACGGGACACTTTAGAATTGGCTGATGAGCCCACGCCGGCAGGGACACAAGTGGCTTTTGGCTTCCAGAAGTCTCAGAAAGCTGGCAAGGTTTTCCCTTGTCCCGACACGTCACAATATTGTGAATGACCAATGGCGGCGCGTTGAGCACTTGTTAGTTGTGCCAAAACGCTTTTAATGCCGGTATCCTTTTGCTGAAAAGGTCTCCAACCGTTGGACGGTGCCACCTAAAGTGGACCATCCTGTCTCCAGATTAAACAAATCTACCCTTGTGCCTGTGGAAGATTCCCCGGTGTTTACGGACCGGTGGACAGGTGGGTGGAATCCCTTTCCCGCCATTTTCATGTGTTGTCGGGTTCCATTTTGAAACCGGTGTTTGTGTCTGGTTTAGTCTCACATATAGCGAGGGAGTGGATTAGGGGTTTGCGGGAGTCTTTGGACCCCGAGACTGTTCCTCCAGAACAGCTGGAACTGTTGGACCAGGTGATCCAGGCTCTGATGTTCCTGTGTAATGCGTCTATGGATGCGGCTCCCCTGGTGGCCAGGGTTTTTGGCTGTTGGCATTGCCTTGAGACACATAGTATGGCTGAAGAGCTGGTCGGCGGACCAAGCTTCTAAGAAAGTCCTGGCTGACCTTCCTTTTCTGGGAGAGCGTTTGTTTGGATCATCAAGGGCCTGACTGGGGGAAGAGTACTCTTCTTCCTCAATCCTCCAAGGGTAAGACTAAACAGAGTCCTTCTTTTTCTGCTCACAAGCGTTTTTTTCGTGCCTCCAGGGCAAAAGAAAAAGGTAAGCCGTTCAGAGCTACTGGAGGGGTTAAAAAGCATTGGGGCAAGCCCAAGGCCGGTCAGTCAGACACTGCTGACAAGTCCTCTTCAGTATGAAGGGGTGCCCTCACCTGGCTCTGGGGTGGGGGATGTCTGCGCTTCTTCCAGGCACCCTGGACTTCCTCGTTCAGGAAGATTGGGTTCGCAAACTGATTTGTTCCGGGTACAAGATTGAGTTTTGGTCCCGACCAGGGGACAGGTTTTTTCAGTCAAATCTTCCCCTGTCTCCAGAGTGTTTGAAGGATCTGCAGGGGGCTATGCAAGATCCCCTGGCTCAAGGGGTGATTGTGCCGGTTCCTCAGCAGGCAGGATTTATATCCAAACTTGTTCAAGGTACCCAGAAAGGAGGGCAAGGTGGGCCCAATTCTGGACCTTAAGGCTCTGAACTGCTTTGGGCTGGTGCAGAGGTTTCAAATGGAGTCCATTCGGTCAGTGGTGGCATCATTGAATCAGGGGGATTTTCTGGCCTCTATCAATCTCAAAGATGCGTCCATGTCTCCATGTCCCCATTTTCGAGGGACACCAGCAGAGGAGCACTTTCAATTTGTGGCCTTACCCTTTGGGCTCGCCTCAGCTCCCAGAGTATTTACCAAGGTCCTGGCCCCTGTGCTGGCCTTGTTACGTCAGCGAGGTATCTCAATTGTGGGATATCTGGATGATCTCCTGTGGCGAGCAGTCTCCCACCCAGATCTGCTGGGCAACATCTCTATCACCATTCAGACGCTTCAGGAATTCGGGTGGACGATCAATTTAAAAAAAATCTGCTCTAACGCCATCAGTACGGGTCACTTATCTTTGAACCAGAAGATTCCCTTGAGCCATCTTACAAAGTTGGCTCTTTCTTGCTGGCTCCGGTCCCCTGCCCAATCCCAATACCACGGCCGTGGCTTACATCAATCCTCAAGGGGGCACCAAGAGTGCTCTGGCGGCCGAGGAGGTGGCCGAGATTCTGATTTGGGCGGGAGCCACTGTTCCGGCTCTTTCCGCAGTCCACATTCCAGGTGTGAAGAATTGGCAGGCGGATTACCTAAGTTGTCAGGTGTTGGATCAAGGGGAATGGTCCCTTCATCCGGAGGTGTTTCATCTCCTGTGTGTCCGTTGGGGGACCCCGGACGTGGATCTGTTTGCATCTTGCCTCAACAGGAAAGTTCAGCGGTTTGTGGCCAGGTCTCGGGATCCTCTGACCGACACCACAGACGCTCTGGTGGCCAGTATGGGCTAATTTATGCCTTCCCTTTGCTCGTACTCCTGCCAAAGTTTCTTCGCCGGGTGGCGATGGAAGGCAATCCTGGTCGTTCTTGTAGCACCAGACTGGCCTAGGCGGTCTTGATACGCAGAGCTGGTAAAAATGGTAGTGGATCCTCCATGGCGTCCTCTGCGGGAAGTTCTACTATCTCAAGGACCGATCTTCCATCGTGCTTTACGGTCGCTGGCTTTAACGGCTTGGCTGTTGAAAGCAAGGTGTTGAGGGATAGAGGTCTTTCTGATTCGGTGATTCCTACCCTTTTGAAGGCCAGGAAGTTGACATCTAGGAAGATCTATCATCCTACTTTTGAAATCGTACATTTCTTGGTGTGAATCGCTGCAGATGCAACCTCGCTTGTTTTCTAAAGCTAGCGTTTTGACCTTTTTACAAAAGGGGTTGAGCAGCGCTTGGTGTTGGGTACAGGGGTTAGGGCCAGGTTTCAGCCCTGGCTATTTACTTCCAACGTCCGTTGGCTACTAATAGTTTGATTCTAACTTTCATCCAGGGGATGAGTCATCTGGCTCCTCCAAGGAGATCCCCGTTACCGCTGTGGGATTTCAATCTGGATTTGTCTGTTCTTCAAAAGCCTCCCTTTGAGAATATAAGGGAGATTTCTCTGCTTTCCTTGTCACAGATGGTTGCCTTCCCAGTGGCTATCACTTCTGCTCGCAGAGTTTGAGTTGGCGATGCTATCTTGTCCGCCTTATTTGATGGTCCACAGGGATAAAGTGGTCCTCCGGCCAAAACGGTCTTTTCTCCCTAAGGTGGTGTTGGATTTTAATCTTAATGAAGACATTGTGTTGCCTTCCTTATGTCCTAAGCCTAGACATCCCAAGGAGATTGCCTAGCACTCTCTGGATATGGTTCGGGCGATAAGGGTTTATCTGACGGTTACTGAGTCCTTTAGAAACTCGGACTCTCTCTTTGTCCTTCCGGACGGTCCACGCAAAGGTCCATCTGGCTATTGTATTTTTCGAGGCTTGCGTGGAGAACGAATAGTGTGGTTATTTTGCACCAGTCCTTAGTCCTTTCGAGGTAAGCTATGAGTTCTTTTCTTACGTCTAGCTTGTTGTACATGTCTCTTTTCTTGCTGTCCATCGAACCTGGAAGGGAGGGGATAAACACATCCTGTGTTCTGTGGAAAGTTGGAGAGACGTTTGGTAGAAGAGCGGAGTCTGGGCAGAGGATTATCATATCTGTCTGGATCAAACCGTAGGGTTCTATCATGGATAGAGCCTGTATTTCGCTTACTCTCCTGGTCGACACTAGGGCCACTAAGAGTACTGTTCTTAGTGTAAATTATTTTTCTGAGCATTCCTTCAGTGGTTCTGCAGTTTTCTGTTTTTTGATGCCCAGAGTATTTGCTGTGGGCCTCAGCGGATTGTCCTCTGAACGGAAAAGGGCGCCTTCTGATGCTGGGTCTTCATCATCTGAACCTGAGCATCGGCCATCTTCAGATTCAGATTCTGAGTCATCCGAATCTGCTTCCTGCTCTGCTTGGTCCACCTCTTCCCCGATGCACAAGGGGATAATTGGTCGTCTGGTAGACGGGGTACTGGAACCTCCAGCTTTTCTATAGCCAAGCGTAGTGGCCCAATCATGTTTTTATTTCCTTTTTAAAGGCGTTGAGCATGTCTTTAAGGAAACCTTGTGAAGAGGCGCATGCCTTGTTGATGGTCTTTGCCCTTTCCTCTTCTGGGGTCTGTAAATAAGCACAATTTGTGCTGCCACCCGGAAGTGACGTCACAATAAGTGCCCCCCTCTAGTGTTCAGTTTGATGGCTCCCAGCTTTCTCCAAGATAGCTGCCGACTGGAATCATGTCACAGGAAGTGCCGCAAACTGCCAGAAATGACGCGCCCAGCGCCATCTTGCTACTCCAGGCAGCGGGGATTGCCTGCAACACTCCTAGAACGATAGGGGCTGCCGGGCAAGACGCATTGCGAGTGCAGGATCTGGGCAGACGGGCCAACACCAGTCAAAGATGCAGCATTTCTGTGCAGCTGGGGGATGGTTGCATGCCCTTCAGTAGGGGCGAAACCTCAGGCAGAGGGCCAGCTTGGCACGGATTGCTGCTCCTGGCTGTCACTGCCCAAGGCCCGCGGGGCTGGATGGGATGCTGGCCAGGGAGTCCCCCTGCAGTAAGCACAGGGACATGGAAAAAAATAAACCATTGCAGCTCCTGTGGGTCCGGAGGAAACACAATTAAACTGAGGCACGCAGGTATGACTAACAGTTTTATAATGGTGGACTATTGTGTTTCCTGTTTCAGGTGGGAGGAGCCTATCTCTCAGATGCTGCCCTGGAGGATGATTGGAGAAAAATAAGTTGCCTGTCCCTTTTAGTAAATAGGGACAAACTAGGCGAATGAACACATGGGCATACAGGGATCAATTAGCTATGACAATACAAACTGCCACCACATGTGAGCTTATCATTGCTAAGGTAAGGCAAACAAACGACACACAGAATATAATTACATTAGTTAAAACAACAAAAATATTTGAAAGTGTACAAGGCCTTTAAAACCACAAATAAAAAAAATCTTCCCCCTGCAGGTTTAGAGCATAATGTGCTAATATACATCACATAATAGCTTTCAAAGACTTACCTTAAAACAAAACCCTCCAGTGCCCTGCTGTCACCGCTGATAGGGCTGCTATCTTCACCCAGTCTTCCTTCCAGGTTTGCAGGCTCCAGCCGTTTGAATGGCCGAGCTTTGATGATGTCATGGCCACGGCACAGCTTTTTTCAATGGAAGGCATGCCGTATATTGAGTGCACAGTGCACATGCGCCAGTGCTGTCACCGGCTGAAGAAGTAGTAAATATTTCCTAAATAGTGCAGGTTTATTCACTGTACTTACAAGTAGGCATTATTATAGGCTTACCTGTAGGCAGGGCAGCCATCAGGGGGGACAGCCCATACACATGCAGGGGGCCCGGGCGCCCCAAGGGAAATATTGGTGGCAAGGCCACAGGGGGCCCAGGCCTAAAGCTGTGTAAGGGGCCCCAATGTTTCTGATGGCTGCCCTCCCTGTAGGTATAAATAAACTACCGCTTTTAGGTAAATTAACTGCTTACCGACCAAATAACAATGTTTTACAGAGGCAAGGTGGCTCTACTGCTCTGGATCACATAAGCCTGGTTTCCACTGAGCGGATCGGATTGGTTCGGGTCGGTTCGGTTCAGTACAGTAATTTGTTAATTAACAAATTAATTTGAGTGTTAATTAACAGTTAATTTGAGTGTTTCCATTATGAAAGTGGCCCATACAACCAAACCGAACCATTCCTGGTCCTCCTTCAGATGTAGGGCCAAAGGAAATGGTACGGTACGGTTAGAGCGGAGCTACTGGCGTCACACGATACATTCCACTGATTGGCGGACAGGAAAACGTCAATGCTCACGTCAAACGAAATTGCAAAAAAACACCACGTTTGGTGTAAACCCTGCATAGTCCCTGTGTGGTCCGACTTGCAGTGGAAATGCTCACCTGAATAGGCCGGACCATTCCAACCCTTCCAAACTGTACTGACCCGAACCGTTCCGCTCAGTGGAAACTAGGCAATAGTAGACACGTGATCCAGCACTTCCGGGTAAGAGGCGCGCTGCTTCTGCTGTGATTAGTCACAGCAGAAGCCGTTCAGTGGGTGCTGGCCAATGGATGACCGCCGCCACCCGCTAATCATCGAGGAAACAGAATATTAAAACAATGCAGAGCTCTGACCTGTCAGCGTGGATGTGCTGGATTTTATTTTTCAGCACGTCCCGTAGTAAAAGTATCACAAAGTAAACACAAGTTAGGCACACATTAAACCCTTTGATCGCCCTAGATGTTTAACCCCTTCCCAGCCAGTGTCAGTACAGTGACAGTGCATATTTTTAGCACTGATCACTGTATTAGTGTCACTGGTTTCCACTAAGTGTCAGATTGTCCACTGCAATATCGCAGTCCCGCTATAAGTTGCTGATTGCCACCATTACTAGTCTAAAAGAAAAACAAAATTCCAGTGTATATATATATCATAGTTTGTAGGCGCTATAACTTTTGCGCAAACCAATCAATATACCTTTTTCGTGATTTTTTTTTTTTACTGAAAATTTGGATTTGTAGCAGAATACATATTGGCCTAAATTTATGAAGAAATTTGATTTTTTTTTACATATATTTTATTGGATATGTTTTATAGCAGAAAGTAAAAAATGTAATTTTTTTTTTCAAAATTGTCGGGTTTTTTTTTTTTATTTATAGCATAAAATTGTCAGTTAACGTAACCAGTGCCAAAAAGCAAAAAAGAAAATAGCCTGATCAATGTTAAGTGTGTTTTTTTTTTTTTTTTTGTTTTTTTTATACAACTGTAGTGTTATCAATTCATGATTGTTTTTCATTTGCTGCTGCTCTTTAACACGAATTATATGCGTTAATGTTGTTATTCTCAATTTTTTTACTACGATCAGCTGTACAATTGCATCTTCTCTCTGAATTATCAGGACTTTGTAAGTCACCTGTATTTTTTGCAAAATCATTTTTTTCGTTTATTTTTTCTAAAAAAATGTTGCTTTAACCACTTCAGCCTCGGAATGTTTTACCCCCCTAATGGCCAGGCGATTTTTTGCGGTACGACACTACATTCTTTTATCTAACATTTGAATGGTCGTGCTACGCTGTACCCAAATTAAATATATGTCCTTTTTTTTTTTCTGTGCTATAAACAAAAAAAGAACAACAATTTTGAAAAAAAAAAAAAAAAAACAATATTTTTTATTTTCTGCTAAAAAACATATCCAGTAGAAAAATGTAAAAAATCAAATAACTTCATAAATTTAGGCCAATATGTATTCTGCTACATATCTTTGGTAAAAAAAAAAAATGAAAAATAATAAGCGTACATTGATTGGTTTGCACAAAAGCTTCCAAACAATGGAATATTTTTATGGAATTTTTTTTTTTATTATTAGTAATAACGGCGATTAGCAACTTATAGTGGGACTGCGACATTGCGGCAGACAAATCGACACTTTTGACACTTTTTTTGGTGACCAGTGACAGTGATCAGTGCTAAAAAATATATGCACTGTCACTGTACTAATGACACTGGTAGGGAAGGGGTTAACATCAAGGGCAATCAAAGGGTTAAATGTGTTCCCTGGGAGTGCTTGCTAACTGGGGGGGGGTTTTCTCTGACTGGGGGAAGACAGATATCGGTGTTCCTGTTTAACACAGGAACGCAAGATCTCTTTCTTCCTCCCTGTCAGAGCGGCGATCTGTCTTGTTTACATAGGCAGACTGCAGTTCTGTGTATCTCAGGAACAATCGCGGGTGGCCGATGGACATTGGGTCAGCCGGACCCGCTGATTGGTTCCCCCTCTGGCCAATCGGCGTGCGATCGCGCCTCCGGCGGCACGCGTGAGCCCCTGCACGAAATCACATACAGGTACACGATTTCGCGCAGAAGAGGCAACTTGCCACAGTAAAAGTATGTTAAGCGGTCGGGAAGTGGTTAAATAGCCGCTTTTCTATAATTTGGTTGCAGAGAGCAGCAATTTAAACACATTTTCCCCTGATCCCTAACCGTTCTCCAGCTAAATGTGACACCGTGACGTATTGTAGATCATCAGATCGCGGTTCCCATGTGCTCATTCTGGCCTCTATTTCCCGATGTCCGGTAATGTGTCTTTATCATTATTGCCTTTCTGACATTACTAAACATCATAATCCTATTTGTCAGCAATGAGCTCTTTGTATTTCTCTGAATGTCTGAAATAATTAGCTTATTTTTGGTAACTGAGAATTTAATTTCGATTTAATAAGATGTATCGAGTTCCCCCCTAATGGAAGAAAATTGAGCAGTGGGTTATTATGTACATTCTGGAAGAATAGACCGGTATTATTATACGTTATTAGTAACTCGTTCAGCTCAGGCCTGGAATTCATCTCGACACATTTCTGCCCATACACTTTTCAACACCTGCATGCAATGTGAACAGTTGGAGCAACAGTTACATAGTGTAGAGCAGGTGTCTCCAAACTTTCTAAACAAGGGGCCAGTTTACTGTCCTTCAGGCTTTGGGGGGGGGGGGGGGGGGCGGACTGTGGCCAATGGGAGAAAAATGTCATAATGTGGGAGCAAACAATACCGCATCATTGGTGTCAGTGGGGGGAATAGTACGCCATTGTTGATATCAGTGGCAGGAGGTATGCCCCATTGTTGGTGTCAGTGGCAGGAGGTATGCCCCATTGTTGGTGTCAGTGGCAGGAGGTATGCCCCATTGTTGGTGTCAGTGGCAGGAGGTATGCCCCATTGTTGGTGTCAGTGGCAGGAGGTATGCCCCATTGTTGGTATCAGTGGTGGCAGGAGGTATGCCCCATTGTTGGTGTCAGTGGCAGGAGGTATGCCCCATTGTTGGTGTCAGTGGCAGGAGGTATGCCCCATTGTTGGTATCAGTGGTGGCAGGAGGTATGCCCCATTGTTGGTGTCAGTGGGAAGAATAGTTCCTTGTATCGTTGGTGTCAGTGGCAATAATCTAGGTCCAATTGTTGGTGTCAGTGGGAAGAATACTTCCTTGTACAAATGGGAGAAATAGTGCCCCGAGGGCTGGATAAAGGCAAGCAAAGAGCCACATGTGGGCCCCTGGGCTGCAGTTTGGAGACCACTGGTGTAGAGCAAAAACTTTTTATTACAAGGGCTACACAGATATATACTGTAAGTGTGCTGGCTTAGTAGTAGCATGCCTTCCCCTTTTAAAAGCATTGATTTCTTGTACAGTACAAACACTTACTGTGATGTACCAGAAGATCTCCATTCTATTCCTGTTCTGGTGACAACCCAAAGTTTTGGGATTTTCTTTCACTCTCTGTGATATCCGTAAACAGGACAATTTAGGTGAATCTCCCTAAAGGGGACAGATGGCAATAAAAACCTGACAGGTGTTTTAATCCCTCTCCACTCTATCCAAACCTATCCAAAAAAAAAGTCACATGAACAGTGACGGAACACGTAGGGAGGAGCTGGGTGATGTCACTTCTGTGTCTCGGCCGGACTGCAAGTTGGCGAGATTACTGCAAAGTTAGTTTACATTTTTACCAATGCGCATTCACTCATTTGCTTGGGTGTTCCTTGTATAATGGAAGTTTTATTTTAGCTAAATAAAAAGTGTTTTTTTAATTGGTTCACACTATGGAGATGACCTTTTATTGTATGACCTATCCATATGAGGATTAATGGGAGACGGAGGAGAGTGCTAAAGAGGAGACGGAAAGAGGAAAAGGTTACAAGGGAGATAGCTTTAAGCATTGTGAGACCTATATGAGAGTATGGGTTAGATATACCGTAAAGGTGAGTGACCATTGCATATGGTGTTGGAGTACGTTTTTTTTTTTTTTTTTTTTTTTTTTTTTAATATATAAAGAGCACTTGGCGCTGTGGAATTCATGGACATATTTCACCATTGGAAATTTATTGGATTTTTGTGTAATTCTTGCTATGGACTATTTGCATAGGACTTACAGTATATGAATTGCGCTTTGGCACCAATATTTAAGAGCAATCGCACTTCCAGATTGATTGATCAGTGAAATTCATGACTTTTTTTGGTTTATATAACTATTTATGGACATTTTGTACATTATCACATTATCACATAGGATTAGCAGCCTTGTGTCCAAGCAGCCAAGGTGTCCCAATTGACATGAATTGGACTGCCTACATGAACAGCTGTGCATCCCCATGCAATCAAACACGGCCCTCCCATGGGCACATGCATTAGGTATGCCTGTATTGTTAACCGCTTTATGACCACCCCATAGCAAATTAACTGCTACAGGGCAGCCGCTCTGTGCAGAATAGTGTACTGTATATATATACGTGATTCTGCACTTTCAATTTTGGGCATGAGTGCGCGCCAACAGCAGCTCGCTCTCGCTGTGATTTCACACAACGGGAGCTGATTAGTGCACCCGCCGATCAATTGGGACTCTGACAGAATGACAATCTGTAAAAGCACCTCCCCAAAAGTTAGTAATCACTCCCTAGGCACACATTTAACCCTTTGATCGCCAGTGATGTTAACCCTTTCCATGCCAAGTGTCATTAGTACAGTGACAGTCATAGGTGTGCACACCCTATTGCATTAGGGTGTGCACCCCAAAGCTCAAACACATATGTGTGTATATGTATATATACTGACAGTTACATAGATAGTCAGGTTGAAAAAAGACACAAGTCTATCCGGTTCAACCAAAAAAAAAAAAAAAAACAGTATTGAAAACCCAACCATACAATCCCATATACACAATCCTATACCCGTTGTTGATCCAGAGGAAGGTGAAAATAAACCCCAGCAAAGCAGGATCCAATTTGCTAAAGCAGGGGAAAAAAATTCCTTCCTGATCCCCTAAGAGGCAATCGGATATTCCCAGGATCAACTTTACCTAAAAAAAATTTTAATACCCATTTATACATTTATATTATGTACACCTAGGAAAGAATCCAGACATTTTTTAAAGCAATCTAGTGAGCTGGCCAGAACCACCTCTAGAGGGAGTCTATTCCACTTTTTCACAGCTCTTACAGTGAAGAAACCTTTCCGTGTCAGTGAGCAGTGGACAGTGTGAGAAGGGCAGAGATTGTCAGTAGTTTTTATTTTTATTATCGTTTTTTTAATTTATTTTTTAGGAGCTATGTTAGAGGACTTTGGTGAAATATCAGGGGTCTAAACAGAGGGAATATTAGCCACACAGGGTGATTAGGGTGTGCCCAGGTACACCTGGCACACCCTGTGCACGCGCCTATGGTGACAGTGCATTTTTTTTAGCATTGATCACTGTAATGTCACTGGTCCCCCAAAACGTGTCAGGTGTCTGATTTGTCTGCCACGATATTGCAGTCCCGCTATAAGTCGCTGATCGCCTCCATTACTAGTAAAAAAATGAAAAATAAATAAAAATATCTCACAGTTTGTGGATGCTGTAACTTTTATGCAAACCAATCAATATACGCTCTTTAGAATTTTTTTTTACCAAAAATATATATTGGAATACATATTGGTTTAAATTGACGAAGAAATTAGATTTTTTTAATTTTTTTTATGTGTTTTATAGCAGAAAGTAAAAATAGTTTATTGTATTATTGATTTTTTAAAATTTGTTTTTAAATTGTCGGTCATTCTTTGTTTCTAGCACAAAAAATAAAGACCACCAAGGTGATCAAATACCACCAAAAGAAAGCTCTATTTGTGGGGGAAAAAAGGACATACATTTTATTTGGGTATAGTATCGCACGACCTCGCATATGTCAAAGCAACGCAGTGCCCTATTGCAAAAAATGGCCTAGTCAGGAAGGGGTGGGGTAAATCTTCCAGCACTGAAGTGGTTAAAGCATTGCATTAAAGGTAACTTAGTGATATATAGCCTACCCCAACCTCTGTCACAGTCACTTTTTGCTGAACAGCTTGTCCTGTATATAAATGTAGCAAGAAGTGTATAAATAACATGACAATCTATTCTAAACAAATAAAATCGTGCTGAATTCTATCATTCTATTTATTAAAACATACAGCTATCGGGAGAATACTTTTCACAGTACAGGACAGCAAAACCAAAATCATTTCAAATCTTGGCATGGAATATTCCCTACAAACTAACAATATCAGAATAGAAAAAGGAGCAGAGTTTCTGAGGCTACGTTCACATGTGGGCGTAGCGGATCACGGGCAGAATCTGCCCGCAATCCGGAATCATTGCAAATTGCGGTACGCCTGTGCGATGCCCGTGATTTGCAATGGCACCCCACATGTTGTGCGATGTTGCCGCGATTTCCGCCTGCCGAATCGCGGTAACATCGTGCAAACAGGAGCTTCTTTTGTGCGCCATGCGATTCTGTTCTGTGATTCTGCGGCAACATCGCACAGCGTTTGGGGTGCCATTGCAATTCAATGATTGCAGATCGCGGGCAGAATCGCGGTGATTCTGCCCGTGATCCGCTACCCCCACATGTGAACGTAGCCTTACAGGCGTTTTTGCAGCGTTTTTGTGCAGGAGTTTTTAAGTTGACAACTGACCAATTAAAAAAAAAATAAATGAAAAACGCCTGTAAATCTGCCAAAAAAGAAGCTCATATACTTTTTTGAGCGACGGGTGTTTTGCTTATGGCTCAGATGTGAACGGGTGCCATTGAAATGAATGGGATTTGTCTTGTTGGGCGTTTTTAGAGCTGAGGCTTAGAGCAGAAAATCGCCCAAAAACGCCTAAGGGCTCTTTCACACGGGCGTTCCGATCAGATCCGCCTGTCAGTTTTTTAGGTGGATCTGATCGGATGCCCCATTCAGCCCTATGGAGCAGCGGATGTCAGTGGTGACATGTCCGCTGACACCCGCTGCCATCCGCATCCGATCCTGTCCATGAAATCCGGACGGATGGAAACCCTATTTTCCATCCGTCCTGGGGATCGGATCGGATGGGATCGGATAAGAGTGGACAGGTGGTCCGCTCTCATCCAATTCCCCATAGAGAGCAGCGGGGCTCTGATACCTCCCTCTCCGCACAAAGTGTGGAGACGGAGCTGTCATCCGCCGGCTCAGCGGGGATCGGCGGATCGATCGCTGCTGAGCAAGGGAACGGTCCGCAACGGAATGCGAACCGTGTGAAAGAGCCCTAAATGTGAACAGAGCCTGAAGCTGAACAGAACATGAAGCTACAATGTATCAATGTTTGTTACAGGGGAAGGACCAGCATTTGTGCAATTTATATTCCAGTTTACCACAAAGCAATTCCTGGGATTTCTGCATGCTTGCTTTGTAGTAATTTGTACTTTCATGTGTTGCTTTATTGATTTAGCCTGGGTTCACACTACTGCTCTGCAGATCACATGCCATATCTGTGCAATGTGAATTCAGCCATACAGTTGTATGTCTGAACTTGCATTGGATTCGCACAAAAAAGGTGCACAAACTTTTCTTCCCCTGCACTGGAATTGGATTGCATCGGTGTGCACACCCATGGGATCTGATTCCTGTCCAAATTCACAGTTTGCACGGCGATCTGCGAATTGATCCGGGGGTGTCATTAATTTGTATTGACACCCGCAGCGGATCGCAGAGGGCAGTGTGAACTGCCTGCGGGGGAGATGCGATACAGGAACCCGCACTAGAATCATGCTGATTCCCGCATCGCAGTAGTGTGAACTAGTGATCGACCGATATCGTTTTTTGTATTTGTTTTGTGGATTGCTTTGGATTTTTTTCATTGTGACATTTTTCCTTTCTAGAAGAGAACAAACATAAAAGCACAAGTATGATGAGACAGAACAGGTCTGGGATTTTGGGAAGGGGCTTCTGTATTCCTTTAGGAGCAATTTAAAGGCATAGTCCAACTTAACACTTAATAAATACACCCACGTTAGTAATATCACTTTATCATCTTTATGAAGTTTGTATTGAAAAATTAAATTATTCTCAATGGAGACAGTTCACATCTCCACCACAAGTCACCTGAAGCCAAATGCCTAAAGCTCTAAAAACTTCTGGAGCTTTTTTTTTGGAGCTTAAGGGCTCTTTCACACGGGCGGTCCGATCACATCCGCCTGTCAGTTTTTTAGGTGGATCTGATTGGATGCCCCATTCAGCCTTATGGAGCAGCGGATGTCAGCGGTGACATGTCCGCTGACACCCGCTGCCATCCGCATCCGATCCTGTCCGTGAAATCCGGACGGATGGAAACCCTATTCGGACAGGTCTGCTCTCATCCGTTTCCCCATAGAGAGCAGCGGGGGCTGTGACACCTCCCTCTCCGCACTGCAAGCGGAGATGGAGCTGTCATCCGCCGGCTCAGCGGGAATCGCTGAGCAGCACGGATCCGCCTACGGAGGCGGACCGTGTGAAAGAGCCCTAAATCGGACAGAATGGTGCATTTTTTAAGCAAATATCCTCTGTTTCATCATTTCTTGCTATGTTTTTTAGCTTTTTCGTCCACTTTTATTAATTTATTACTTTTTTTGTAAGAGGTTAGGGGTTAATTTATGTATTATTATTTATTTTGTAGGGTTGGGGGTTAATACTCGTGTTAGGGTTTAAAAGTTGAGTTAGGGTTTAATATTAAAAGGTTAATATTAGGGTTCAGGGATGGCAGTTAAGTTTTTATTTATTTTAATTTATTTTTTATTATTTATACATTATTATTTATTTCAATTAACTATTGCATTTTAGCAGAAAAAACGCACGACAAAATGCACTAAAATGCTCAAATCAAGTTTTTCTATGTATTTCTATGGAACAAGAAAACACTTCAAAAACTCACCAATCTGTCCAGTTTGAGCTACAACAAAAAAAAGCTCCAGAACTTTTTTGAGCTTCATGTGTTTGGCTACATTTTTCTACTTTTTTGTAAGGGGTTAAGGTTAATGTAAGGTTTAATGTATTTATTATTTACTTATGATTTATTTCTTTATTTTGTATGGTTAGCTAATTATTTATTTTAAATGATTGCATTTGAGCAAAAAAACTGCTCGGAAATGCTCAACAAAATGCACTAAAATGTTTAAATCAAGCTTTTCCATGCATTTCTATGGAGCAAAAAAAAAAAAGTCCTTCACCTGTATGCTGTGGGTGTCAGTGGTGTGATGGGGGCGTGTCCTTCACCTGTATGCTGTGGGTGTCAGTGGTGTGATGGGGCGTGTCCTTCACCTGTATGCTGTGGGTGTCAGTGGTGTGATGGGGGCGTGTCCTTCACCTGTATGCTGTGGGTGTCAGTGGTGTGATGGGGGCGTGTCCTTCACCTGTATGCTGTGGGTGTCAGTGGTGTGATGGGGGCGTGTCCTTCACCTGTATGCTGTGGGTGTCAGTGGTGTGATGGGGGCGTGTCCTTCACCTGTATGCTGTGGGTGTCAGTGCTGTGATGGGGGCGTGTCCTTCACCTGTATGCTGTGGGTGTCAGTGCTGTGATGGGGGGGGGGCGTGTCCTTCACCTGTATGCTGTGGGTGTCAGTGCTGTGATGAGAAGGGGGCGTGTGTTAGACATGCACTGTGGGTGTCAGTGCTGTGATGAGAAGGGGGCGTGTGTTAGACATGTGCACTGTGGGTGTCAGTGCTGTGATGAGAAGGGGGCGTGTGTTAGACATGTGCACTGTAGGTGTCAGTGCTGTGATGAGAAGGGGGCGTGTGTTAGACATGTGCACTGTGGGTGTCAGTGCTGTGATGAGAAGGGGGCGTGTGTTAGACATGTGCACTGTGGGTGTCAGTGCTGTGATGAGAAGGGGGCGTGTGTTAGACATGTGCACTGTGGGTGTCAGTGCTGTGATGAGAAGGGGGCGTGTGTTAGACATGCACTGTGGGTGTCAGTGCTGTGATGGGAAGGGGGCGTTTGTTAGACATGTGCACTGTGGGTGTCAGTGCTGTGATGAGAAGGGGGCGTGTGTTAGACATGTGCACTGTGGGTGTCAGTGCTGTGATGAGAAGGGGGCGTGTGTTAGACGTGCACTGTAGGTGTCAGTGCTGTGATGAGAAGGGGGCGTGTGTTAGACATGTGCTGTGGGTGTCAGTGCTGTGATGAGAAGGGGGCGTGTGTTAGACATGTGCACTGTAGGTGTCAGTGCTGTGATGAGAAGGGGGCGTGTGTTAGACATGCACTGTGGGTGTCAGTGCTGTGATGGGAAGGGGGCGTTTGTTAGACATGTGCACTGTGGGTGTCAGTGCTGTGATGAGAAGGGGGCGTGTGTTAGACATGTGCACTGTGGGTGTCAGTGCTGTGATGAGAAGGGGGCGTGTGTTAGACATGTGCACTGTAGGTGTCAGTGCTGTGATGAGAAGGGGGCGTGTGTTAGACATGTGCACTGTGGGTGTCAGTGCTGTGATGAGAAGGGGGCGTGTGTTAGACATGTGCACTGTGGGTGTCAGTGCTGTGATGAGAAGGGGGCGTGTGTTAGACATGCACTGTGGGTGTCAGTGCTGTGATGGGAAGGGGGCGTGTGTTAGACATGTGCACTGTGGGTGTCAGTGCTGTGATGAGAAGGGGGCGTGTGTTAGACATGTGCACTGTGGGTGTCAGTGCTGTGATGAGAAGGGGGCGTGTGTTAGACATGTGCACTGTAGGTGTCAGTGCTGTGATGAGAAGGGGGCGTGTGTTAGACATGTGCACTGTGGGTGTCAGTGCTGTGATGAGAAGGGGGCGTGTGTTAGACATGTGCACTGTGGGTGTCAGTGCTGTGATGAGAAGGGGGCGTGTGTTAGACATGCACTGTGGGTGTCAGTGCTGTGATGGGAAGGGGGCGTGTGTTAGACATGTGCACTGTGGGTGTCAGTGCTGTGATGAGAAGGGGGCGTGTGTTAGACATGTGCACTGTGGGTGTCAGTGCTGTGATGAGAAGGGGGCGTGTGTTAGACATGTGCACTGTAGGTGTCAGTGCTGTGATGAGAAGGGGGCGTGTGTTAGACATGTGCACTGTGGGTGTCAGTGCTGTGATGAGAAGGGGGCGTGTGTTAGACATGTGCACTGTGGGTGTCAGTGCTGTGATGAGAAGGGGGCGTGTGTTAGACATGTGCACTGTGGGTGTCAGTGCTGTGATGAGAAGGGGGCGTGTGTTAGACATGTGCACTGTGGGTGTCAGTGCTGTGATGAGAAGGGGGCGTGTGTTAGACATGCACTGTGGGTGTCAGTGCTGTGATGGGAAGGGGGCGTTTGTTAGACATGTGCACTGTGGGTGTCAGTGCTGTGATGAGAAGGGGGCGTGTGTTAGACATGTGCTGTGGGTGTCAGTGCTGTGATGAGAAGGGGGCGTGTGTTAGACATGTGCTGTGGGTGTCAGTGCTGTGATGAGAAGGGGGCGTGTGTTAGACATGCACTGTGGGTGTCAGTGCTGTGATGAGAAGGGGGCGTGTGTTAGACATGCGCTGTGGGTGTCAGTGCTGTGATGAGAAGGGGGCGTGTGTTAGACATGTGCACTGTGGGTGTCAGTGCTGTGATGAGAAGGGGGCGTGTGTTAGACATGTGCTGTGGGTGTCAGTGCTGTGATGAGAAGGGGGCGTGTGTTAGACATGTGCACTGTGGGTGTCAGTGCTGTGATGAGAAGGGGGCGTGTGTTAGACATGTGCACTGTGGGTGTCAGTGCTGTGATGAGAAGGGGGCGTGTGTTAGACATGTGCACTGTGGGTGTCAGTGCTGTGATGAGAAGGGGGCGTGTGTTAGACATGTGCACTGTGGGTGTCAGTGCTGTGATGAGAAGGGGGCGTGTGTTAGACATGTGCTGTGGGTGTCAGTGCTGTGATGAGAAGGGGGCGTGTGTTAGACATGCGCTGTGGGTGTCAGTGCTGTGATGAGAAGGGGGCGTGTGTTAGACATGCGCTGTGGGTGTCAGTGCTGTGATGAGAAGGGGGCGTGTGTTAGACATGTGCACTGTGGGTGTCAGTGCTGTGATGAGAAGGGGGCGTGTGTTAGACATGTGCACTGTGGGTGTCAGTGCTGTGATGAGAAGGGGGCGTGTGTTAGACATGTGCACTGTGGGTGTCAGTGCTGTGATGAGAAGGGGGCGTGTGTTAGACATGTGCTGTGGGTGTCAGTGCTGTGATGAGAAGGGGGCGTGTGTTAGACATGCGCTGTGGGTGTCAGTGCTGTGATGAGAAGGGGGCGTGTGTTAGACATGCGCTGTGGGTGTCAGTGCTGTGATGAGAAGGGGGCGTGTGTTAGACATGCACTGTGGGTGTCAGTGCTGTGATTAGAAGGGGGCGTGTGTTAGACATGCGCTGTGGGTGTCAGTGCTGTGATGAGAAGGGGGCGTGTGTTAGACATGCGCTGTGGGTGTCAGTGCTGTGATGAGAAGGGGGCGTGTGTTAGACATGTGCACTGTGGGTGTCAGTGCTGTGATGAGAAGGGGGCGTGTGTTAGACATGTGCACTGTGGGTGTCAGTGCTGTGATGAGAAGGGGGCGTGTGTTAGACATGTGCACTGTGGGTGTCAGTGCTGTGATGAGAAGGGGGCGTGTGTTAGACATGTGCACTGTGGGTGTCAGTGCTGTGATGAGAAGGGGGCGTGTGTTAGACATGTGCTGTGGGTGTCAGTGCTGTGATGAGAAGGGGGCGTGTGTTAGACATGTGCTGTGGGTGTCAGTGCTGTGATGAGAAGGGGGCGTGTGTTAGACATGTGCTGTGGGTGTCAGTGCTGTGATTAGAAGGGGGCGTGTGTTAGACATGCGCTGTGGGTGTCAGTGCTGTGATGAGAAGGGGGAGTGTGTTAGACATGTGCCCTGTTGGTGTCAGTGCTGTGATGAGAAGGGGGCGTGTGTTAGACATGTGCACTGTAGGTGTCAGTGCTGTGATGAGAAGGGGGCGTGTGTTAGACATGTGCACTGTGGGTGTCAGTGCTGTGATGAGAAGGGGGCGTGTGTTAGACATGTGCACTGTGGGTGTCAGTGCTGTGATGAGAAGGGGGCGTGTGTTAGACATGTGCACTGTGGGTGTCAGTGCTGTGATGAGAAGGGGGCGTGTGTTAGACATGTGCACTGTGGGTGTCAGTGCTGTGATGAGAAGGGGGCGTGTGTTAGACATGCACTGTGGGTGTCAGTGCTGTGATGGGAAGGGGGCGTTTGTTAGACATGTGCACTGTGGGTGTCAGTGCTGTGATGAGAAGGGGGCGTGTGTTAGACATGTGCTGTGGGTGTCAGTGCTGTGATGAGAAGGGGGCGTGTGTTAGACATGTGCTGTGGGTGTCAGTGCTGTGATGAGAAGGGGGCGTGTGTTAGACATGCACTGTGGGTGTCAGTGCTGTGATGAGAAGGGGGCGTGTGTTAGACATGCGCTGTGGGTGTCAGTGCTGTGATGAGAAGGGGGCGTGTGTTAGACATGTGCACTGTGGGTGTCAGTGCTGTGATGAGAAGGGGGCGTGTGTTAGACATGTGCTGTGGGTGTCAGTGCTGTGATGAGAAGGGGGCGTGTGTTAGACATGTGCACTGTGGGTGTCAGTGCTGTGATGAGAAGGGGGCGTGTGTTAGACATGTGCACTGTGGGTGTCAGTGCTGTGATGAGAAGGGGGCGTGTGTTAGACATGTGCACTGTGGGTGTCAGTGCTGTGATGAGAAGGGGGCGTGTGTTAGACATGTGCACTGTGGGTGTCAGTGCTGTGATGAGAAGGGGGCGTGTGTTAGACATGTGCTGTGGGTGTCAGTGCTGTGATGAGAAGGGGGCGTGTGTTAGACATGCGCTGTGGGTGTCAGTGCTGTGATGAGAAGGGGGCGTGTGTTAGACATGCGCTGTGGGTGTCAGTGCTGTGATGAGAAGGGGGCGTGTGTTAGACATGTGCACTGTGGGTGTCAGTGCTGTGATGAGAAGGGGGCGTGTGTTAGACATGTGCACTGTGGGTGTCAGTGCTGTGATGAGAAGGGGGCGTGTGTTAGACATGTGCTGTGGGTGTCAGTGCTGTGATGAGAAGGGGGCGTGTGTTAGACATGCGCTGTGGGTGTCAGTGCTGTGATGAGAAGGGGGCGTGTGTTAGACATGCGCTGTGGGTGTCAGTGCTGTGATGAGAAGGGGGCGTGTGTTAGACATGCACTGTGGGTGTCAGTGCTGTGATTAGAAGGGGGCGTGTGTTAGACATGCGCTGTGGGTGTCAGTGCTGTGATGAGAAGGGGGCGTGTGTTAGACATGTGCTGTGGGTGTCAGTGCTGTGATGAGAAGGGGGCGTGTGTTAGACATGTGCACTGTGGGTGTCAGTGCTGTGATGAGAAGGGGGCGTGTGTTAGACATGTGCACTGTGGGTGTCAGTGCTGTGATGAGAAGGGGGCGTGTGTTAGACATGTGCACTGTGGGTGTCAGTGCTGTGATGAGAAGGGGGCGTGTGTTAGACATGTGCACTGTGGGTGTCAGTGCTGTGATGAGAAGGGGGCGTGTGTTAGACATGTGCTGTGGGTGTCAGTGCTGTGATGAGAAGGGGGCGTGTGTTAGACATGTGCTGTGGGTGTCAGTGCTGTGATGAGAAGGGGGCGTGTGTTAG
This sequence comes from Pelophylax lessonae, assembly GCF_965119305.1. Classification (NCBI taxonomy): domain Eukaryota; kingdom Metazoa; phylum Chordata; class Amphibia; order Anura; family Ranidae; genus Pelophylax; species Pelophylax lessonae. The sequence continues at coordinate 476,363,505 of NC_138772.1, forward strand.
ACATGCGCTGTGGGTGTCAGTGCTGTGATTAGAAGGGGGCGTGTGTTAGACATGCGCTGTGGGTGTCAGTGCTGTGATGAGAAGGGGGAGTGTGTTAGACATGTGCCCTGTTGGTGTCAGTGCTGTGATGAGAAGGGGGCGTGTGTTAGACATGTGCTGTGGGTGTCAGTGCTGTGATGAGAAGGGGGAGTGTGTTAGACATGTGCACTGTGGGTGTCAGTGCTGTGATGAGAAGGGGGCGTGTGTTAGACATGTGCACTGTGGGTGTCAGTGCTGGAGTCAGAGCGGAGTATCTCAGTCGCCTGCTGGCTGTTGATCAGTACGGGTACCCGGCTCTTCCTCCTGCCCATGTCCCAGCAGCAGGCACTATGTACAGGCTGCACACACCCATCCTATACTCTGCTCTCCTCTTCATCCTGTGCCAGGCTGCCAGTCCTGCAACATTTCCCTATGAAGGTCCCGGCTATTCTTCTGGGGTCCCAATACCCCCTCCTCCTCCTGATCGGACTGGTGCTGATGAGAGCGATCAGACTGGAAGAGGACGGACAGATCTTCATCGATTCTCCCCATCGGATGTCCTGACTGATAAACCTGAGCCACCAATATCCCCCCTCTTCCCTCCTCTCCCCAACATCCACCCCGAATATCTCCCACCGTCATTAGCACTCATTACTGTCCCATCCCAGCTCACCAATGCCCCATCACTTCCTTCCTTGCCCCCACTCATTGGCCGATATAGATCGGCCAGATCCATTCAGCCTCTGGGGATATCTTCTTCCTACACTGTGCGGGTACCGGCAGGGGGCGCCCTAGGGGAGACGATCTTCACTGTCCCCGATAGGAGGTATCGGGGGAAATGGTTTGAGATCAGCTGGCCCCCCGATCCCCCCATGAGGATAGAGAGCGGATCTGGTCGGCTGTACCTGACCCAGAAGCTGCAAGGAGGACAGACAGAGGTCCAGGTGAAGGTACACAACCTGGAGCAAGGTGAGGAGGACCTGTCATTGTCACCACTTATTCACATACACCATACAATCTGATTGTACCATTCCAATTATATCTACAAACTATGTCATGTATAGGCATGTGCGATTGGATAGAAATCGATTGTATTGTATAGGTCTGTTACATTATGAATGTGTGTGTATATATGTGTGTGTGTATATATATATATATATATATATACACATCATGTAAGAAACTAGAAAACCTATACAATGTTTTATAGATATGTGTGTGTAATGTAACTATATATATATATGTATGTATATACGCAATACTATACAATGTATATAAATTTATATATATATATATATATTTAATCTAAAAAAACTATACAGTGTATTCTCTCTCTCTCTCTCGCTCTATATATATATATATAGATATATACACACACACACATAATGTTACAGACCTACACAGTGTATATTTCTTTTATATATTTATATTATATATATATATATATATATATATATATGTGTGTGTGTGTGTGTAATGCAACTCTCTCCTTCTCTCTCGCTCTCTCTCTCTTTTTATATATATATATGTCATATACAGAATACATTTTATGGGTTTCTTACATTAAATATATATTGTTACTATATATATCTATATACAGATTGTATGGGTTTGTTACATTTTATTGGGTTCTATATATTACATAGTTCTGGCAAATGTAAATGAGATTGTGCAGGAATTACACACCAGATTGCAGTGTGCATGGCCACCCTACACACATCAAATCTGCATGGGGTTGACCCTTTAAACCAATCACTTTAATCGATCAGGTATCTGAAATGATTGTTGTCTGTAGCATAGATATAAATAAACTCCTATCATTCTGATCAATGTATAATAAAAAAAAAAAAAAGTTTATTGGAGGTTGAAAGTGACCATTTCACAATCCATCGATCTTCACATCTTCCTAATCTTATATGAAAATCTGCTAAATTCTTGGAAAGAGTTTTTATTAATAGTGAGGAAATCCCATAGTTTGGCAGATTTGATGAGAATATCGTGATAATTGGATTTACATGTGCAATGTATATTTATGTCCCGGCTAGATTGGGAGCGATCATCTGGAGTCTATGGGGTTCTTCGCATTAGGCTCTCACTTTGGTAATTTTCTAGCAATTTAAATATTTTTAATTCTTTTGTTACATAATGTCCCAAATGACTGATGGCATGGGGATGAGAAGGATGTTTATTTTATTAAGTACATTTTGTATTTGTTTTTTGGATTGCTTTGGATTTTTTTCATTGTGACATTTTTCCTTTCTAGAAGAGAACAAACATAAAAGCACAAGTATGATGAGACAGAACAGGTCTGGGATTTTGGGAAGGGGCTTCTGTATTCCTTTAGGAGCAATTTAAAGGCATAGTCCACCTTAGCATTTAATAAATACACCCACGTTAGTAATATAACTATCATCTTTATCAAGTTTGTATTGCTGGCTGTCTATTGTTGTCACCCTCTCTATTTGACTTGGTGACCTTTGTCACTAAAGCTGGACATAGACGGGTAGAATTTTGAACAAAATTTATTGGGGAAGGTTCTAATAAAGTGCGTTTGTTTTTCTAATCATTAGAGGGTCAAATCATCGTTCGTTTTTTACTGAATTGACAAGAAAATTTGAAGGAGCAGAATGGAAAAGTTTTCTCGAACAAACAAATTTCTAACAGTGAATGTGGTTTCCATTCTGTAAAGTCCATTGATTCCAAAATCAGATGTTAAAAGTCTTCATAACAAACAAATGTTCTGAGAATATTCAGAACATTTTTCCCAAGACTTTCCCTAAAAATTTTCATTTGAAATTCAATCTATCTATGGCCAGTTTATGACAGAAAGTGGAAATCCAACATTTTAGAGTTGTCTTTAGAGTACGAGATGGGGGAGATCCTCCAAAGGTAACACCTGTTCCTGTGCAACTCTCTAAGATGGGAATTTCTCTTACTTTTGAAAAATTTTCACTAATTTCCTGTTGCATACCCAGAACAGGAAGTAAAGGGAAATCTGTCCATTGGGACACAGGCACCAAAATTAAAATTATACATTTATAATGATAAAATTTAAATATAAACTTATCACTGCTGTGTATAAAACAAACTAAAAAAAAATTTTGTCTTTTTCCACCAAAACTGCCTGAAGCTGAATTTGGGGGAAAGCTCAAAACTAGCCAGATATTCTCCCCTCAAAGCCAGGCTTTCTCCCTTCAAAATCAAGCAATCCCCCTTCACAGCTAGACATTCACCCTTCAAAGCCTAAACATTCACCCGTCAAAGCCAGGCATTCCCCTATTTTAGCCAGCTATTTTTTTCTTCATAGCCAAACACTCTCCTTTCATATCCAGAAACTCTCCCTCCATTGCCAGAAATTCCCCTTCCATAGCCAGACATTTTCTCTTCATAGCCAGACATTCAACTTTTATAACCAGACATCCACCCTTCATAGCCAGACATTTGCTCTTCATAGCCAGATATTTGCTCTTCATAGCCAGACATTCACCCTTCATAATAAAGCATTCTCTCCTCCTAGCCAGACATCCCTTCAAAGCAAGCAAAGCTATTCTCTGCATGGCCAGATATTCACCGTTTATACCCAGACATTCACCCTTCATAGCCAGACATTTGCACTGCATAGCCAGGCATACTCCCCCATAGCCAGATATATTCCCTCCATAGAAAGGCATTCTCCATTAATAACCAAACATTCACCCTTAGTAGCCAGACAGTCTCCCTTCATAGCCAGGCACTGTACCTTTATAGCCAGACATTCACCCTTCACAGTCAGACATTCACCCTTCATAACCAAGCATTCTCTCTTCCTAGCCAAACATTCCACCTTCATAGCAAGACATTCACCCTTCATAGTCAGACATTCACCCTTCATAACCAAGCATTCTCTCTTCCTAGCCAGACATTCCACCTTCATAGCCAGACATTCACCCTTCATAGCCAAGCTTCTCTCTTCATAGCCAGGCATTCACCCAGGCAATCTCCCCCATAGCCAGTTATACTTCCTCCAAAGAAAGGCATTCTCAATTAATAACCAAACATTCACCCTTCATAGCCAGGCACTGACTTTTCGTAGCCAGACGTTCTCCCTCCGTAGCCAGACATTCTCCCTCCGTAGCCAGACATTCTCCCTCCGTAGCCAGACATTCTCCCTCCGTAGCCAGACATTCTCCCTCCGTAGCCAGACATTCTCCCTCCGTAGCCAGACATTCTTCATAGTCAGACATTCACCCTTCATAGCCTGACATTTCCACCCCATAGCAAGGCATTCTCCATTAATAACCATTTTTTATTAATTAACCAATTATTCATACATTCTCCCTTCATAGCCAGGCACTGTCCCTTCATAGCCAGTCATTCTCTCTTTGTATTCAGACATTCACCCTTCATAGTCAGACATTCATCCCTCATTATCAGACATTTCCCCTTCATAGGCAGACATTCTACCTTCATAGGCAGACATTCTACCTTCATAGCCAGACATTCACCCTTCATAGCCAGACATTCACCCTTCATAGCCAGACATTCACCCTTCATAGCCAGACATTCACCCTTCATAGTCAGACATTCATCCCTCATTATCAGACATTTCCCCTTCATAGGCAGACATTCTACCTTCATAGCCAGACATTCACCCTTCATAGCCAGACATTCACCCTTCATAGCCAGACATTCACCCTTCATAGCCAGACATTCACCCTTCCTAGTCAGACATTCATCCTGTGTAGCAAGACATTCTCTCTTTGTAGCCAGAAATTCCCCCTCCACAGCCAGACATTCACCCTTCATAGCCAGACATTCCCCCCTCACAATCAGACATTCACCCTTTATAGCCAGACATTCTCCCAGCCAGACATTTTACACTGAGAAATACAACATTGTGAATTACCGTTTTATTTTTAATACCAGCCTCCATTGGAAGGTGAGGAGTCCCATTACTGGGTGTCCTGAATTTTGGCTTATTTTAGCTGAGCTTCTCCCCCAGTCAGTGCATTGTGTGGCTGTGATGTCCCCAGCCTGAGCTCTAATGACAGGATATTGACAGCCATTCTGCCCTCGGGGAGGGTCTGTTCATAGACAACGCTGGTCAAGGTTATTTGATTTGGTCACCATCCTAACATGTCACTGCGCAGGGCGCCTGTACTGTGCCATCCCCATATAATACAAAGGGCTCCATTCACAAAGCTGATCTCCAGCTAAAATAAAACCACCTGCTGTCCTTGTAGTGGCATCTTCCACACCTAGCAGGGCTTCAATCTTTATTTATGCCTAGGGTACCATTAAACAGTGTTCTTACTTACCATATCCTTCTCCCCTGCAGGTTTCCTCCCTCCGTTTAGCTTCTGTTGGTAATTCTGTGTGACAGCTGCACTCTGATGTCAGGAGGCACAATGCAGAACCAGCATCCTAATACCCCAAACCCAGAGTGTCCGGAGCAAGTCAAGAAAAAGTGCTTCTTCCTGGCACCCTGTTAGCCTAGAGACAAAAGCAAGCCTTGCAGAGTGAGGGGATGCCCCAGTGCAAGGGTAGTTTTTATTTCCCTGGAGTTCAGCTTTAAAGCAGTTCTCCAGCCCCCCTAAGGAAAGATTAAAAGTCGGCAGCTACACATACTGCAGCTATTGACTTTTAACCACTTGCCGATCACCTGCCGCATATTTACTGCGGCAGGTCGGCTCTTTTGCGCAAAATCAAGTACCTGTACATCATTTTGTGCAATAGCCACTGGGTGGCACGCGTGCTGCAAGAGACGTGATTGCGCGCTGATTGGTCCCAGGGGATGCCAATCAGCGGGTCTACCGGCAATCATTTCCAAGAGAGGCAGAACGGCGATCTGCCTATGTAAACAAGGCAGATCACCGTTCTGACAGGGGAGAAGATGGAGATCTTGTGTTCCTGCTAAGTAAGAATACCCATATCTGTCTTTATCCAGTCAGACCATCCCTCCCACAGTTAGCAAGCACCAGCTAGGAGCACACTGATGTTAACCCTTTGATCGCCCTTGATGTTAACCCATTCCCTGCCAGTGTCATTAGTACAGTAACAGTATTTACAGCAGGAGTCTCCAAACTTTCTAAACAAATGGCCAGTTTATTGTCCTTCAGACTTTAGGGGGCAGAACTGTGGCCATGGGGAGTTGAACATTTCCTGATGTCAGTGGGAGTAAACCTTGCATCTTTGGCATTGGGGGTCATTTGGGAGGAATAGTGCCCCATCTTTGGTGTCAGTGCAAGAATAGTGCCATATATTTAGTGTCAATGGGAGAAATAGTGCCCCATCCTAGGTGTCAGTGGGAGGAATGGTGCCCCATCATTGGTGTCAGTGGGAGAAATAGTGCCCCCATTGTTGGTATCAGTGGAAGGAATAGTGGCCCATTGTTGGTCTTAGTGGGAGGAATGTTTGACCATTCTTCCAGAAGCGCAGTTGTGGGGTCAGGCACCGAAGCTGGAAGAGAAGGCCTGTCTCGCAGTCTCTGCTCTAATTTATCCCAAATGTGTTTTATCGGGTTGAGGTGAAGACTTTGTGCAGGTCAGTCATGTTCCCCCACCCCAAACTGGCTCATCCATGTCTTTATGGACCTTGCTTTGTGCACTGGTACGCAGTCATGTTGGAACTGTCAAGATACGAAAATATATGAAGAGCATATCGTTATATATCGTTATATAGTCAAAGAGTCCCCTTTAATATACTAAAAAAATATATTCTTCTTAATGCTTAGAATTCTAGTTGGTACGTTTTAAATACTGTGTCTCACGTTGTCCCAGAGGATATGAAATGTTCTGCCAAAAATGAGAAAGTTCCCGGAAAGAGATGTTTATGAAAATAAGCCCTTGTTACCGTAAAATGTTATTTTCCCTAACATATTCAATCTTTTTTAATTGTCAGACTAACCTGTCACTACGCCCTTGCTGGGTCAAGATGACCCGGTGTAATTGGGATTTTCCACAAGGAATGTATTGTCATCCGCCTAGACTGTATTGTGAAATCATGTTGGTAGGGGCCATCCCCAAACTGTTCCCAGACAGGTGGTAGCATGTAATTGTCCAAAATGTTTTGATCTGCTGATGCCTTAAGAGTTCCCATCACTGGAACTAAGGGGCCAAGCCCAGCACCTGGAAAACAACCCCACACCATAATCCCTCTCCACCAAATTATTTGGATCAGTGCACAAAGCAAGGTCCATAAAGACACGGATGAGCGAGTTTGGGGTGGAGGAACTTCATTGGCCTGACCTCAACCCAAAAGAACACCTTTGGAATAAATTAGAGTGGAGACTGCGAGCCAGGCCTTCTCTCCAACATCAGTGCCTAACCTCACAAATGTGCTTCTAGAAGACATAGACACACTCCTACCTTGTGGACAGCCTTCCCAGAAGAGTTGGAAGCTGTTATAGCTGCAAAGGGTTGGCCAAGTCAATATTGAACCCTACGGACTAAGACTGGGATGTCATTAAAGTTCATGTGTGTGTAAAGGCAGGCGTACCAATACTTTGGCAATGTAGTGTATATGGGGTTACACAAAGAAATTCACTAAGCTTTATTTGATTCTGAAAACGGCTATGTAACATAACACAAAAACTGCACCTCGCATCCTCAGCATTAATGTGCCTTTAGGCCTCATCTACAGTGCCTTGCAAAAGTATTCGGCCCCCTTGAACTTTGAGACCTTTTGCCACATTTCAGGCTTCAAACATAAAGATATAAAACTGTAATTTTTTTGTGAAGAAGTGGGACACAATCATGAAGTGGAACGAAATTTATTGGATATTTCAAACTTTTTTAACAAATAAAAAACTGTAAAATTAGGCGTGCAAAATTATTCAGTCCCCTTAAGTTAATACTTTGTAGCGCCACCTTTTGCTGCGATTACAGCTGTAAGTTGCTTGGGGTATGTCTCTATCAGTTTTGCACATCGAGAGACTGAAATTTTTGCCCATTCCTCCTTGCAAAACAGCTCAAGCTCAGTGAGGTTGGATGGAGAGCGTTTGTAAACAGCAGTTTTCAGTTCTTTCCACAGATTCTCGATTGGATTCAGGTCTGGACTTTGACTTGGCCATTCTAACACCTGGATATGTTTATTTGTGAACCATTCCATTGTAGATTTTGCTTTATGTTTTGGATCATTGTCTTGTTGGAAGACAAATCTCCATCCCAGTCTCAGGTCTTTTGCAGACTCCATCAAGTTTTCTTCCAGAATGGTCCTGTATTTGGCTCCATCCATCTTCCCATCAATTTTAACCATTTTCCCTGTCCCTGCTGAAGAAAAGCAGGCCCAAACCATGATGCTGCCACCACCATGTTTGACAGTGGGGATGGTGTGTTCAGGGTGTTGAGCTGTGTTGCTTTTATGCGAAACATAAAACATAACATTTTGCATTGTTGCCAAAAAGTTGGATTTTGGTTTTATCTGACCAGAGCACCTTCTTCCACATGTTTGGTGTGTCTCCCAGGTGGCTTGTGGCAAACTTTAAATTACACTTTTTATGGATATCTTTAAGAAATGGCTTTCTTCTTGCCACTCTTCCATAAAGCCAGATTTGTGCAGTATACAACTGATTGTTGTCCTATGGACAGAGTCTCCCACCTCAGCTCTAGATCTCTGCAGTTCATCCAGAGTGATCATGGGCCTCTTGGCTGCATCTCTGATCAGTCTTCTCCTTGTATGAGCTGAAAGTTTAGAGGGACGGCCAGGTCTTCGTAGATTTGCAGTGGTCTGATACTCCTTCCATTTCAATATTATCGCTTGCACAGTGCTCCTTGGAATGTTTAAAGCTTGGGAAATCTTTTTGTATCCAAATCCAGCTTTAAACTTCTCCACAACAGTATCTCGGACCTGCCTGGTGTGTTCCTTGTTCTTCATGATGCTCTCTGCGCTTTAAACGGACCTCTGAGACTATCACAGTGCAGGTGAATTTATACGGAGACTTGATTACACACAGGTGGATTCGATTTATCATCATTAGTCATTTAGGTCAACATTGGATCATTCAGAGATCCTCACTGAACTTCTGGAGAGAGTTTGCTGCACTGAAAGTAAAGGGGCTGAATAATTTTGCACACCCAATTTTTCAGTTTTTTATTTGTTAACAAAGTTTGAAATATCCAATAAATTTCGTTCCACTTCATGATTGTGTCCCACTTGTTGTTGATTCTTCACAAAAAATTACAGTTTTATATGTTTATGTTTGAAGCCTGAAATGTGGCAAAAGGTCACAAAGTTCAAGGGGGCCGAATACTTTCGCAAGGCACTGTAGATGGGTGAACCAGGCCTAGACACTGTCTCTGAATCCAGCAGCACTCTGGCAGCGTGCAAACTGGATGAATAGCTGCAGCCAGTTTGTATCCCTGGAGGCCCTACTCTGTATCGTGGGTCGGTCACCGGCCCTAATTCCTCATTGAAGCAGTTACATGGGAACAGCGGTGACGTCAGCCATTGATTTGTATTGGGTACAGTTCAGGCCGCACCACTGCTGGCCATGTTTGTTGGTACACAGTGTATACACGCAGATAGTTGTTCCTCTTCAATCTGTTACAGATAAAGTTGGACTTAACCAGGAGAAAAAATATTCAATATGTTTTATTAAGGTCTTACAAATACATAGTAGGTAATGTAGAGAATTATATACACATACTCAATTAAACAATACAATATCAATAAGAGGTCCTCACATCAATTATAGAGTATCAAGAAAACTCATGACCTTTTCCTAATGATAAATTAGGTATGATATCCAGCTGTTAAAATTGTGAAAACTAGAACACAAACTAATCTGGATTTTGACACTACTTTTTGTAAGGCTTCATTTACACCTATGTAGTTTGCTTTTGAGTGTTTCTGCAAAGCTTTTTGCATTTTTTTTAAAGCAATTTTGCCATGATTTTACCGCGTTTTGCGTTTTTAGTTTTTTATGCTATATAACTCCATAAAAACTTGGTAAAAACGCAATACATGCTTTTCTGCAGCTTCTCAACTAAAGTCTATTAAACCAAACATGCAAAAAAAAGCACTGTTTTGTATTTAAAAAAGTCCCTGACCGTTTCCAAAAATGCAGAGGCACAAACATGCATTGATGTGAACTTATTCTATAGGAACCCATGTTACAAAAATGTCCTGCGTTTCTGCAAAAAGCAATAAAAAATGTATTGGTGTGAATGGAGCCTTAGGTTATATTCATAGCTATGCCGTTTGTTGATTTTCCAGGCACGTTTTACAGTGCATTTTGCATTTTTGAATACGTGTTTTTGATGGCCTCTTGACGTGCTTTGCGTTTTGGGGTTTTTTTTGGCCAATGGGAATATATGACAGCTTTGATATCACAGGAAGCAAGTTGGTGTCAGTGGCAGATACCGTTTCCCATCATTGGTGTCAGTGGGCAGAATAGCGGACCATCATTGGTGTCAGTGGCAGGAACTGTTTCCCATTATTGGTGTCAGTGGGCAGAATAGTGGACAATCATTGGTGTCAGTGGGCAAAATGTCCCATTATAGGTATCAGTGGGAGGAATAGTGTACCATCGTTGCACAGAAAAACATTTATTTTTTTCTGTTTTTGGGAGAAGAATTCCCATCTTGGATATATTTTCAGGGCTGTCTCCATCCATCCCTTATCTCTTTTGGACTGGTCCTTATGGGCTGGGTGTATGGTATTGTATAGGTAGCTTCTTGACCTCACCAGCCTTATAAGTTCCTCTGTATTTACCATGCTGTTTGCCTGAATAAACTTCCTGGTTTGGTGGGCAGCCTGGGAAGTCTGTTGTTAGGGGAGGTGTTTGTTGGCATGCAGGTTAAAAATGCAAAAAATTCGGTGGAAACGCGTAGAAAACGCAGTACTTGCATTTCTGGTACATTTCCATTGAAGTCTCTGGAATCCAAAACGCAAACAGCTGTGGGTAAAAAAGTCTCTGACCCTTTCCAAAAACCGCACCAGTTGAAAACCCGGAGGTGTAAACGTGACCCATAGCAAATAATGTTCAATGAACTGTAGAGCGTTTCAGCGAAGCACAAAACGCTACGCAAAACGCCTAGGTGTGAAAGTAGCCTTAGGAAGGACTAGTAGAACGCTCACCCTCAAAAGGGCCTGCTGATGCTGATTTGCCACAGGTTCCTCTCCCAGATTAGTCCAGTGGCAGCCTGGCACACAGCAACCGTCACTCTTTCTGGCTCAATGAATAATCTAGGAGTTGCTGAATAAACTTGGATAGGGTGTAGGGAGCTGAGGGATACTCCATTAACACTGAACAGTAACAAAAGCACACTCTTCACTTGGTCACTACTTCTTCGAACAGTCTCTTTAGTAGAAGTCAAGGAGATGGACAACACTGGGATACCATAAGAAATGTCCCAGGCCAGGCAAGCCTAGCATCGATGCACAAGGGATAGCAGCATTAACAGTCACCAAGATCCTTCACTCAGGTGTGTACTTACAATGCTCCTTGATACTTGGATGCCTCCTTCTAATATCAGCCAGACATTTATCCAGTGAACTTTCCAGACCAGATCCTTATTAAACGCCAGAGATTTTCTGCAAACATGCCCCCTAGCTCTAACATAGCTGGGACCTCGATGAGCACATGTAGAACCCTAGCTGAGCTGCCTAGAAGGGCAACAGCCCTTCAGGCTTGAAACTTCTCCACCTGGATAAGAACAGGGCTGCCTCAGAGACCCCAGAATATTTATGCACCCTCCTGCCACATACTGGGCAGACTCCCCCAGGGATTGGTTGAAGTAAAATAAATATTCAGGTTGCAGATTTGCCTCTTCCTCACCCACTACATACCTCCAAACTTGTAGAGATGGGAACGAGAGACACCTATTATCAAAAGTATGTAGGCATAGGACATACCCCTTGCCATGCCCCCTTGAAGGAGAATTTTACAAAAAAAAATTAGTTAAACCCACAAGTGCTTCTTTTTTACGACAACTATTTCTTTATACTGGCTTTTGAAATGTACAAATTCAGCAATTTAGAAATTGGCTGAAAGGTTTAGCACTGCGAAACACTTTTTGAAAAATAAAAAGTACATTTTAAATAGATCAGACCAAAATGAAGGACAAATGAGGAGGAAAGAGGGACTTTGTTCCAAATCAGGGACAGTCCCTCAAAATCAATGACAGTTGTTAGCTATGCATACTTTCCGACTCTTTATACCCTGACTTTTATGGGGCTGCCTCCTAATATTTCCCTTCATCTCTGGCCCAGAGACACATGCAGGGGCAGCCAGGATACTTAAGGCCTTGATCATATGGGCACTGAGGTCCCTAGAACGTGAACCGGGCATTTTTTTTTCAAAGTCTCTAACCTCAAGGTGTTGTGTGCAGGCAGCCCATTGAAGTCTGTTAGGATGCAGCAGCTGCACGGATACACCACTCTATTCTGGAATCCTTCAGAAGACAGGGGTAAACAATCAAACTGGCAACCTGTGAATCCCAGAACAGCCAAAGCAGTCACCAACTGCACCACTGTGTCCAGGAGAGCCCAAAGGAACTAAATTCACCTAGCCTTTCTAGCAACCTACCTGGAAGGGTGATACACTAGGGTCGCTTTGGTTTGAGAATTTCTTGTACTGTATCTGCATTACCTGTGGAAAAAGGAAAGGGCAGATCAGAAGGAAGATACAGTGGGTACGGAAAGTATTCAGACCCCCTTAAATTTTTCACTCTTTGTTATATTGCAGCCATTTGCTAAAACCATTTAAGTTCATTCTTCTTCCTCATGAATGTACACATAGCACCCCATACTGACAGAAAAACACAGAATTGTTGACATTGTTGCAGATTTATTAAAAAAGAAAAACTGAAATATCACATGGTCCTAAGTATTCAGACCCTTTGCTGTGACACTCATATATTTAACTCAGGTGCTTTCCATTTCTTCTGATCATCCTTGAGATGGTTCTATACCTTCATTTGAGTCCAGCTGTGTTTGATTATACTGATTGGACTTGATTAGGAAAGCCACACACCTGTCTATATAAGACCTTCCAGATCACAATGCATGTCAGAGCAAATGAGAATCATGAGGTCAAAGGAACTGCCTGAAGAGCTCAGAGACAGAATTGTGGCAAGGCACAGATCTGGCCAAGGTTACAAAAAGATTTCTGCTGCACTTAAGGTTCCTAAGAGCACAGTGGCCTCCATAATCCTCAAATGGAAGACGTTTGGGACGACCAGAACCCTTCCTAGAGCTGGCCGTCCGGCCAAACTGAGCTATCGGGGGAGAAGAGCCTTGGTGAGAGAGGTAAAGAAGAACCCAAAGATCACTGTGGCTGAGCTCCAGAGATGCAGTCAGGAGATGGGAGAAAGTTGTAGAAAGTCAACCATCACTGCAGCCCTCCACCAGTCGGGGCTTTATGGCAGAGTGGCCCGACGGAAGCCTCTCCTCAGTGTAAGACACATGAAAGCCCGCATGGAGTTTGCTAAAAAAACACCTGAAGGACTCATAAGATTCTCTGGTCTGATGAGACCAAAATAGAACTTTTTGGCCTTAATTCTAAGCGGTATGTGTGGAGAAAACCAGGCACTGCTCATTACCTGTCCAATACAGTCCCAACAGTGAAGCATGGTGGTGGCAGCATCATGCTGTGGGGGTGTTTTTCAGCTGCAGGGACAGGACGACTGGTTGCAATCGAGGTAAAGATGAATGCGGCCAAGTACAGGGATATCCTGGACAAAAACCTTCTCCAGAGTGCTCTGGACCTCAGACTGGGCCGAAGGTTTACCTTCCAACAAGACAATGACCCTAAGCACACAGCTAAAATAACGAAGGAGTGGCTTCACAACAACTCCGTGACTGTTCTTGAATGGCCCAGCCAGAGCCCTGACTTAAACCCAATTGAGCATCTCTGGAGCTCTGATGCTGCTCATTCTGGCTTGATGTTTCATATTGATCCAATAGTAATACAGTGTATTGGATAGTGGGAGGAAACCATGCAGATGAGTGCAGGGGATATCTGTACAGCCCTGGCCAATAGGCACAGGAGGGGCCCTGGCGCATGCTGGGTGACTGTACTTATATCTGAAGGGCACATGTGGCTCCTGGTCTTTGGCTGCAGAGCGGGGACCAGGTAGGGAGGGGGCTGCTGCCTTTCCCCAGCACAGGCTGCCATGCGGCCTCAGGTGGTCCACCTGAGGGTCAGAAACAGAGATGCTGAAACCCAGGGACTCTTTTTTAGGGGTTGACCGTGGGAGGATGTCCATGGATCTTGTCTGGTATCACAGAGGAAGGTGACCTGCGGATAGGGCCTTGTGAGTACAGACATCCCGGATCCTAGAGACTGGTGCTAGAAAGTCAGCGGGCTGAGTGTAAGCTAAAGGGGATACTTGCTAGAGTCCTGAAGATACAGAGTTCACTAAGTCTGCTGCTAACACATGGGCCATACACACTATAAGATTTTCTGAAGATTTTTTCCTTTAGACTTACCAAAACCATATAATATGAGGTCAAACCTAAACACTTTAAATTTGTATGCAATCTGGCAGGCCCTTGCGCTACATAGAAAAGGTAAATCTGAAGGAAATCTAACCACAAAAGTTGGATAGTGTGTATCCAGCTTGAGTGCCGGGACACACTTGTGCGATCCGGGAAGGCTGCGAATTTGCAGCCTGTTCCCGCATCGCAAACGCACATCTGGCAGTTCACACTGCCATATGCGATACGCAGGGGGTGTCAATGAAATGTTAACGACACCCCCAGTTTTATCGCATATCGCAGTGCGATCTGACAGTTCGCACTGGATCGGATCACACAAGTGTGAACCACTGTGCGATCCGATCCTGATGCGGCTGAAAAAAAGGGTCATGTGCGACTTTTGTGTGGGTGCAGTGCGAATTTAGCCATACAAAGTGTATGGCTGAATTCGCACTGCACATACGATCGCATGTAATGAAGGAGCAGTGCGCTCCGATATTACATGTGATCGCCGCACACGCTATAGTGTGAACCGGCATTTAGGCCTCTTTCACACATGCTGTCCGTTTGTCCGTTTTTCATCCATCCGTCGACGGATGAAAAACGGACATCAATGTATCTCTATGTAAAAACGGATGACAACGGATGATCATCAATTAACATCCGTTTTCATCTGCTTCCGTCAATGTCCCTTTTTTGGAACAGATGAATGCCCTATTTTTCATCCGTCAAAAAAAACGGATTGGATGGAAAAACGGATGACAACAGATAACAACTGACGAAAAACGGATGACAACTGAAGAAAAACGGATGAAAAATGGATGATAAACGGATGGAAAACTGATACATTTTGTATGTGTGAAAGGGGCCTAAAGGCCCGTACACACGCACCGATTGTCGGCCGAACGAACGGCCGTCTTTTGTCCAGTGTTGTTGTGTTGGTTGAAAAGTGCTCAAGACTGCACACTAATTTTGTCGGCCAACAACAACCAACTTCAGAAGTGATGTCATGTGCTGGATTACTTTCCGTGCGTTTTTTCTTCTCTGAGCATGCCCAGTCTTGCTCCTCTGGCTGTTGTCGGCCGAAATCTGTACTGACTGACGAACAATCGGCCGTTCTGGTGATGGCCAACAAAAATTTTATAGCATGCACACCAGATTTTATTCGGCCGAAAAGTCGCAGTCGGTTGTCGGAAGCATCATACTAACAAGCCAACAATCGGCCAATCGGACGTTGGCCGAATATTTACGGCCGACAATCGGTATGTGTGTACGGGCCTTTAGGCCCCTTTCACACATACGGTCCGTTCAGTTCATCAGTTCAGTCACGTCAAAATGTATCAGTTTTCCATCCGTTTTTCATCAGTTGTCATCCGTTTTTCGTCAGTTGTTATCCGTTTTTTATCCGTTTTTCGTCAGTTGTTATCTGTTGTCATCCGTTTTTCCGTCCGATCCGTTTTTTTGACGGATGAAAAATAGGGCATTCATCCGTTCAAAAAAACGGACATTCGGATGGATGAACGTCAACGGATGGATGAAAAACGGACAAATGGACCGTGTGTGAAAGGGACCTTAGTCTTCCCATGAAAGTGCTCTATGGTTCAGCAGAAGATCTGCTATTCAGTTCCACTAAGTGAGGCCAAGTGAGCGTTGTCCTCAACCATACAAAGTTGAATTTGGAGTATCCCTCTAATCACTTCTCCTATCCAAGTTCTCCAAATAAAACACCAAAAACAAATCTCCTAGACTGGTCATTGGAGACAATGAGCGGAAGAATGTGCGTGCACCTGGCAGCGTGTGAAAATACCCAGTATCTGGCAACAGGATTATCAGAGGGAGACCCAAGATAGATCTATACTCAGCAGTCCCTAGGGGGGTAGTGCTACATACACAATGCTTTAGCAAACTAAATGTCATCCAGTTAGACTTTACATCTACGTTAAGCGGAGTTCCACCTAAAACAAATAAAATACCCCCGGGACAGTCAGGGCTAGTGCATTCCACAATGGATAGCCTCTGAACTGTCCCGGGTTGCACTTACCTTTAAGAAGAAATACTTACCTTGAAAATGTCTTCTCCAGCGCTGCCATTTCCGGTGTGGGCAGCTGAAGCCAGTGCGATCCTCTTCTGCGTCCTCTTCCATCCTCTTCGGTCCCGCGATGCACTGCACCGGCCCCACCGCCACTTCCGGGGCTGCAGCGTCATCCCTGCACAGCTTCTGGGCATGCCCAGAAGCTGTTTAGCAAGGTATGACGCGCCTGCACCGGAACTGACGTCGGGGCCGGTGCAGGCGCATTGATTCCTGGGAGCGATGACGTTCAGCTCCCAGGAATCATTGCAAGCCAGGAAGTGACGAATCGCTGTGGCCGCCGAGGGGAGGAAGAGGAAGTAAGGTAAGTATATTATCTTCTAAAACAAGGTAAGTAAAAAAAAATAAATTGCGATTATCCATTTGTTTTTCAGGTGACCCGGAGCAAGAAGATGGACGGAAGTTACATTTTAGGGTGGAACTCCACTTTAATGTGCGTCTGACATCAAACCGCCCTGTGCTGGCAGGGATCTGTTCACTATATCGTACTCCTCTCCATACAGCCACCTCACACCAGCAATAACAAAGGAATGTTCAATCCAGTGTGACTGCGTGGTGCAGGGACTATAAATATTATTTAGTAATTAGCCCCCATCCGTTTCATATGTCTCCTGTTTACATTTGCAGAGTCTGAGGTGACTGTCAGTACAAGTACATTATACTAATATGGTCACGTCTGTACGGCGTCCCCAGAGAGTTCAAGTTAGGCCAGTCACCTGACCTGCACCTCGGCACTAAGAGCTCTTCAGTTTATAAACAGGAAAGAGGGGAATCGGCTATACCCAACCCATTATTTGTTTTCTTTAGATGTGTCTGTGGGGTTATTAATGGCTGCCTTAGTGAAACTTGCCATCAACTGTTTATCCTCAGCAGAGGTATGGCTGTTGTTGAAAAGTAAGAGCTTACTGACACCGTACAGCGCACGTTATTGTGTGTATGACGCGTGTGCACCGATGTGCGGTGTGAACACGCGCTGCAATGTGTAGTTCAAATGCACTGCAGTGCTTCTTTTTTATTCCTTCCTTTCTTAAATTCCTCTGTTTTTCTATGTGCTGCACTAGATTGTGACGCATTGACACATGTTGTAAGGCTCGATTCCCATCTATGCATTGCTTTTGAGCATTTCTGCACTGATTTTTGCTGTTCCACATTTTTGCTGCCATTTTTATGCTTTTTTTTTTTTTTTTTTTTTAGAAAAATTGTTGTTGGTCAGATTTTAGAAAAGCAAAACGCAAAGTGGCAAAATCGTATTAAAAATGCACTACATGCTTTTCTACAGCTTCTCCATTAAGCCCGGGTTCACACTATTGCAAACTGAATTTATTCTCTCTTGAGAAGAGGACAGGGCCATCTTACTGAATGGGCATGCTGGGCAGTTGCCCGGGGGCCCACTTGCCTGGGAGGCCCCACCTTCCCAGCCCTAGCAAAGCATTAGTCCCAATTCCCGCGTGCATCGTGCTGAACTTAGCAGGTGGCATGCGCCTGTTGGCCCTGCGCTGCTGTCAGGTCACTTGGGCCGTGGAGGGGGAGCCCACAACTGCAGGAATGCCTGTCCACCTCCACAGGAACAGGCAGACACAGGACAGTCGAGTCTGACCCCCGTCCATGTGTGTGTTCACCAGACCCAGCTACTGAACTTGGAAACTGTCATTAGCCTGGCATTGCTGTAGCAATAAATATTGCCTTATCGATAATTTGCATTTTTATTCTCGTGGGTGATTGTGTAGGAGGGGCCACAGTGCACTGCATTTCCCGGGGGCCTTTACTGCTCTTAAGATTACATAGTAGGTGAGGTTGAATAAAGACAATAGTCCATCCAGTTCAACCTGTGTAGGTGTGTGTGGCTGTAATCATCTCACATACCCCTGAATGTTCTGATCCTTGAGATGTACGTCTAATAGTCTTTTGAAAGCCACCATACTACCCGCAGAAACCACCTCTTGTGGTAGAGAATTCCACAATCTTGTAGCCCTAACAGTAAAGAACCCCCCACGTTGCCTGAGGTTAAAACGCTTCTCCTCTAATCGCATTGTGTGCCCCCGAGTCCTCATGCAATCCTTTCGACTGAACAGCTTTTTTTCTAAGCTGAGATCCCCATTGAGATATTTAAAAATTGCTATCATGTCCCCCCTCAGGCGTCTCTTCTCCAGGGAGAATAAATCAAGCGATTGGAGACGATCTTCATAATCAAGGTCCTCCAATCCCCTAATTAGTTTAGTTGCCCTTCTCTGTACTCTCTCCAGCTCCAACACATCCCTTCTGAGGACTGGCGACCAGAACTGGACAGAATACTCCAGATGAGGTCGGACCAGAGTTTTATAAAGTGGAAGGATTATAGTCTTATCTCTGGAAAACATCCCTTTCTTTATGCATGCTAATATTCTGCTAGCCTTGGTAGCCGCCGCTTGACATTGCAAGCTGTTGCCTAGTCTATCATCAACCAAGACTCCCAGATCCTTCTCCATTTTTGATTCCCCCAAGGGTTCCCCTCCTAACGTGTATTCTGCTTTTATGTTTCTGGTCCCCAAGTGCAAAACCTTACACTTCTCCACGTTAAACCTTTCCGTTTTTTGGTCCAGGTCATTCTGTAGGATATCTGCTTCTTGCTGTGCAGTTATTGCCCTGCCTAATTTTGTGTAATCAGCAAAAACTGATATCGAACTACTGACCCCGACCTCAATGCTGTTTATGAATAAATTGAACAAGGTTGGTCCTAGGACTGAGCCTTGGGGGACCCTGCTTACTACCTCAGACCGGTCTGAGTATGCGCTGTTTATTACCACCCTTTGGATACGCCCTTTTAGCCAGTTCCGTATCCAAGAGCAAACCCTGCTGTCGATACCTGCAGACCTTATTTTATAAATTAAGCGCTTGTGGGGAACTGTATCAAACGCCTTAGCGAAATCTAGGTACACCACATCCACTGGTTTGCCCCTATCCAGCTCACAGCTCACCTCCTTGTAGAATGTTAAGAGATTGGTTTGACAAGAACGCCCATTTGTAAACCCGTGCTGGTTACTACTGATGATGCTGTTGTCCTTAGCAAACTCTACGATATAGTCCTTTATCATCCCCTCCAGAAGTTTACATACTACTGATGTCAGACTGACAGGCCTATAATTTCCCGGTATATGCCTCTGACCCTTTTTGAATATCAGAATCACGTTTGCTTTCCTCCACTCCCCTGGTACATCTCCTGTCCTAATACTGTCCGCAAAGATCAGGAACAGTGGTCTGGATATAACCTTACTGAGTTCCTTAAGTACTCTCGGATGTACGCCATCCGGGCCTGGTGATTTGTTTGTGTTAAGTTTGTCCAACCTTTCCCTGATTTCACCCTCTGTTAGCCATAGTGGCAAGTCCTTTGTATTACTACTAACCATACAGTCATGGTCAGTGTACCCCTCACGGTTGCTTTTTCAGTGTCCTCTGTAACCAACCTCCCATCATCGTTAATTATGTGTGCAATATGCTCTGCCCTAGTTTTTTTGCTGTTGATATACTTAAAGAATTTCTTTGGGTTTTTTTTACTATCCTCTGCTATTTGTCTCTCAAAGTCTATTTTAGCCATCTTGATTTCGTGTTTACACTTCTTATTTGCCGCATTGTATTGGTCGAAAGCCAATACTGTGCCTTCTGATTTTATATTTCCTGAAGGCCAATTTTTTTCCCCTAATAAGTATTTTAACGCTACGGTTTAGCCAGCCAGGTTTGGCTTTGTCTCTTCTAAATTTATTTCCCATAGGAATGCACTGCAAGATGCCTTTGCTTAATATGTTCCTAAAGCATTCCCATTTTTCCTCTGTGGTCAGGGATCCCAGGGTTTGGTCCCAGTTTACCCTTCCCATCAATGAGTACAATTTTGGAAAGTCTGCCCTTCGGAAGTTAAGGGTTCTTATGTTCCCCACTTGCCTTGCTATATTGTTATTTACGCTAAATGTGATCATCCTGTGATCGCTAGAGCCCAGGTTGTCCTGGACTCCTACCTCCGAGATTAGGTCTGGGTCATTAGTGATCAATAGATCCAGGATTGCGTTTTCTCTAGTAGGAGAATCCACCAGCTGTGACATGTAATTATCCAGTAAGGTTTCCGTGAATAGACGGCCCTTATGTGAGTGCGTAGTCCCCTCTCCCCAGTCAATGTCGGGATAATTGAAGTCCCCCAATATGATGACTGATCCTAGCTTTGCCACTTTACCCAAAAGTGCTAAAAATTCCAGCTCTACCTCCTCCCCTTGTTTAGGTGGCCTATAGCAAACCCCCACAATTACTTTTCCCTTTTCTCCTTCCCTATGGAGTTCTACCCATATGGATTCTAACTCCATACTCATCCCTTCTGTAATGTCACTCCTCTCAATCACCTTTACATTGTTCTTGACGTAGAGACATACCCCTCCCCCTCTTTTTCCTACCCTGTCCTTCCGGTACATCGAATACCCTTGGATATTGGCCAGCCAGTCAAGTGAGGAGTCGAACCAAGTCTCCGTTATTCCCACTAGGTCTATGTCCTCCTCATGTACTAACATTTCCAACTCATCCATTTTATTAGCTCTATTTACTGCAGCAGTGCGGCCTGTGCAAGCGCCTGCAGCTAGGGGGCGAGCGAGTGGCGCACTCCTGCCCCCACTCGGCCGCAGGGACTCCGATGCACGAGGCAGGCGGCTCCGATTGCCACCTGACACCCGCGATCAATCCCCGCTGAGAGAGAAGGATGATCAGCTGTTGTAAACACAGCTGACCGTTCTTCTCCGTGGAATGATCACAGAGCTCTTGTGATCCTTCTATATAGGAACACAGGTCTCTATGGTCATTCCACAAGCCACGCCCCCCCACAGTTAGAATCAATCTCCTATGCTCACATTTAACCCCTTGATCACCCACAGTGTTAACCCCTTCTCTGCCAGTGTCATTATTACAGTAACGGTGCATATTTTTAGCACTGATTACTGTAGTAATGTCACTGGTCCCCCAAAAGTGTTGAAAATGTCAGTTAGGGGTCAGATCTGTCCGCTGCAATGTCGCAGTCCCGATAAAAATTGCAGATCACCGCCATTACTAGTAAAAAAAAAAATAAAACAATAAAAATGACATAAATCTTTCAGGTAGTTAGTAGATGCGATAACTTTTGCGCAAAGCAATCAAAATACGCTTATTGCGATTTTTTTTTACCAAAAATGTGTAGCAGAAAACAAATTGGCCAAAAATGTTAAAAAATTTTGATTTTTAAATTTTTTTTTTTGAGAATGTCATATAGCAGAAAGGGAATTTTTTTTTTTTTTTTCAGAATTGTCGCTCTTTTTTTGTTTATAGCGCAAAAAACAAAAATTGCACAGGTGATCAAATACCACCAAAAGAAAGCTCTATTTGTGGGAAAAAAAAGACATTCATTTTATTTGGGTACAGCGTCGCACGACCGGGTAATTGTCCATTAAAGTAACGCAGTGCTGAATCGCAAAATATGGCCTGCTCATTAAGGGGGGAAATCTTCCCGTCCAGAAGTGGTTAAGGGGGGATATGGTCAATATGTATAAATAGATAAGGGGTCCATGTAGTGAATTTGGTGTTCAGTTATTCACCGTAAACACTTCCGGACTGCCCACTGCAATTTTACATCGGTACTTTGAAGTTAAATACCGGTGTTATGGCAGCAGATAGCTGATGGTATTCTCTTACAGGGTGGGCGGTCCCCCCTCCCAACGATTCCCGGTCGTTTCCTTGCTTACCGGAGCCATCGGTAGCAGGGAAAATGACCTGGTCCTCTCAGGTGCTGTGCAGGAAGTCGAGTGAAGGCAAGATGGCCCTCACTCGATTCTATGGCTTTGGAGGACCGGAGCAACGTCATACGTCGCTTCCTCCCAACTATCTTCAATGGAGTGCAGATGGATTATCAGGGATCAAAATTCCACCAATATCTCGGTAAAGAGAACCTGTCTTCAAAATATTATATCATATAAGGGATTTTTTTTGTCCTGTATGTGATATCAATAAAGTTTTAGTGAAAAAAGCCAAAAAATAAAGTTACACCCAAGCACATAAAACCCCCTCCAAATATAATTGTTATGGGTTTGCGGCGCTCAGATAATAGTCCTTATGAAGTGATAGGGACAGTCCAGTCTGCTTACCAGATGGAAGGATAAAATAGACCCGCCAAAAGGTAGAGTAGATGTAGAATCTCACTATTCCAGCTTGGCTCAGTCAGATCAATGCAGATGGCAGGAAATATGTAAATAAACAAGAAAAAATCTCATGGTGCAGTATATCCCAACTTATATATTAGGAGCAATAACCCGCCACCAAGAGCTAAAAAAAGCCCCTCAATCAATGATAAAAGAGGGCCGCTCACCAGAAATACATATATATAGATGATAGTTTCAACAGAAAGACCGTCACCAGAATCTCCTTAAGGTCATCAAACAATGATGGTCACACAGGCTGCTTACCAGATAATAATGAGAAAGTACGCAGTTGTGTTTTAAAGCTTCTCTCCACTTCCGATGGCAACCAAACTCCAAAGAATCAGGTCTCAACAGCTTAAAATGAACTCAGAAAATGGAGAAAAAAATATATAGTGTGGTATGTTTGAACACCAGACGAGTATCTAATGAAAGACCACCACCAAGTTCCTTGTGTATAGCAAGAAATCACCTGTAGATGTATATAAATGGGCTGATTACCAGATACTCTCTTTAAGAAGGCATCAATACAGGTTACAGGGATCCAGCAAGATTCTTTGTGGTAAAGGGGATCTCATACAGAAGATGATCCAACATTCAGATAAACAGATCCACCAGGGAGGTTTCAATACCAAAAGAGAGCAAAGAGGCTCATGGTGCAGTATTTAAAACAAACTCACATTTATTGTAGTCACTTACATGTAAAACTGGTGAAATCAGCAGGTGCACAGAGGAAAACCACGGTGTAAATTCAAAGAGCGTGTCCTGAAAACTGCAGGAAGATCACCTGATGCATTTCGGCCAATGGCACCTCAGGTGACACCACGATGACCACTTTGGAAAAAATCTAAGACTGATATAATCTTTTTAACTGAATACAAATGAATTTGTCTAAAAACTGTGATGCCACATCACAAAATAAATAATGAAAAGTAGATTCTTTATATCCCTCCAAAACTGTATAATGCATAAACTGTATCATCTTCTCTTCATCTCAAAGGAGACTCAAGTCACTCAATAGAAGAACAAGGGCACATGCTCAGGGTGCCATGGTCTGGCAACATCCCTGCATGTTGGCACTGACCCCATAACAATGTGTTTTTTGGAAAAAACATCCGGAAATAAGTATAAATTTATTAACCGATAATTCCACACAACATTAAACTGCAAGGAGGTACACCACACCACAGGAGGGAAATCGTTTCAATGATGAAGTGAAGTGATTTGAAATGATGTCAGGAATGTCAAATCCCCCCAACCTGGAAGCAATAGAGGCTCTGAAAAACTCCTTTGTGGACTTATGAACATGAATAAACATCTAGACGTGACTTTGTTCACATTCACTGACTAAGGCTTACTTTTAATTATGGCTTCAATAAGGTCCATTGCCAGGAAAATCCACCAAGTGAAATATGGAGAGGCTTTGGTGGCCACTCTGAACAGAAACTCAACCATGCTTAAGGGATTAAACAGTTCTCGAAAATGTCCCATATTAAACTCGTGCATCTGACTAATCCATGGATGGGGTCCTTCTCTGTGCTGAAAAGAAGAGCCCACTCCTAAATGAATGGGAGAGGGGAGAGGGCTCTTCGATCCTCATCACTTGGTGACTGCTCAAGCCTTATGAGATTAAACAAGATTTTCCTTGTCCGGTTGCCTTTGTTGGTCCCTTCTCTTCTAGGAGTCTCCATATGTCACTGATGCTTGAGATGCTTGAGAATCATAAACATTTAAATGAATTGAATTAAAATGTTTATTTTAATAAGAACACATACCAGAATCCCAGTGATATTGTGCAATTGTCCTTCGCCATATGCTAACCCAATCACTTTAATTTTATAGGTTTTAATATAATTTTAAAAACACTTTATATGTTATTAAATCTTCAGCTTTCTTGAAAATAATACCTGGTAATTCTGCCATGAGAGTCCTTGTTTAGGCACTTTCTGTTATGGGGTGACCGCTCCAGGGTTGTCACTTGCACCCACAAGACAGGCTACTAGCAGCTATACCAACACTAATTTCCAAGGCATAAGGGGCCCTTGTCCCCATCCAGAAGCCGTGCTAGAGCAATGATGTACAGCAAATTCTGCAGTGACTACATGTAGATAGGAAGTGACTGCAAAGAAGCAGCTGGAGATCTGCAACACTGAGATGCAACTAAAGATCTTGGGTCATTCCCCTCACAAGAGGGTGGTTGTCTCTGGCCAAAATGAAAAAAATACTTTCTCTTTGGTTCATTGGCGAACACAGCTCCTGGTATTTATAACCATTGGGTTATACTGCCCCCTACAGGAGTAGGACACTAGGCAGAAAAAGATTCTTGCTACACCCATGGGCAGTCCCAGGGGGGTATACTCACTCTCTCTGCTATAGCCACTCAGTTTTTTTTTTTGCTGCCTATTCAGGAGTAAGGACCTAGTTCCTTGCTGGGATCTTCTTTGGTCCTGGCAAAAAAAAATTTTATATAGGAAAATTTTTCCTCCCGGATTTTTCCTGTGAGATCTACAGTCAACTGCGAAGCTGGGCAACGGGCTGGATAACTAGATCCAGTGGTCACCCCAGTCTGGCCAGCGAGCACTCGCAGACCTCAGCTCCACGCTAGGTCAGCCACGACATAGCCCCACTGGACGGTGGCTGACCTACGAGTTAAACACCTCGCGAGGTCACATATGACCAGGTCTCAGCCAGAGTGGCAGCGCCCCATTTTAATGGAGAGGGGTTCTGTCTGGAGCGGTGTCCGCCTGGTTCCTGGTATGGTGATTAGCTGTCCCCCCTCTCCCCCTTGAGGGTTTTGGGGTAGACGTGGGCCCCTCCTTGGGATGACTGGACCCCCAGGATCCCCTCCTTCCTGCATGCACCCCCCCTTGCCGAGTCCCTCATCCTGCCCCCCCTTCAACATACGCTGGGTCTGTTTGGGTGGTCTGGCCACTTTCCTGGGGTGGGGGCAGGGTGCTGACTGGCAATGGGGGCCAGAGGGGTGCGCCGCCGGCGACCGGACAATCTGTGCGGGGGTGGTTGCACCTGGTGGGGGCTCCTGCCAGGGACCCCCGGTCTGTCTAGATCTGTCCTTGAGGCCTGGTCTCCCAATCCTGGGTCCCTGTAAGCCTTGTGGTGCCGCCATTTTGTTGTTTTGTGCTCACGGATCGACCTTGAAAAGGGTTGTCCGCTTCCTCTGTGAACATTTCCAGATGGATCAGACAGACAGTGGTTCAGGCCTATTCCATCAAGTGTCAGGTTCCTCCTTTCCCTGTCAAGGCACACTCTACTAGGGCCTCGCCTCCTGGGCCTTCCATCATCCGGCGTCATTGATGCAGGTTCACAATGCGGCCACCTGACTATAGGTGAGAGAGGGAGTATACCCCCTGGGACTGCCCCTGGGTGTAGCCAGAACTTTTTTCTGCCTAGTGTCCTACTCCTGTAGGGGGCAGTATAACCAAATGGTTATGAATACCAGGAGCTGTGTCCGCCAGTGAACATCAGAGAAATGTATTTTACGCTAAGTCAAAAATCCAATTTTTCAGGTGGAATGAACTTATAACATTTAATAATAATGATAATAATAAATAATCAGTAATTATTATTCCTTTAAAAGGAAGCTGTCGCAATTCACAGTTAAGTGACAGGTTCTCCTAATTACACCCCCTGCCCCATCCTCAATTTCAGTTCCCCTCCTCTCGGGATGTAACACTTGAGACCTGAACGGCCACTCTCTAAGTCCTAAAAAAGTTAAGCTTTAAGTATTTGCCTTCTTCCAGATTTTATAAATGGGCTCTGTTCATGAAGAACGTAAGTTATGGTAGATTGACCTAAATTCCAGAATGTCCTGTCAGCTCACATATGTTCATGCCATATTGGCTAGTGCTATCAAAATCATCAAATGTCTATTGTCTAGGGCAGCCATTATCCAAAAGAGTTCCTCCAGAGGTTGCTAGAGTACATTGAACTGCAGCAGATTGACCTCCTATCTGATGGCATCTGCATAGTTCCAGGACTATCACTACTTTGCAAAACCAGCAGCATGATATACACTATCTTTTAAGCTGTCTCTAAGGTGTATGTATGGTCACCACTGTAAGGATGCATTCTTCCTACTAACCACCAATGTAAGGAACATTTTCCCCGTTGACATCCATTAACTTGGTTTTAGTAGGAGTTCCCTAAGACCTGAAAATTCTTACGGGGGTCTTACTGTCTTACTGGAGAAAAAAGTTCAGAAAGACCGGTCTAGGGTATACATCCTTTACCGGCAGTTATTATAAAGTATAACTTTATATTAATATATATTTGTTGAATTCTGTTGCAATGTAATGTCAAACAGTAAGCCAAGCAAGTAGATTATCCCAAGAATGTTTCACCACAACCCTTTTCTATGTAAGTGATTGCTGCTCTAGTGAAATGTCCCGTGCAATTGCACAAGTGTTTTCTGTCTCATAGACTTAAAAGTAGACCAAAGTTCCTTCATAGATGACTGGGCACTGCTAATCCAGGCACAATAGTGATGGTCTTACTTGTGTGGTCCAGGTGAGCTCATCGTGGATACGTTGTATCCAGGAAGTGGGTTTGTGTTGGTCATTTTGTTCATCAAGCTTGATCAAAGGATCCATAAGGGGTTTTTCCAGCTAGTGGGATAAAGCATGATGTCTGGTTGCATGTTCTGCTAATTTTCTTGGTATTGTTGTAGAAATGGCAGCTCTACATGGTATTAATGGCAGCAATAGGCACACAGATGTGCCAGATGTTTAGATGTCAGTGCTGCCAATTTTGTTTTAAACATTCAGAAAAATTACTATCTAGGTCAGCAGCAAGAAAAAATAGAGGGACTTTTACTCAAGAAACTATACACATAAATTCATAAAAACAAAAGGCTGATTGGTGATATTAAAAAAAAAAATACATACATAAAGATTAAAAACAATGTGCATCAAGCATGAACATAACCCCCTATTGTAGTATAGTCCATCCACAATATATATACATATAAAAACAAATTGAGTTTCAATAGAAGGGCTACTAACACTGCCCATCAAATGTACAACTGCTTTTTAATCAGAGTATATCATCAAGTCAATTAAACTCCTGGGATATTGATCTGGTCAGTTAAGTAGCAGAGGGGGATGTTAATCAGTTTCAGGTGCTTTGGTGTTAATGAATTTAATAACAGAGGCACTAAATGGGCAACAATGATATGATCTCTAAAATAGGAATGGTTTTACAGATGGAGGCCTCTGAATTTTTTTTCCCTAATCCTCTTTTCTGACTGTTTTTCCCTAGTTTTGCATTTGGCTAGGATCAGTTCCACTACCTGGACCCTATAGAGGTTGCACAGGCATTCCAACTCCTCCAGGATGGCACATCAATGCGTGCCATTTCCAGAAGGTTCACTGTATCTCCCACCACAGTTTAAAGAGCATGGGGGAGATTCCAGGAGACAAACAGTTACTCTATGAGAGCTGGACAGGGCCAAAGAAGGTCCTTAACCTATCAGCAGGACCGCTATCTGCTCCTTTGTGCAAGGAGGAACAGGATGAGCACTGCCAGAGCCCTACAACATGATGTCCAGAAGGCCACTGGTGTGAATGTCTCTGACCAAACAATCAGAAACAGAATTTATGAGGGTGGCCTGAGGGTCCGACATTCTCCAGTGGGCCCTATGATCACTGCCTGGCACCGTGGAGCTGATTGGCATTTGCCATTGAACACCAGAATTGGCAGGTCCACCACTGGTGCCCTGTGCTTTTTGCAGATGAGAGCAGGTTCACCCGGAGCACATGGGACAGATGTAAAAGGGTCTGGAGAAGCTGTGGAGAACGTTATGCTGCCTGTAACATTGTTCAGCATCACTTGTTTGGTGGCGGGTCAGTGAGGGGCTGTGAGAATGTGGAACTCTCTTCCACAGTTGGTGGTAGCTGTGGGGAGTATGGCTACTTTTAAAAGACTCTTAGACGTGCATCTTACAAATCACAACATTCAGAGTTATGGGAAATGATCACGCCACTGACACACACACACACCTGAACAGGTTGAACTGGATGAACTGTTGTCTTTATTCAACCTCAACTACTATGTAACTATGTTACTATGGTCTGGGGAGGCATATCCATGGAGGGACGCACAGACCTCTAAACGCTAGACAATGGCACCCTGACTGCCATTAGGTATTGGGGTGAATTTTTTTTTGGACCCATTGTCAGACCCTACGTTGGTGCAGTGGGTCCTGGGTTCCTCCTGGTGCACGACAATGCCCGGCCTGCTGTGATGAGAGTATGAAGTCAGTTTCTGAAGGATAAAGGAATTGATACCATTGACTGGCCCCATGCTCGCCTGACCTAAATCCAATAGAACATCTCTGGGACATTATGTTTTGCTCCATCTGACGCCACCAGGTTGCATCTAAGTCTGTTCAGGAGCTTAGTGATGCCCTGGTCCAGATCTGGGAGTGAATACCCCAAGGCACCATCCATCGTCTCAAAAGGAGCATACCCTGACGTTGTCAGGCATGCATACAAGCACGTGGGGGCCATACAAACTACTGAGTACTATTTTGAGCTGCTGCAATGAAATTCCAGCAAAATTGACTAGCCTGCTGCATCATTTTTTCACTTTGATATTCTGGGGGGGGGGGGGGGGTTGCAATCAGCCCTCTGTAGGTTGATAATTTTCATTTCCATTAAACGATGTGGCTTACTTTTGTTCCTAACACATTACCCAGTCCATATCAGTATATATATCCAGCATGATATTTTTCCCCATTGAGATCTTTAATTTTTTTTAAACAGTGTATAACAATGAACTGAATAGGATGACACAGTGAATTTGCAGTTGTGAGTTGTAGTGGGAATCTCAACATGTTTCAGGGGTATGCTTCCTCAGGACGGTGGATTCCAGAGAAGA
This sequence comes from Pelophylax lessonae, assembly GCF_965119305.1. Classification (NCBI taxonomy): domain Eukaryota; kingdom Metazoa; phylum Chordata; class Amphibia; order Anura; family Ranidae; genus Pelophylax; species Pelophylax lessonae. Next base: position 476,393,079 of record NC_138772.1, read on the forward strand.
TGCTGAAAAAAGCTTTGTTTTTTGTTTTTTTAACAAAGATGCATGCTGATGTGAATTTTAGTAAAAGGGGGGAAAGGTCTGCTTTGAAGTGGGTGATTCGATGAATGGTTTCCACCACACAAGCAAAAAAGAGCCAAGGACAAGGATGGAAAGCAGAGGCGTAACTAGAACCTTCAGGGCCCCGGTGCAAGAAACCATGAAGGGCCCCCTGGACCGCTGGCGCCCTGGGGCCCTTTACTCTGGTTGTGGGGCCCTTTATTACAGTCCCGCAGCGGGACCCTTTCACAAGTTCTGCAGTGGGCCCCCTTCCTGCCATCTTGGGGCCTCCCCACGGTGGTGGAATGCCAGGGCCCTGTCGCAAGTGTGACCTTTGCGATCCTGGAAGATCACCCACTGTGGGGAGTAGTTTTTTTTTGGTATTTTAATTGTATTATTTTTATCATTTTATTTAATTTTTTTACAATGTCACTGACTATGACTCTGTCCATTCAGAAAAGGAAGGAGCTTGTAAATTACATATTTACCGACCCCTTCCTGGTTCTCTACTGTGACACATCCCCTGCAGCAGCTGGCAGGAGAGGGAAGGGAGAATTCTGAAGGGGGGGGGCAGCACAGAAGGGGGCACACAGGGGAGCACACGGGCCCAGAGACAGCAGAACACAAGTATACTGGATAGGAGAAGTGGCGGGGGGCAGCGTACAGAGGAACCAATCTCCTCCATTTTTCTCCTGCAGCTACAGAAGGAAAAAGGAGGACAGTGATTTCTCTACATGCTGCCCCTCCTATTCAGGTGTACAGGGGAGCCACATGGGCCCCCTTGAGCACGGGGCCCGGTTGCGATTGCAACCCCTGCAACCCCTGTAGTTACGCCCCTGATGGAAAGTTTTTGGTAAATCTAATGGGAACTAGCAAATTTCTAATCATTGAATTGGCTCCTGGCCAAGACAAAAATTGTAACTAGTCTTATGCAGGGCAGCCATCAGAAATGTCGGACCCCTTACACAGCTTTAGGCCTGGGCCCCACCAGACCTGACTATGAACATTCCCCAGGACCCTCCCATTGGCTGTCTCACAGAATCCGCCCACTGGCCATATCCCATCCCATGTCCTCCTCCTTCTCCTCCAGTCCCATCTCCCCATCCCTTGCCCTCTTCCTCCTCCAGTCCCATCTCCCTCATGCCATGTCCTTTTCCTCCTCCAGTCCCATTTCCTGCATCCCATGTCCTCTTCCTCCTCCCTTCCCATCTGCTCCATCACGTGTCCTATTCCTCCTCCAGTCCCATCCCCCCATCTCCTTCATTCCGTGTCCTCCATCCCATAGGGTAGAAGAGGTGAAGCCACGTTTCTGAACATACTGTAGCTTACATGTCAAAGACACCTCTATCCTTCTTGTGTACCATGTTCTTTTTGTAGGGCATATACCATTAGCAGGAATAATGGTTAGAGATGGAAAGGAGGGCTTAGACATTTGACTTTTGACAAGAAGTGAAACTTTGCTTATCAGTGGCAGAACCATTTAATCTACTTAGGCTAAGGGAATTGAGCTTGAAACGGTTGACTATAAAGGTACAACTATGATTGCATGCTAGAAGAATGGTAAGGTTTTCTTGATCCTTAAGGCATTTTGTGGAGTTAAGCTGGTCATATACTAAAAGATTTTTTTAAGGAATGTTTTGTACAATTTTTCAGTACATTAGATGACTTAACAAATGCCAATACGAAAGTATTACAACATTTAATTTGCTTTTAACAGTTTTAGAATAATTTTAATTTCCCGAACAAAAAACACATTCACTGTTAGAAATATGTTCATTCGAGAAAATATTTCCATCATGCTCCTTCAAATTTTCCCTAAGGTCACTATGGTGGAAAAGGAAAACTAACACTGGTTTGACCTCAATAACCATTGGAAAATTGAACAAATGTTAAAATGAAACATTTCATATGAAATTCTACCTATGGCCAACGTTAGATCTTTTGCTCTTCTTGTATTTTAATCCAGTCAATAGCTATATTTCCTGAGGCTGATGGCTGAAAAGTCAAAATCAAAAGCACAACAAGCACATAATCAGATGAAAAGAGTACCCCATAGAAGAGCTGCTGCTTCTTTGAACTGAGAGCCAGCTGTGGTGGCTTGAGCCTCAAACACAGGTCCCACTGGGAACTCCCATTGGAAACAAAAGACCTGAAAAACTTTTAAGAAATAGATTTAAACATACAGCATGCCATTTATTGAAAGGTACATAAACTTGAAATGGATTCCTTGAAAAGCAGATGCAACAAGAACTAACACGCTCCCCATCAAGCAGGTTCCTGTCCCTAACCTAGGAACACACAGAATGAGCACCAACTGCAGTGAGATAGTGCTTTTTGTAAGCACTGCCCTCACTAAAGATGGCCGCAGGTGTCAACCGGGTGGCAGCGTCCAATTGGGCCCTGACATTGCGGGGGTCCAGGAGAAATGTGCATTCCTCTTTCCTCCATGCCACCTGTGCAGGGAGGTAAAACTGTACCTGCCCACACCCTGCTAAAACCAATTAATTGGGAGTCAGAGGGAAAAATGGCACTTATATTGGTGGGTAGTGGGAAGAATGTCCCAGGTACAGTGGTGAATAGAATGCCACCCTACAGACAGCGAAAAAGTCCATTGGTGTCATGCAGCTGACTATGCCAAGTGGTGTTAGCCCCCGAAATAAGCAGGCACCATCAAATTTGAGATTAAACAGCCACAGCTTAAGGAATACCTATTAACTTCTGGAGGAACCCTAGGATTCCACAGAACCCTAGTTGACCATGGCTTTTCTATGATCGTGTTCGTATCCTTTACTTTATATTCAAATTATATATGTTTATGTTATGTGTTCAGTTTTTGGTGAAAAGCCCCAAGTCTCAAAATTGCTCCAACTTAGTTATTTCTATTTTTAGTTTTAAAAGACAATCCTAGATTTAGAGATGCCATTTTTATTTTATTTTTTATTTTTAATCTCATGCTGAAAAATAGTGTTGCCTGCACCTTCCTATTCTGGCCAAAAAGTGGGAGGCCTTTCCTTGTGGTTGTGGTTGGTTTATGTTTTATTGTTAAAATTGTTCTTTCTTGCTTTGGCGGTGACAACAACCCGTAATGTCTGGTTCTTGTATTTGCAGACAGTGACTGGTACTTGTGCCACATAACCATCATTGTGCCCAGGGAGGAGAGTTTGGAGTGGACAATGTACCCCTTCCCTTACCTGGCATGTGTAGATCCTAAAGCACCAAAAGGCACTTTTGTTTACCAGCTTTTAGCCCATTACTACAATGATGAGAGCTCAGGTGGTGGGATATCATACTACCTTATGGAAGGTAAGTAATGTCTCCTTATATTATAATATATGGCATGGACTGGATTGTTCTCTAGAAGATATTAAATCATAATTCTAGACAAAACCTTTTTTTTTTTTTTTTTGTTTTTGGGATGATTAGGGAAAGACTAGAACTTTGTTTGCTGTTTGTGTAGCTAATGCGGAGATCCTCTGGCTTTCTGGCTTCACCTCTCACTTCACATGATTCCATTGAAAGTCAGAAAAAATAATTTTTTAGGTGCATGATGCTTACCTTGACAAGCTCACCTGCTGGGAAGCATTCAAGGCATATTTACATTGAAAATATATGCTTATAAAATAACAACTTCATTAAGTGAGCGCCGGGTGGACCAGCAGGTATGTCAACTTGAGAAGGCATATGTTCCTAAATCCAGAATAACAACAACAATATCCAGAAAAATGCATTTCAAAAAAGTTTTTAAATCGATTTGCATTTTAATGAGTGAAATAAGTATTTGATCCCCTATCAATCAGCAAGATTTCTGGCTCTCAGGTGTCTTCAATACTGGTATTGAACTGAGATTAGGAGCACTCTCTTAAAGGGAGTGCTCCTAATCTCAGCTTGTTACCTGTATAAAAGACAAATAAAAGACCTAATTTTGCACCAATTGTGCACCAATTCTAGCACAAGACCACTGGACTCTTTGGATCTAATTCTTTATATATTACATGAATTTGATTTATTGAAAGCACTTTATTTCTATTATAGCACCTTAATATTGCACAGTTATTTGTACTATGGCACTTTAATACTGCACAGATTTATGTATTATAGCACCTTAATATTGCATAGATATATGTTCTTTTATTTTTACATATTATCAATGAATGCACCTTATTAGCGCTGTACCGTTGTTTTGGACTATAAAAGACACCTGTCCACAGAAGCAATCAATCAATCTGATTCCAATCTCTCCACCATTTTTTTTTTTTTTTTAAAAGCCCGTAGCGTGTGAAACACACTCAAAAGACTTCACCCGGTGCATAAAAAAGTGCACACACACAAACGTGAGGAACACAAAAAGTGCACAGGGTGTGCGAACACAAATGGTCTTCCCTCCGAAGAGGTAGGACCCAAACCTCGATCCCTCGGGGCGCAAGACTCCTGACAGGGATTTAAGGTACTCATGGTCTGTCTGGCCGAAACCAGACCGACCCCGTTCTTCAGGGGGACTGCCGAAACAGCCCCCACCGAGTACTAAGTGGGGCTCCCCCAAAGGGAGACCCCATGAGAGAGGGCGAACTAAGCCAAAAGGCCATATCCACCCCCTCCCAAGACTCAAGGCAGGGCCCGAGGACCCACACCCTACAAGTCATGCAGTGAAAAAATGTGATAGAAAGTGACAAACTACAAAGAAAAAGCACACACAAACAAAAAGGTGGGGAAGGGGAAGTGGAGAAGTGAATTAGTGCCCTTGTGAAAATACAAGGACAGGCCTTCCGGCCGTAATAAAAATTCCTCTGGTCGAAGCCAAAAGGCCTTGCCCAAGAGGCAGGTGCTTAAAAAAGTGTGTAGGTGCAGTGACCATGGTGCCGAAAAACTCAAGGCGAGCTGCCCCTCACCAGTGAGGATTAAGGCACCCCTGGGCTGCCACCCCAGGGGCACATACACTACGGGCTTTTTCTACCCCGGCCCAAAGGCCAGACCCAGTGTAGCCCTTACCTACCAGGAGGTATGGAACGTGTACAGCTTAGGGAGAGCCTGCCTACAACTGGGGACAAGCCTTTTGCAAGAAGGCCAGATTCAACCCAGGAGGAAAGGCCCACCCATCGCCATCCACATTCCTCACCAATTACATCCAGGAGCAATACTAACCGTCTTTCCCCAGCTTTCTTGCTCCCTTCAAACTGGTAGGGGCGGACCCATTCAAATCAGAAGGCAATGGACCCATCCGGCTTTCTCTGATGTGGCTTACTTCCCAGTCCCCCGGTAGTTCCGGAGCGCCCTGGTTCATTTCGGCCCCCACCGATACTAACCATCAGGTTCCATACCAACTGATAAGAACAGATAGTACACTTGATCTTAGCCAAAAGGCAGAGAAGCCCAATCTCTCCACCATGACCAAGACCAAAGAGCTGTCCAAGGATGTCAGGGACAAGCTTGTAGACCTACACAAGGCTGGAATGGGCTACAAGATCATTGCCAAGCAGCTTGGTGAGAGGGTGTCAACAGTTGGTGCGATAATTCGCAAATGGAAGAAACACAAAACAACTGTCAATCTCCCTCAGTCTGGGGCTCCATACAAGATCTCACGTTGTGGAGTTTCAATGATCATGAGAACGGTGAGGAATCAGCACAGAACTAAACGGGATAATCTTGTCAATGATCTCAAGGCAGCTGGGACCATAGTCACCAAGAAAACAATTAGTAACACACTACGCAGTGAATGACTGAAATCCTGCAGTGCCCGCTAGGTCCTCCTGCTCAAGAAAGCACATGTACAGACCCATCTTAAGTTTGCTAATGAACATCTAAATGATTCAGAGGAGAGCTGGGTGAAAGTGTTGTGGTCAGATGAGACCAAAATCGAGCTCTTCGTCATCAACTCAGCTCGCTGTGTTTGGAGAAGGAGGAATGACCCCAAGAACACCATCCCCGTCCTCAAACATGGAGGTGGAAACATTATGCTTTGGGGTGTTTTTCTGCTAAGGGGACAGGACAACTTCACTGCATCAAAGGGACGATGGACAGGGCCATGTACCGTAAAATGTTGGGTGAGAACCTCCTTCCCTCAGCCAGGGCATTCAAATGGGTCATTGATAGGTATTCCAGCATGACAATGACCCAAAACACACGGCCAAGGCAACAAAGGAGTGGCTCAAGAAGAAGCACATTAAGGTCCTAGAATGGCCTAGCCAGTCTCCAGACCTAAATCCCATAGAAAATATGTGGAGGAAGCTGAAGGTTTGAGTTACCTGACATCAGCCTCGAAACCCTAATGGCTTGGAGAGGATTTGCAAAGAGGAGTGGGACAAAATCCCTCCAGAGATATGTGCAAACCTGGTGGCCAACTATAAGAAATGTCTTACCTCTGTGATTGCCAACAGGGATATTGCCACCAAGTATTAAGTCATGTTTTGCAAAGGGGTCAAATACTTATTTTACTCAATTTATACTTTTTTTAAAATGCGTTTCTCTGGATTTTTTTGTTGCTATTCTGTCTCTCACTGTTAAAGTAAATCTACCATTACAATTATAGACTGATCATTTCTTTGTCAGTAGGCAAACATACAAAATCAGCAGGGGATCAAATACTTTTTTCCATCACTGTACTGTCTGGCTGCTTTCAGGGGACTCCGTATAATACGAATAATCCCCAAAAGCAGAGAGACACATTAACAATGAGGGACCACGAAAGGGCAAACACTTTAAGGGCCCTTTCACGCGGGCGTTCCGCATGTCCGTATATCATCCTTTTTTTTTGCGGATGATATACGGACATAATGTAAGTCAATGGCATTGTGGATGTCAGCGGATGACTATCCGCTGACATCCGATTTTCGTCCTTTCAGTTCTGTTCTGTTTTTTGGAACGGAACAGAACCCTATTTTTGTTCCGTTTAAAAAATGGATTGGATGCAAAATCGGATGTCAGCGGTGTCATCCGCTGACATCCGCAATGCCCATAGACATACATTATGTCCGTATATCATCCGCAAACGGATAGGATGATATGCGGACATACGGAGCGGATGACACTCCATGAAAAAAAAAAAAAAAAAAGTGCCGGAGCGGATCGCAATGCGGTCCGCTCCGTGTGAAAGAGAATCCTAACGGATTTTTCATCAACTTTACGTAAGTTGGGCCTTATGGGTCCAGGCAGGAGGAGGGCAGAGGAATGACCCTTTCTTATGTCAGACCTCTCCCTATTGTCCCCTGACACCACAGGCCCAAAGAACTGCAAACACTGTATCTAGTGCAGTGTTCAATAGTGTAACTCCCAAGTTCAGATTACCCTTCTTATATACTACATATACTGAGCCCTGGGTATGTGCGTGTGTGCCCCTATGGCACCAGAAACCTCAGTTCCTTTGGAAGAAGAAGGCCTTAAATCTTCAGCTAGCCACTTTAGTTGGTGCACTTAAATGTTCTGTTTAGTAGGAGTGATGCAAAGTGTACTGTGTAATTTCTGGAGCAGAAAGAACACTGCCTGGCAAAGGGTGATTGCAGCACAGTGTTCTACTAGCGTATGCATAATAAGTAACGTCTGCATGCAGTGTGTCTATCTCTGAAAAATGGGCAAGTGCTTGCTCACCAATCCTGCAATCAAGACCCAAGCGAAGTGTCCTGGAATAGGCAGGCTCTTTGGGTTGCCCGACTGGCTACATCACAATCGGAACGTTTCACGCCGTCTGTACATTTCCCCCCTTGAGAATGCACCTGGGATCCCACTCTCCGGCAGGATGCCCCCATCTGGCCATGGATTTGTGGGAGAAATGGCACACCAACTAAGGAAGGCAGCACCCCTCCACTGGGTCTGCTCTTCTCCCTTGCCTCATGGTGTGTCTACCCAGCTCTCAGGCAGCCTCTTGGTGTCATTCTGCCACTCCCCTCAGGGCAGGCTGGGCTGTGTAGTTTTTCCCTCATAGGATTACAATGAGGGCGCTTGTGCTTAGGACTACATGTCCCACAGTTCTTTGCTGCTCCTGCAGCTCTGTGGCTCTCACTGGTGATTGGCTCTCCCTCCCCCTGCCAATGGGAAAACAGGGGAGGGAGCAAGGTGGGCGGCTGTTTGTGTGAGCAGAAATGTTTAGTGAGGAGAGGAAAGGGGGAATACCCTCGCAGCTGCTGACAGGCTCCTGTGTCCCTGTGAGCCGAGCAGCCGGCAGGATGTGAAGGGCCGTTTGCGGCTGAACGGCACTCACTACACGCAGAGAACAAGCGTTTCTTTATTAAACTGGCTTACTATGAGGAGGTGAAGAAAGCTCAACTGCTAGCTAAAACCGCTCAATCCCAACAATCTTCAAATACCATTGGAGCATTCATTAACTCTGAGAGACGAATAGTCAATTCACCTTCCTGATACTGCGGGAACTGGTCCGTTTTTACTCAGAACTATATACAGTGCCTTTGCGAAAGTATTCGGCCCCCTTGAACTTTGCGACCTTTTGCCACATTTCAGGCTTCAAACATAAAGATATAAAACTGTAATTTTTTTGTGAAGAATCAACAAGTGGGACACAATCATGAAGTGGAACGAAATGTATTGGATATTTCAAACTTTAACAAATAAACTGAAAAATTGTGCAAAATTATTCAGCCCCCTTAAGTTAATACTTTGTAGCGCCACCTTTTGCTGCGATTACAGCTGTAAGTCGCTTGGGGTATGTCTCTATCAGTTTTGCACATCGAGAGACTGACATTTTTCCCCATTCCTCCTTGCAAAACAGCTCGAGCTCAGTGAGGTTGGATGGAGAGCGTTTGTGAACAGCAGTTTTCAGTTCTTTCCATAGATTCTCGATTGGATTCAGGTCTGGACTTTGACTTGGCCATTCTAACACCTGTATATGTTTATTTGTGAACCATTCCATTGTAGATTTTGCTTTATGTTTTGGATCATTGTCTTGTTGGAAGACAAATCTCCGTCCCAGTCTCAGGTCTTTTGCAGACTCCATCAGGTTTTCTTCCAGAATGGTCCTGTATTTGGCTCCATCCATCTTCCCATCAATTTTAACCATCTTCCCTGTCCCTGCTGAAGAAAAGAAGGCCCAAACCATGATGCTGCCACCACCATGTTTGACAGTGGGGATGGTGCAAATGTGGGGGCGCCAGACCAATTTGCCTCCTAGGCCCTGCCACCCGGCCTAGTCCAGGCCAAAAAAACTGGCGCTACAGTAACAGTGTAGCACAAGTGGTGGGGACTCTTTTCGTGCAGGAGACAGGGAGGAGCTGTTTTTTTTTTCATGTGGGGGTAGCTTGTTTTCCCCCCCATGGTGCTGCTCTATGCCTGGGCCTTGTTGGCCTAGGTCAAGATAGAGCGTTGGCAGGGGCACCAGACAACTCCCTACTCTTGTTTGCTCTGGCTATTGAGCCATTGGTGGCTCTGATTAGAACCAATAAAAAAAAAAACTGGACTGACAATCAACAGGCCTAAATCAGCATTAAAGCTTTTAAATAGTGACTCCTTGCAGCCTATTTCAACATCCAGCCCCATACTAATTACAGATTCCTTTAACTTCCTTGGTTATACTGTATTTTTCCTCTGATTTCATGGACTTTATATAACATCTTTACTTACATACTTTAGAGATAAAGAAGGGGTATGGAATAAACTCTGGTTATCGCTGATAGGGAAAACCAACCGTAGAAAAATTATTCTTTTGCCCCAACTGCCTCCTACAAAATACCCCAATTAAAATTCTGTTTAAGGTTTTTTTTGCTTTATAAATACTGTTTAGGGAATTACTATGAAATCCTAAACTCCCAAGGGTAAATTAGAACAGTTGCAATGCTTAAGGCTCCATGCACACTGGCTTAAAAATGGCTGCTACTGTAAGAGTTTTGAGTTTTGCCTGTAGAAGCAGCTCAGTGTTCACCTATGTGTCCATGCACATTAGGACGATTACAGACATATTTTAAGCTCAACGTTTAGAGAGAGAAAAAAAAAACCTTTCAGGTTTGCATTTCTGATTGGAGCTTTCTGGCAGAAATATGCAAAACTCTCCTAGACTTGCCTAAGATACAGTATGTACAAAAAACGCTCTATATGAACATTTTTTTTCTGCCACTGGCATTTTTTTAAGACCAGTGTGAATAGGGCCTAAAAGAGAGTGGAGTCACCCTACCAAACCCTTGGTTATACTGTCTTGCAACACAGTTACAACATCTTGTGGGAAGCCTGGATATGTCAGACCGGGGGGGGGGGGGGGGTGGTACAGGCAGATTCTACAATCTCTACTATGTTTAATTTCACAAAATCATAAAACTTTCCCTGTGGGTTGAAGTTATTGGACTTTCACATGTCTAACAGGGTATTCCCTCATAAATGCTTAGACTCACAAATTAGGAACAAATGCAACAAGTCACCTGGTCCACACGCTATACCCTGTCAGCAAATTACTAAACCCATAATGAATGGCTAAAACATATGAATACAATTCGGAGGCTTGAACAACTCATTTTTTGGCACAGGGGATGCACCACACATTTTGAAAATAATTGGGGTAGTTGACTAGACACTCCAGGCTTGTGTTCCCTAGATCTAGTAGAAAATATACACCTATAAGAATGGCATTAGTATCCTTTAAATGGAAAGCGGACTGGGATATGGAGTATTGGTTTTGCACTTTACATTTATGCCTCTGCTGTCTTGTATTTAGTATGTGAGTATTTTGTCAAGCCATGATGTAAAGATAAATGGTGGAAACTGTATATCAGAGGCATTTTATTGATGTAATGGTAAACTGGGAATTTTCAATAAAGTATTTTTCTGTAAAAAAGTTTATAACCTAGTTTCCACTCCAAAGCTGAAAACTATGTTTTGCCAGATATTAGGCTTTCTGATCATAAATTTGGTTAAGGATAAGTACATACAAAACTCATATTTTTGCTTTTTTAATTTTTTTGTAATGTTTACTTATGACATTCAACTCTGTGTTATGTTTTCGAGGGTTTATTGGTTCATGATACACAGCGTTATCATATCAAGGCTTCTTTACACATTTTTAGGCATTTGGGCATTCTGTTTTTTTTACTGATCTACAGTACACACAGCCTATTGTTTTTAATGGGCCTGGGCCCACAAATGCTGAAATTGCGATGTGCAAAAAAATCAGTAAATACATCATGCTAATCTCTTTTAGGGCTAGGTTCACATTTGTGCGGGTGGTTGCCGCTGCGGGACCACACCTGTTACCACACCTCCATCCACCCGCAGGCAAAAACACGCTATAGTTTAGGAGATGCGGGGGGGGGATGTCATTAATCCCAATGGCACCCCCAGGCACTGAAAACTGCATTGGAATTTCCCCCGCGCTGGTTACCGCACTGCACCTGTGGTTACCGTGGGGCCGCGTTTAAAAGAAAAAAGTGCAGGGACCTTTTCCTGCATTTTCAGAAGGCATAACAGCTCATTCAAATGAATAGGCTGCCATGCCCATGCAAAATGCGTCTCGCAGAGCCACACAAGTGTGAACCTAGCCTACATGTTTATCTAAATGAAAACTGAAATACTATATATTATTCAGTTTAAACCATTGTATTATTGGTCAAGCCCCCATAGCAGCTACCTCAATTGTCATTTAATTTCAGCTTCCAGTACAGTATACTGTATGTAGCATGCTTTCAGTGTACTACACTTTGGAATCTACCAAAGCTTAAAGAGGAAATGAACCCTTTTTAAAAAAAGAAACAGTCAACAGCTACAAATACTGTAGCTGCTGACTTTTAAAAATCTGGTACTTACCAGTCCTTGGAGTCCAGCGCTGTCATCCTGCAGCAGGTTATTCTCACTGATATGGGTCGCCATCTTAGATTTGAGAGCTGACTGTGACTTCCGCACCCCCCGATGGCTGTACCAATACACACACAGGCAGGCTCTGAAGGAGACACAGAGTCTGTCACAGCTGCAGGGGGGTTCCCCCACTCTTCTTCAAACACATGGAGCAGCTTGCCCTGCTTCCTCATTTGGCAGGAGGAGAGGAACCAATGATTGAACAGCATGACTGCATCAGGAACTCTGGGACATGTAGTCCCCAGCACAGACGGCCCCACTGTAATCTCAAGGGAAAAACCTACACACCCCAGCAGCCCACAGAGACAAGAAGAGGAATCTTAAACCTAGAGGCTCCCTGGGCAGGGGACAAGACCAGACCCAGGGGATAGGTGCTGCCTTCCTGTGTCGGTGTGTCATTCCTCACACAGATCCATGGCCGGTCAGGGACACCCTGCCTGAGAGGGGGATCCCAGGTGCCTTCTCCAGGCGCACCTGTACAGACGGCATGAAGCGTTCCGGTTGTAAGGTAGCCAGTCCGGCTACCTGAAGAGCCTGCCTGCCAGGACTTTTCCTTTGGGCCTTGTTTGTGGAATTGGTGAGTGGGCACCTACCAATCCTACAGAGACACTGCATGCATACAATGTTGCCTATTTTTGCCAACACTAGTAGAACACTGTGCTGCACTCATCCTTTGCCAGGCAGTAAAAGAGTTCTTTCTGCTTCAGGAGTTCCACAGTACACTTTGCATCACTCCTGCCAAACAGGACACCTAAGTGCACCAACTAAAGTAGCTAGCTGAAGATTCAAGGCCTTCTTCCTAGGGACTACAACACATTTCCCCTCAGGGGATTGAAGTCACCGGTGCCATACGGGCACACACATATACACCCAGGGCTCATGATATAAAGTGAATGAGCGGGGTGATCTGACTTGCAGTTATACTGCTAGTGATAGTTCCATTCCTAAGAAATTTCACAGTAAAGGTAATCATTTTGTGTCCTTTTACTGTGGTGTTTGCATTAACATTATTGCCAGGTGTGCCAGAGGGGTTCAGACTGTTCCTGGGGTTGAGAGGCAGAGTACAGAACCAAATATAATCAAACAGATCTTACAGGGGTCGCGCATCACACACCTCTGGTGAGCATTTAATCATTTTCACCTAGCTCACAAAGATCACGCGGTGGAACACCTGGATATTATATTCATTTTGAAAAAGCACTATATGGACTGATTTGTTACTTGAGAAACACCTTGCACTTGAGCATTACACTAATCCACCTTGGAATGTATTCACAGCATACAGTATGTCACATATATGCATAGAATATCACTAAGTTTATCACCAGCGTATATTAGTTTACTTGTATTGGAATTCAGTCCATCACTTTAGCACTTTAAGTATAGAGACCAGGCACTTTTTACCTGGCACTTCACATATATCATTTCTTTTTTGGATATTTATAATTTATATATTTATTTTCACACTGTACTGTATTGATTCACCCACTTTCACTCCAGCACCTATATTATAGCAATCAGGCTACTCATTGGTACATGTTATACCTACGCCTGGTTTTAGCACTGCACACCAATATTATTTTCTTTGAGCACTGTATACAGATTTATATTGTGTTTACCCTATATGTTTTAAGCATTGGTTTATACACTGTTGGAATATTTATGACATTAATTTCAGACACTGTATGCATCAGCGCCTCTTCATCCTTTTATTTTCAATAAAAAATTACCTGATTAAAAAAAAAAAACTTCAAACGTGGAGGTGAGAAGTAGGATAAGTGGCAGTGAAGCTCCCCTTTAAAAATACACATTTATATTTCTTGTTATGCCCCATACACACGTGCAGATTATCTGCAGACTTTTGTCTGCAGACTTACCAAAACCATATAATAGGAGGTCAAACCTAAACACTTTCAATTTGTATGCAATCCGGCAGGCCCTTGCACTACATAGAAAAGGTAAGTCAGCAGACAAAAGTCTGCAGATAATCTGCACGTGTGTACGGGGCATTATAGTTTACATTTCTGTCTAGCTATGGAGGGGTGTATTTTAGGTGTTATGTGATTTAAAAAATGTATAAAGCAAAAAAATCATAACAGGAACGGTCGTATATAGTAAAACAGTTAAAGATCAACTAGTGAAAAAGTGAAAAAATCCTTTAACAAATCTGGCTAAAATCAATTTAAATTTGATTGGTGGCTATTGGGTTTTCACAGTTAGCACCCAATCATTGCCCTTATCAGTACCTTACATACGAGTCTGAAATTGTACATGGATATTAGGATGATGATTCCAATTCCTTACTTTCTTTTTAGGATCTGACCAGAAATTTGAGGTTGATAAGGAGACTGGTGTCATCAGTACGACCGGTTTACCACTGATTTGGGATAAAGAATATGCTCTCACAGTGCAAGCAATTGACAGACATGGGAAAAAAAGTCCGTATGCCTCTGTCTCCATTCTGGTTGGCTTGCGTCCTCCGCAGTTCACCAATATGACGTACAGTCTGTTTGTACCAGAAAGCACTGCTGCTGGGGAGAAGTGAGTATGTAGATGGACATTTAACAATACATACACGTGTACATACATAAATATAAATCAACAAAGTCGCGCTACATATAAATTATTTAAAAAATGCGATATAATGAATAGAGTTCAAATAAAATGGTGAAAAAATATTAAAGTATTCTTCTTTAAAAGTTCATGCAGAGCTCCAGCACCTCAAGTGAAAAAGACCCCTTGTGTGAATACCACCATCTCTGATAATAAGTGCGCTTACCAGATCTTATTGACCTTTTATCTCTAGAAAGGTCAAGCGAGCAATAATCACAACCATCGGTGAGATGTTGTATGCCCCTCTATGGACCTTGGACTGTCTCTCCTCAACTCCAGACCAGCCATGTCTGGGGACTGAGGCAAGAAAGAAGTCATCTATGACGAAACATGTAGGGTGGTGCTGCATGCTGATGTCATTGCGTTTACACTGATCCCGGAAGCACGGGTGTATTGTTTTGCCCAGCAAGTAAGACTGTACTGTTGGCGTATATATCTCTTATTGGAAGAAAGTGCAACTTTTAATTGTTTTAATAAACTAGTAAACGATTTTACACTATTGGAACATCTCTTTTTCTTTATACATTCATCCATGTGAACTGACGTGGCTGGTCTGGAGTTGGGGAGAGACAGTCCAAGGTCCATAGATGGGCACACAACATTTCACTGATGGTTGTGATTATTCCTCACTTGACCTTTCTAGAGATAGGTCAATAAGATCTGGTAAGCACCCTTATTATCAGAGGTGGTGGTATTCACACAAGAAGTCATTTTCACTTGAGGTGCTGGAGCTCTGAATTAACTTTTAAAAAAAGATTGCTTGTTTTTCACCATTTCATGCGGACTCTATTCATTATATCGCATTTTTTAAAATAATTTATATATAACATGACTTTGTTGATTTATATTTATTTTACTGTGCTGATATCACATGGTTAAGTCGCTGCTTTGCACTGTTATTTTGTTGTTTTAGACTGTTATTTTGGAGCACTGTATTAACATTAGTGCGTTTTTTTCCTATTTGGATCTGACATGTACATACATACATACATACATACATACATGTCAAACCTGACTATACATATTACATTCTAGTTGTACATTCTTCTTTGGATCTACAAATAGATAGGGCAGGGGTCTGGATGGCTGAATCCAAAATAAATTAACATTTAAATAGTCTCTTACATTACATCATACAGTCTGTCTGTACAAACTTCTTAAAATCTACCAACAACTATAAAGCGTAAAGACCTGCCTGATTGGGTGAGTGGATGGTTCGGGTAGGTCATCATATAACATAGTTTTGGTAAATCTTTTACTGGCCATGTTCTAGTAGAATTTTGGCCACACTTTTTTTTTAAGAAAATTCTTTCAAATTTCTAATTGTTAGTGGGGTCAAACCAATACTCATTTTCAAATGCAGTGATGAGAAAATTTGAAGGAGCAGGATGAAAAAAAATGAATGAACTTCTAAGGCTGGGTACAAACGGGCCGAATATTAGCCTGTATCAATATTGGTTCAACAGGAAGCGGTTGACACTTGGTCGGTGTGTACAGCTATCTTTCCGACAAAAGCCGGTCTAAGGATTGGCTTTTGTCAAAGGGACATGCTAGAAAGCCAGCATCTGATTAGTGTGTTCTGACAGTAATGGGGGGGGGGGGGCAAAAAGGCATAACTCTCTCTCTTAGGATTTGGGGTCGCCAGCTTTCCCAAGATCATACAAGTGACACTTGCTTAGGTGAGACTACAGGTAAGGTCAGTGTTATTTTTACACATAGGGAGAGGGAGGTTCTTGGAACCAGAGAACACAGTGGCCTGTAATTCAGAATCTCGGAATAAGTCCTTTATGCAAAATCCCCTGATGTACATCCATGGTCAGTCATGTCATCCAGCAATGCAAGACCACACCAGTCACAATGAATGACAACTGCTGACTCACGCAAAAGAAAAAACCCACTGCCCAAGACCATACTGATCCCGTTGCTTTCCCCACGCTGAATGGAGTGACTATCCCCCCCCCCCCCCCCCGCAGCTGTAGCCGAGTCACCAGGGGATATTGTTGACCATATATGAATATGCCTTCTGATGTAGCCCTGGGCTGAAAGTAATCAGCATCTTAGTCCAGTAGGTAGATGTTGACCCTGCAAGATGCCTGAACAAATGTGGCTCTGTCCTTCTGGAGAGAAATGTAGATGAACACATTGTCAGGGGAAGTACTTTGATCTATTTGAGAGGTAGTAAATACCTGTAAGATTTCTTATCATGCATGTAGTGTTGGGACAAGGTCACCTAGAACATGCCAAACTGCACAAATTCACCCCCCTGCTGAAATCCCCCCTCACAGCACAAGTCTGTGCCGCCTCCATCCCTCAAATCCCCCCAGCACAAATGCCCCCCCCCCCCCAAAAAAAAAACATCACCCCTCCTAGCACAAATCCTCCTCAAATTTCCCAATTTCCCATCTGAGTACACATCCCCCCCACTCCAAATCCTCCCCCCTGGCACAAACATGCCGCCCAATCCCCCCCTCCTAGCAAAAATACCCCCCATTACCCCTGCAAGTGCAAACCCCCCCCACCCCCCCACCCTCCAAAAAAAAAAAAGTCTCCCCTCAGCACAAATCTCCTACCACAAACCCCCTTCTACCCTTACTTCCTCTTTACACAGCATTCAAGAAGCAACAGAAGCCATTGGTTCTTGCTGCTGTCAATTAAATGCAGTGAAGATAAAGTGGGGGGCGGGCCTACGTCCCGCTGTGTAAGGTCAGGAGTGCGCAGACCACATTTTTCCCATAGTAAGTGGCTGGCTATAGTGGACATAAAATGAAGAGGAGGAGCCAAGATCGCCGCCGGGGACCCCAGAAGAGGAGGATCAGGGCCACTCTGTGCAATTCCACTGAATCTGACTTTAGTAACACTTTAACATAACAACATATCTGATGCTAGGTCCACTTTAAGCATCTACAAATGAATATTTTATAAAATATTTGACCCCTAAAGTTACCATGTGTCCTTCTTTGTGCAGAATAGCAGTTGTAGAAGCTGTGTCTTTCCAGAGCCAGCTGATCACCTACATCTTGCTGATGAATCCCAGCAGCCTCTTCATCATTAACCAGGAGAGCGGCGAGCTGAGCCTCACCCACGCTGTGGACTATGAGAGTGGACATCACCTTTACCACTTGTTGGTAAAAGCTGTGGAGGCAGACAGTGGACTCAGCAGCGTCACTGAGGTAATTGCATTGCTTTATTGATAAGTCTACCGTACCTTAAAGAAAACCTCCATTGTGTCTTTACTAGTCAAAGCAACAGGTTTGCTTTACAGGGAGAGCCTAAAGTAAGCCAGTACATACCTTCACTACACTTCCCAGTACAGACCACTGGAAAATACCTGGTATACCTGGGAATGGCGGAGCATGTCACATTCCTTCTTCCTCAACACAATGCAGATTTTGTTCCTGAATTGCCATTGCTGTTATATATAGACTAGTAATGGCCAACGTTTGATGTGCCAAAGTATGCCATGGCTCCTTTCAGTACAGAGGAGATAATACATTTGTCTTGGGCTCATTAAGTTTAGAAGCCCAATATTACACATGCGAAGGGTTCTAGATTCATAGATATTGCTATGGAAAAGTTGAATGGTCCAGAAAAATTGACCTCATTGTGGGCATTTTGTGGTGAGTTTCGACAAATGTGTACCAGTTATTTTCTATTAGCCATAGGCTCCCTCACTATTTTATTCAGTATCTATCTATCTATCTATCTATCTATCTATCTATCTATCTATCTATCTATCTATCTATCTATCTATCTATCTATCTATCTATCTATCTATCTATCTATCTATCTATCTATCTATCTATCAAACCTTCACAACCTTAACATGGAGGAACCCTTGAAATAACTTTTGAAGGAACAGGAAACCCCTGCTAATAATTACTATATCTACAGTTCACGCTACATTAGCGGGAAAGTCACTGGGAGGAATGCTTTTTACATTTGTGGTAATTGGGAATAATCCTCCTTACAGATAGCTAAAAAGATCATTGGTGTCAATGGTTTCACTTTGCCCAGTAATCAGGGAACCCCTATCAACCTCTGGTGGAACCTTAGTTGAGAAAGGTTGAATTGTCTGTCTGTCTGTCTGTCTGTCTGTCTGTCTGTCTATCTATCTATCTATCTATCTATCTATCTATCTATCTATCTATCTATCTATCTATCTATCTATCTATCTATCTATCTATCTACACACAAACCTTTGCGTCTGCATTCTTCCACTGCCTTGCTGCTCTTATCTTTGTTTCCAGTGACTGGTTTATTGTTTTCTCAGGTCATGGTTCACATCATAGATGATAATGATTGCTCTCCTGAGTTCCTGAGGTCTATATACAGCAGAGACAATATTTTAGAGAATATTCCAGTGGGGACATCCTTGTTACAAGGTAGATTGATGCCTCCTGCATGTATAATTGATGCTGTTTTAGCATTTTGCCCAATTTTGCATAATAAAATGTGGCTATCAGGCAATTATTAATTCAAAACAGATAGCATAGTCCATTTTCCAACATATTATCACTCCTCTTTTATTGTGTTTTTAATGTTTGACCCACAAAGCTTTAGTTACTAAAAATGTAAAAGATCATTTTTTAAAATGTTATAATTTAAAAGATCCATTTTGTCACCTTCTAAAATGTATATTTTCATCTTAATTAAATTACTAGTTTACTGCTTTCTGTAGCTACAATGCTTTACAACTGCTACCATCACAACACTTGAAGTATAGTTTCATTTGTCTGGTACTATTAAAGAGTTTCTATATGTACTACTCATTTGTGCTACTGTCACTGTAATGGTTGATACTTCTTCCAACTTTCATGATAATATTATCCTGAACAAACTGGACATTGGATCGCACAAAAGCACTCCCCAATTTAAATCCCCTTAAAGAAAACCAGTACTGATCTAAAATTCCTGATCTGTATATGTGTTCCAATACACAAAGTACTAAATCCACTGGATAAGCATGACAGCCAGACAACTAGCTGCTCCCAGTGAATGGAATCTTTCTGAGCTACAGCCACTGGTAGGATCCTATTTATGCAGCACTTCCAGGTAATTGGATGACCGTGTTCTCTGCTTTATGCAAACACTAGTAACGTAAAAGCTGCTGGGTGGAACCACTGGCTTCTATGTCACTGGGAGACTCATACATCTAACACACTTGTTGGTTCAGTTCATTGACTTGCATGGCCATATTAGTAGAAGCTGGTGAGTGGAACCATCAATTTCTACCTAGCTGGCAGACACAGACATCCAACACGCCCAGAATTGTCAGATGCTAAAGATTCTACTAGCCACTGTAGCTCCTCAGGAGTATTTTGTGCGTATTTCAATTTTTAAAAGCAACGATTTGGGGACTAAACTTGTTCTACAGTTGAGAAATATTGGTCTACATTGTATAATCTTAGTTGCCAATAAAAATCCAATGTGGAGAGATAAGGGTGATATTGTACCATGTGTGACTACATATAATGATCATGTTATTTTGTATATCAGTGACAGCGCAGGATTGTGACTCTGGAGCCAATGCAGAGATTTCCTACTTCACTCAGAGCTCAGAGTTTTCCATCACGTCACAAGGAGTTATCCATTCCAACCAGATACTCAACTATGAGCGAGCCAACCACATGTATGAATTTGTAGTAGTAGCTGTGGACAAGGGAAACCCCCCTCGTACTGGAACAGCATCTGTGCGACTACGCATGGCCAATGTCAATGATGAAGCCCCTATCTTCTCCCAGTCTGTGTAAGAACTATCACAAAGATTTAATATCACTTAATATAATATTTAATTTACAAGGCAGTGCAGGCTGTGATGTGGAAAGTGCCTTGCAGCAAGCTTACAGTAGCATAATCACCAAAAAAATAATTCTGATTGTTTATTATTGGTTACTGTATTTAGTACGCTGCTTTTTATTATTATTGTTATACAGGTATTATATAGTACCAACAGTTTACACAGCGCTTTTCAACACAAGAGCAGACAGTACAATCACAATACAATTTAATACAGTAATACAGTGCTCATTGAAGTTTACAATCTGAGAGGGAGGGTCAAGAGAAACAAAAGGTAGTAACTGTGGGGGATGAGCTGATGGAGAAAATTAAAGTACAGTTGTTAGGTGGGGGCAGGGTAGGCCTCTCTGAAGAGAAGGGTTTTTTAGGGATCGTCTAAAAGTGGACAGAGTAGGAGATAGTCTAACAGATTGGGTTAGGGAGTTCCAAAGGATGGGGGAGGCTCAGGAAAAGTCCTGAAGGAGAGCATGGGAGGAGGTGACATGGGAGCTAGAGAGCAGGAGGTCTTGGGAAGAACAAAGAGAATGATTAGGTTGGTATTTTGAGACTAGGTAAGTGATGTAGTTGGGGGTAGAGTTGTGGATGGCTATGCAAGTTGTTGTTCGTATTTTGAATTGAGTTAGTTGGGTGAGCGGTAGCAAGGGGAGGGATCAGCAGAAAAGGATAGCAGACACTGAGCGGTTAGTAAAGTGGATAAGTCTGGCAGCAGCATTCACAATGGACTGAAGGGGGATAGCCTATGTAAAGGTAAGCCAATGAGGAGGGAGTTGCAGTAGTTGAGGTCAGAGATGACCAGCAAGTGAAGTAGGAACTTTGCGGTGTCATTGGTTTGGAAGGGGAGTTTAGGATTACTCCTAGCACCTTGGCATGCGGGGATAGGTTGATAGTTGAGCAGTAGATCTTGACAGAGAAGTCAGGGGAAGGGGTACGTGGTGGAGGAAATATTGTGAACTCGGTTTTGGATAGATTAAGTTTGAGAAAGTAGTGTGACATCCAGGCTGATATGTTCGTAGCTAACTTAGTGATGCATGTGGAGACTGACAGAGTGATTTGAGGGTTGAAGAGATAGACTTCGGTGTCATCGGTGTGAAAATGGTATTGGAAGCCATGGGAGGCTATTAACTGGCCCAGGGAGGAAGTGTAGATCGAAAATAGACGAGTTCCGAGAACAGAACCTTGGGGGACCCCCAACAGAGAAAGGAAGAGAGGACACTGAAGGTGCGGTGGGATAGGCAGGATGAGAACCAGCGAAGAGTATACTCACGAAGAACAAAGGAGTTGAGTTTTTTGAGGAGAAAGGAGTGGTCCATTATGTCAAAGACAGCAGGAGAGGTCCAGGAGTAGGAGTACAGAATAGCGTCCATTGGTTTTACCTGTTAGTAGAGTGTTGTGAGAGAAATTCAGACTTTTAAAAAATTGGTCCCCCTAAAAGTGAAATTTTAGCTGTAGACAGCCTCCTCGGCTGTCCGCTGTCCGCCCCTGGTGTCTTATATGCTTTGGATGCCACAACAGGTGTGCAGACCTAGGAAATGTCTATATCTCACAAGTATAGTTCTTGAGATATATAAGAAAATTGGTCGTTTAACTCTGTTTAACTGCATAATTTTTTGAGCAAACTGGCCCTTTAAATTACCATTTGTTTATTCCATGTATTGTGGGGTTATACCCCCTGTCAGATTTTTGTTACTGCCTGGCTTTGAATAGTTCACTGTTATAACTACATTTCTCCTTACTAGATATAACACTTTCCTGTCTGAAGATGCTGGGCCAAACACCTTAGTAGCGACAGTCCATGCTAAGGACCCAGATGGAGACGGAGTATCGTACTTCATTCTTGAAGGGAATGAAGATGGTAACTTTGAACTAGACAGTCAAAAAGGTAATACAACAAAATGTCTTTTGACAAACATCTCTGTGTTGTATGTCTCAAGGTTCCTGAAACAAGTACTGTCCGTATTGCTCAGCCTCGTTGCCTGGCAATCTAGATTGGTTGTTATTGGTGGGCAAGGACGGTTTTTAATTCTGACTCCTCCATAAGAACTTTTTTTTTTTTCTTGGTAATTAGACACCATTATAAATTGTCATTATGAATTATTACAGTTTTTTGTTGCACTCTTTTTATAGGTATCCTAAGACTTCGTAGAATGCCTCTGCCCAGGCTGATGAAAACTCAATATGTGTTAAACATCTCTGCAGTGGATGATAATACTGCTGGGGGATCATCCTCATTAATCAGCTTCACAAAAGTAATTGTGGGAATAAATGATGTTAATAATAATAAACCTATTTTCAAGGAGGTGAGTTTAATATGTAACAGAGCTATTATTACTGTGAACAAACATATATGTTAACTTCTTGCTGTCTGTAATGCATATGTGCAGTAGCAAAGACAGTGGGCTTAAACTCCCACACACCACATATATGCATCAATAGGTGACAGAGCTTTCTGTGCTGAGAGTGCACTCAATGTGGGTTCCTAGCATAGTGACTGAGCCGTCGTAGACATTACTTAGATCATAGTATGATAGGGAGCCAATAGGACCGTCTCTCAATCATATGACCACCGTGACATCCAATCACAGTGGTCATGTGATCAGTCGATCCTCCTCACCTAGGAGCACCTCCTCTGACTTGATTAAGCCCATCTGTCAGTGAAACACTTCAGAAGAGGACTTCTCGAAGGGGGCTCCATGTTGTATTCTGTCTTATACATTAAACCTTTTACCTATTTGGATGGTGGACTGCTTTTAGAACCAGAATGAGCTCCTTCTGGCATGAGCACCTAGCACCCAGGTAATCAAGTCGACTTTGGGGCATGGTCTGGTTTGTGGTTTATGCAGAGTGCTGCGAAAATAGAAGCCCTGTAAGTTCTTTATTACTTTCTGTGTTCCTATTGGGGAGGTACAGAATGTAATACAGTAATAAACACCCAAGAAAGAGTTTAACTGTCCCAGTAGATATTTGAGAACCTTATCAGTAATAAAATATGGTCATTGACTTAATTAAGCAACTAGATAGTTTTTAGCTTTCATTCTTTACGTTGCACTAGGAAAAAGGAATGTAGAGTCCGATTGGTCAACATCGGCTAGGGCTTGCACTTCTTTTCTCTATTGGTCTTAAATGCTGCACATTGTCTATATCTGAAGATGTTAATGCTGTTGTTTTATGTAGCTATGTTATTACATTCCTGTGTTGCACAGTAATTTTACAGTATTTTTACTTGGGATATTCTTAGCATCTGTCACCCAGCAGTTGTCCATCCTTTGTGTCGCTAGTGTGTCTTCATTTCCAGCACTCATTTTGAGTTTCATTTCTCTGTGCATAGTGTCTTCAGTACAGTGAGAACACCTGGGTTCTAGAGAACCAGCCTCCAGGTACCTTTGTCCTGCAGGTAGAAGCTTATGATGCAGACAGTGGTGTGAATGGGGAAGTGAAGTACAACATAATGCACAGAGAGGGAGCCATTCCAGCATTTTCCATCGATGCAGATACTGGTATTGAATTATATTTTATTACATTGTTTCTTATAAATAATCATGAATTAATATTTTTGAGATTCTTTTTACATGGAGTTGTGTGGGGGAGGCACTAGTGGGAACTCTCTGTGGTTCAGTTTAAAGCATGAGTAGAGCAGAGCCAAAAATGTAATTTCTCTGTCGCTCATTGACAGACGCAGTCCTCTTTGATTAATATCAAATTGGGTTATACTGCCCTCTACAGGAGTAGGACACTAGGCAGAAGAAAACGTTCTGGCCACACCTTAGGGGCAGTCCCAGAGGGTATATCCTCTCTCTCTCTCTCTGCTACAGGATGTCAGTTTTTTTCTGTCTAGTCAGGAGTAAGTACCTAAGTTCCTTGCTGGGATCTTTGGTCCTGGCAAGATTTTTTTAGATAAATTCTTTTTAGTTAGCTTTTTTCTCCAGTTGTTCCTGTGAGATCTTCAAGCAATTATGCCGGATCTGGGCGACGGGCTGGATATTGAGGTCCAGTGGTCACCCCAGCCGGCCTACAAGGGCGTGCAGATTCCAGCTTCGTGCTGGATCGGCCGCGACACATTTAAACGATTATGCTGGAGCTGGGCAACGGGCTGGATTTTGAGATCCAGTGGTCACACCAGTCAGCCTACGAGTGCGTGCAGGCCCTAGCTCCGCGCTGGGTCGGCCTGCGACATAGTCCCGCTGGACGGGGACTGACCCTTGATCCTGGGTTCCCCCTCTATCCTATGACATGCTTCACAGATCTCCCTCTTGATAGTGTGATTTGGTGAATAGGAGATACCACTCCAGGAGGCTTGGTTTGGGTTTTCAGTTGAGTCTCATCCTTTTGTCTGATGAGCCTTTAAAACTTCTAGTTTGGCACCGGTTGGGCCTTCTGGATTGGATTTTGATTTCCGTTATCCCACCCCTCATTTGTGGCACTGCTTTGGGACGTCCCAATTTGATATTAATCAAAGAGGACTGCGTCTGTCAATGAGCGACAGAGAAAAATGGATTTTTGTAAGAACTTACCGTAAAATCCTTTTCTCTTAAGCTCATTGGCAGACGCAGTACCTGCCCCTCTATTTTTGAGTTGGGTTGGGTTAAATTCTCTGACACTGCTTTGTGACATAACTGACATCCTGTAGCAGAGAGAGAGAGGATATAGCCTCTGGGACTGCCCCTAAGGTGTGGCCAGAACGTTTTCTTCTGCCTAGTGTCCTACTCCTGTAGAGGGCAGTATAACCCAATTTGATATTAATCAAAGAGGACTGTGTCTGTCAATGAGCTTAAGAGAAAAGGATTTTACGGTAAGTTCTTACAAAAATCAATTTTTAGCCGAACTGGGGCAGGGCGCTACATTTAGGTAAATGCAGTGCTTTAAGTGGGCTGGTATGCACTGGTACTCAGTACCGCCACTTCCAAATATGGCTCTTGAGCATACCGCCACCTCTCCATACGCCTTAGCGCACCAGTACACTCATTTTGGACATCTGCGCCCTCAATTGCCCCCCTCAAAAATATTTCCCACTCCAGAGCCAGACCAGTCACCACCAGTGAGTTCCCCTGCTCCGGAGTCCCAGCCCAGGCCAGGGGGGTGCTCTGTGGGGACCCTGATGTGGGGTGGGGGGGGGGCGACAAAATTTATAGGCTATAATAGAGTACCGGCACCTCTTTTGGGCCACTTAAAGCACTGGGTAAATGCATCTAAAGTGCATAGTGTAAAGCATATCTAAAGAGCAAATAAGCAATAAATTGCACTTTGCGTGTCTATAGATGTGGTAGTCACATTTTTTCTTCAGACATGTCCTAGAGGTAACAAGGCTCACCACCTGTATCATATCCATGGAGGAACAGCATTGTCCTTGGACAGGACTACAGAACATCTCTTCCTCTTCTCCATAAATCTGGGGGAAGGGGGGTTCTATAGTCCTCTGAGATAACTGGAAACAATGTAACTGATAAGAATGCAGCTCAGGCAGAGAGAGCAACAGGAGTTTTTCAGCTCCTAACATTTCTGGAAAGGTCATCAAGTATTTTTTCACTTATAAAACAGATATAACAGAGAAGTTTCAATTGCTAGGGTTTAAATACATTTTCAAGACAAAGTGTCTCTTTGGCTATTCATGATTTCTAGATAGGGCACCCCCCTGACTGACCTCACGTTTACTGCGCCCCTCCTCCAGTATGTTCTACTGTCAGAGCCCTAGGGGAAATCCTTATGTTAGTTTTGTATTTGAGCTGTACGCCATGGCAATGGCAATGGCAATAAATCATAACAACTGATCAGAAATGAATCCAAGAAGCCAGATATAGGAGGAGAGAGCAGAGTGGCAAAAATTAGAGATCATCAGTGTGCTGCTTCTCCAATAAATGGGCTGGGATGGGGATAACAACCAATCAGAAATAAATTTACTGCAGCCAGGTCAATAAAAGCTTAAATTTGATTGGCTACAGAACCTTTGCACATAGTCTTTGCACTTCCTTATATGTTAACCTTGTATGTGTACATTCATTTAGGTGTGATCAGCACAGCTCAAAGTTTTGACCGGGAGAAGCAAAGAGAGTACACAATCTCTGTAACTGCCACAGACCAAGCTCAAGAGCCTCTAATTGGCATTTGTCCAGTGACTATCCTTATTGTCGATGTCAATGATAATGACCCTAAATTTGAAAACAGTCGTTACCAATGTGAGTACAAATGTCCAAAAGGGCTGAACACCTATTTATCTGTTAGTCTTTAGCTTTCAAATAGTGAAACCCAAGACTCTGTAAATGACCCCCCTACTGAAGTATACATTTTCAGTGTGCACATTATCTTTTATTCATCTAGATTTCCTGCGAGAAGATACTCCAGTTGGAACTAGTTTTCTTCGTGTTGCTGCTCTAGACAGTGATCAAGGCGTTAATGCCGCCATAAGTTATACAATATCAGCAGAACAACCAGAGTATCTCCAGATAAACCCCAGCACAGGGTGGGTGTATGTCAACCATCCCATCTCCCAGGTAAAACTTGATTATGCTATGTCCAGTCCTATTCTTTAGAGCGTTGTACACATACGCATACTACAGCGTACAGCCGTGCTAAGAGCCATGTTTGCCCGCACAGGGATGCATAGGTGTTCTGTGTATCCCCATGCAGCTAGTCCCATTCATGTCAACTGGGATGCAGCGTCTGCACAGAAACATAGCTGCTGCTCCCAATTTGACAGCTGTGCAGGTGCATGGCCCTGAACACAGACAATGTGCGTTCAGGGCCGTGCACCCTGTGCCATCTTCAGAGCATTAAAGGCCCCTGGGCAATGCAGTGCACTGGGGACCTGCCTACACAATCACCCACGAGAATAAAAATGCAAATTATCGATAAGGCGATATTTATTGGTACAGCAGTGCCAGGCTAATGACAGCTTTCAAGTTCGGCAGCTGGGTCTGGTGAACACACACACGGATGGGAGTCAGACTTGACTGTCCTATGTGTGCCTGTTCCCATGGAGGCAGACAGGCATTCCTGCAGTTGTGGGCTCCCCCTCCACGGCCTAAGTGGCCTGACAGCAGCGCCGGGCTGACAGGCGCTTGCCACCTGCTAAGTTCAGCGGCGGGATGCACACGGGAATCGGGACATTCCGCTTTGCTGGGGCTGGGTCTCTGGGCAGGTGGGGCCCTCCAGGCAAGTGGGGCCCCTGGGGAACTGCCCAGCGTGCCAATTCGGTAAGATGGCCCTGCGTGCACCCTCATGGATGTCAAATTAGGAGCAGCAGCAGTGTCCCAGTTGACATGAACGGGACTGCAAACACGGCCCTCTCACAGGTGTACGCTGTAGACAGTATGCCTATGTGAATGGGGCCTTATTTTAAGCTGGTGTGTGCCAGTACAACTCATGGGAACAGGAAAAAGATGGCAGGACAAAGCAAGGCTGTTCCAACTATCCTGCTGACAAACGTAGATTGTGGCACTTGCATCTATCTTATACAGAACTACCAGGAGCTAGCCTGATTATTATTATTGTAGGCAAAGGAAAGTAGATATGTAGCAGTGGCTTGCTTTCTGTTTTCATTCCCTGCCTTTCTGTAAATGATGGACCTGAAAGCACCTAAAGCTATTCTCCATGCAGATATAAAGGACACAACATAATGCAGCCCTCTATTCATTACTAAATCTTTAAATGCATGCAGTGTAAGCGTCTGGATATAAGCTTATTGAAATCCACTGTACAGCAGAACTCTGCCTGGATGGGGGAGAAGGAGCACAAGAAGCCATTTAGCTGTGTGGTGGAGGAGAGAGTGACAGACAGATTAGTGTGTGCTGCTTCTCCTTTCACTGTCCAGTCACAGGTTGTACGTGGTAAAGAAACCTATAAGTGCTACTAAAACACAATAAAAACAAATCTATGATGTGTTTATGTTTCTTAAATGCTTAACCTTGTTTGCATTTCGATAGACTTCTCGCATTATTCGGCACATTTTTGCTACAGATGGGGGAAACCGCAACACCAGTGTCGAACTTACAGTGACCATAACTAACATTCTAAACCAGCCACCACAGTGGGAACAATCAAGATACTGGGTCTCTATCCCAGAAAACATCACTCGGGACACTAAGATTGTGGTATGTGAAGTCTGCTTTTGCTCCGCAGCAAAGTTATGATTTTATAACCGTGTAAATTCAATCAAGGATTATTCAGATAACTATTTTCTTTTGCTTTGGTATTTTTTTTATTTTTTATTTTTTTTTATAAATGTAAGAATTTGAAGCTCAACTCTAGTCTGAATTTGTTGAGTTGTGGACAAAGTGGAAAAAATGATGGAGCTCCTATCATGTTTTTATTTGCAGCCTGTATCCCCACTGGGGATAGCACATCTCTCCAGTGGGGTCACATACTGAAAACCAACACTACTTTTCAGTTATATAAAGGGTTAAACTTCTGTAATTATTATTCATTGGGGGACATTGATCAAGCAAACCAGTGACAAATATAGATGCAATTCTGGCTGCCCAATTTTTCTTAAACTATCTCAAGTCTGTCTCACTGCTCCTATTCAGCATAGCCTGTCTGCAAAAGAATTGATAAATTTCTCCCTCTGTGTCTTCCAGTGACAACCACTCCCCTCATTTCTTGTCCTGCAGAATAGAAGGTTAAAACTCCCCAATAGGGTCACTGGCTGCCAATCAGCTTCTCCTTTATATTTTCTTATCTGCCCTGGCAGGGCTTTTTTTCAGCGGGAACATGGGGGAGCGCAGTTCCGGAACCTCCAGTCTGAATGTATGCAATGGCAAAGGGGTGCTGGGGCCAGTGTGGTGAGCTGAAGGGCCTATTGATGCTGGCTGCTGGGGGATCTATTGTTGCTGGGACGAATCTATTGTTTCTGGCGGGTATTTTGTTGTGGGTGGGGCTTTTTTTGCAGTGGAGGATTTATTGTTGCTTGGAGGAACTATTGTTGCTGGGGGCTATTATTGTTGGGGGGGGGTCTATTGTTGCAGGGGAGGATTTATTGGAGGAGGGCATTGTTGCAGGGGAGGATTTATTGTTGCTGGGGGGCTATTGTTGCTGATTGCAGGGAATCTATTTTACTGTTTTTTTCTATTGTTGCAGGAGAAGATTTATTGCTGCTGGGGGGGGATCTGATGTGGGGGGGGGGAGGGGTCTATTGTTGCTGATTCCAGGGGATCTATTTTACTGCTTTTCTAGTTATCATTAACAAATTCCATACAAATTACCTAGAACCACAACATGATACTTGGTTCTGTATTTTCTAAAAGGGGGGGGGTACTGGGAGGTGGGCAGAGGGTGGAACCAGGGAGTGGAGACAAGGGGTGACTCAGAAGAGGGGAGTACCTGCACCTGTTCTCTGAGAAAAAAAGCCCTGTGCCCTGGAGACATGAAAGGGAGATGATGGTTAGTTGCAATTGCCAACACAGACAGTTCTGTTATTTTCAATCATATGACATCATGTTAAGTTAATATAGAAATCCCTCCAGGTCCCTCTTCCCATCCTCCATCTATCCCTCTGACCCCTTTTCCTCACCTCCTCCAAAGGGCCCTTTTGTTCACCCCTTCCAATTGCCCTTTCTGGTCCCCTCTCCTTCAAATATCCTCTCTAACCACTCTTCATTTTCTCCAACTGTCCCCAGAGTTACCTCTATTCCCTTTTTCCTTCCTTCCTCTAACTGCCCTCTCTTCCATGTCTTCTCCAACCGCCCCCTCTGACCCTTCTCCCTCACCTTCTGCGCCATTCCCTTTTCCTTACTACTTTTAACTATCTCCTCTGTTGCCCCTTCCTTCTCCCTACCCTGTCCCTTCTAGACCCTCTTACTTATCTCTCTCAGTTGGTCCCACTTGTTTATATCCTCCAACTCTTTTTTAACTCTCCTAGGTGTACCCTTAGGCCCTTTTCCTTTTTCCAACCATCTACTCTGACACCTAATCCTTACTTTTATATCTCCTTGTCCTCACTTTCCAATACTGATTTTGGCTGGATACCTAAAGGGATAAAGCTTTGAAAACTATGCATGTTTCACCCCAGCTATGGGCTATATGTGTGGAGCTTGATGCTACCAGGGTGTCAAAGGTTTCCTATATTTGTATAAGAAGGTTTGCATCATCCCTCAATTATCTCCATATCTGGCCACCTATTTATTCATTTTATTTTGCTTTTATTTCAGACGGTGAAAGCCACATCTTTGCTCAGTGACCCACGTGTGACATACAACATGGAAGAAGGGCTTGTTCCAGAGACAAATAACCCCATTCGTTTCTACATGAAAACAAACAGAACTGACAGCTCAGCATCCCTATTGGTATCTGAACCCCTGGATTATGAGGAGACCAGATTCTTTACCCTGAAGATTAGAGCCCAGAATGTTGCTACAGTACCTCTAGCATCTTTTACAACTATTTATGTCAACGTGACTGGTATGTTACATCCACTTTTCTATCTGTGTGTGCACATGCAGCTAATAAGCTGTAGACAATGGGGTTGGTTTACTAAAGGCAAATAGACTGTGCACTTTCCAAAGTGCAGTTGCTCCAGAGCTTAGTAAATGAGTAGAAGCTCTGCTGACTTTCATCATCCAATCATGTGCTAGCAAAAATGCTGTTCATTTTAATTGTCCTAACCTCATTTACTAAGCTCTGTAACAGCTGGTCTTGCAGATTGCAACTGCACTTTGAAAAGTGCACAGTCTGTTTGCCTTTAGTAAATCGATGCCAATGGTTGAAAGCAAGTTCTAATGGAAGAAGAACCGAAGTCCTGGTTTCACAGTCATCAGTCCTACCTTACAGTTTCCTTAGCAATAGGCTGCTTGTATTATTAATATCAAAAAGCTTAAACTGCTTTATCTAGTTTACCGTGTCCTGTCTACTAATATCATGATAACATTTTATCTTCATCAGATGTTAATGACAACGTTCCATTCTTCACATCCTCCACTTATGAAGTGACGTTACAGGAAGGAGCTGAGATTGGATCATCAATTGCACAAGTTATGGCCACGGATCTTGACTCTGGCCTACATGGAAAGGTTTGCAAACTGTTTTAAAATACATCAAATATAATTATACTCCACAATAAAGTAGACCTGCTACCTTTACATAGCAGAGATAGTTTTTCTGGGTCCTGAACAGTTATTTGAGAGGTTACAGCCAAACAGTTCATTAGGAACTAGCCATGCAAAGGACGCATGTTATGAAATACCTATTTTGGTATAGCAATCTTAATTATGACTAAAATGCAATGCCCCCATTTCTGTTAAACGCATACAATACATTTGTTGTTTTTTTCTGGGGGGTTTTTTTGCAAGTGGACTTTAAAGTCCCACAGGCAAAATACATTGTTTGTATTGTATATTATTTCTGACAATGTTTACTAGCAATACAGAACCTCATGCATGAAAGTGTCTAAAGGCAGAAGAGTTTGTGTACGAAGCAATAGGGGGGGAGAAGCCCCTCAGGTGTCTGTTCCAAAACCTGGTGCAGGTCAGATCCATAATCCAAGAACTGTAGAAATCCAAAATTTGAGACCGCACTCAAGGTATATTTTGAAATCAAAAGATATCCTTTATTCTTCATGAATAAAATAGACAGACAGAGTGCAGACATACGTGCCAGGTTGACGCGTTTCACAACGCTATAGGTCGCTTACTCATAACCACACGATGAGATCTCGAAAGTCGGCAAGCATTTGTAGGTAGACACATGGGTGGAAACAAGGCGGTGTAATCACACACACCTCGAGCCAATTAAATTAATGAAACAAATGAGTGCCAGACTATTTGAAATGTCAAGGTGAAAATTGTTATTGACACATAAAGTCCCACCACGGGGAAATGTTGAACATTGTGAAAAAACGAATGAAACATGAAATAAAATCACGTAACATTGTAAAAAATTGAAAATTGCAATGGGGACACATATGAATCCTGCTCCTTCAATATCAGTAAAAAAGAACCATCTACATGAACAAGTGTGTAATAATATAAAACAAGTGAAAAATTGTGAATAGATCCCTCTATGTAAGGGGGAGGGGGGAAAAAGACTGAATGTGTAAACCAATCTTATGATGATATAATAGGAAAGGTAAATAATCAAGATGGTAAAATATGAAAGAATGTATTAAAAAAAAAAAAATAATAAAAAATGTGTATGTGAAGTGTATATATATATATATATATATATAAATGAAATAATATGTGAACTGCGTTGTAGGGAAAAAACCCAAAGAAAAAATGTGTGTAAAAAATATTAAAAAAGCAAGGTAGTGAAAAGATAACTCATGTGTGTGTGAAAATGAATAAATGAATATTTTGTATATATATATATATATATTATATATATGTACATGTGTGGAAAAAATTATTATAAAAAAAATATATATATTTTTGGTCATATGCATATATATACAACTGGTGAAAATTATCATAGGTGACTAAATATCATGGTATATGTCTTTATAATCCCAAATAAATGTGATATAATTAACTTAGTGGCGGAAACCAACCATGAGTAACAAACTGGAAGAAGGAGAAGGATTCTAAAAAGCCCATAAGTATGGGTGCCCCATATGCAGTATGTCAAAATTTAGGAGTTGATCTCAAATCCATGTGATGTTAACATCAAATATCATGTCAATAACCATACACAATATAAAATATATGTCATACTGGAAATATAAAACGCACCATGGTAGAAAAGGGGGGCACAGCAGGGGGTATACACACAATAAAGATTGCAATGGACAAAACATCCTCCTTATATGTAATAAATATTTCAAACATATATCCGGCACCTATAAAATGCATATATGAAATCTGTTTGTGTGTAAAAGAAGACTCCCCGCATGTGTCCAAAAAACCATGGTTACAAGATCATTCGATGTTGAAACTGAGATCAACTCCTAAAAACGAAACAAGGAAAACCCCTAGTCTTTATATCGTAGCTAAAAACAACACTCAAAGCAACAACCAGGCACAAGAGATCTAATAAAGAACTCGTAAATACGAGAACCATATAAAGTGTCAAGTGCAAATAGATACAAAAAGGCACAAAGAACCACAAAAATCTTGTTTCGCTATATAGCAGAAAAATAGTGAGATACTGAAAAAGTATACTACGAGCAGAAAAAAAGATAGTCGTGAATCATGTGTATGTTGCCATACACCAGACAATACGTGCATAACATCGGTGCAATAAAATCAACCCAGAGCAACCCAAAAAGGGATATTGGTATCTATTGGTAAAACTGTGATATATCACCCGGTAACTCCAGACCCAATGAGTGTAGGGTGCCTGGGAAGAAAATTGCATCGAAGTATGTAAATATGTAAAGGAAAAATTATTCAAGAGAAACCGACATAGAAAATATTTGAATATAAAACACAATAACATATATTTCAACATATGAAGCATTAAATGCGCACATGGAGGTATCTAAATAGATAATTAAATAGTTGAATTATGCTGTTATGTATTAGCTAACTACAAAAGGTAACACATAGCTTTATGGGAGGAGGAGATCACTCATAAAAGTGAGTGACGTCCCATTCCAAGTTAAGGCCTTGGGGTATACGTGTATGGAGTCTAAAGATCCATGACACCTCTCTTTTGCAGAGTAATCGAAATACATCGCCCCCCTAATGGGTTTAGCGAATTGATCTATAATTTGAACCTGCACGAGAGAGATGTCACCTTTGTGTTCATTATTAAAGTGACGAGCTACATTCGTGCTACATTCGTGGACTTTAATGTTCTTATATCGCTAAGGTGCTCCCTAAAGCGTTCTTTAAGTTTACGGGTAGTCCTGCCTACATATTGTGTAGAGCAGGATTTACAGGTAATAAGATAAATTAAATACTTGGTGTTACAGTTAAAAAACTTATTTAAGAGAAGAGTTTGTGTAACCAATCAATTTCTCCCTCTCATTCTTCCATACTACATGGCAAATATGAAAAGGGGAATTTCTTTGAGCAACAAAAACCTGATCAGCCAGGCATAGCTGTAGTGTAACAGCAGCGCAGTGGCTTAGTGGTTAGCACTTCTCCCTTGCAGCACTGGGGGTCCTCTGAATCTCAGTCAGGACATTATCTGCATGGAATTTGCATGTTCTCCCTGTGCTTGCATGGATTTCATCCAGGTAACCTTGTTTCCTCCCACACTCTAAAGACATGCTAGAAGTTTGCCTCCTGTCAAAATTGGCCCTAGTAAGTGTATGTTTGCATGTGCAGAGCTTACCCCTGAGGGAGCTGCTGTCTAGGTTCCCCTGTTCCTGGTGTTAGAGACCCACTAGGCAGTACCACACTCCCTGACATGTCAAGGCTGAAAGAATGGTTGGTTTATTCAGGCAACACACCCCGCAGAGTAGGACAACAATACCAATAAACAGTGACAAAACAGAGGGAATAAACTGGTATACAATAACACAACTATCAAACATATGTCAAAATCCTGCATAATGGATACCCAACAACCTAGTTCAAGGGCACATTTTAGACTTCTTGAATCCTGAACCAGGAGATACTCTAAATATGGGAGATACGCACAGAGGCTATGAAGACACAGTTCCTTCTTATCAGCCTCCCACTGGCCAGTTCTAAATGTCCAAAGTTTGTGTTGGAGCATTCAATACAGATCTCCAAAGAACAAACTTCTGTGGATCCCAGAAGTGGATTATGTTGTCCCTATAGGCAGGAATGTGTCAAAGAAGTTGGTCAAAGGCATCTCACCACTCTGGGGTCCATCACGAAGATTCTTCACTCTCCTGGACATTCAAGATAGCAGTCCTGGATTCCACTCTAGGCAGTTCCTGCAGTCCCTGACATGACAGCAGCATACCCAGTATGCAGCAGCAATGCCTGGCTTAATAAGATCTCATCAGGACAGCCTCCATCTAGGTTAATACTCAGCTGCAGTCCCTCTGAAGTTTGGTGGTGGCAACCTGGGAAGGTGGGCTTCCACATTAGGTAGGAGAACTCTGGTACAGCAGAAATAATTTTGCCTGATCAGTGTGTAAAAGGCAGTCTCTGGTACAGACATCAGCAGTGGTATCGGAGAGGAGCAATTCTGTAGGCCCTATGGCAGTCTAGCCTGCTATATACACAGCACACAGGGTCCCCTCTCTTGCAGCAATGCAGCAGTCCTCCTTATCCACTCCCTGTGGAGAGGAAAAAAAGAGAGAGTGGAATTCCAACAGCAGAGCAGTGTAAGTAAGCTCTGGTTGGAGCTAGATTTTGTCACCCTCCCTAAAAGGGCCAACACTTCCTTAGGGACTTTAGACAAGCCTTTTTCAACCAGGATGCCCAGGCACCCTGGGGTGTCTTCGGGTTTGTTCAGGGGTGCCTAGGCAAAATGCCTGAAAAACCCCAAATTGTTTGCAGGCCAGTGAGTGGACCAAGCCTGCCTTTTAGTTACACAAAGCCACAGGTTTTCATTGTGCACCATTACAGCCTTCCAGCTGCCTGCGTCCTAACAATCAATGATTTAATCGATTGATAAAGATGCCATTGGGCACCTCCACAGCATCCTTGTTTGTTCTCCCCCGCCCCTCTCTATCAGCACTGGGTTCATATTAGCTAAGTGGGGGAGAGAAACTGAGGGAGAAGAGAAAAAATAGAATACAAGTCTGTACCAGTGTGCTTTGGAAGAATAAATCACCTCTAACGTTGGTTATCCTACATGTGGATGTTGCTGGGTTATGTAAACTTATTAGTTCAGTTGTTTTTTACATTTTAGAAGGGGGTGCCTTAAGATTGTGCATAATTTTAAAGGGTACGTTGACTGTAAAAAGGTTGAGAAACACTGCCTTAGACTGTAAGCCCCTTCAAGGGAGGTGACTGATGTGCATGCACAGTATTTAAAGTATTGATCGACCAATATCATTTTTTTACCACCGATACCGATATTTTGGTCATCGGATATCGGTATTGGCCGATATTGTTTTGTTTTTTTAATGTCTACAGGTACTGTGGTGGAGGGATCTGGGGGTCTAAAAGACCCCAAACCCCTCCTCTGCACTTAAAAGCATTCAAAATGCCAAGTTTGGCTGTTTTGAATGCTGTAAGTTTTTTTAATTTGGCGCCGCCAGTACCCGGAAGTGATGCCATGTCATGACATCACTTCCGAGTACTTGGCGGCGCTGAATTAAAAAAAATGGAGTCCCAGTCAGACGACGGCGGTGAAGGTAGGATGCCCGGATCTCCAGGTGCGGTAGGCGGCGGGAGGGGGAGACATCCCCTCCCCCTCCTTGGAATGACAGCCGAGTGGCTTCTCAGCCACATCGGTTGCTATTACAAGACAGCCAACCGTCGGCTATGGACACCGGTACCAGGGTGATGCCTCTAGCTGCAGGCATCAACCCGGTACAAGCACTTTCCCGAAATATCGGCAATATCGGTAAATCAAAAGGCCGATTCCGATATATCGGGCAAAGTGCATATCGGCCCTCGATATATCAGCTTTGCCGATAATCGGTTGATCACTAATTTAAATTTTCAGTTGTTGGCACTATATACAATGTAAATGCCTTTAAAAAATAAACTGTTCAGTCAGACAGGACCCTGTACTGCATACATGTTGGTAGCTCAAAGGAGATTGTAATGTTTGTGGTGAGCTTAAGACTTAAAGAGTAGCATGTCGCCCAGCCCAGAAACACATATTATAAATACGCATACACTAGATCAAATAAAATTTAGATTTTGGTAAATTTTGGGGACTCGCTCACTTTGGAACCATTCTAGCATATCCTGAATAGAATAAACATTTCACTGATTGCTTTTAACAATTTGCCAGATTTTGCTCTATAAATTGAAAAAATTACTAAAAATAACCAAAATACATCTTTTACTACAATTCAAGTCACTGTTACCTGATTTTTTACCAAAAAATGAATTCTGTACCATGCAGGTTCAGTATACCATACTGAGAGACACCAGTGGAGACCACCAACACTTTACCATTAACCCGGAGACTGGAGTCATATACACATGCACATTGTTTGATAGAGAAAAACAAGCATCTTACCTCATAGAGATTCAGTCTCAAGATTCTTCAGAATCAGCCCGTCCAGGAATGCAAGGACACCCTAACACAGGTAAGTCTATATAGAATTGTCCCCCAGAGCTTAGTTTACTTGTTGACCTCTCCAGGAGTTACTATAGGTCTCTCTTGCTTAAAATTATAACTGGCCATAGATAATCAGAGGGTGGATTGACATGGGTACAGTATCTAACTACTAGAGGGTCAATGTGTTTTTTATTTCTCTATATAAACATGCTAATAATGACCTATGCATAAAAATGTATATATTTCAAGGAGGATCAAGAGAAAGTAGGATGATATCCCAGCACTAGAGGGAAGGCTAGTGGCAGGTCAAAATTATCCTACATGGCTTCTCTAAAGAATAGTTGACCCCAGATGTCTCTTATTGTCAAATTTGCTTTGGCTGGTTCAAAGGGCAATAGCTATTTCAATAGGGATCTTTAGGGCATCATGTCATCAACTTAAAAAATTGCAGGTAAAAGCACAGAAAAATTAAGAATTTTAAATGCTTACTTGCAGCATTTTTACTTTCCATAAACAGTTTTTCATAGAATGCGCCTCTAAACTTGCTAGCAAATTTAACAAATTCAAATGTATCAATTCCCCAGCACAGCCCCCTTCCTCCTTATACAGAGTGCCTTGCGAAAGTATTCAGCCCCCTTGAACTTTGCGACCTTTTGCCACATTTCAGGCTTCAAACATAAAGATATAAAACTGCAATTTTTTGTGAAGAATCAACAACAAATGGGACACAATCATGAAGTGGAACAAAATTTATTGGATATTTCAAACTTTGTTAACAAATAAAAAACTGAAAAATTGGGCATGCAAAATTATTCAGCCCCTTTACTTTCAGTGCAGCAAACTCTCTCCAAAAGTTCAGTGAGGATCTCTGAATGATCCAATGTTGACCTAAATGACTAATGATGATAAATAGAATCCACCTGTGTGTAATCAAGTCTCCGTATAAATACACCTGCACTGTGATAGTCTCAGAGGTCCGTTTAAAGCGCAGAGAGCATCATGAAGAACAAGGAACACACCAGGCAGGTCCGAGATACTGTTGTGGAGAAGTTTAAAGCCGAATTTGGATACAAAAAGATTTCCCAAGCTTTAAACATCCCAAGGAGCACTGTGCAAGCGATAATATTGAAATGGAAGGAGAATCAGACCACTGCAAATCTACGAAGACCTGGCCGTCCCTCTAAACTTTCAGCTCATACAAGGAGAAGACTGATCAGAGATGCAGCCAAGAGGCCCACGATCACTCTGGATGAACTGCAGAGATCTACAGCTGAGGTGGGAGACTCTGTCCATAGCAGTGCTGTATTTTGGCCTAGGCCAACAAGGCCCAGGCCTAGGGCGGCACTTTGCAGGGGGGCAGCAAAAAAGCCACCCCCCTCCACCTGAGACTCTATTGGCCACTGGTTGCTAGAACCGCCTCTCTCACCAGCCTCTCTCTCTCACTCACCCCCTCTCTCTCACCCCCCTCTCTCTCATCACCCCCTCTCTCTCTCTCATCCCCCCTCTCTCTCTCTCATCCCCCTCTCTCTCATCCCCCTCTCTCATCCCCCCTCTCTCTCTCATCCCCCATCTCTCTCTCTCTCTCTCTCATTCCCCCTCTCTCTTATCCCCACACTCTCTCATCCCCCCTCTCTCTCATCTCCCCCCTCTCTCTCATCTCCCCCCTCTCTTTCGACCCCCCCTCTCCCTCCCTCACCCACCCCCTCTCTCTCTCCCTTCCTCCCTCCCTTGACCACCCCCCTCTCTCTCTCTCTATATATCTCATCCCCCTCTCTCTCCCTCACCCTCCCCCCTCTCGCTCTCCCACCCACCATCTTGTGAGACCTCAGGGGTTCATGCATGTAGTCCTTCAATTTTGGAGGGAGACACATCCGTTAAAAAACGAGTGGGGAAAATTTACATAATGGGGGGGGTGCCCAATTTTAGTGTTGCCTAGGGCAGCACAAAACCAAAATACACCACTGGTCCATAGGACAACAATCAGTCGTATACTGCACAAATCTGGCCTTTATGGAAGAGTGGCAAGAAGAAAGCCATTTCTTAAAGATATCCATAAAAAGTGTTGTTTAAAGTTTGCCACAAGCCACCTGGGAGACACACCAAACATGTGGAAGAAGGTGCTCTGGTCATATGAAACCAAAATTGAACTTTTTGGCAACAATGCAAAACGTTATGTTTGGCGTAAAAGCAACACAGCTCATCACCCTGAACACACCATCCCCACTGTCAAACATGGTGGTGACAGCATTATGGTTTGGGCCTGCTTTTCTTCAGCAGGGACAGGGAAGATGGTTAAAATTGATGGGAAGATGGATGGAGCCAAATACAGGACCATTCTGGAAGATAACCTGATGGAGTCTTCAAAAGACCTGAGACTGGGACGGAGATTTGTCTTCCAACAAGACAATGATCCAAAACATAAAGCAAAATCTTCAATGGAATGGTTCACAAATAAACATATCCAGGTGTTAGAATGGCCAAGTCAAAGTCCAGACCTGAATCCAATCGAGAATCTGTGGAAAGAACTGAAAACTGCTGTTCACAAACGCTCTCCATCCAACCTCACTGAGCTCGAGCTGTTTTGCAAGGTGGAATGGGCAAAAATTTCAGTCTCTCAATGTGCAAAACTGATAGAGACATACCCCAAGCGACTTACAGCTGTAATCGCAGCAAAAGGTGGCGCTACAAAGTATTAACTTAAGGGGGCTGAATAATTTTGCACGCCCAATTTTTCAGTTTTTTATTTGTTAAAAAAGTTTGAAATATCCAATAAATTTCGTTCCACTTCATGATTGTGTCCCACTTGTTGTTGATTCTTCACAAAAAATTACAGTTTTATATCTTTATGTTTGAAGCCTGAAATGTGGCAAAAGGTCGAAAAGTTCAAGGGGGCCCGAATACTTTCGCAAAGCACTGTATCATAGCCCTTTCATCTTCTCAATGTATATTATTACTGTCTGTGCTGGCCAAGCTCCTCCACTCCTCCCTTCGCCTCCCTACATAGCCTATTGTACAGAAGCTGGGGGGAGAAGCGTAGGATTATTCTATAAAGTGTCACTTGAGAAACAGCTTGGAGTCTTCTTCAGTAGGTGACATCACAATCAAGATGGAGGCAACTGGCAGCGATCTTAGGTCTTTTGAATGTCTACACAAGGGAGACTTTTTAAAATACCATGACTAAAATACACTATATTACCAAAAGTTTTGGGACTCCTGCCTTTACACGCACATGAACTTTAATGGCATCCCAGTCTTAGTCCATAGGATTCAATATTGAGTTGGCCCACCCTTTGCAGCTATAACAGCTTCAATTCTTCTGGGAAGTCTGTCCACAAGGTATAGGAGTGTGTATATGGGAAAGTTTGACCATTCTTCTAGAATTTGTAAGGTCAGGCACTGATGTTGGATGAGAAGGCCTGGCTCGCAGTCTCTGCTCTAATTCATCACAAAGGTGTTCTATCGGGTTGAGGTCAGGACTATATATGGACCTTGCTTTGTGCACTGGTCCATATGATTTGGTGGAGGGGGGGATTGTAGTGTGGGGTTGTTTTTTTAGGTGTGGGGCTTGTCCCCTTAGTTCCAGTGAAGGGAAATCTTAAGGCATCAGCATACCAAGTCATTTTGGATAATTTCATGCTCCCAACTTTGTGGGAACAGTTTGGGGATGGCCTCTTCCTGTTTCAACATGGCACCAGTGCCCAAAGCAAGGTCCATAAAGACATGAATGAGCGAGTTTAGGGTGGAGGAACTTGACTGTCCTGTACAGAGTTCTGATCTCAACCCGATAGAACACCTTTGGGATGAATTAGAGTGGAGATTGCGAGCCAGGCCTTCTCGTCCAAGATCAGTGCTTGACTTTACAAATGCGCTTCTGGAATAATGGTCAAACATTCTCATAGACACAATCCTAAACCCTGTGGACAGCCTTCCCAGAAGAGTTGAAGCTGTTATAGCTGCAAAGGGTGGGCCATCATAATATTGAACCCTACTCTGGGACTAAGACTGGGATGTCATTAAAGTTAATGTGAGTGTAAAGGCAGGTGTCCCAATATTTTTGACAATATCGTGTAGATGAAGGTAAGGTTCAATAACTCTAGTGTATACGTTTCAAAATGTGTAATTAAAACTAGTGGATAATGGCTAGTCAATGTCTAATTGGTTGATGTGGTCAACAACACTATTTTTCTTTTGTTTCAGTTTGTACATTGTCAATGATTATCCTTGTAAGAACATTTCTAAATAGGTGGATCCATGCACAGTAACATGACTTAAGACCTGTCTTGTCTTTAGATACGGCCTACATGAGAATATTTGTCAGTGACATCAATGACAATGCACCTATGTTCCTACTACAGAGATATGAGGCTAGTGTGGAAGAAGACAAAGATGTGGGTTATGTTGTAATAACTGTAAGCGCTATGGACGAAGATGAAGGTGAAGTATTCATTTTTACTACTTGTTTCATATTATATTACAAAATGGTAATTCTGTGGAAAGCTGAGATTTAAACTTTGGAATGAAGCTGGAGTGGTGATTCCCTCATATTATAGACCAGTGGTCTCCAAACTGTGGCCTGGGGGCCAGATACGGCCCTTTGCTTGGCTTCATTCGGCCCTTTATACTCCATTTAACACCAATAATGGCCACCATTCCTCCCACTGACACCATCATTGGGGCATTATTCCTCCCACTCATACCAACAGTATGGCACTATTCATAGTTATATATAGTTACATAGTCTGGTTGTGAAAAGACTCAAGTCCATCTTGTTGGCAATAATTCAGGCTTGCATGACCCTAGACATCAAAGTTCCTTCAAATATCTGGGAGCACTCAATGACACACAGAGATGGCAAGTACGATGTCACAGAATGCTCGGTTTATTCAAACAGTAAAAAAGTTTTTATAGAGAGAAAAAAAGGGGAAGTCCCTTTTCAGTAGATTATATATAAAATTGATAGAAGAATAATAGTTTCAGCTAAAATAAGGCATATTTATAATTGGCATTACATCAGACTTGTTCTAAGGGTTAAGGTTGGTACTTCAATCAAGCTTGCTCTAAGGGTCAGTTTGACCGCAAAGCATAGGAGAGTTTCAAGGACATTTACTTAGATAGGCTTTTTAATTAAGCTGAGTCTAGGGTTTTAGTAACAAGATGGAGTTGAAGGAACAAAATGGAGGATAGATATTCCTTCACATCTAGCTCAGCCAATAACTCCCACTAAAACCAATGATAGGGCATTGTTTACTCCCACTGATGCCAGGGAATTTTCTACTCCCACTGGCCACAATCTGGCCACCCTAAAGCTTGTAGGACAATAAACTGTCCCTTAGTTTAAAAAGTTTGGAGACCCCTGTTATAGACTGAGCATATTTAGAAGGAATAACACCTTTAGTAGCAGGAGTAGGAAGACTTTATTGGGAACTATGTCAGAGAAATGTCCTCTTTTTGTGGTCCGCATGAAATATAAAATACCAGTGAATAAATCAATTCAATAATCTCCACCTGCATTTAAAAATATGTATTATTATTTTGTGGAATGACATCCTAGTAATGCACAGGCTTCCCGAAATTAGTTTTTTTTATTTTAAAGCCCAACTTCAGACAACTTTTTTTAAATTTTGGTTACTGTAGGGAAAAATTAAACTGTCTCCATTGCAGAGAATTTCCCTAACTTCCCGTAGCTGTGATGCTGGTAGAAGAAATGAGGGTATTAGTGTCACTAAGACAGAAAAACACAGATAGCATTAAAAACATTGTCTGGGGTAATGGGATTACTCATTCTAAGAAAAATGTTTTTATTTTCTTTATCTGTGTCCCCGTTGAAGAGATTTACCATCAACTCCTGTCCTGAGTGGAAGTGAAGGTAAATCTTAGGATACAGGCTGTAATAAAAACCTAAAAGAGGTTTTAACTCCT
The DNA here is from genome assembly GCF_965119305.1 of Pelophylax lessonae. NCBI lineage: Eukaryota > Metazoa > Chordata > Amphibia > Anura > Ranidae > Pelophylax > Pelophylax lessonae. The sequence continues at coordinate 476,436,243 of NC_138772.1, forward strand.
ACCCGCTATAGCCAAAGTTGGGCTTTAAATGACAGCTCTTCTTTTATACATAGCTGGCATGTTGTAACATTTTTCTGCAAGGTCTCCCACTGCTACTGAAAACAGCAGTTTGTAGAGGAAGAAATCAATATGTGAACGGCAATTGTCATACATTAGAATCAGTGGCGCCTGATTTATTAAACTAAAGCTGTCCAATGACATTAGAGAGTAATCAGTCATTAAGCAAGATCTGACTGTCCTCAGTGTAAGCCCTTTGGTGTAAGCTTTAACAAGCTTTAGAAAACAAGTGTTAGTGCCGGTTAACATATATGCGATGCGGGAACCCTATGAATCCACTGCCGGTTCCTGCATCGCATTCAAATCGCAGGCAGTTCACACTGCCATATGTGAATCGCTGGGAGTGTCAATACAAAGTTAACGACACCCAGACTTGTATAAAGTACTCTAAATTTCTACTTGAGTAAAAGTACAAGTGCTCGATCAAAAAGTGACTTGAGTAGAAGTGGAAGTGCTCACAGAAAAAGTTACTTAAGTAGAAGTACTAAAGTATTCAACATTTTTTTTACTTAAGTATTGCAAGTAGTTTTTTCAAAAAATGTGCTACTTAAGTACTAAAAGTAAAAAGTACCAGTAGTTTTGAAAAAAAAATTCTACTCAAGTACTGAAAGTAGAAGTACAAGTACTGTGTTATGTAGTTATTAAAGAAAGAAGTCAAAAGTTTGAACATCATATTGTTTTTTATTATTTCAAATGATTTATTCAAATGATTAACCTGTGTTTGTTAGTAGTTTCTTGATGCACTTTAAGCGCTGTAGCACCATTTATTTGTTTGTTTCATATTTTCTTTTTATTGGAAAGATTTGGTATAGCAGCTTTTATTATACACAGCCTTTATTTTCGTATGCGCTGATTTACAAATGACATTATACACATTTTTTTGAGCTTTATGCAACCTACCATCTATTGTTCTGGCAGTGGTAATTTTTTTTAAAAGTAACGAGTAACTATGCAGCACAAAAAAAAATACTTGAGTAGAAGTATCGAAATCATCGAAAAAATGTAGTGAAGTAAAAGTAGAAGTAGGAGAAAAAAATTCTACTCTAGGAAAGTACAGATACCGCATTTCGGTACTTAAGTACAGTACTTAAGTAGTTCTACTTCGTTACTATACATCTCTGACGACACCCCCAGATCAGTTTGCATATCGCAGTGCGATCTGTCAGTTCGGACATGAATTGGATCGCATAGGTGTGAACCACCATGCAATCCAATTCTGCTGCGAACCCTTAAAAAGGGTCCTGTGTGTGTTGTGTCTGAATCCGATGTGAATTCAGCCATACAATCTGTATGGCTGAATTTGCATCGCACAGACATCGCATGTGATTTGCAAAGCAGTACTCTGCGAATCACATGCAATGTCTGTCATCGCACTTATGTGAACCGGGACTTAAGGGATAAGTTCACCTTTAGTTAAAATAAAGAAATTAATAACTAAATCAATGCACAAGATTTTGCATGTAAAAAAAATTTAAATGTATTTATTTTTTTTACACTGGAACCAACTAAGCATTGCACTCATAGTCAGTGGATCATGGGTGCAATGTCAGGCATCTGCAGACACTGCCTACAGCTCTGCCTGAAGGATCCTACAGGTATGGCACACATACCTACATTGGTCCAAGCTGGAACAATGTAAATATATAAAAATTGCCATACTTGTTAGGCCCCTTTCACACTGGCTTTCCGATCAGGTCCGCCTGTTAGTTTTTCATGCGGACCTGATCAGATGCTCCATTCACCCCTATGGGGCAGCGGATGGCAGGGGTGACATGTCTGCTGACACCTGCTGCTATCCGATCCTGTCCGTGAAATTCGGACTGTTCTTTCTCTCCAGTCTAAGCGTTGAAAGTGTGATCTCTGTAACTTACAGTTGTGATGAGATAGCGATAACCCTCAATCTTAGCTGAATAAACAGACAGTAACTCGACCCAGATGACACCTTGAAGATCTTGTGAAGTTTAATCCATAAACTGTGAGGATTTTACAACAATGAACATCAGATAGGTCAAAAGATCATAATGTGATCCACTCCATGAGACATGAGGCTGAGATGCATTAGAAACATAGAAACATAGAATGTGTCGGCAGATAAGAACCATTTGGCCCATCTAGTCTGCCCAATATATCTGAATCCTATGAATAGTCCCTGGCCCTATCTTATATGAAGGATAGCCTTATGCCTATCCCATGCATGCTTAAACTCCTTCACTGTATTTGCAGCTACCACTTCTGCAGGAAGGTTATTCCATGCATCCACTACTCTCTCAGTAAAGTAATACTTCCTCATATTACTTTTAAACCTTTGCCCCTCTAATTTAAAACTGTGTCCTCTTGTGGTAGTTTTTCTTCTTTTTACTGGGAAAAATGAACAAAGGGGTGGAGCTATCTATATAGGATAAACTGAGCTAAGGGGAGGGGAGGAACCAGGGGCAGGAGAATATATATAACTTTTAAAGGCATATCACAAAGCATGTGAAACATGACACAGACTGACGATAACCCTACTTTCCATCTGCCTGTCGGATCAGATCAAATTAAAACGTAATGGAGGTCCGTTTTCATCTGATCTCCCCATAGAGGAGAGTGGGGCTCTGACAGGTCCACCTCTGCACAGTGAGCAGAGACGGACCTGTCATTCACCTGCTGAGCAGCGATCAGCAGATCAATCCCCGCTAAGCAAAGCAGAGTCCGCCGGGCGGAACGCCGGTGTGAAAGGACCCTAATTCATCTTTAAAGCTTGTTTTGTTACTAAACCCAGGACCTTGCATTCACTATATCTGGTCTCCCACAGTACACAGAACATGGAAATGCAATTAATTTAGTAAATAAAAACTGCTAATTACCTTTTCCCATAAGCAGTTAGAGCAATCTTGTGACTTCTATCAGTGCCTGGTTAAAGCTTGTAGGAGGAGTTTTGATTCTACTTTGACTGTTCTATGAGACTGCAGGATCCCTGACCCTCTGTCTGGACAGTGCTGATTGGCCCTGTGCTGATCACATGCACCCTCCCAAGAAAAAAAAAAAAAAAACTCTCTAGAAATACACACCAAACTGAGCATGTGCAGAGTACCCCCAAGGCTCTGTACTATCAGCAGGTAGATTGGGGACAGTGGAAGAAGGGGAGTATCAGAGAAGACAAGATCAAACAGCCTTTTTGCACAAAGCTCAGGATTAACCACTTAGGTTCAACAGTGAGTATAACAAACATGCTTTATTGCATATACAGCCTGATTTTAGTATTGTGGGTTTATTAACACTTTAAGCTTGTCAATGCTTGCAAGTTAACAGGCAACATCAAGCTGGAGTAATGTAAATAAGTAAAAATCTCAATACATAGAATTAAGCTTTGAACATCTCATTACAACCTCGGTGAAGCTAAAACCCTATCTGTGCATAACTTTAAAAAAATAAAAAAATAAATTCCTATGTGGCTTTTCTTCCTGTGCATACCATTAGTGAAAATTCTGGGTCATAAAAATAAATGAAGCCTTGTACCCCCACATTTCCAGAGTGAATAGGCTGTTCTTTTCTGCTTCAGCCCACTGGATAGTTCTGTGCATACAAAAAATATATGATCAGTAGAATAGGTTCTTGTAACAGAGATGCTGAGGATGCATAGCAGTGCAGTGATTGTTGTGTTTGCTTGTGTAAAATAGTTGCTGGAGTAGGAAAAGTCTCATTAAAGCTATCAAAAGTTTAAAGGAGGATGCCACAAAAACTGGAATTCCCTTTTCTCTTTAATTGTTCCCAATAGGAGTGGTCGAATTGTATTTGTATTTCAGTCCACTAAGCAGTTCAGATAACAGCAGGATAGAGGGTGAGACTTCTCCATTCTTTCCTTTCACGTGGAACCTACATTTCTCCTTTATCATTATAATTCCTACATTTGTAAAGACAATGAGGTTGATTTACTAAAGGCAAATATACTGTGCACTGCAAGTGCATTTTCTCTAGATCTGAAGGAAAGCTCTGAAATGAGGGGAGCTCTGCTTACTTCTATCATCCAATCATGTGCAAGCAAAAATGCTGTTTTTTTATTTTCCTTGCTTAGGATTAAGTATTCTTTACAAAGTAAAACTTTACGTCATTTACTAAGCTCTGGAGGAAGTGCCCTTGCAGTCCACAGTATATTTGCCTTTAGTAAGTCAGTTCCAGTTGGTACTATTCCTTGCAAAAGATCAGCTTTCCTGGTTGTCATTTGCAATACTTTTTTTTACAGGTGCCAATGCCAAGCTCAGATACCAGATCACCAGTGGAAATGCCAAGGGCATGTTTGATGTGGAACCAGAGATCGGAGCAATATTTCTCACCCAGAGCCTGAATTATGAGCAAGACGTGCTCTTCGAGTTGAGGCTGGTGGCATCAGATGGTAAATGGGAAAATCACACTCTTGTGGTCATCAGCGTGATCAATTTAAATGACGAGGCCCCAGTCTTCACACAGAGTGAATATCATGATAGTATTCTGGAGGAACTGACAGAGCTTCCTGTACTGGTGCTGCAAGTAAGAACCCAAATAATTGCTAAACGTTTAATGTGAGTTTAGGACATCTATGTGTATGATCTGCGTGATAAGTTAATTTGCAGCGTGATAAGTTAATTCGCAGCTTGCACCCAACTCCAGGTTCCTAAAAGACTCTGTAGTCCTTTTCTGCTCTCCTAAAGGTCAGATTACTTTTTATAAAAATAAATTGGCGTTAGTCGCCAACAGTGCCTGCGCAAAATGGCAAAAATATATAAAAGTGTAAATCCTATCTAAATAAATGAATGTGTATGGATTTGTCCTAAAGTGCAATATATTGGTGTGGGCTGCAGCTGAATCGTGAAAACGTATAAATGATATAACTACACCTAAAAGTGTACAAAGCCGCGCTCATCTAAAGTGCATAATGTGATTAATAAAATGAAAATAAAAAAAAATGTATAAAACATTAATGAATATAAATATAAAGTGCATCAGTAATCGTAAAAATCCCATATAAAGTGCATATACAAATATAAAGTGCATCAGCAATGGGTGGGTGAATCATAAATAAAGTCCCATACACCAACAAGGTTTAGTGCTGTCTCTAAAGGATGATTCTTCCACATGTAATCAAATCTTCATTCCCTTCACCACATGGACACCCAATGTGTGGAAATGCTTACCAGAAGGCACCGACCCCTTGATTATAGGGGGTCAATGCAAGCAGAATAGTAATCAGAATCCAGAGTGAGTCTGAGCCCTCCTGAAGGATCCACATTACAATCGCCAGTGTACAGAAAAAAACTCTGCACTCTTTTGCCAACTCCACGCTCCTCAGCGGTATAAAATAAAGGAATGGCCAAAATAGTGAAGTACGCTCAATCAATTTAATAGAAGGTAGATACACTTACATTTAAAAGGTAAAAACGGGCATTCAGTCAAACCAAGTCTGGGGATGATACAAACAGGTGTCGCTTCCGCATAGCTCAAAGCGTGTCATCCAAACCCGGAAATGGCATAGCAGTGTGATTGCGCTCCAAGAGTCCCGACCGGTTTCGTCAGCATGCAGGCCGTCGTTGTCAAGGGTCATATGACATGGGACTTATTTTATGATTCACCCACCCATTGCTGATGCACTTTATATTTGTTTATGCACTTTACATCACATTGGGCACTTTAGATGAGCGTGGCTTTGTAGGTGTAGTTATATCAGATTACTTTTTAAACTTTCATCCTAAAGGGGACCTGAACTGTGGAAGCCGTGCACAAAAAATCAGAGCTCTAAGAACTACTTACCTATATTGTCCCTGGGCTCGCTACAGCTGATTGTTCTCAATTACTGACATACAATGCCTTGTTCCTGCACTGCAGGATTATGTGTAGAAATCACAGATCCACGGAATGGATGATAAATCAGCAGGCAGTAGGAAAGTTCTTTCTGAGTTATTGGTGCAGTGGACTTCATGATCTGGTCATGTTCTTGTGTGGCAGGGGAGCCTGAGTCACAAGACTGAATGAACATGAATTACAAATCCATTTTTACAGTTATATTTGTGTATATAGTTCCATTTCGATGTAAACTAAGCCCATTTTTTTCCATGCTTTTAAAAATTTCTTTATGCAGTACATCTATTTTTTTCTATTAACCCATTTCCATTTTGATTCACACAATAACCTTTGTATTTTCGTTTAATTATGAAGAAAATAGCCACTCATTTTTTTCTTTTGTTTGTTTTGTCCAGGTTTCTGCTACTGATCCTGACCAAGAAGCAGATCAGAGTGCTCTTCGTTACTCCCTGCATGGTCAGGGAACCAACAGTGAGTTCATCATTGACCAGTACAATGGGAAAATATATGTACAGAAACCTCTAGACCGAGAACAGCGAACAACTTGGCGCTTCCTGGTTCTGGCCACTGATGCAAATGGTGAAGGTTTGACTGGATTCGCTGATGTGATTGTTGACGTTAAAGATATAAATGACAATCCACCAATGTTCCTGTGCACCTCTGATGGCTGCTTTGTGGGCTACGTACCAGAAAATTCCCCGGCAGATACTACAGTGATGGAGATGACAGCTTTTGACTTGGATGACCCGAAATCTGGGAAGAATGCCATTTTGACCTATAGAATTATCCAGAATGTCAAAAATGAGATAAACCTTAATTTGTTTGGCATTCATCCTTCTACCGGCTCCATATACACTGTGCTGGGTTCTCTGGATAGGGAGAAGGAGGACAGATACCTGATTGTTGTGGAAGCTAAAGATGGAGGTGGCCTTTCTGGAACTGGAACTGCCACCATTATAGTATCTGACGTGAATGACCATGCCCCGGTATTCTCTCAGAAAATGTACACAGCCTCTGTTCCTGAATGTTCTAATGTTAACAGTGAGGTGACTGTTTTACATGCCTGGGACAATGATGAGGGGGAAAATGCAATGATGGCATTCAGCATTGCTGGAGGAGATGATGACCGCAAGTTTTTTATAGAGACAGATAAGATCCATAAACGGGGGATCATACGTCTCAGGAAAAAGGTGGACTATGAAAAACCCTTCGAGAGATCCTATAATCTGACCGTAAAAGTTGAAGACATGGATTTCTTCAGTGTGGCCTACTGCATCATCCTCGTTGAAGACTCAAATGATCATGCTCCAGTGTTTTATCAACATATGTACGAGTTGCCTCCAATGTCTGAAGATATCTCTGTTGGCACAACAGTGGTTCGGGTATCTGCAGTTGATTTGGATTCAGGAGTGAATGGGTTGTTCTCCTATCACATTCTGGACTCTTCAGATCCTGGTGGACAGTTCTTAGTGGATCATGATGGCCATGTTGTGGTCTCCAGGCCGTTAGACAGGGAAGTATCTCCTTATCATCGGCTGGTGGTACTAGCCTCCGATATGGGTGAGCCAGCCCTCACTGGAAGTGCAACCATTGTTTTCAGCCTTGAGGATATAAATGATAGTGCTCCTGAATTTGAAGTCCAATATAGCCCAATCATCTGGGAAAACTCAGAGTATCCCCGTGTTGTACAAATAAACAAAACGTCAACATTATTATATGCTAAAGACAATGACACCGCAGTCAATGGTGCCCCATTTTCATTCCACCTGTTAAGTGACACTGTAGGTACTGGTGATTGCAGTCTGACAGACTTTCACAATGGAAGTGCCATGATCACTGCTCTGCGCAGCTTTGACAGAGAAATACAAAAGGTGTTGTATTTACCGATTGTTATTACTGACAGTGGGAGTCCTCCTATCACGTCAACAAATACATTGACAGTTGTAATTGGAGACAGAAATGATCATCCTCATTCTTCTGGACACATTGACTGTATCGTCTTCTCCTATAAGGGTAACAAATCTCAACCACGCCTGTTGCCAGGAAGCAGGGTTTCTGCTATCCCTTTACATATTGCAAACAAAAGAACAAGAAAAGGGTGCACCGACCTAGCGCATTATCCTCAATATAGGCTTTATTAATTGAAACATAAAAATGGCTACTCACAAACGTAGGTGAAAGTCAATCACATCAAACTCATGCACTTGACTATCAGAAGTAGTTCATACAGATGTCCATAGTCTCATTAGGATGATGGCTGACGCGTTTCGAGGCATAAGCCTCTTCCTCAGAGCCACTGTGCCATGATCCACTCGCAGAAAACACAAGATTTTAAACAAACAAAACAAAATAGTAGAAAGGGGGTGGATCCGCGCTAAGGATAAAAATAATTGGCTGCTGCCTACCTCCAAAGTATAGCTCAATGAGATATACGAAAGATGTAAAAAAGGTGGGGGGAGGGGAGGGATTGAGGTAGATTGCGCTGCCTAAAATTAATAATAATAGTGGTATAAAAAGGCACTGGAGTAAATAAATTATAAAAACCTGTAAATATCACACTTATTCATACCATAGAAGGATATACAATAAATAAATACGTAAAAGTGCCAGAGCAGTGCAAATGGTGATATAATGGAAAAATAACGGAATAAGAAGGTGTGCATGTAAAATATATCACTATGAGTTGGTGAAATTAAATAACTAAATAAATAAGGTGACTGAGAGCAAGTAGGTACAATGTGCAATGAGGTAGTTGGATAATAAATAAATAATATCAAATACCACTAAATCCATAAATGAATGTATATCCAAAGTGCAAGGTGAGCAGCAATGTAATCAATTGGTGCAATGACAATAGGCAATAAATAAATCGGCTAGTGCTTTAGGGACCAAGTGCAAAACCATTTAGCTAGGGCTAAATAAATAGTGACTATAGTGAAAAATTCAATTCTGGCTGAAAGTCCATCAGCTGATAATTGGTGTTGTTTCCAAGAAATAGGTGAGTCTTGGGGTGATCCGTTCCAGATGTGCAGGTGAGGAAACAAAGCGCTCCCCTCTCAGTAAAGCCCGCACTCACCAGAACACTGTACCCCTACAGGGGTAGAAGGCGTAGTACCCTCCTGGGGTGTATTCCCGTTTAGGAAAAAGGCCCTTTACTCAGTGTTTCAGGTCATCTGGATGGAACATCACTCCCTAAATGTGTATAAATAAAGTGGTATTAAACCTAAAAGCATACATTCATTATATTGCAGGTCACCAATTCTTAGATGTGTTGGCTGCATTCGTTTTTCTGTTTTAGTGCTGGTTCACATATATGCGATGAGGGAACTCTGTGAATCCACTGCGGGTTCCCGCATTGCATTCAAATCGCAGGCAGTTCACACTGCCATATGTGAATCGCTGGGGGTGTCAATACAAAGTTAACAACACTCCCAGATCAGTTTGCATATCGCAGTGCGAACTGTCAGTTTGGACATGAATCGGATCGCATAGGTTTTAAACGCTATGCGATCCGATTCTGCTGCAGACCCAAAAAAGGGTCCTGTGGGTGTTGTGTCCAAATGCGATGCAAATTCAGCTATACAATGTGTATGGCTGAATTCGCATCGCACAGACATCGCATGTGATTTTCAGAGCAGTGCACTCCGAATCACATGCGATCTCTGTCATTGCACTGATGTGAACCGAAACTTTTTTTCATCTAGTGATCCAGCCAGTAAGTTTGTTGTTTTTAAAAAAGAACAAGCTCTCTTCCAGATGTATCAGTATACAAGGATGGGACAAACCATTGAACACTGGCAGGGTGCTTACAATGATCACATTTTTGTTATTCATTTAAAACCTTTATCACAAAAAAAAACTGTTTGCTGTAACTGATTATAAAGGGTGAGCTGGAGTTTGTCTTCAATTCCTTTGTATATTTAAATCTGCTAGCACATTTAACACTCTCCTCCTCCCAGACTGGCAATGCTGCTGTCTAAAGGTGTCTCCCTTCCCAAAAAAATGCACTGTATCATAATAAAACCAACCTTCCCTCCACAAATAATGAAAAGTACCATTTTATTCCCCCAAGGGATTCTGCCTGCCGTTGCTCTTGGAAAAGTTGTAGCACCAGACCTAGATGAATGGGAACACAAATCGTATCAACTAGAAAGTAAATCAAGGTAAGTGAAATCCTAAAAAGGGAAAAAAGGAAGAACGATGTGCAAAGTGCAGTAACCCATAGTAATCAATCAGAAATCTCCTCTTCTATTATTACTTGCTGAATCAGTGAACCAGACACAAGCTGAGAATCTGAATGACAGGCAGACAATGTGACGACTAAGCTGTCATGCTTTCCTCCAGAACTGGCCAATGTTAATGTCTGATTTATTTGGTGACATCAAGATCCTCACTGCTTGGTCTTTAGCAATAACATTAGGCCCTCCTTTACATTGGACACCACTTTGAAATCGTGTGACTTTATCTAAACTCGCAATTTCAAAACCGCATTTCAGTCCGAATTTGGGGGCGACTTGAAAGACATCTGTGTGGGTTCTACTTGGAAAACTACTTGGGGAAATCAGTGCAGCGCATCGATTGGGACGGTGCCATTCCCGGCAATAGGCTGCAATTTTACCTGTCAAATCGTATGTGAAAGGGGGCTAAAACAGGCACAAATATTTGAAACACCGTGAATAAGAAATCTGCATAAAAGAGCTTACAGTCTAAAATCTAAGGCTGGCCATACATGTTCAACCTTTTTGTACAATTTTCCTTTAGATTTACCAAAAACCACATAATATGAGGTCAAAACTAAACAACTTTCAATTGTATACAATAAGGCAGGCCCTTGCACCTCATAGTTTAAAGTGGAAGTCTGCCCTGACACTAAAATCACTATCCAGAATCTAAGACTAACCTATCTAGCCCTGTAAAGAAGAAATCTCTTTAAATACAGTGCCTTGCGAAAGTATTCGCCCCCCTTGAACTTTGTGACCTTTTGCCACATTTCAGGCTTTAAACATAAAGATATAAAACTGTAATTTTTTTGTGAAGAATCAACAAGAAGTGGGACACAATCATGAAGTGGAACGAAATTTATTGGATATTTCAAACTTTTTTAACAAATAAAAAATTAAAAATTGGGCATGCAAAATTATTCAGCCCCCTTAAGTTAATAATTTGTAGCGCTACCTTTTGCTGCGATTACAGCTGTAAGTCGCTTGGGGTATGTCTCTATCAGTTTTGCACATCGAGAGACTGAGATTTTTGCCCATTCCTCCTTGCAAAACAGCTCGAGCTCAGTGAGGTTGGATGGAGAGCGTTTGTAAACAGCAGTTTTCAGTTCTTTCCACAGATTCTCGATTGGATTCAGGTCTGGACTTTGACTTGGCCATTCTAACACCTGGATATGTTTATTTGTGAACCATTCCATTGTAGATTTTGCTTTATGTTTTGGATCATTGTCTTGTTGGAAGACAAATCTCCGTCCCAGTCTCAGGTCTTTTGCAGACTCCATCAGGTTTTCTTCCAGAATGGTCCTGTATTTGGCTCTATCCATCTTCCCATTAATTTTAACCATCTTCCCTGTCCCTGCTGAAGAAAAGCAGGCCCAAACCATGATGCTGCCACCACCATGTTTGACAGTGGGGATGGTGTGTTCAGGGTGATGAGCTGTGTTGCTTTTACGTCAAACATAACGTTTTGCATTGTTGCCAAAAAGTTTGATTTTGGTTTCATCTGACCAGAGCACCTTCTTCCACATATTTGGTGTGTCTCCCAGGTGGCTTGTGGCAAACTTTAAATGACACTTTTTATGGATATCTTTAAGAAATGGCTTTCTTCTTGCCACTCTTCCATAAAGGCCAGATTTGTGCAGTATACGACTGATTGTTGTCCTATGGACAGAGTCTCCCACCATCTACCAGCTGTAGATCTCTGCAGTTCATCCAGAGTGATCATGGGCCTCTTGGCTGCATCTCTGATCAGTCTTCTCCTTGTATGAGCTGAAAGTTTAGAGGGACGGCCAGGTCTTCATAGATTTGCAGTGGTCTGATACTCCTTCCATTTCAATATTATCGCTTGCACAGTGCTCCTTAGGGTGTTTAAAGCTTGGGAAATCTTTTTGTATCCAAATCCGGCTTTAAACTTCTCCACAACAGTATCTCGGACCTGCCTGGTGTGTTCCTTGTTCTTCATGATGCTCTCTGCGCTTTAAACGGACCTCTGAGACTATCACAGTGCAGGTGCATTTATACGGAGACTTGATTACACACAGGTGGATTCTATTTATCATCATTAGTAATTTAGATCAACATTGGATCATTTAGAGATCCTCACTGAACTTCTGGAGAGAGTTTGCTGCACTGAAAGTAAGGGTGCTGAATAATTTTGCACGCCCAATTTTTCAGTTTTTTATTTGTTAACAAAGTTTGAAATATCCAATAAATTTTGTTCCACTTCATGATTGTGTCCCACTTGTTGTTGATTCTTCACAAAAAATTACAGTTTTATATCTTTATGTTTGAAGCCTGAAATGTGGCAAAAGGTCGCAAAGTTCAAGGGGGCTGAATACTTTCGCAAGGCACTGTACCTTTTGGTCTGGTCCGGTCCCGTCTCCAGCGGCGGAAGCTCTGCAGAGGACACGGCCAACAATGGCTGTGAAATGAATGGGAAGTGTCGTCACCCATAGACTTACTATGGGGCTTTCATTGTGCACCCGCCTCCACAGAGAAGCCGACGCTGACAGCTCAGCGTGGGATTGGATCCGATCAGGTTCAAAAAAGGAATGTATACTGATTTCTTCTTTACAGGGCTAGATAGCTTAGTGTTAGCTCATGGATGTCTGTAGATGTAGAAATTGTAGTGTTAGGGTGGACTTATCCTTTAAGGTACTGTATATCTAAAGGAAAATTGGACATTATAATTAAAGCGGAGTTCCGGGCACAGATGTCATTTTTTAATAAACATACCCCCGGGACAGTCAGGGCTAGCACATTCCACAATGGCTAGCCTCTGATCTGTCCCGGTTCGCACTTACCTTTTAGAAGAAATACTTACTTAGAAAATTTCTTCCACAGCGTTTCCATCTCTCTTGTGGGCAGCTGAAGCTGGCGCGGTCCTCTTCTGTGTCTTCTTCCGCGTCTTCTTGTCCCAGAATGCGCCTGCACCGGCCCCTCTCGTCACTTCCGGCGCGGCGCCGCATTCCTCCACAGCTTCTGGGCATGCCCAGAAGCTGTTTAGCAGGGGAATGCGGCGTCGCCCGGAAATGACGAGCGGGGCCGGTGCGGCGCATTGATTCATATTCAGGAATCATAGCGAGACAGGAAGTGACGGGGTGAGCCGCGGCTCCGAGGGAGGAAGTACTCTGAGGTGAGTATCTTCGATCTTCAATTGCAAGGTAAGTAAACAAAAAAAAAAAATAACTATCCAATTCCTTTTCAGGTGAGGCATACCTAGCGGAGGGGCACAAAAAAAAAATATCGTTTTTGTGCCCGGAACTCCGCTTTAAACATGTATGGCCAGCCTAAATCTACGCATGCCTATATCTAGAACACTGGCTACATGCACTCATTGATAATTACATTTGCTGTGTGATTTTTAATGGCACAATAACGTACTGTGTCCTTGGCAGGTCCTTGTGGCCCTTCTTTACTGGGGAGTGTAAACTCTGGACAAAGCAATGATATGAATGCTGTCAAGCTACTATATACAATATTTTTTTTTGATATTTATGACATATTTCATGTAATGTATGGTATGCTGTATTTAACTACATTTCAACACGAGGATAACCGTAATGCTCTGACATTGCAGGATTTTCTCTCTCCATGATGCCTCCGGTATGCTGACCATCAGAGAATGGGCTCTGCCAGGGACCTATAAACTGAGAGTGAGGGTGACGGATGGCGTGTGGCCTGATGTAGTCTCTACAGTTAAGGTTATACTCACTGATATTACTGAGAAAGAAGCTCATAACGCTGGAGCCTTAAGACTGCAAGGTGAGGAAAGTCCCGGAACTGTCCACAAAACTGCCAACATGTATGGCCAGCATAGGATATGGGTTACACAAAGATGCGCTTTGAAAAAAAATACAGAAAATTTTAAATTTTACAGAATGAGAAAATTAAGTCTGATTTCATACATTCCTGCTATTATCTTTTTGTTCGGTAAGCAAACAGCTTCTTTTAGCACAGCTGAAATAGTGAAACATGGGAAAAGAAGGCTAGAGCTCCACCTGTTGGTTGGATAGAAGTATGCAATAGTTCATATGTACCTGTGCAAAAAAGGAAATATATTAGGGATAGACCGATTATCGGCAAGGCCGATATATATCAGGGGCCGATATGCACTTTCCCCAATATATCAGTATCGGCCCTGGAACTGGCCGATATTGCCTATATTTTTGTGACGTCATTCTGCCTTCTTAGGCCGCCTCCCTTGCCTTGGACAGCCTCGTCTGGAGTCAGGACTTGTCTCGCGGGAGTGTATCACAGCCATACACCCACCCACAGCAGCCCGGTGCCAGCCACCCACATCCACAGGCCCTGTACCAGCCAGCCACAGGCACTGTACCAGTGAGCCAGCCAGCCACCCACAGGCCCTGTACCTGCCACCCACAGGCACTGTACCAGCCAGCCACCCACAGGCCCTGTACCAGCCAGCCAGCCACCCACAGCCCCTGTGCCAAAACCCACCCACCCACCACAGGGTGCCAGCCAGCCACCACAGGATGCCAGCCAGCCCCCCACCTTGGGTGCCAGCCAGCCAGCCAGCCACCCACAGACAGGGTGCCAGACAGCAAGCCACCCACAGGCCCTGTACTAGACACCCATAGGCACTGTACCAGCCAGCCACCCACAGGCCCTGTACTAGCCAGCCACCCACAGCCCCTGTGCCAGCCACCCACCTACCACAGGGTGCCAGCCAGCCACCCACCACAGGGTGCCAGCCAGCCACCCACCACAGGGTGTCAGCCAGCTACCCACCACAGGGTGCCAGCCACCCACCACAGGGTGCCAGACAGCCAGCCACCCACCACAGTGTGCCAGCAAGCCAGCCATTAAGCATTAAACAAAAATTAACATGTTCAGTACCAGATTTGTGTCAAAAATTGTCTTTATTTTTCAAAACCTTAAATGTACAAAATATCGGCCTATATCGGCCGATACCAATACGTTGTGACCAAAATATCGGTATCGGCCCTGAAAAAAACATATCGGTCTATCCCTAAAATATATGTTTTAACATGGTTTATTTTTTCCCTCCAAATACTAATTAATGTACCAATGTCTTTTATCTCCAGGTATCACAGCTGAAGAATTCATAGCTCAGACATCCAGCATTGGAAGTAGATATGAACAGATGAGGGATCTGCTGTCAGACATAATCCCCTGTAAATGGGGGAGTGTGAACCTATTCAGTGTATTGAATGTTCCTGACCTGGATAACACAACTGATGTCTGGTTTGCAGTGTCCGGACCTCCCTATTACCAGGCTGAAACACTAAATGGGATTGTGGCTTCCCACCTAGACAAGGTGTGATACAATCTTTCCACTGTTCAAGCTCAGGTCTGCCATACTCTGCCCCCTTCATCTCCTATTCTATCTGGTTGAAACTACCTGATAGTTAAACAAACTCTTTGCAAGAGATTATTGAAAGAGGTTAATCACTTGGCAGTTAACCAGATTCCTGCTAAAATTCATAAAAGTTTAATTAAACCCTTCAATTTACCAGTTTCCTAAAACACTCACATTCAAGGAATGCTGTGAATGATAACTGTCACAATTGCTTGTGCTCCCAGCCGAACTGTCAACCGAACCTATAGAGAGTGGGCAACATTAGAGGCAATGAAAGCTTCATATAACAGCAGTTCACAGTGCATAGCTAGTATAGTTGTACACATTTAAAGCTGAACAAATACTCACAAATAGTTTCAGCTCAAACAATGTAAGTCCTGAATTTGACTTGGTAGTAGCCTTTTGCAATCTTCTGCACAGTTGAGCTCAGATAAGGGAGGGAGAAACAGCACAAGGAGCCAATTAGGTGTGGTGTAAGAAGCATGCTGATAGGAGGAGAGAGCAGAATGACCAGGGCTGCTGATAAGGCAGTATGTCAGTCCTCCTGTACTGGGCCCAGGTCCGATCAGTTCACAAGGGCTGCCCAGAAGGAGTGCTGGCTATACTGTCTTATTGACAAATCTTGTGCCTTCCTCTGTAGCATTGCTGCCTTCTCCTTTTTTCTATTTCAGCTGCACTGCAGAGGAATCTGCTGTCTGGGTTGCCCTGTGTACCCCCCCCCCTCTACAGCACTGCTCGCTTCCCTCTCTTTCTAACTGGGAGCTGCAGTTATATATCACGATGGACATTGGTATTGATCACTCCTGTGTCCATTCATCACTGAAACATAGTAAACTGTGTTTCCTATGCTTCTGTTTGTGAATGAAAAAGAAGCCCCTCAGCACAGAGCACTTCCTATTCAGTCATTGTCCGGTGCACCTGAGGCTGCAGAGAAAGGAACTAGGGAATTTCTGCCCTAAATCCCTTCCTCTGTCTCAAATGTAAAACCTCAGGGGTCTGTTTAGGCCCCTGATTATTCACCAAGGGCTGTGTTATTTAACACAGTTAAATAAAAAGGAAAATAAAATAAATGAAAACATTTCAAACTCGTTTAAATGTGCTTTGTCTCTGAAGAGCAACCAGCATTTGGATCGCTCTTTAGAGCGCATTTGACAGACAGTGAGGAGGCATATTGAAGGAATGGGGCCCTGTTATTTCTAACAGCAACCATGAGAATGACACATAAATGAACTTATCAGTATGCTGCTTTTATTGCCTTTTCCACCCTCAATATTTTCTGAGTTAAAGACCAGGTACAATTATGCAGCAATCACATACAGAGTGAAATCCACATCTTATCTGCTGGACAGACCTTGGTATTAGGCTCAGCTGTCTACAAGAATTTAGATATGTGAGCTGAGGCCCAGGACTCTCTGTCTCTGCTATGACAGCCTGCTGCTGGGTGAAAAGACTGAGTGCTGACAGAACACTAAAGAGGTACAAGAATGGTCCATTTGTTTTCGGGAATCCATTAAAGGGCCAAATCGTTAGTGAGGAATGGACATGAATTTACATAGTGACTCGGACAAGCAGATATTTTGTTTGTTTTATGTTATAGATTGAATAAAAGTACAGGGCAAACCTGCTTGGACTCCACCTGGGTGTCCCAGTTTTGTGCACGGTTCACCACCAATAGCAGCTAAGTTTTCCTCTCTTACAAAAAAAAAAAAAAAAGTGTATGAAACATTTTAAAAATGAAATTTGTGATTTGTTTACTATGTATATATTCTTTTATTGTCCATTTTTGTTTCATACTCAGTAACAAGTGTCTAATGTACATAGGAAGGCATGACGTTATATTCTCCACAGATAGAATCTGCACTGGGGGTGCAAGTGGATCAGATTGGAGAAGAGGAGTGTGATAAAGCACAGTGCAGCCACAAGACTGGATGTATCATTGGAAAAACATACAAACACATGCCCACTATGATCAGATCCCCAAACGTCTCCTTTGGATCAGTGACCGTGGTGACACAAGTCCAGTGCTCCTGTGCTGCCCGAGAGTATCGGCATCTGTCCTGCTCCTCCTATCCAGTCAACCCATGCATTAATGGAGGCACCTGCATAGACACTGCACTTGGATATAGGTAAGCAATATGTGGGGCAGAAAATGTAGGGCATGTCAGTTTAATGCTCTTACAAGTTGGAAAGTTTTGAGTTTTAATTCTGCTCAGACTGATAGAGTGTATGACTTACAGTAATTTATTACTTGTTTGACTCAAAATGTATGTAGCACTGCCCCCTTGAGGACTGCCAGATGTCACACGGGTCCCCCGAGTTACCATTAGCAACCTTGACATGCGCAGTCTCTCTCTTTTGCTTCTTGGCTCATCAAATAATCAGTCCAGGGGTATGTAGTTGTTTTTGTGTTTATTTATAAATTAGGGTTGGGAGAAGGGAATAGTGGGATACTCCGAATTACCAAATGCACAATATTGGAGGACTTCTATCTCTCAGTACAGCCAGACTGTTGATCCACCTTGCCACTTAGGTGGATTTAGCTTTACGTCTCTTTCTTAAGATGACTTGATGAACTAAGGTTATTTCCAGGACACTCTCCTTAGTATCCTCTTTCTCAACTGCCAACACCCGTCCACTGACTATCCTACTCTTGGGGTGACCCCCCTCAGGTCAGGCCCCTTGACACAAGCCCTTGTACTCACGATACTGTTTTCCTAGGGTCTACTGTGTCTCCCCCCTCATTCAGCTCTCCTAGACCTCTGGGTTCAGCTCCGTTCTGAGGCCACGTGCCACTGCTACAGAGGAGGAGGCAGCCGCCACCCTCCCTCCGGGACTTTGATCTCCAGCCAAAGACCCCGCAGCGCATGTGCTCCTGGCTTTTATACAGTATCCCAGAATGCACCAAGGCGACCTGCCCCTGCCAGTTACCAGGACTGTACCAAAGTCTATGTATCCATTTGTCAGCTTTTCTCCCACTGTCCAACATGCCTCCCTATTGGACCAGTGTGAAACACTCTCTAGACATAATGAATCACATACTGAGCACAATGAGTAGACCTCACTAACAGATCCTGCTCTGTAATGGGCAGAGAGCAATATAGATTTGCCTGCTACTCCTTTGATAGGCAGACAGGGCCAAAACCTATACTCTCTCACTAGCACCTACCTAGGAGGGTGCTACACATAGGGCTTTCGAGGGCATAGTATATGTAAACACTATGCCCAGAAACATAAAAAAAAAATCCTTCTGGAACTGTGTTCATAGCTTTGGAAAAGAACATCCCCCATTGAAGAGGTGGTAACGCTAAGAGGTGTATTTCACAAGCTGAAACCAGTTGGATTTATCATTTGAGATCTTACTCCCCCTTGGGATTAAATATTGAGTGGGACATTAATTGCTACATCAACAACAGTTGATTTCTAATTAATTTTTGTGACCAACATTTTTAGATATATGGAGTTTTTCTAGGTGTTCTTGTTATAGTATTGGGCATGTACAATGTGTGTGTGTTTTTTATTTTTTATTTTATTTTAATTTTAAATTCTTAGTTTTAATTCTGTTTGTTTTGTTTGTTTTGTGAGTTTAGGAGGTAAATGGAAAATGTGGGTGAAGGTGAAAGGTATTTATTATCCCCGGACTGAGAAACAGAAATTATACTATAAGGGAGAGGATATTTTCTGTGTATATTGTTTTTTTCCTGAATGTCAATATTAATAGGTTTTTGTGAAAAACGAGACGTGTGTATATTTGATACCTTTCATAAAGATATAAAAATTGAAAAAAAAAAAAAAAATCTTAGTTTTACATTTATTATGTTGTAACATAATTTGGAGGATGCCCCAAGTACCTCGTAAACTAGTTGGTTTATTTAACTAATTAAAACAACTTTGGACTCCTATGGAGTTTTTTTGTTTTATTCATAGAATTCATATTGCTATTCGGTCACAAGATGGCGCTGGTGATAGGCCTTCTAGTGTATTTGATGCATATCATTCGTTTTTTCGGCAGTGGGTACTTCTCCCTCTGATTGTTTTTCCAATCACGGGGTTCCTCCCGGGTTCCTTCGTGTATATATAGGCGTGTGTGTGCGTACCCCTGATGACATCACGTATGATGAAACGCGTCAGTCTGAGCTACACACACACGCTACTATGCATGCTCGGTCGATGTCGGCTATCTTACCTACTGGATAGACAGCTGATATCATTACACGCTTGTCCCAAGGTTTTTACCATGTGGGTGTTACTCTTAAAAATCATTACATTTTAAATGAGATTACGCTATGTAGGTTGTTTTATTTATATGAAACCCTGGTCATATGAGCGCTCTTTGGTCTATCCATCACGAACTAGAGACGCTGGCGCTGGTATATTGAATCTGGTGCCGTTCGTCTGGCTTGCGGTAACGACTTCCCAGGGATTTGCTTTCTGCTGCCAATTATTAAACAAAGCCAATGAGGTCCGCCCCTATTAGGTGGTCACTACATATAGGGTAAGCGTGGTGTGAAATCACAGGCTGGTGGCACATTTGCAAATTTTTCATCATGGTCCACGGATTGAGGGATTTCCTATCTTTCACAGTGCTTGATGGCACTGTTTACATGGACTTTATTATGTTCATTCATTAATCGCTATTAGCGCTGCACTTTTTTGATTTTAATATTGTATATTTACTTACCTGTCCGTGTAAAAAGCAATATGTGGGGCGTACTATACGCCCTTTCTCTGTACGAGTAAACAAACGCATAGCTAACATCAAAAAGGGTCGGACCAACCACAGTGTCCCTAAAATATATTTCCTATATCATAATAGGGTCTCCAATTATAGATAAAAATAGATCCCCATGGTGGGGTGGTTCGAACATTAGGGGTGTTTCACGTTTAGAAACGTTTTGGATTTATGAACTTAAATCCTATTCACCATATGGTATGAACATTGAATGGGATATTGATGCTTTTATAAATAAAGCATGAGTTTGTAATGAACTTGCCCTATTTCATACTTTTCACATGCGTGTTTCCCCGAGGTCTGTGACTGCGCCATGTTAGATTAGTAGACTGAGGCGTGGAACACTTGGTCGGGCCAGTGGATCGTGCATGTGCGTCCCCCCGCGGTATCGCAAGAACATCACTCCAGGCTGTGCATGCAGTGTGAACTCGAGGCTTGGTCCACACAGCAGGCTCACATTCCGTGCAAGTATACTCCATTATTTACATCAGGTGGAGGCAATATACAATGACTGGATACAGACTCATACCCAAGATGATGTCCGTGTGGACGAAACACATTGAGTTGTACTGAGCTTGCTCCATGTCATTGCATCTATATTCCAATTGTGATTACATATTCGTTGCTTCCATTTTGAATCGCCTGTAAATTCAGATTGGACGTAAGCTTTCTACTTTTAATAAAGCTTTTATGAGATGGTTTTACACTATGAGGAGACTTTTTGTTTTATATGGATATTCGAGTTCATGATCTATTAGAAAGGGACCTGATGAGGAAGAGAAGGATGATGTTAGCTTGCCAGAGATTATCATCATAACCTATGCATCAGTTCCATGCTTGATTGACTCTTTGCCGCTGTCAGTTGAGTCTACTATTTCTGGTTAGAGTATTGACTCTCCCTCTTTGGATTATAGCACCTTCTGTTTAAAGTGGACTTCATTCCTAACTTTTTTGTTTGGACTGTTTTGACATATAGAGGCAACTCTATATTCACATCTGTTGTGGACTGTTAGTTTTTGCACTCACTCACTCAAAATTTGTATTCTATTCTTTGCATAGCTATAAACTAATAATATTATACACTTACGTGCATGTTCTGAGCATGTATTATGTTTATTGCACATTTCACTATATTGTATGATATCTTCATTTTTTGACTTGTTTATATAACAGGTACATTTGTTTACACAACAGGGACACTTGAGCGCAGCACTGTTTATTTTCCTTTAAAGCTACTGATAATGCTAATAAGCAACCAAATACATGAATATTTCCACACAGCATTATTATTCAGGTAACAGTGCAGTTGTGCTGAAGCCATTAAATGTTCTCAGATTGCCTTAGGCTGGCCATACAAGTACAGAATTTCGGCCGTTTGCAGACTGAACGATTATTCTTCGGTCAAAAGCGAATTGGCCACTAACTTACAGAATAAACTCTTTTACATAATCGTTTTCATGATCATAATGATCGTTCGATAACATGCACAATACGAGTCAGAATATTATTTTTGTTTCAATTTTACCATACACATAAAAACTTTCGTAGAAACGATAAAAGTTTTGGCTATGGATCCATCGACATTAGCCGGGCACACGATCAATATCGTCCGTAAACTTGTGTTCACTTACGGCCCGATTTTCGAACGATCTTTCCTAAAACGACCATTTTCGGCCGAAATTCTGTGCGTGTATGGCCAGCATTAGTCTAAATGTTGTGTAAAGTACTGCAGCCAAATTCCAGAGAAATCCTCACTAGTTGGGTGGGTCTGCTGAAACCTGTGCGGGACAACTTTCCTAATGTGTCACGACATCCACGGCAAACCTGCAAATCTGATTGGTGGTTGGAAAGAAGTTCTTAGTACCTTAGACAGGGTTCACTGTTGCTAAGTTGATGAAGGAGAAGAGCATCCCCGAAATGTTTTACCAAGCAACATTGTCCTGGAATTGCGCATAGGCATTGTTTCTACCAAGTGGAGAAACCTGAAGACTGGACACGAGGTAGATGTGTGTTCCAATCCCGCAGTGGATTCCACTCACCAGACTTTCAGCTCCGCTCCATCTGGACAACCGTGCTGGTGGCTTCAGTGGCCATTCCTAGTTTAATGTTGCAAAACCTTGGTATGCTCCTCCTCGTGCTTTGATATTTTTCAGTTTTAAAGCGGAGTTCCGGCCTCGGAAACATTTTTTCAATAAAAATACCCCTGGGACAGTCAGGGCTAGTACATTTAATAATGGATAGCCTTTGAACTGTCCCAGGTCGCACTTACCTTTTAGAAGAAATACTTACCTTGAAATTTATTTTGTCCAGCGCTGCCATCTCCGGTGTGGGCAGCTGAAGCCAGGGCGTCCTCTTCAGCGTTGTCCTCCGTGTCCTCTTCGGTCCCAGAATGCCCTGCACCGGCCCCGTTCGTCACTTCTGGTGCGGGCGTGTCATCCCTGCACAGCTTCTGGGCATGCCCAGAAGCTGTTTAGCAGGGAATGACGTTCCTCCACCGGAACTGACGAGAGGGGCCGGTGCAGGCGCATTGATTCCTGGAGCAATGATGTTCAGCTCCCAGGAGTCAACGCAATAAGGAAGGGACGGCGTGGGCCGCAGCCGCAGAGGGAGGAAGTAGAAGAAAGGTAAGTATATTTTATTCAATATCAAGGTAAAAAATTGAAAAAAAATTTGGGACTATCCATTTCTTTTTTAGGTGACACAGAGCAAGCGGATGGCCCAAAGTGGATTTTGAGGCCGGACCTCCGCTTTAAGAGCAGTCTTCTCTGTTCCTCTGCAAGACAGGATCAACTGGTGTTTCTTCATCCATGAACTGATTGTATTTTATATGGTTTATTTCTGAAGTATCTCATACAAGTTGATAAGGGTTAATAAAGCTGATCACTCTATACTCTGATGCAGTGCTTTTACACTTTTTGGCTGTACTCCCTGTCGTATGTAAAATCAGTATGTTGTATGACATGTAACTTTGAACCTTTTGCATCTGTAGTCACAGCTGGTCAATCAACATAGTTTCTGTGCTAGTCTGTACAGTGGGATTGTGGTTAGCACTTCTGCCTTGCAACACTGGGGTCCTCAATTTGAAGCTAGGACACTGTGTGCCATAGGTGTGCGCAGCCTATTGCATTAGGGTGTGCACCCCAAAGCTCGAACACACAACTGTGTGCCATAGGAGTGCACAGCCTATTGCATTAGGATGTGCACCCCAAAGCTCGAACACACATGCCTTTCACTGCAGCCTCAGCTGCACTGGACAGTGCATGAACATGGGAAGTGCTCTATACTGAACTGCTTCCTGTTCATGCACAAACTGAAGCATAGTAAATGTAGTTTACTATGCTTCAGGTATGAATGAAGAAAGTGAGTGTGTTCATTTTGGAAAAGGAAGGCGCTGGTAAATGACATAGCCCCTTCCCCCACTTTCCATCCTGAAACATCTCCCGTAACAGCCAAGAGGAGAGGAGGGAAGCCAGCAGCATGGCAGGGCAGAGGGGCAAACACCAGGGATGCCCGGCCAGTAGGGGGAACTGGCACTGCACATAGGGATTAGGGGGTGCCCAGGCACACCCCTTGCGCACGCTTATGCCGTCTGCATGGAGTTTGCATATTCTTTCTGTGCTTGCGTGGTGCAGAGCGGCCAACACCAGGGATGCCCCGGCAGTAGGGGGAACAGGCACTGCACATAGTGATTATGGTGTGCCCAGGCACACCTGGCACACCCCTTGCGCACACCTATGCTGTCTGCATGGAGTTTGCATATTCTTTCTGTGCTTGCATGGGTTTCCTCTGGTTTTCTTACACACTCCAAAGACATGCTGGTAGGTCACTTGGCTGTAGTATGTGCATATATAGGAGAAAGGGACCTTAGATTGCAAGCTCCTTGCCTGATGTGAATATGCACCAGCCCTATATAAATGCCTGTAATAACAATAATAGGCTGCAGCATGCAAAAATCGGCCATTATTAGTGGTAATCTTACTGATATTGCTAGCGTGGCTCTTCTTTGACAGGAAAAGTTTGGAAACCATCCTGTGCTTCCTTTAACTGTCTTGCAGAAAACCAGGCCTGAGGAATTGACATAATTTGTGTTTGGCAAAGGATATTACTGTATGCTAATGTTATTTTCAGCAACAGGAAAGAAACACACATACAACTTTGTGGTGTAGAATTTCTGCTGTAGTGCGTCATGCTAACAGTATAATAATCATAGCAGACGATGCAATTTGTATTAATGTAATGAAGCTGTGCTTTGCTCTTCAGGTGTGAATGTCCCCCCGCTTACCATGGACCTGAGTGTCAGCAGACAAAACGCTCCTTTACTGCCCCCGGATATGCCTGGTTCCCACCCCTACAGCTCTGCTATGAAAGTCAGATCTCCCTGGATTTTATCACTGACGAATCTGATGGCCTTCTGCTGTACAACGGTCCCATGTCTGCCAGCAGTCGTGGAGAATCGGGGGACTTCATTGCTTTGGGTGAGGATGCCTTTTGCTGGGTAACTGTGCCATAGAACAGATATTGCCGTTATTGAATAATCTTTACTTCTTTCTCTGCTTTAAGGTGCATCATGCAAAACAAATTAGTTCACATAATACAATGAATATGAAAATCTCCCTATTAATTATAGAGTCCAACTCCAAAGAAAACATTTTTTTGTGGATAGAGCAGTAAATGGTAATACCTCTTCAATGGAAACATAAAAGCTTTAAAGTCCAACTCTGGGAAAATGTGCAATTATATCTTTCAGTCCATACTGCAGAGGTTGCTCGCTCGGTGTATCTAGGGTAGAGGGTTGACACTTTTACTTGCCTGATCCTCCACTCCTCCGGCAGATGGTGGGCCCCCACACTTTGAAAGTGGACTGTTTCTTTACATCAACATTTCCAATGCAGGGCTATGGACTCTGCCTTGGTCTTGATGACATCAGGACCTTAGACCACTAGAGATTGGGGGAGAAGACACTGCAAGGACTGGTTTATGAACGGGGAGGAGCAGAGGATCAGGTGAGTAAATTTTCTTTTATTGCCCCCTCTAGACTTCAAGTGATATTAAACCTTTGCTTCTTTTTACATAAAATAATGAACAAGTTATACTCATCCGCTCTGTGCAAAGGTTTTGCACAGAGCAGGCCCGATCCTCCTCTTCTCAGGTCTCCTGCCGGTGCTCCTGACTCCTCCTGTTCTATAAAAGTACTGTGATAAAAAGCGGCTTCCCATTGAGGCACTTGTGCAGGCTCACTCCCGAGCTGCCCTGTCTGCGTCCATTGACACAGACAGGGCAGCTCAGCCCTGCCCCCCTGCTCCCTCATCACAGATTTTGATTGACAGCAGTGGAAGCCAATGGATTCCGCTGCTATCGATCTTCCCAGTGAGGAGGGACAAAGCCAGGAAAGCTGCTGCTCTCATGCACAGCGCTGGATCGAGATCGCCTCAAGTAAGTATAAGGCAGAGTCAGTGTGGGTTCTGTGACACAGAAAGGTTTTTTACATTAATGGATAGGATGCATTAACCAGCTGCAGACTCTGGGTGTGCTAGACATGCCAAAAATGTCATTATTGTCCAGTCCTTCTGCCATGCTGCCGGAATCCCCTCTGTCCCAGTACACGGCAATTCAGCTCTGATTAATCACAGCTGCATTGCCGAGTACACAGAGAAGGTGATGCAAATGTCATAACATGAATAAAGTGCTCAAGTGCAATAAATACATATATTTATATTAAATAAAGAAATAATTGGTGCAATTTCATTCCAAGAATAGGTATAGTCCTAAATAAAGTACAAACATAGTCCAAGTGTATAAAAGGTGCATCTACAATAAATATGATTTCCAAACAGCATATATATTCTTCTCAAAAGTGTTGTAGATGCACATCATATTTAAAGGAAATCTAAAGAGAAGAATATATATTCTGTTTGGAATCTAAAGGAAATCATATTTATGCATTGGGTATTGAGGAGTGCCTAATGCAAAATTTCATATCACTTAACAGTATTTTTGAAACATTTACTGGTTAAGAGTATCAAATACAGCCAACATGTTTCGGGGGGAAGGCCTCCTCCTTCCTCAGGGCCTCTGGATTCTGGATGCTGTTAGAATCACAATGAGATCTAATAGAAGACCTATGTTAGGGCTTTATCAAGACTGTCATCACTGTGAACTGCCAGCTGATGGACTACTACATCTCATTGTAATTCCAACATGATCCACTGCTCAAGCCCTGAGGAAGGGGAAGGCCTTTCCCAATAAACGTGTTTTCTGTGTTTGATGCTCTTAATCAAAAAACATTTCAAAAAGTCTTTTAAGTGATATGAGCTTCTGTACTCGGTGCTCCTCAATACGCACTTTCGAGTGTGACTTGGGGAATATTTCCTTCACTTGTGTTTGTGACATTTATATGAAAAATGGAAGATGTGGTTGTCACGAGGACACAAAGGCCCAGCCAGCAATAAAAATATCATCAAACTAAACCTTTGCTGTAGTAAAAGCGTGTTTTTGTTTGCATTCTGATTGATGAGATTTCCTGTCACTTCCTGCCCTGACAGGAAGTAAGCTGAATTTCCCAATGAGGGGGAAAGACAGCAATTCAAAAATGACAAAGTCCGTACCCCTTACCTTTACTATCTATAACAAAATAAACATTTTTGGCTCTAAACTTAGTAAAGCCCACTGAAGGGATCACCTAGTCTATGACTAAGCCCAATGGGTGAAAGCGTTGGAGGTGTGGTCCTAGATGAGGGCTGTCAATGTCAAGCTTGTGGATATCCTTCCCAAGAAATATGGACACCATTGATCACTCCGGGATACAATTGCCTTATTCTTAGCACTTGGTCTGCAGGCAGTAATAGCTGGCAGTGTGGAGGAGCAGCTTGGAATTCTTTTGTCTTAGGAAACGGTGTGTTAATCATAAGTTCATTTTGTGCTTCTTTTATTTAGTGCTTCACAATGGATCTCTTTCCCTCTCTGTTAACCATGGTTCTGGATCTCTCTTCCTGAAGTTTGGGAGAAAAGCCAATGTGTTAGATCAGCGCTGGCATAACCTAAAGATCATGAGCAATGGCAAGGTACAACCAATGGATATAGATATAGAAAGAAGGACAACTTGTCTTCTAACCTACATAATGACTGGGAGGCTCTGATTGGTGGTACAATGCACTTTTATCTCCTTTTTTGCCATGTTTTTGAGATGAAGCCTATGCGTTACAACCTTGCCTTTGTACTAATGTCAGAAAAATTATGTTTTCTCATAGCATATACTATATTTGTTTCTGGGTATATACTAGTGATGCTGGGATTACATTGATATCAGAAATTCAGTTATAGCTGGGGTTGAACTGTAAGGATCGATGTCTTTGCTCAAGCTTACCAACTATGAATTTACAGCATTCCCACCTGAAGTTAGGAAACCGAGTTTATTAGATCATAGCCTGTGTTTTTATATACTTTTTATTACCTTTAGGAATAACATTTTTAAATGTTAACCTTTAAAAATGTATTTCATTTTAGTCA
Organism: Pelophylax lessonae; assembly: GCF_965119305.1. Taxonomy (NCBI): domain Eukaryota; kingdom Metazoa; phylum Chordata; class Amphibia; order Anura; family Ranidae; genus Pelophylax; species Pelophylax lessonae. The sequence continues at coordinate 476,463,910 of NC_138772.1, forward strand.
ACTAAATATGAGTTATGACATTACTAGCTAGAAAGGGGCACCCTCAGGTCTCCACTATTTTGTTGAGCCATTTTGCTACTATACTTCAAATAGTGCTCCACACAAACACTTTGGGGTTAATTTACCAAAGACAAATAGACTGTGTGCTTTGCAAGAGTAGTTGCCCCAGAGCTCAGTAAATGTGGTAAAGCTCTCCTGACTTCCATCGTCCAATAATGTGCAGGCAAAAATGCTTTTTTTTCCCCCTTGCATGAGATTTGGTATTCTTTGTAAAGTGAAGCTTTACCTCATTTACTAAGCTCTGGAGCAACTGCATGTGCAAAGTGCACAGTCTATTTGCCTTTAGTAAATCACCCCCTGTGTTAAACATATGTTTGTAAAATGAAAATGTTGTACAATTATTGAAACTACAGTAATATTATAAAACCCCATGGCTTTAACTAGACATAGAATAATTCAAAAAGTAGGACCTGTTTGTGGCTAGTCTTCTCTTTTAGCCTTAGCTAAGTAAATATAAAAAGGAATGGAAAAAACTCTGCTCTGCCAAACCAGTAAACATATCTTACTGTGCCTCGTGGGCTGGTCATACTGAAGTCATGACTACTGCAGGCACAGTATGACTTCCACTGATTGGCTGTCTCAGATGCAGCTTAACTTCCACTGATTGGCTAACATAGACAAAGGTTTATTTCCACTAATTGGCTGGCCCAGACACACCATGACTTCCTCTGGCTGGCTGGCTGGCTGGCTGGCTGGCCCAGACACACCATGACTTCCACTGGTTGGCCCAGACACACCATGACTTCCACTGGCTGGCTGGCTGGCCCAGACACACCATGACTTCCACTGGCTGGCTGGCTGGCCCAGACACACCATGACTTCCACTGGTTGGCTGGCTGGCTGGCTGGCCCAGACACACCATGACTTCCACTGGCTGGCTGGCCCAGACACACCATGACTTCCACTGGCTGGCCCAGACACACCATGACTTCCACTGGCTGGCTGGCCCAGACACACCATGACTTCCACTGGCTGGCTGGCCCAGACAAACCATGACTTCCACTGGCTGGCCCAGACACACCATGACTTCCACTGGCTGGCTGGCCCAGACACACCATGACTTCCACTGGCTGGCTGGCCCAGACACACCATGACTTCCACTGGCTGGCTGGCCCAGACACACCATGACTTCCACTGGCTGGCTGGCTGGCTGGCCCAGACAAACCATGACTTCCACTGGCTGGCCCAGACACACCATGGCTTCCACTGGCTGGCTGGCCCAGACATACCATGGCTTCCACTGGCTGTCTGGCCCAGACACACCATGACTTCCACTGGCTGGCTGGCTGGCTGGCCGGCTGGCCCAGACAAACCATGACTTCCACTGGCTGGCCCAGACACACCATGGCTTCCACTGGCTGGCTGGCCCAGACACACCATGGCTTCCACTGGCTGGCTGGCCCAGACATACCATGGTTTCCACTGGCTGGCTGGCCCAGACACACCATGACTTCCACTGGCTGGCTGGCCCAGACACAGCTTAACTGCCACTGATTAGCTGGCCCAGACACACCATGACTTCCACTAATTGGCTGGTCCAGACACACCTAACTTCCACTGACTGGTTGACCCCAACACAGCTTACCTATCACTGATTGGTTGGTTCACATACTGCATAACTTCCATTATTTCAAAAGGCATTAAAGTTATTGAAATAAATAAAGTTCCTGCTAATGAAGGACAGCTACCAACACTATCTACAGCTATGTTTTTTATATTACTAATTTGTCAAATATTTTGTCATTAGAGGGTGAAAATGACCCTTGATAACTGCTTGGGAGACCTGGTGAGTGAAGACTCTGATGGCTTATATACAGACCGGTCATGGTGTGAAGTGTCTGGAGAGACGCCTGGGAGCAAGAGGTAATAAGATAACTGTAATGTAAAACCAGAATTAAAAATATTATTTATAGTTATTGTAACTGCTGATCACGTGTCCTCCATTTATCTTCTATTGTACAAACCTAAAAATAAAAGTGTGCCTAAAGCCAAAACTACTTTTACAGTATTTCAGATAGAGTGATGATGGGTTAGAACTGATGGCTTCTACAGCTGTCTTAGACCTGTCTATGTCCTCACTAGGGAGATCAGCAATCTAATGAAGTTGGAAAACCTTTTAAGTGCTTTTTCCCCAAGCACACCACTCCAGAGATGAACCCTTTCTGTAGGTTTTGGTCCCTATTGTTTCTAGGACAAACAGTGAGGCAAAAGCCAACATTTTAAGGATTAGAGGATAAACCTTCCCAGTGAGGATGCTTGTTCCAACTGTCTAAGGAGATTTCCCTTACTTTAGAGAAGTTCCTGTTTTGTCTACAGGACAGAAAGTGAAGAAAAATGTCCTCAATGAGACACAAATGGCAAAAAAAAAAAACTTAATAGGGGTTTTAACCATTCTTTACTATATTCAAAAGTAAAAAAAGGTTTAGATATACTTTAACCACTTACCAACCGCCCAACAACTATATACGTCAGCTGTTTAAACCTAAATACCGGTGTTATGGCAGCTGCCGTATTTTTTTAAATGGTGGGCGGTCGGCTTTCCGATAAGGGTGGTCCCAGTGGCGGACTCGCAGCGGGATCACCCTTCCGGGGCAGCAGAAGAGGTGCCCCCCCACCGCGTCCCGGTACTTTTCCCCTCTTACCGGACCCGCCGGCAACGGGAAAAACGATCCCGGTCCCGTATCCTCACAGACAGGATGTCGGGTGAGGGCAAGCTTGCCCTCACTCGACTCTATGGTCTTGGAGGACCGGAGCGATGGCAAACGTTGTTGCCTAGCAACCGGTTTAAAGGTCCCTTTTTTTTTTTTTTCATTTTATTTATTTATTTATTTATTTCATCTTTTAGTGTACTTGTGAGATCTGAGGACTTTTTGACCCCAGATCTCACAAAAAAGAGGTCCTGTCGTGCCTATTTCTATTACAAGGAATGTTTACGATCACATTTTTCTTTTTTAAAAACGTTGTAAAAATAAAAAATAATAAATAAAATAAATAGTAAAAAAAAAAAATGAAAGCGCCCTGTCCCCGTTAGCTCGCGCGCAGAAGCGAACGCATGCGGAAACCCCACCCACATATGTAAACGGTGTACAAACCACACATGTGAGGTATCGCCATGAGCGTTAGAGCGAGAGAAAAAATTTAAGCCCTAGACCTCCTCTGTAACTCTAAGATGGCAACCTGTAGACATTTTTAAACGTGTCGCCTATGGGGATTTTTAAGTACCAAAGTTTGTCGCCATTCCGTGAGCGTGCGCAATTTTGAAGCATGACATGTTGGGTATCTATTTACTCGGCGTAACATTATCTTTCACATTGTGGAAAAAATTGGGCTAACTTTACTGGTTTCTTATTTTTTAATTCAAAAAAGTGAATTTTTTCCAAACAAATTGCATTTTGAAGACCGCTGCGCAAATACGGTGTGATAAAAAATATTGCAATAATCTCCATTTTATTCTCTAGGGTCCCTGCTAAAAAAAATATATAATGTTTGGAGGTTCTAAGTAGTTTTCTAAAAAAAATGGATTTTAGCTTGTAAACACCAAGTGTCAAAAATAGGCCTGGTGGGTAAGTGGTTAAGGGCCCACTCATGCCATTGTTACCTCAATAAGCAGCAACGCACGTTGCATGCATTGGTGTAATGTGTTGTGATTCTTTGCGAATGGAACCCCAACGCACCTTTCCCATGGACATGCATTACAGTGCAGCTCAACAAATGGCAATGCACTAATATGCTTTGGGATGTGCTGCCAGAAAAGGTACATGCACATTTTTTAATATATTAGACAGGCCATTGAAATGAATAGACCAACGCACCAAATTGTTGTAAATAATACCTAAAGGACAACTTTTGTGAAGTGTGATTCTAAAGGTTCAATTTTAATAACACACTCATTTCACTTACCTGCTCTGTGCAGTGGTTTTGCACAGAGCAACCTGGATCCTCTTCTTCTCGGGTCCCCCGCCGCCACTCCTGGCTCCTCCCTCTTGACTAGTGCCCCCAATAGCAAGCCGCGACTGTTCTTGAATGGCCCAGCCAGAGCCCTGACTTAAACCCAATTGAGCATCTCTGGAGAGACCTAAAAATGGCTGTCCACCAACGTTTACCATCCAACCTGACAGAACTGGAGAGGATCTGCAAGGAGGAATGGCAGAGGATCCCCAAATCCAGGTGTGAAAGACTTGTTGCATCTTTCCCAAAAAGACTCCTGGCTGTATTAGATCAAAAGGGGGCTTCTACTAAATACTGAGCAAAGGGTCTGAATACTTAGGACCATGAGATATTTCAGTTTTTCTTTTTTAATAATTCTGCAACAATGTCAACAATTCTGTGTTTTTCTGTCAGTATGGGGTGCTATGTGTACATTCATGAGGAAGAAGAATGAACCTAAATGATTTTAGCAAATGGCTGCAATATAACAAAGAGTGAAAAATTTAAGGGGGTCTGAATACTTTCCGTACCCACTGTATGTGGCTCAACCCAACCCCCACTCTCTCTTCATTGGCTCACTGACTGTGTCTGACAGCAGTGGGAGTCAATGGCTTACACTGCTGTGTCTCAGCCAAAGAAAGCTGAGGCTTCCGTGCACTTCGCTGGATTGAGAGGGGGCTCAGGTGAATATTAGGGGGGGCTGTGGGAGGAGCAGCACACAGGTTTTTTTACCTTCTTGCATAGCGTGCATGAAGGTAATAAACCTTCAGCCCTACAACCACTTTAATATTATATATCAAAAATGAGAAGACAACCAGCCCTCAGGTGAGCAATCCCAGTGCTGTGGGTGCTGATCCCGGCTCACCACCGCTGCAACAGTAAAAAAAAAAGGAGAAATCGACTGCACACCACCAGCTTCTAGGAAGATGATTCACTTTAAAAGTGTGAAATGTTATACGTCTCCTCCAAAATCTTTCCCACTACATTATGGCATACGTATCATTAAATCCGATTGGGGTCTGTTGGGGCGGCTGGCCTCGTGGGGGGCCCTCCTCGCTCCTGTATACCGGCCATGTGATGGATGCCGGTGGGGGTGGGGGGTGTTCCCCTGGGGCCTGTAACTGTTACCCTGCAGATGCTTATATTAACGATATATTGTCCTTGATTGCATACTGTATTATCCGCATAGTTCATACCTTCTGTTCCGATGTTTCCTTGATGCTCGGATGTTTCTTGATCCACTATTCTTGTTGCTTTTGTATGCCTTTTTTCTTTCTCCTTAATAAAGATTGAATTTGTAAAAAAAAAGTGGGAAATGCGTCTATCTCTGTATCCTGTGTACCTTTAACGTATTGCTAAAGGATTCATCCTCCTAGCAGCTGGTGGTGTGCGGCTGATTTCTCCTTCATTTCTAATATTATATATCAAGTAGGATTTTACTAGGCTCCCTTCTGTCACCACATTTGCTTTATCATAATCTGTAAATTGTATTGATTTTGAATATTTCCTGTAAACTGCATTTGCATCTTGTTTTATAGATTTCTCAATGTTTACCAGCCCCTGCAGCTTGGAGGAGTAAAGAATATACCAGGCGGTATTCATTCATTCATCCAATTCACAGGGTTTTCTGGCTGCATCAGAAATCTGCAGGTCGATAGTAAGGTAAGATATGAATCAGTATGGTGGTATATAACCTCTGGATGTTTAAGCACAGTCCAAGGTCTAAGAGGGTAAGCATGGCAGTCAGGGAACTAGCATTTGCAGATTAAGAAGTAGTAATGGTAGCTGCCATGGTTTAGGAAAGGGATAAGACCTAAGTATCTAAACATATACAATGTCTATACAAAAAGGAAGAAGCGCCATACGGGTGGATTTTGCCTTTTATGAAATTTGGGAGTTAAATTCAATTGCAGATTATTTTATATTTAGAATCTTACTAATCAGTTTTTGTTACTGAAATAATGCAGATCTATGTGGATTTTGGTGGTCCATTCTTATCTACAGATGCAAAACTTTAAGCCCTAAATGGTATCAATTTTGGGTAGTAAAATGAACCAACTGAATTGTTTTGTGTTTTGCAGATTTATGACTTGGAAAAGCCCCTGGTGTCAGTGAACAGTGCTGCAGGTTGTGCTATGACAGATGAGCAGTGCAGCACAATTAGATCGCCACCTTGTGGAAAACATGGATTCTGCATAAGTGATCGGACTTCTGCTAAATGTGTCTGTCATCCAGGATATTATGGAGAACTCTGTGATTCAGGTAAACTGTAAAGCAAGAGTTAAATAAAAATTTGTAATCCATTAACTATTTTAACTTCCTTCAAAATAGTTTATGTATAAATCTAGATTCCACAGGATTTATAATGTTTTAGTCCCATCAATACTGAGTTACAAGTATATAACAGGGGCGTTATATTTTATAACATGGCTCAGCTGTGTAAAGATCAGACTGCTTTAAACAGATCAAAAGCCAGCCAACGCTACATAAAAACGCCCATCACATTTCTTAACCTTCTCAGTTTTTCTAGCCCTGGACTGGCATTTTCTAAATTTTGCCCAAAGGGTTGGTGTGAAATAGAGATTATGTTGACTTTGGATTCATAAGGGTTTGATTCATAGGCAATGTAGCATTCATTCAGGCACACTCCATACAGTCTATTGACCTGTAGTCAAGTTGCTAAAATTATGGAACAATAGATAGTGCCGTCAGGACCTATGAAACGTGAGAAGTGTGTAACCAGCACACTAAATTGTTCGTTATGGACTTTTATGTGTCGCATGAAGAAAAACAGCAGCAATTCGTTCAGTGATTCTGTGTGTACATTTGTTTTGTTTTAATTGGGCAAAAACAAATGTGCTTTAGTCTCTTCTGGGTGAATGTTATGTAAAATACCTCATTATGGCCACAAGATGGAGCTGAGGAGCATAGGAAAGGTCTTTGTAACCAGATATAATGTAACAATTCTAAAGAACACTACCAAATAAATGTAACAATTGATGATGCACATGCAGATTTGTAATATTTTTTTAATAAATATACCCCTTTGTGTTAACCACTTGACCTCTGGATGCTTTAGCCCCCTTAATGACCAGGACATTTTTTGCGATACAGCGATACAATTGCGCTGTCATGCAACGCTGTACATAAATGAAATGTATGTTCTTTTTTGTCCCACAAATAAAGCTTTCTTTTGGCGATATTTGATCACCACAGGGTTTTTTACTTTTTGTGCTATAAACAAAAAAAAAAACCCAACAATTTTGGAAAAAAAAAAAAAAACAATATTTTTTACTTTGTGCTCTAAAACACATTCAATAAAAATATTTTAAAAACAAATGTCTTCATAAATTTAGGCCAATACTGTATTTATTTTGCTACATGTTTTTGGTAAATAAATCCCATTAGGCGTATATTGATTGGTTTGTGCAAAAGCTATAGGGTCTTCAAACTATGGTACCGTATTTTTCCATGTATAAGACACCCCCATGTATAAGACGTACCCCACTTTTCCAACCCAAACTTCAGAAATCAATATTTTAAACATAAAACAGGACACAATTTTGGACACATTTTATAATCCAAGTTTAAGCCTCTGCTCCAACTTTGGCCATTTTGCTGGTTTTCCTCTTAAGGCCTTCCTCTTTTTTTGTTCTTCCTGTTTTCTCCACTGTCTGATCATACACTCAGTGGGCGGAGGTCCAAACTGTCTCTCTGCAGCCCTATTGCCATGCTCTTTTGCATAGCAAATTACATTCATTTTGAATTTAGCAGCATAAGACAATCGCTTACCAGTACCGGTATTCATTTTTTTATGCCGTGACATCTGAGCTCCGTTCTCGCATCTCTCTCTCTCGCATCTGCGCACTCTAACCTCCAACAGTATCGCATCTGCACAGTCTCCGCCTTTACAGCATCATCTGACATCTAAAGCTTGCGATTGGAGGAAGCCTCTTTGACAGGGTATGGGCAGCTATGCACCCGCGCAGCTCTCTGTTCTGCTTACTGACCGTGTATAAGACGCCCCTCGATTTGCAGCATAACGATTTGAGCAAAAAGTAGCGGTATATATAGTGGAATTTTTATTTATTTTTTATGCTAGTAATGGCGGCGCTCATTGACTTATAATGGGACTGCGATATTACAGTGGCCAATTTGACACTAACTGACACTTTGTGGGAACCAATGACACTAATACAGTGATCAGTGCTAAAAATATTTCCCCCTAAATCTCCCCTCCTAGCACAAATCTTCTTCCCCCTTCATGAAACAAATCCCCCTAAATCACCACTGTTAGCACTCCCCCCCCCCCCCCCCCTCCCAAAAAAAAAAAATCCCTTCTAGAACAATACTTACCTACTGCTGCCCCCTAATTTCCCCCTTTGAACACAAATTCCCTACCCCCAGTCTCATTGTGGCACCCCCACTTCACATGATATCACAGTGCCCAGGGCAACCACCCCTTCTTCCCACCCCTTGTCCCGGCCCTGACTACAACATACCAATAACTATTGTAGCCTAGTCTGCATATGTAATAAACATATACATATCCTTGTAACCCTACTTATGTGTATCTCTGTTATTCTAATACCCAGCACATGGGAGGTATGTAAATGTGTGATGTGTCTGTTAGTTCTACAGGAATGGAGCCTTGAGAAAGGAAGTTGGGTTCATTATGTCATTTACCATCCACTCAGCCTGCACTATACATATATACAACTCATGCTTCGAACTCGGATATCTTCTGCTACTATTCTCCACCTAACTTCCAGGGACAGGTCTTCTTTTCTGAAGCTGGAGGTGAGCTGCAAAAATGCTGGATGTTAGTTACCACTGATATACATGAATAAGAATAGAATAGAGTAGATTGTGGCAATTCATCATGATAACAATCACATGAACCTATAGAATGAGTATTACCTGCAAGATATTTATTGTGTTCTTCAGCGTTGCTCAACTGGGGGGTCTTTTGGGTTTCCATGGGGTGCCAGGAGCAAGGGACCCAACTTTCCCTGGTTAAGCAACATGAGTTGCCATGGTTCAGGTGGGCCTTCCACCAGCACCCTACCAACCAGTGCTGCTGTCTGTGGGACAGTGTGCATGGTATCATGCATTGCTATAATGTTAGCAGCAGGGGCCCCCCAGCATTCAAAGGAGGGCAAGAGTCTCCCCTCCCCTGCCATGCTGCAGGAGCTTAAGGCTTCATTCACACCTAGGCGTTTTGGGATTCTGCGATTCTGCCAGCGATCTCAAAACATACTACAATCACAAAATGCAGAATCAAGTGCCATTATATTCAATGTCATCTAAAACAGGGTGCAGGTTTCCCCCGATTGTTACGCGATTTGCAATCACGGCAAATCAATTGAAGTTTGTTGCCCAAAAAGGAGCAGAAGCTTCATTTGGGGGACAAGCTTTACGCGTTCTGCTTGGTGGCTGCATTCATTTCCTTTTTTCAGGCTGGGAACATTTTCAGAAAGTGCAGGAATATACCTGTTGACCCTGCTAGAAATTCAGTGTGCATGTCGCTTCCTGTGCACTGAACTGATGTCTCAAACAATGTTATCAGCCATCCCAGCATAGGTGTGCGCAGCCTATTGCATTGGGGTATGCACCCCAAAGATTGAACACACAGGCCTTTCTCTACAGCCTCAGCTGCATGGGGCAGTGAATGAATGGAAAGTGCTCTGTGCTGAGTGGCTTCCTGTTATTCACAATCTGAAGCATAGTAAACAGAGTTTAACTGTGCTTCAGTTATAAATGGACAAAGTGAACGAGTGTGTTCATTTAGAAAAGGAAGAGGCCAGTAAATTACATATTTACTAGCCCTTCTCCCGCTCTCCATCCTGAAACATCCCCTGCAGCAACTGGGGGGAGAGGAGAGAAGCCAGCAGCACTGTGAGGGAGGCCCGGGCAGTACGGGGAATCGGCAAAGCACATAGTGATTAGGGTGTGCACAGGCATGCCTGGCACACCCCTTGCGCACGCCTATGCATCCCAGAAATATTTTGTAAACTAAAGTACATCTGCCCCCTATGGTTTGGAGATGAAGAAAGGATGGGGGGGGGGGGGGGGGGCTCTATGGTCTAAATCAGGAGACCAGTCTAGGGTGACAACACTGCTCTCCATAGACATGATACAGTGAGCCAGTGATGTCACCCTAAGACAGAAAGTGTGTTACTGGCAGGATCATCGGGTAAAAACTGCAATTTATGAATGTTTTGTTCTCAGGTTTAGATATGCTGCCTTTAAGAGTATAAAATGTTTTTATGGTGAGCGCAGGAATCTCCCTTGTGTGTGTTTTTTTTTTTTATTCTTTTTATCACCAAACATTCTTTATTGTCAGCCATGTATTACATTATTTATTATAAAGCAGCTTTCCTTCCATACTGGCAGATTAGTGGAGGACACTTCGCTGTTGGTTTCCACTTTGGTGAGCGGAGTCATGTGATCAGGCTGCCGGACCTGCGTATAGATCACGGGCGATGGGCGCTGCTGAGCCTGGAGCGCTATGGCAATGTCTTTACATTGCGTATAGAAAGAGGAGGCGGTGTCCGAGAAGTGACGGCTACTATGGGAAAAAGTGGATCATTCGAAGCTGATCCATCGAATGTAATGTTAGGAAACAGCTTACCACAGCAAGCCGAGAATGATTTTCAAGGTATGTGGCCTTCTTAAATTCTCATTCACTTTTTATTAAAGTTCCACACTTGTATATCTATTGTAGAAAACTGCTCAGGTCGTAAAATAAAAAGTGTATCCTCAAATCTAGCAGAAAATATAACTGAAGGTAGCAGTGCCTGGGCGAGGCCATCTAGAGCTCAGGGCAAACATGAAAAACTGTGTCAGGTATGAGCATTATGTGTTAGCAACCCAAAACCCCCCGCCCAAAAAAAAAAATAATAATAATTGAACACTAACCTACATGCTTAACCCCTAAGCATAAATTCCCCCTCCTCACTGAACAAATCGGCCCCCTATTGAAGTCCTCCCTCCCAGCACAAATCTTGCCTCCCCTATCCCCCCTCCTGGCTCAAATCCTCTCTCTCCCCAAATGCCCCCAGCACACATCCACTACTGATCAAATCCCCCCCCCCCCCCCATGAGTACACATCCTCTTCCTCCCCCACTCCAAATCCCCCCTCCAGCACAAATATTCCCTCTCAGCACAAATCTCCCCCCCCCCCAAAAAAAAAAAATTATCCTCCTAGCACAAATACCCCCCAATCATCCCTACTGGCACAACCCCCCTCCTAGCACAAATCCCCTCCCTACTCTATCACCATATCACCTCCTCTAGCACAAACACCCCAAATCCCTGCCCCCTCCTACCCACCCCTTGTCCCAGCCCTGGAAGGTAGTAACACACGTTGGTTCTGATCCACAAGTTGAAATAGCTTTTAAAGTGGAAGTTCAGTAAAAACCTAACTAAGCTTAAACCTACATTCACCCCCATTCTGAGCCCATTCTATCCACCCTGTAAAAGGAAAAGTGCCTGTACTTCTCTATTCTGAATTTGTTCCATTCTGGTCACATGATCTCTCCAGCGCCGGCTGCAGTGTAGAGGAGAGACGGTCGTCAATGGCTGCAGAGGCTGACTATGGGGCATCCGTTGTCGGCTTTCCCTCCTCTACACTGAATCCGCTGCAGAAAGCCAGTCATGTGACTCGACCAGAGCGACTTCAGAATAGGTAAGTATAGGCATCTTTCTTTTTACAGGGTAGATAGAATAGGCATAGAATGGGGGTGGAAGTAGGTTTAAGCTTAGTTTTGACTAAACGTCCAATTTCAGACATCTTAAAGTGTCCTTAAAGCATGGTAAAGTGGACTCTCAATCAATGTTATCTCTTTTATTTTAGTCTTAAATGATAACTTTATTTTTGGATTGTTATCCTTTAATTTAACCCCCCATTCCCCAGCAACCCTAATATTTTAATATTCAAAGTATTCTTTGCATGCTCCAGCCAGATGCACTCCAGGCTGGTCTTCTGTGAACAAATTCTGTCCATTCCTATGGAGCAGCTGTTGTGTCACAAGGACAGATGACCTCTACACAGGAATCGATAGAGTTTTTCCATGCATGTGCACAGGAAGCGAAGGGCCGGCCAGAGTAAGTGTGGGTTATATAGTGTGGATCTGATAGGAGTGTGGGCAGGTGAGTATTGCTCTGGAAGGTGTTGGAGGGGTAAATTGAAGGATAACTGTAGGGAAATACAACGTGTAATTAAAAATCAGCTATATAGACCCACCCACTCAGCCAAGTTCAACAGGTACACAGAGAGAAGTGCATGGCCCTGGATGCACGGACTCTCCATTGGGGACTGTGCACCGCCCATTCAGTAATTTGGGCTTTCTGCATCCAGCTCAGTGCTGGGAAAGAGAAGTAATCAAAGGGCTTTTCACGCTGTACAGGGATGATAGTCCATGTAAATGAGCCCTAAATTCTCATTCTTTTAACGAATACTTTCTCTATAGCACAGGTGTCAAACACAAGGCCCGGGGGCCACCTCCGGCTCACTAGGCCATTTCATATTGCCCTCGCTCCTCTTCTGAGCTGAGGCACCTCCTCTTCTCCGCCCACCCCCTTGTCTCAGCAGTGGGAGGACAAAACTCCTCCGCAAGATCCTGCGCTTCTCTGTGAAGCTGCTGAGAGGTTTGTCTCTGCCCTTGCCCCTGTCTCAGGAGTCAGCAGCTGAGAGAAGGACAGAACTCCTCCTACAGATCTTGTGCCTCTCTGTGCAGCAGAAGTTCTTCTCTCCGCCTACCCTGGTCTCAGCATTCAGTAGACTCCGGCAGCTGACTTCTGCCCTCCTCTGGTCCTCCTCCAGACCCTACACTTTATGCTTCCCAGCTTCTTCCTGGAAGCAGCACAAGGTAACAGGGGTGCGCTGTGATATAAGGGAGGGTGGAGGACTCTTAACTTCTGATAGTGGGGGGGCTCTTGACATCTGATGTAAGGGGGGGTGGGGTGCTCTGGACATTTAGTTTTACAGATACAACCGGCCCTTTGAAGGGAACCATAATGCTGATGCGGTCCACAATGCAATTGAGTTTGACACCCCCTGCTCTAAAGCTTGTAATAGGTTTAGCTTTGCTTGCAAAGTAGCCAGAGATGTGTTTACATTTTATAATCTGCACAGCCAGAAGGGGAACGGGATGTTCTTATCTGCAGATTGAGCTACAACATTCATTTTCTTTTCTGTCATGTCTGTGAAATCGATGAATATTTGTCTTCATGATCTAAGAGAGAAAAACTTTCATGGGCTCTGTTATTGTGCACAGGATGTTTACGGGATGTGCGCGTCAATGGTCTTCTGCTGCCGTTGGATGGAGAGGGTAATGAGCACAGCTCTGTTGTCAGCTCACAGGGAATCAGCAATGGATGCCACTCGGATGTCTGCAGGAACCAGCCCTGCCCTTCTCACCTCAACTGTATTGATTTATGGAGAAAACATGAATGCAGGTACAATACTGGACAGTGAACTATTTGGTGATGATACAATGGTAAGAGGCAGAGTTTACTACTCTTGGGCCCCCACTAATTCTCTAATTGATGGCGCTTAGAGGAAGCTCCAGGGCAGCTGAAAGCTCTCCGGTATATTTCTCACATTTATTTTCAAGTGTTTATTTTCTTTATAGAAAAAGGTTTATTTCCACCTCAGTACCAACATGTTACACCCCCTTCCTTACCGAGCCATTTTTCTGTTTTCAGTGTTGTGTTTGATTGATAATTACTTGACAATGCAATAGTGTACCCAAATTAATTTTATATCATTTTTAGACAGATGGAAATTTATTTTGGTGGTATTTAAAGCCCAAGTGTTACTGAAGAAAAAAATCAGCACAAGGGATATTATTTACATTCAGTGTGATGTGTCCTTTGTGCTGCTGTGTCCTGATTTAGCAGAAATCTTCCTTCTTTGATGAAGCTGTAGTACCAGCTTTTATAAATGGAGAAGGTTGGCAGAAAGGGCGGCATATTTTTTATTTTATAAATTTCTCTTTATTGATTTTAAACAAGAAAAAGACACAATAAACATAGGCGCCACGCAGGGCGAACACAAAAACAGCCAGCAATAAGCCAGTGAAACCCCCCTCTCCCCCAGCCCACCCCCTCTCCTACCCCCACCTCACCCACCCAGGCTCTACCCATCAGGCCCATCACCAGGGCTTTTTTTCAGCGGGAACGCGGGGGAAAGAAGTTCCGGCACCTCCAGCACTGACTGTATGTAATGGCAAGGGGTTCAAGGTCTATTAATGCTAGTTGCTGGGGGGATCTATTGTTGCTGGAGGAGATCTACTTTTGCGGGGTAGGGAGGGGCATCTACTGTTGCTCAGAAGGTCTATTGTTGTTGCTGTTCCACTGTTGCTGGGAGTCAGTTGTTGCTGGGAGGGATCTAGTGATGCTGGCTGCAGGGAAATCTGTTGTTGCTGCTGGGGGTCTATTGTTGCTAGGGGAGGGGGTATTTTGTTGTGAGTGATACATTATTGCTGGGGGAGGGTCTTTAGCTGCTGGCTGCTGGAGAGTCTATTGGTGCTGACTGCAGGGAGAGCGGTTATTGCTGCTGGAGATCTTTTGTTGCTGGGGGAGGGGGTATTTCCTTCCGGGTGGTTCATTGTTGCTTAGGGGATCTATTGTTGCTGGCACATGTGATCTAGTTTACTGTTTTTCTAGTTATTATTAACAAATTCCATACAAATTACTTAGTACCACAATTGTTACATGGTTCTGTATTCTCTAAAAGGAGCAGTACTTAGGGGGTGGAATTAAGGAATGGTGCAGGAGGTGGGTAGGGGGCGGAGACAAGGGGTGACTTGGAAAGGGGAGTTCCTGCACCTATTGTCTGAGAAAAAAAGCCCTGCCCCTCACAATAGACGGATAAGCCTCCGAGGAAGCCAAAACACCTCAGGAGATTCCAAGGGCGGCATATTTAAGCACTCTTGAGCTAAACAGGACAGAGCAGCACAAGAGAAACATCACATTAAAGGTAAGTAACATCCCTTGTGCTGATTTTGTTATGCTGCTAATAGCAGAACTTACATACTCTGGCAGAACTTACATACTCTGGCTGTTGTTTTTCTAATTTTCCTCCTAGGAGCTTCCTTCTTATGCAGCCCCCTGGCCATGCTACCTGATTCCAGGTATGTAGATTTCCCCTGTGCCTCCCAGATCTTAAAGAGCCTTGCTGAAGTCTCTATACATGCATGCTCCCATTTAGAACTACAAACTTACATGCAGCCTTTCCGAGAGGGACAAAGAACCAAAGTCACATTGACTAAGGAGCTGCTATAGAGAGGGAGGTGAAGAGTGTCCCTTTCACTCTCTCTGTGTGCACAGCTGGGAATGTCTGCACATATGTTTGCAGTTATAAACACAAGCTTGCACATAGTGGAGACTGCAGCAGGACTCCATAGGTCCCGGAAGGCACAGGATACCCACATACCTTGAGGCAGGCAGTAGGCTGGGGGGCTGTATGAAGAGGAGGCTCAGAAAAAAATTATAAGAACAACAGCAAGCCAGGGTTGGCCCAAGACATTGTGCTGCCTGGGTCCAAAAATTAAAGGCTGCACCTCCAAAAAAAATAAAAATCACGCCCACCAAAAGGCCCACACAATTTTATTTTATATCATGATAATTAAAACTAAAATTACATTTATCAGGAAGTCAGATTTATATGCAACAGCACCTTGTCTACATGCCCAATTATATGACATACCATTATGTTCAATTCCAAACCAAAAACTCCAGTATTATTTTGTTTGTTTGAATGTCTGACGTCATTGCGCACACCACAATCACATAAGGAATGTTCCCCTGGAGGAAACCCTCCGCCTCCTCATACTCATCAGTTTTCACTATGGGCGGCAGTATGAGATGGGGAAATGCCGCCCGTAACGTGCCGCAAACTGATAACACACAAAACTGCTGGAAAAAAAGAATCTTGGGCATCAATTTGCTGCCCCTCTCAAAGTGCTGCCTGGGTCCAATGGACCCAGTAGGACCCATGGTAGGGCCGAACCTGCAGCAAGCACATGTAAGTTCTGCTATAAGTAGCTGATTTTGTGAATAAAATTTGTTTTTAATATCACTTTAATCAATAAAGGACTGCAGAATGTAGGACAGTGAGTTATTTGGACTTATCTGTATGTTGTCCTTTCTGAAATACAAATTTGACTCTTCTATTGCAACAAAAAATGTGCAGGGAACAGAAGCAGACAGCTAATGATAATATTGTTGCAGAAGGGACAGCAGTAGGGTAAGTTAGTACACATAAAACCTACAGTCCTTTTTGTTGATACTTTATGGAGTCAGTGGTGTATTTAGGTTTTGTGCTGCCCTAGGCCTGTCTAAACTTGTGCACCCCTTAATTTAAATATGACGCACCCCTTCCTGTAAAGGCCACACCTCTTCCTGTTTATGACCCGCCCTGTCATCTGTAAACCACAACCACAGTCTATCAGTGCCCATCAGTGTAGCCTGATCAGTTCCCATAAGGTCAGCCTCAGCAGTGCCCATCATCATACCATCATATCATACCAGGAGGTAGCAGTGTGACCGCTTTATGGGGGTGCCAGACTAATTTGCCTCCTGGACGCTGACCTCCAGCCCAATTCGCCCTATAAGACTGACACTATACTAAAAGTGTGTAGCGCAAGCCGTCTGGGACTCTTTTTAGTGGGGGAGGCGGGAGGAGGCTGTTTTTTTTCTTTTGCGTGGTGCAGCTTTTTTGCTGCCCCCCCTGCAAAGTGCTGCCCTAGGCCTGGGCCTTGTTGGCCTAGGCTAAGATACAGCACTGTATGGAGTTTTTCTTTAATGTCAGGTTCCAATAATAGAGGATTACTCCCTGGCTTTACAGTAACGGGCCAAGATGCCACATAGACACATAGATCTTACATAAAAACATCTGCTAAATGAATGAGTTAGACAGACCTGTTTTACCATCGAGGCACTGTAAAAAAGATGGTAGAATTTTCCAGCATTCCATATCCATTTGGGTTCTGTTTACTAACATTAGATATCCAATGACTGAAGCTCATCCTAGACATATCTATGTAGTGATTCTGTTATTCTCTTGATGCTTTTGCCAGATTTGTAGTACATGTTTCTCTGATTTAGGTGCCCAACAGATAAAGTTGAAGTGATGAATAATGTAACAGGACAGAAGCACTGTCACCCGTCACCTTGTACGAGATGGAGCTGTCGGAATGGGGGCAGTTGTGTAGCTCAGTCCCAGCACAAGTATATCTGCCAGTGCAGAAAAGGCTTCAAGGGTAAGGCCTGTGAGACCATCCAGGCCAGAGCTGGGAAGATTGTTGGACTGAGCTCAGGATCCATTTTAGCCATCAGCATGTGTCTTCTGATCTTCATTGGTAAGGTCATGGTTCTTTTTGCTTATTTTCATTGTTAACTTGTCTGGCAAGTGGTATAAAAAATAAAAGTTGGTAAAAACGACTTTATGTTAAATTAGTCCGGCCATGCACATATAGGTGAATCTTTTTATGTAAATTAGGGTTTATATTTTTTGAGGCACAATAGTAAAGATGAAGCCCACCAAACATTGATCTCAGATTTCAATAGACGCCAGAGGTTTGAAGTGAAAGTACTCATACATTACAATTGTCCGTTATATATCAGACTTTTCAACAAATCTTTAATATTGAGATTCCTCTTGTACTGTATATCTCCGTGCTCTGCTCACTAACTCCCTATAGAATCCAGTTGGATTGGCCCTAAATTTAAACATGTAGGAGGTAAGTGCTTCTCTGTCCTCTGTAGTTATAAAAGATGGAGTGTGTACAGAAAAGAAACAATTAACAAGAGCCTGCAGACCACAAGTACCGTCAAAGACTTCTTACTCCAACTGTAACACATTATATTCAGTTCAGATTATGGTAAACTGAGCAGACTCACTGTTTAGTACATTTATATTATTTCCTGGAAAACATTCACAGTTCCCTGATTCTATTTGTTGCCTAATGTAGCTCTCCCTGGCTTTTCCTAAACCCCTGATGAAGGGTATTCCCGCAACGCGTAGGGTGTTGGGTGCCCATTGGAAATCTATGCTCCACCATTCTTCTTGTCCTACCATAAGTTTTTACAACTTTATATTGTGATACATTTACTATGAAGGACTGAGATAAGCGATGATACACCTCCCCCAATCACCCAGCGCTTAAGCACTCTGACTGTGCAAAAATGAATAGACAGAAGATGCAATAAAACTCAACAAAACAAAGCTGCTGCCTAATTTAAAAACATATATAGTAGTATGCACCTTTTAATATATTGTGATACATGTTTCGTTCTTTACCAGTACATTGATTTTATGTTAATTTCATAAAATTATTGTATGTTTCTTATTTGTGGTGTTATATTCGGCCCTTAAAGTCCCGTTCCCTACCAAGGAGGGGTTTTCTTTGCTATTTATTTGGGATGTTGGCCATATACCACCTCGCTCTACCTAGATGAGTGCCCCTTCTGGCTTCTCCTAAAGTGATTGTAAGTGATCATCTTGTAAAACAACCCATTAGGTTTGAAATAAAAATGAAAGGCAAAACATTTTTGTAAAGTTAAAAAAATACTTCATAAATACATTTTTTTCCCTTTTTTATAAGTGAGTACCTTCCCTCTGTTCTCAGCTGTATAAGAGCTGGGGGGGGAGAAGCAGCAGCACACTGATCCTCCCAGTGAATGACTGGACAAGTCAGATCATTGAAAGAGAGCGGGCATAGCTACCGATCTGACCATGGTGTGTTCTCCTGCTTAGTGTGGTCAATTTATAATAGGAATGCAGACGAACTAGCAGGGATTCCAGGAATTTTACACAAATGAAGCAATACAAAGAGAACAGGATACTTTTCCTACAAGTACATGGTACAGCAGCCACATATCAGGAATATGAAATGTTGAGGTAACAAACGCTTTAACTTCTAGAGACCTGACCATGGTGTGTTCTCCTGCTTAGTGTGGTCAAATTATAATAGGAATGCAGAGGAACTAGCAGGGATTCCAGGAATTTCACACAAATGAAGCAATACAAAGAGAACAGGATACTTTCTCATACAAGTACATGATACAGCAGTCATATATCAGGAATATGAAATATTGGGGTAACAAACGCTGTAACTTTTATAGACCTGAGAGAGCTCCAAGCCCTACTTGTAAGTTCTTATACAGCAAGCTTCAGCCCGCTGTCCGCTAAATATGGGTCACAGGAGTGCAGAACAAAGTGTATTTCTTTGATCTATAGAAGTATGGCCAAAAGAGCTTTGGCCATACTTTCCTTTAATCTTCACCTGAAATGAAGCAATCTTCTGACCTTTATTTGAGAAGGAGTGTTCATCCTCCTTTATCTGAACTAGATTTTTATTCCACCTTCATCTAAGGAGGAGCAGTAATCTGTCTTATTTGGATCAGTATTCTGACTTTATTTAAGATGGATTGACATTTTTGTTGCAGCCTTGTTGGTCTCCTACACAGTATGGAGTCAGTGGGGAAGATCAAAGTTTCGTAAAGGTGGAGTTTATCACATTCCTGCAGAACATGAAAGCTGGGAAGATATCAGAGGGAACGTCTTGCATTATAACGAGGAGGGTGGAGGAGAACATGAACAGGTACACCATATCACATAGTCTCTGTTTTGAATTTCTGATTATGGTCTTCATTTTATACCTTCGAAAGGATTTTGCAAATGACAGTAAACTTACATTTTAATGTGAGAAAAAACATCCTCTAATCCTCGTTGGCGCACCTATACATAGGCTATGCCCCCTTCAGTTTATTATTAATGCTGCTGCCAGGCTCATCCACTTTACCAACCCTTCAGTGTCTACCACCCCTCTCTGCCAATCCCTCCACTGGCTTCCACTCACCCAACAAATTAAACTCAAAGTACAACAACTTACAAAGCTGTCCACAATTCGGCCCCCAGCTACATCACTAACCTAGTCTCAAAATACCATCCTAATTGTTATATCCATTCCTCCCAAGACCTCCTGCTCTTTAGCTCCCTCGTCACCTCCTCCCATGCTCACCTCCAGATCTTTTCCTAAGCCTCTCCCATTCTATGGAACTCCCTACCCCAATCTGTCCCTATCTCCTACTCGGTTTGCTTTTAGACCACCTCTGAAAACCTCTCTCTTCAGAGAAGCCTATCCTGCCCACACCTAACAACTGTACTTTAATTTTCTCCATCAGCTCATCCCGCACAGTTATTACCTTTTGTATCACTTGACCCTCCCTCTTAGATTGTAAGCTCTAACGAGCAGGGCCCTCTGATTCCTGCTGTATTCAGATACATTGTAACTGTACTGTCTATCCTCATATTGTACAGCGCTGCCCAAACTGTTGGCGCTATATAAATCCTGTATACAGAGGCGTAACTAGAACCTTCAGGGCCCCGGTGCAAGAAACCATGAAGGGCCTTCCCGGACCCCTAGCCGGGGCCCTTCCCTTCAAGCCTGGGGCTCTTCCCACTGATCCTGGGGCACTTTAAACTTATTGCGGGGCCCTTTATTGCGGTCCCGCAGCGGGACCCTTTCACAAGTTCTGCAGTGGGCCTCCTTCCTGCCATCTTGGGGCCTCCCCACGGTGGTGGAATGCCAGGGCCCGGTTGCAAGTGTGACCTTTGCGATCCTGGAAGTTCACCCACTGGTGTCAGTAGTTTTTATTTTTTGGTGTTTTAATTGTATTTTTTTATCATTTTATGTTATTTTTTTACAGTGTCCCTGACAATGACTCTGTACATTCAGAAAAGGAAGGAGCTGGTAAATTACATATTTACCGACCCCTTCCTGGTTCTCTATTGTGACACATCCCCTGCAGCAGCCGGCAGGGGACGGAAGGGAGCCAAGTGGGGGGGACAGCACAGTAGGGGGGGGGGGGGAACCAGGGGAGCACACAAGGGCCAAGAGACAGCAGAACAGCAGTGGCGGGGGCAGCATACAGAGGAACAAATCTCCTCCATTTTCCTCCTGAAGCTACAGGAGGAAAAAGGAGGACAGTGATTTCTCTACATGCTGCCCCCGCCGCCCCTCCTATCCAGGTGTACAGGGGACTAGCACAGGCCCCCTGGAGCATGGGGCTTGGTTGCAATTGCAACCCCTGTAGTTACGCCCCTGCCTGTATAATAATAATAAGGTGGTACATCATCTGGGCATGAGTTGATTCAGTAACTTGGAACCTTAAAGTGTTACTAAACCCAGAACCTGCATTCACTTTATTTGGTCTCCTACAGTACACAGAACATGGAAATGTAATTATTTTAGTAAATATAAACAGCTAAATACCTTTTCTCATCAGCAGTATATAGCAGTCTTGTGACTTCTATCAGTGTCCAGCCAAGCACTGGGTAAAGCTTGTAGCTTGTTGTCCTATGAGAATGCAGTCTTGTGACTTGTATCAGTTTTTGTAGGAGGAGTTTTCATTCTCCCCTGATCCTCTGTCTGGACAGTGCTGATTGGTCCTGTGCTGATCACATTTACTTTCCCAAGAAAAAAAAAATCTCTCTAGCAATACACACCAAACTGAGCATGTGCAGCCTGACTCCTCATGCTCTGTTCTATCACGAGATGGGTTGGAGTCAGTTAAAGAAGAGGAGGATCAGAGAATAAAGGATCACACAGCCTTTATACACAATGCAGAGGATTAACCCCTTAGGTTCCACGGTGAGTATAACAACCATGCTTTACTGCATATACACACTGATTGCACTGTTGTGGGTTTAGTAACACTTTAAAATATTTTATCCAAACAGTACCAATAAAGTCTGATCAACATATTCACAGAAAAGGCAGTTGGTGGTTTGCAGATATTACAAGTTTATCTGTTTGCTAGAATCATGGCATTCAGGGGCCAATATCCTGCGGAGTCTTTTGAAAGGCTCTACCTTTAACCTAGATTTACGTTTATTGCAACTCCTTGATGCTGCACACATTCTGCGTACGAATCCAACATATTTTATACAATATAAAAGTATATTGTTAAAACAACTTATTCTATCCACACTTACATAGCAAAAAATGAATGAGAATAGTAGGGTTGTGGGTTCAACAATCAGAATGGTTGTCAAGGGAGGGTATCACCTGTTTCAAGAGATACAGTATATAAGCCAGAGAATAGTGCAGCAGGATGGAGGGACCCTTTAGACGGTGTCACAATTTGTAATGATATATAACATTTACCTTTAAAATGCTGCAAAGAAGGAAGAATCACTGTGCTGTCCTTTTCAGCACTGGAAGAAAACAGACAGACTAAGTGGAGTACTAAACAACAAAGGCACAAAAGTTATTGTAAGTAGCCATTGCTTTGTCTATCACTACATTTATACTCATCATTTTGAAATTGTATCTACCTCAAAACCAGACATCTGTGTTTTTAAAACGCATCTCCCAAGACAACCAGAGTATGACTTTCTTTTATGTTTCAGAGGAGCAGTTTTCCCAGAATATCCACTGAAAATGCACGTGTGCCGGTCTCTGCAGACAGCCATTTTTCATGTTTTTGCTGTGGCTCCACCCCTTGACAGCCAACCAAGCCTGAACTGTGTGATCTGAATGACCAGGTGAGCACACCTCCAACCGTGAGCATGATAGATTGTGCGAGCAGAGGTGGAGCTAATTCAGTCCACATGATCAATGAATGCTGGCAGACACTGGGCTATTCCACACTGCATAACTAATACTGAAAAAACAAATGCCTTAAAAAGCCTTGACCACTGAAAACTAAGACTTCAGTTTTTTATAATTAGTGAGATTGAAAAAGACACAAGTTTTTCTAGTTCAACCAATAGAAAAAAAAAAAAAAAAAATAGAAAACCTCCATATACACAATCCTAGGATCCAGAGGAATGCAGTGCAAGGCATATGGTTGTTGCCATGTTAATCCATATATTACCTAATATCCCAACCAGAATTCCCAGAACCTTTTTCCTGCTACAGTTATTATGACATGCCCTCAGGTTCTGCATATGTAAAGATGCATTTTATTAATGTGTTCTATTACTCAGGGGACAAAGTACATTTGATGGCTGAGGCTAGCTGTGAGGTCAAACAGAGCACCCCTTCTAATTTCATGGCTGTCTGACACAGCAGCTATTGAGGAGATGGCTGCTTTGACAAATTGCTTTTTGCTTCCTCTCCAAGCAATTGTCTGATTGCTTGAAACATTTTAGCTGATAGGTTGCCCTCTTGTGGGACACTTGTCTTGGGCAGGGGCATGGAGGGAAAAAAAGTACCATCCGTCAAAGCAGCCATCTCCTTGCTAGCTGCGTTGTAGGAGAAATATGCCAGCCTCACAGGTAGCCTTAGACCACATATAGCACATATGTCAAACACAGGGCTCGCAGGTAGAATCCTGCCTGCCAGGCCATATCAGGTGACCCTCACACGAGTTTCCGAGTTTTTCAGCTGGAATAGTTCTGCCACCTCTGGCTGTCAGACTCCACTCCCCGCTGTCACTTGTAAACACAGAAATTTTCTGTGTTTACAAAAACAGCTACAGGGAGTGCAGAATTATTAGGCAAATGAGTATTTTGACCACATCATCCTCTTTATGCATGTTGTCTTACTCCAAGCTGTATAGGCTCGAAAGCCTACTACCAATTAAGCATATTAGGTGATGTGCATCTCTGTAATGAGAAGGGGTGTGGTCTAATGACATCAACACCCTATATCAGGTGTGCATAATTATTAGGCAACTTCCTTTCCTTGGGCAAAATGGGTCAAAAGGACTTGACAGGCTCCGAAAAGTCAAAAATAGTGAGATATCTTGCAGAGGGATGCAGCACTCTTAAAATTGCAAAGCTTCTGAAGCGTGGTCATCGAGCAATCAAGCATTTCATTCAAAATAGTCAACAGGGTCGCAAGAAGCGTATGGAAAAACCAAGGTGCAAAATAACAGCCCATGAACTGAGAAAAGTCAAGCGTGCAGCTGCCAAGATGCCACTTGCCACCAGTTTGGCCATATTTCAGAGCTGCAACATCACTGGAGTGCCCAAAAGCACAAGGTGTGCAATACTCAGAGACATGGCCAAGGTAAGAAAGGCTGAAAGACGACCACCACTGAACAAGACACAAAAGCTGAAACGTCAAGACTGGGCCAAGAAATATCTCAAGACTGATTTTTTAAAGGTTTTATGGACTGATGAAATGAGAGTGAGTATTGATGGGTCAGATGGATGGACCCGTGGCTGGATTGATAAAGGGCAGAGAGCTCCAGTCCGACTCAGACACCAGCAAGGTGGAGGTGGAGTACTGGTTTGGGCTGGTATCATCAAAGATGAGCTTGTGGGGCCTTTTCGGGTTGAGGATGGAGTCAAGCTCAACTCCCAGTCCTACTGCCAGTTTCTGGAAGACACCTTCTTCAAGCAGTGGTACAGGAAGGAGTCTGCATCCTTCAAGAAAAACATGATTTTCATGCAGGACAATGCTCCATCACACGCGTCCAAGTACTCCAAAGCGTGGCTGGCAAGAAAGGGTATAAAAGAAGAAAAGCTAATGACATGGCCTCCTTGTTCACCTGATCTGAACCCCATTGAGAACCTGTGGTCCATCATCAAATGTGAGATTTACAAGGAGGGAAAACAGTACACCTCTCTGAACAGTGTCTGGGAGGCTGTGGTTGCTGCTGCACGCAATGTTGATGGTGAACAGATCAAAACACTGACAGAATCCATGGATGGCAGGCTTTTGAGTGTCCTTGCAAAGAAAGGTGGCTATATTGGTCACTGATTTGTTTTTGAATGTCAGAAATGTATATTTGTGATTGTTGAGATGTTATATTGGTTTCACTGGTAAAAATAAATGATTGAAATAGGTATACTGTATATTTGATTTTTGTTAAGTTGCCTAATAATTATGCACAGTAATAGTCACCTGCACACACAGATATCCCCCTAAAATAGCTAAAACTAAAAACAAACTAAAAACTACTTCCAAAAAGAATATCAGCTTTGATATTAATGAGTTTTTTGGGTTCATTGAGAACATGGTTGTTGTTCAATAATAAAATTAATCCTCAAAAATACTCATTTGCCTAATAATTCTGCACTCCCTGTATACCCTGGGCAGCTCGCTGATCCAACAGATCCGTGCTGGTTCTCATAGCAGGGTACGGTGGGGACAGATCTCCAGGATCTAACAAACAGAATGATCTTTTGGCAAGGTGAGGTGGAGCTGCCTATGCAGGAAGGGGGGGGGGCTGTGGCGGTGTGGAGGGAGATCCTTCACTCTATATGCAGTGCACTCCTCAAACCTGCACTCTGTTCACAGCGCACCCCTTAACTCTGTATGTAGCACACACCCATGAACTCTGCACTCTGTACATAGCATACTCTCGAACACTGCACTCTGCACGTAGCGTACTCTGCACTCTGTATGTATGGTACTCCTGAACTCTGTATATATGATACTCCAAAACTCTGCACTCTGTATGTATGGCATTACCGAACTCTGCACTCTGTATGTATGATACTCAGGAACTCTGCACTCTGTATGTATGGTACTCCCGAACTCTGCACTCTGTATGTATGGTACTCCCGAACTCTGCACTCTGTATGTATGGTACTCCTGAACTCTGCACTCTGTATGTATGGTACTCCTGAACTCTGCACTCTGTATGTAGTACACCCCTGAACTCTGCACTCTGTATGTATGATACTCCTGAACTCTGCACTCTGTATGTATGGTACTCCTGAACTCTGCACTCTGTATGCAGTACACCCCTGAACTCTGCACTCTGTGTGAAACCCACACAGAAGAAAAGTGAGCGCTGGTGAAACCAAATGTAATAACCACAGCTAGCACACAAAAGTGAATATATAACCCTCAGAAAGACATGCAAACAAACAGTGTAGCTATAAAAATCTTAAATAATACCAGTGAGTGTCCAAATGAGTGCTATAACAGAATATTATTGGAATGAGAACAATAGCCACATATCAAACTAAAATGAGACCAGTCCATCTGCTAAAAATCCAATTAGAAAATCATAAGTCCTTGGAGAAGCGTGTTATTCAAACACAATAGTGAAAATAAGGGAAAACTCTTCTGATTCTGTAGGTTGAATGAAAAACCACCAGTGCACTTGTGTATGTATGTGACCAACTCAAATAGTGCTCCCCTCCACCGTGCCTATGCACTCACCAGATGTCTGGTGTATTTACAGTTCGGCAAAAAAGTATTTAGTCAGCCACCAATTGTGCAAGTTCTCCAACTTAAAAAGATGAGAGAGATGCCTGTAATTTTCATCATAGGAACACTTCAACTATGAGAGACAGAATGGGGGGAAAGAATCCAGGAAATCACATTGTAGGATTTCCAATGAATTAATTGGTAAATTCCTCGGTAAAATAAGTATTTAGTCACCTACAAACAAGCAAGATTTCTGGCTCTCACAGACCTGTAACTTCTTCTTTAAGAAGCTCCTCTGTCCGCCACTCGTTACCTGTATTAATGGCACCTGTTTGAACTTGTTATCAGTATAAAAGACACTTGTCCACACCCTCAAACAGTCACACTCCAAACTCCACTATAGCCAAGACCGAAGAGCTGTGGAAGGACACCAGAAACAAGGACTTATGATTTTCTGATTGGATTTTTAGCAGATGGACTGTCCTCATTTTAGTTCGATATGTGGCTATTGTTCTCATTACATTAATATTCTGTTATAGCACTCATTTGGACACTCTTATTTAGGATTTTTAGCGCTGTACTCTGTACAAAACGCACTCCTGAACTCTGCATTCTGTATGTAACACCCCTGAACTCTGCACTCTGTATGTATCACACCCCTGAACTCTGCACTCTGTATGTAACACACTCCTGAACTCTGCACTCTTTATGTAGTGTACTCCCGAACTATGCATTTTGTACATATGGTACTCCTGAATTCTGTATGTAGTGTACTCATGAACATGAATAAAGGTATTACACTGCTGAAGTTGACCACCTACTCACATGCAAAAACGTTAATTAAACATAATTGGAGGGTAGTTAAGTGCAGGGAGAATAAGGCTCCATTGATTGATTTATGCATACACTGAAAACTATGTCTTAAAAGAAACCTGTCTGAATAAAAGAAAACTGTTCCATATATAGCATGCAGAAGCCTTAATGGGTGAATGCTGGGCTGTTCAGACAGGCAAAGTTTCGGCAATTTCTGCCTTCCTGTCTGCTGTGTATTTTTACTGGCCATAAGCTGCCAAGCGTAGAACTTCATACAAATGTGTAGGAATGCAGGTATCAGCAAACTCTAACTGGAAGAGCTTTGTCTGCAAGAACGGCCATGAAATTGTCTCATAAAGGGAATAAGTTTGCTGCAGGTATGAGTATTTTCCTCTAGGTTCGGTGGTCACCAATCTTTCAAACCTCACGGACCACTAAACTCACAATTTTAAATTTCCCGAATCACCAACACTAATTCTACATGCCTTATACACACAATGCTTTGGCTCTCTGCCCCCTCCCCCTGGATCACACTGCTGCCTTATACACACAATGCTTTGGCTCTCTGCCCCCCTTCCCCTGGATCACACTGCTGCCTTATACACACAATGCTTTGGCTCTCTGCCCCCTTCCCCTGGATCACACTGCTGCCTTATACACACAATGCTTTGGCTCTCTGCCCCCCTTCCCCTGGATCACACTGCTGCCTTATACACACAATGCTTCGGCTTTTACTCCCTTCTGCCCCCACCTGCATTCTGCATCACACTGCTGCCTTACACAGACTCATCATTGTATCTCACCTCCTTATACAGGAGCTGGAACTATAGAGGAGGAATTGGTTATCAATACTCGCTGACAGTATTGACTGTCAGTGTGCATTGAAAACAACACTGGAAACAACATTGGGCAGTATACTTCTGCCACAATGTTAATTTGTGAAGGAAACCCTGGGGACCACCAAAACGGACCACTGGTTGGCGACCGCTGTTCTAGTTGCCTACACATTCTTTCTGCAGCTGTTTTATTTAGTTATTGTTTTACATAATTATCATGAAGTAAATATTTGACATAACTAACCTACTGTTTTTTCGTTTCCAGAATGGATACAACCTTCAGAAACGGAAAAAAACAGTCAAAGTAAATGCTCATCAGTTATATTCTACCTCAAATGTCCCCTCCACTTCGAACTTGTGTCACGCTCCTGGCCGTCTACATGGTGCTGATGCATCGAGAGGAATATATTATTCTGAACAGACTAAAGCTGAGACCAGCATCCCCAGCTTTCAGGAATATGTTTCACAAATAGTTAAGGCTGCAGATAATGACAAAAAAAGCCAACCTCCTGAGCTCCTCCACATGTACTCCACAGAAGGTGATGGCTCAATGGCTGGAAGTCTCAGTTCTCTGACCTCTTCCAGTATTGATGAAGACTTGAATTATGACTACCTCTGTGAATGGGGACCCAAGTTTAATAAACTCAGAGATCTGTATCAGGAGTTGGACATGGAGGCATAGCTAGCCGCAGACACATGTTCGTAGAGCAACCCAGACACCCACAGTTATACACTAATTTATAACATAGGAATTTTTTTATATGAAATCTACAATAAACATCTTAGTTAAAAAATGAGTAATTTGATGTGGTGATAAAGCAAATTTATAATTTTTAGTTCTTTTTCTGAGAAGGCTAATCAAGATATTCATTGTTCACACAGTGATATCATTAGGAAGTAATTTAGCATACAGACAGGGCCGCCGTCAGGGGGGTACGGGCAGTACACCTGTAAGGAGCCCAAGCTTCCCTGTACAGAATCACTGGCACCACCTCAAACCCCATCCCCCCTGCGACGACAGCAAAAGAGATGAGCCCGCAGGTGAACCTGGCCAGCTTGTGGAAAGGGATGGATAATTCTGGGCGGGAATGAGGCTATATTGTGGAAAGGGATGGATGATTCTAGGCGAGGATGGGGGATACATTGTGGAAAGGGATGGATGATTCTGGGCGGGAATGAGGCTATATTGTGGAAAGGGATGGATGATTCTAGGCGAGGATGGGGGATACATTGTGGAAAGGGATGGATGATTCTGGGCCGGGATGGGGATACATTGTGCAAAGGGATGGATAATTCTGGGTGGGGATACATTGTGGAAAGGGTTGGATGATTCTGGGTGGGGGATACATTGTGGAAAGGGATTGATAGTTCTGCTTGGGGATACATTGTGGATAGGGATGGATGATTCTGGGGGGATGGAGATACATTGTGGATAGGGATGGATGGTTCTGGGTGGGGATGGGGATACATTGTGGAAAGAGATGGATAATTCTGGGCGGGGGTAGGGATACATTGTAGAAAGGGATGGATAATTCTGGGTGGGGATACATTGTGGAAAAGGATTCATAATTCTGCTTGGGGATACATTGTGGATAGGGATGGATGATTCTGGGGGGATGGAGATACATTGTGGATAGGGATGGATGATTCTGGGCTGGGATGGGGATACATTGTAGAAAGAGATGGATAATTTTGGGCAGGGATGGGGATTCATTGTAGAAAGGGATGGATAATTCTGGGTGGGGATACATTGTGGAAAGGGATGGATAATTCTGGGTGGGGATACATTGTGGAAAGGGATGGCTGATTCTGGGTGGGGATGAGGAATAATGCATTTTTCATTTTCATATAATAAGTTTTAAGAGTGTTAAAATAAAAGTGGGTGCACCGAAGGACTCAGTGGGATGGCCAGTGGGCGGATTTGGTGGGAGGGCCAGTGGTGGGCCATGGGGAATGTTGGTGGTCAGGCATCAGGGGGCCCAGGCCTAAAGCAACATTTCTGATGGCTGCCCTACATACAGATCAAACTTTGTTACAGGCATAACGCTCATGGCTGCCATCAGGGAGGGACAGCCCATACACTTGTAGGGGGCCTGGGCATCCCGAGGGGCCCAGGCCCCAACCAACACATGTTGCCGCTGTTTTGTAACAAGTACAACTCATTGGTATGGGCCCAGGCCCTCAAGCTAACGAGTTGTTATTTTACTGTATAGTAACATTTAGAGCTTTTTTACTTGCGGAAAGTGCCTGAATGGTGTTCCATCACCTCCCCCAGAGACCGTGAGGGAGTGGAGTGATCCGATGCAGCTCATTTATTTACAGCTGCAGCCTGAGAGAGGGTAAGGCAGAGTGATATCATCTGCACTCCACAACTCCCTGCAGACCGGATGCTGGTTTGAGCACCAGTTGCAGCTCAGGCATGTGGAAAAGCTGTGCTAGAGACAAGTTGTTAGACATCACACAAACTGCCTGACAATGTTGCTCGATGTGGACCTGTGCTGTGTCTCTGTGTTACATTGAGCTATGCCTTTGCTGGATGGGGATGTCTCTTTGCTTTATGGGGATGTATTTTTGATGAATCGGAATGTCTCTTAGCTGAATATGTAGGGATGTCTCTGCTGGATTGGGCTGTCTCTTTGCTAGTTTGGGCTGTCGTTTTGCTGAATATATGGGGATGTCTCTATGCTGAATATATGGGGCTGTTGGTTTTGGTGGGATGGCCAGTGGGCGGGCACTGGGGAATGTTGGTGGTCAGGCCCGGGGGGCCCAAGCCTAAAGCCGTGTAAGGGGCCCCAAAATTTCTGATGGCAGCCCTGATAACGCTGCAAATGAGGAAAGCATTAAAGACAAAGTTCTTGGGTTTTTCTTATTTATAAAAGATTTTCTTGAAAGGTTTTAGTATATTAAAATTCAGTGTTAGAAGTTAGAGGTTGGACATTCACCTAACAAGAGTAACATTGCCTTAGGACATTGGTGATACCTGGAGAATAGTTTTGTATGGGACATGGGTTACTGCCTAGGGATTCAATGTGAAAGGTTATAGAGCTAGTGGGGAAGCTATGGCTGATCACCAATATTATAGCAAAGGATTTGCTGCACCATAGGTAGCAAATGAAGAAGGGAAGCAAAAAAACACAAAGATGGGGGGATTAAATCAACATCAAAAGCATACCATGTCACCAATAGGGTACTTGTCTAATAGCCAAAAAAATGCATACAAAAAGAGATTTGTATTCTCCGAGGGTGAAGCCCCCCAAGTGATACAAAAAAGTGGTGGGTATAAGACAAGTTAGACAGGTAGTGATGGCTAAAATGCATGAATTTATCAAATTATAAGTTAAAAAAGAACCAATGCAAATACAAATCTAGCTCTGATGAAAACCACAGTATATCAAAATGACAGTGTCACAAACAGCCAAATGTTATGTAAACCACACAAAACAGACAACAATGAACATAAAACAAGAAGTCACTGTATAGCATCCGGACACAGTGAGGTATGTGGAATATGTAAGTCAGCGCAGCATAGCTGTATATGTGTAGCAAAAATAACACGATTATATGCTGACTGCATATTACACTTAGCCCTTGAATGGCCTAGCATTGATAGCAATAGGTAAAGGCCGTTCCCATTGCATAATGAAGACCACTCAATGTGTATAGCATGCAAATTCATCTGATTGAATCAGTTCCTTGGTGAACGTGTATGGATGTAATGAGTGACGTCTCACTCAGATAATAACAGATGACAGGAGCATCACAAATGTGAGATGTACACTATAAGTATGAAAAGCGAGGGGAGAGTAAAATGAAGCGCTGGAAGGGCGGCATCCGATAGGCATATCTTAAGGTGTAGGGGAACATACTGATAGATGGTGGAAACTGTCTTAATGGAGAGAGAGTTGATCTTACCAAAACCGACCCAATGTTGGGATAGATCCAATGAAAGGGTAATCTACGTGGGGTGTTATTGGCATCAATAAACTCTAGCTCATCCAGTCTGTTCATGGTGTATGTTGAACTTATGTTTTGTGATACCACCGTGCAGTCCACAGGGTGTCTGATGCTCAAAAACATTTATCACAGAGTCCACTGCCCTCCAGAGTCCACTCTCTACAAACCAACAGTGTGTAGAGAGCAGGATGCAGCTGAACTGACAGCTCCTGTAAAGAAGGGAAGAATGCGAGCCCTAAGCTTTTCCTTCTCCTCAGGAACCTTTCCCTGATGCTAATTCTGTCCCTACCAGGCAGGGTACCTGTCCCTACTCTACCAACTCGCAATTGACCAAACCTGGGAGCAAGGGCCTAAAAAAAGACTCTGCCTGACACAAGATGGCCACCGGGATCACATGAGGTCCAATGGAAAGCTTCCCCAGTGACCCAGAAAACCATAGAGGAACCCTGTTCCTCCTGACTTCCTCTCCAACTGCAGTGCCGCTGCAGAGAGCACCACCTGCAGTAAAGAAAGTAGACTGCACCTGCCTACAAGTTGCTGAAAAAGAAATGAAGCTACAGGAGAAAAACTTTAGAAATGTTTTACTTGTTACTATACTTCATGGCTGTCTCTCTAGTCTGAAGTTTATAGGTCCCTCTCTATTCTCAGCAGCTGCTGCAAGAAAGCAATGTGAATGCAGGGATCTTCCCCACTGCACTATTGTATCCTGACAGGGGAGCCACCCCCCCCCCCCATCAGAATACACAGATCAGTGCTGCAACCATTGACTGCAAGTGCTAATGGAATGCTGGTTTTCCAGCAGGACCGTTCTGTTGAACAATCAGGGCTACACATGGTTTGAAATTCAGCTGGTTCCTGCTGAACGTCGATACTTGTGTATCCAGCTTTACATAGGGATGGGCAATACTTGAAGATAAACTCTAGGCAAACAGCTGAATACATCATTTAAATTCATGCATACATGGGAACTGTTTACTTGCAAAAAACTGAATTTTTGTAAAATCTTACCTGTAAAATTCCTTTCTCTGAGTCCTCCGACAGTCGCCGCCTCTTCATATTCGTCACAATGGGGTAATTGACCTTTCTCCGTAGGAGTAGCTAGGCAACAGAATATGTCAATATTAAAGCTTTTAACATATCCCACCCCCAGGGGGTGGTCCCCTCAGTCAATAACCTCCTACTTCCTGTATCCATACCTCAGTTTCAGTAGAATAGCAGTAGAGTATATAACCAAACCCCAAAAGAGGGGCGGGGGCGGCGACTGTCGGAGGACTCAGAGAAAGGAATTTTACAGGTAAGATTTTACAAAAATTCAGTTTTCTCTTACGTCCTCCGACAGTCGCCGCCTCTTCATATTCATCACAATGGGGACGTCCCAAAGCAGTGCAAACATGAGGGGTGGGAAACGCAGCCGCGCCTAAGGCAACGCAGTCTCCACAGCAGAAACAAAGGAACCTTACCAAAGGAAAGAAACCAGCTGGGTAACATGAAAAAAACTTGCTCAACAGGAGCAACAACCCAGGAAAAAACAAATAATCTAGGGATAAACGACATCCCAAACAGCCAAGGGCCCAAAAACAAGGGACCCTAAGGTACTGCCGCACTAAGAACCGTGCGGCCAAAGAAAGCATCTGCCGATGCCTGAACATCCACTTTGTAGAATTTTGAGAAAGTGTGAACGGACGACCAAGTCGCCGCCTTACACACCTGGGCCACAGAAGCCCGATGATGACAGGCCCAAAACGTACTCAGAGATCTGGTAGAGTGCGCCTCCACAGGCATAGGGGGAACTTTCCCCTTCAGAGCATAGGCCTGTTCAATGGTCTGCCTGATCCATTTGGCGATGTTAGAAGCTGACGCCGCCATGCCCTTCCGAGGTCCCTCTGGAAGGACAAATAAAGAATCCGACTTGCGAAAAGATTCCGTCGATTTCAGGTAAACCCCGATCGCCCGAACAACATCCAGGGAGTGCAAATCCACCTCCTTCGGATGTTTAGGCTTCGCGCAGAGCGAAGGCAAGACAATGTCCTCATCGAGGTGAAATTCCGAGATCCTCTTCGGAAGAAAAGAAGGGTTAGGTCGCAAGACCACCTTATCCAAGTGAATGACCAAATACGGAGATCTGCAGGACAAAGCTGCCAGCTCCGACACCCTGCGAGCCGAAGTGATCGCCACCAAAAACGCGACCTTCTTGGACAACATAGACAACGAGATCTTCCTGATCTGTTCAAAAGGAGCGTGTTGCAACACGGACAGAACAAGGTTCAAGTCCCATGGAGGCAAAGGTACCCTCCTAGGAGGGACCAGATGTCGCACCCCTTGAACAAAAGTGCTAACCAAGGGGTTAGACGCCACAGGGCGTTGAAAAAGAACGGCCAGCGCAGAAACCTGGCCCTTGATCGTAGCCAACGCCAAATGCTGGTCCACACCCGTTTGAAGGAAAGACAACACCCTAGACACCGAGTATGAGCGAGGGGGATACCCCCTGGACTCACACCAGGCAAAATAGGCCTTCCAAGTACGGCAGTAGACCTTCCCCGAGGAAGACTTCCTCGCGTCGACCAAAGTGTGAATGACCTCAGGGGAGAGACCCCTATCCTTCAGGACCTCGGTTTCAACAGCCAGGCCTCAGAGCCAGCGACTGTAAAGCAGGATGGAATATCGGTCCTTGAGACAGAAGATCTTCTCGAAGAGGCAGACGCCACGGAGCGATGACCGCCAGATTCACGAGGTCTGCGTACCAAGACCGGCGAGGCCAGTCCGGAGCCACTAGAATCACCGTGTGCGGTTCCGAGGTCAACCTGCGAAGGAACCTGGATGTAATGTTCTGGTACCTTTGGGTACCCTAATTACTCTTTCATAAGTGTATGCGCCCCACCATTCTCTTTTGGTAAGGTGCGCATACACCTTTAAGACTGATGCTGTCATCACTGAGCGCCGGACTGGATGGCTATTTAGATCGCCGGCTCTCACTCACATGTGTTCGTTCAAACTGCTTTGTGCCTTGATGCTAACCTGTCTTGAAGCTCACATGCTTGCAAGCATACCTTGCTGTCGGAACCACGCTGCGCTGATCCCTGTATCCCGCTACCGGATCATCCGCTCTTGCCGAACCTCTCCTCTGCTACATTGCTATTAGTGGTAAGTACCCGACAGGGGAAACCTCTATAACCTTTATACTAAAGCTTACACTATCTAGCTCTGCATACTAAGGACTATTACTACATCTGCATTATCTAAGATTGCTAGCTCTTGAGCCTACTACCACCTGTTCTTGCACTGGGTTGATCTCTCTTGTATGTCCACCTGCTACTCTGTCATCTACTACCATACATGATTGCTAAACCTATCTGCATCCCATCTGCTACTATCTTACTTTCAAGAACATTTCCTTTCAAGTGTCTGTCATCTACCATCTCTACCCAACCTGTCTCTTCAGCCTATCATCACTGTGTTACTATATACATAAGTCACTCTAGGAAACATCTTATTGAGTGTGTGTATTTACTTGCTGAATTGAGATCATCCACACATGATGAGTCATTGAGAGTTGGGATTGGTGTCTCAGCGTTTCTCTACGTGACTACTGAAGTGGAATATTTCTGCAGCTGAAAATCCACATCATACGTAAAACGCAGGAGCGTTACACTGGACAGCAGTTGAATCGGTGGAAATGCATACATCAGTCGATACTGATGCCACGGAGCTACCAACGCGTCCGACGCGTCTGCCCGAGGATCGCACGTCCTTGCCACGAACCTTTCCACCTTGTTGTTCAGACGAGACGCGAACAGGTCTACCTCCGGAAGACCCCACTTCGCGCACAACATCTGGAAGACATCCGGGTGGAGGGACCATTCTACCTGGTCCAGGGTCTGGCGACTCAGATAATCCGCCTGCCCGTTTTCCACCCCCGGAATGTGAACCGCTGTTATCGCCGGGACGTGTGTCTCGGCCCAAGACAGAATGTCGGCCAATTCCCGAGCCGCTCGGGCACTCCTGGTGCCCCCTTGGTGGTTGATGTAGGCCACTGCCGTGGCATTGTCCGTCTGCACCCGAACCGGACGGCCCTGCAGCCTGTCCGTCCAACGTCGAAGGCAGAGATTTATCGCTCGCAATTCCAGAATGTTGATCGGAAGGGAGGATTCCTCCTCCGACCAAGAGCCCTGGGCGGACAGAACGCCCAGAACACCACCCCAGCCCGACAGGCTGGCATCCGTGGTGATCACCGTCCATGGGAAAGGACGAAAAGACTTTCCCCCCCCGACACCGCCGGGGACTGTAGCCACCACAGAAGATCCCTTCTGGTACGAAGACTCAATGAAATCTGAAGATCCAGAGATTGCGGTTGCCCGTCCCACCTGGACAGGATCTCCGCTTGGAGACCCCGCGTGTGAAACTGGGCGAAGTTAATCACCTCGAAAGCCGAGACCATCAATCCCAAACATCGCATGCACGTCCGGAGTGACGAGCACGGAACGTCCCTGAGGGACGTGACTTCTTCCTGAAGTGTCCTGAGCTTGTCGTCCGGTAGGAAGACCGTCGCCTGGACCGAGTCCAGGATCATTCCCAGGTAGGGAAGACGAACCGACGGGCACAGCGTCGACTTTGGAAAAGTTCATCGTCCAACCAAACTCCTGTAGAGTTTGCATCGTGACGGACAGGTCCTTCACCAGACTCTGGCTGGTCGCAGACCGAACCAGAATGTCGTCCAGATACCCCAGGACAGAGATGCCCTGGGCTCTCAACAAAGCTAGAACCGGTGCAAGCACCTTGGTGAACACCCGTGGAGCCGAAGCGAGACCAAAGGGTAGCGCCACAAATTGGTAATGAACCTCCGCAATGGCGAATCGAAGGTACCTCTGATGACCCTCGAACATCGGAATGTGAAGGTACGCATCCTTGAATTCGACGGAGGCCATGAATTCCCCCGGAACCAGGGCAGCCACCACCGACCGCAGGGATTCCATGCGGAACTTGCGAACCCGCACAAAGCGGTGCAGAGCTTTTAAGTCCAGAATTGGACGTACCTTGCCCTCCTTCCTGGGCACAGTGAACAGATTGGAATAGAACCCCCTGAAGAATTGAGGGAAAAAATCTGCTCGCCGGCCGAGAGAGAAACTTGATCTTGTAGCCAGATCGAACGATTTCCTGAACCCACCTGTCCCGAACGTGGGCCAGCCAGGGTTGAAGAAAACCGAGCAAACGTCCCCCCACCCCAGAACTGGGTGAGGGCGCCCCTTCAGGCCGCATTGTTATGGGCAGCGGACCCGGACTGGCCGGACTTCTGCTTACCTGTCCACGGCTTCTTTTGGGAGCCTTGACCTCTGAATGGTTTGCCCTCATAGTGCGACCGAAAGGCACGAAAGGACCCCTGAGAGGGTCTAAAAGAAGCATGCCTCTTACCATGAGCAACCTCAGCCTTGTGGGATTGGGGCAAGAGCGTGCTCTTACCACCCGTGATCCCCTTCATCAGCGTATCCAAGGGTTCGCCAAAAAAGCGAGATCCCGTATAGGGTAGATTAGCCAAGGTTATGCGAGAAGATTGGTCCACAGACCAACACTTCAGCCAAATCAGGCGGCGCGACAACACCGCCTTGCTGTGCACACGTGCAGCCAACGGGACTATATCCAAGTCCGCATCACACAAATACATGACACCCTGATGGATTTGATCCACCATAGCCAACGTCCCCGGAGGGGCAGAGTCAGCCACCAGGACGCGCCTGAGCACCTGCGTCCAATCCGCGACAGCCTGAGCTGCCATAGGTGAAGCAAAAATGACTTTCAGCATGGAACCGGTAACCGAGTAAGTATGGCGGGCAAGAGACTCCAGCCTCCTGTCCGTGACATCCCGGAACACCGGGGTATCCTCAGCAGGAATCGCAGTGGACTTATTCAAAACTGCCACTGCGTGATCCACCGGAGGTGGCACACACCAACGTTCATCAGTAGCGGGCGTGAAAGGATAACGCAGCTTGAACCTACTCGGCACAGCAGAAGGCTTCCGTATATTGCGCCATTGTTCACTAACAGCACGCTGAAAATCCTCAGTGCAAGGAAAAATCTGCGATGATTTGCGTCTTCGCTGCGTCCCATAAGAGGCCAGGACGGCAGGAGGACATGGTTCATCCTGCAAATGCAGTGTTCGTTTGACAGAAGCAACCAATTCATCCATGAGTGCAAGCTCTTCAGACGAGCCAGGGGGGGAATTATCAACCCCTACAACTTCTGCCTCCCCTGCAGACCCCACAAGGTCCAGGGACGAGCGGGACCCCGACAAGGTGACCCCAGCCATAGCAGCCCCATCACCATCGCCCTCTGAATCAGAGGAAATCGAAACCCTGGGCCGTTTTGTGGATTGAGCAGCCACAAGCATCTGCACCTGAGCAGCAAGGTTAGCCACGACAGTAGCCAAAACACCCCCCGCGGGGGAAGCAGCAGCAGTCCCCTGGCCCCCCACTAAGGTGGGAGGAAATTTGCTTTCCTGAGAATCCATGCCCCCAAAAGTGTGTAGGAAAAAAATCTTAAGTACTATCCCTTTAATATCGCGGCGAGCGCAGCCCACCGCACACACAGCACACACCGACCCCCACAGGGAGAAAACACAAAACATAGGCAAGGAATACAGGGATAAGGAAGATAAACCTGGAGAGACCACTCAGGCTGCTGCACCGATCGCTGTTCTCAGGGTAAAGGAAGCGATGTAACACAGACCGCTCCTATAAAGCCTATGGAAGGCTCCATAAACATGGCCCCCGGTGAGGGACTAGCAAAGGCAGAGCATGCAGCGCTGACATGTGGCCCGAGCGATCGCCGCCAAAATGGCGGCGCTTGGCGCCAAAAACGCCGCTCCTAGCCCATAGAAATGGCCAGCATATGCCTGCAGCTATTGCTAAAATGGCGGACCGCAGCAGTGACCGCCGCATGTATGCACCAACATGTATAAAATCATGCCCTACAAGCATACAGCATGTCACACAGATAATCACACAGTTTTAACACTGAACAGTGTACAACAGCCCCCCTCCTTGCAGCCCACAGCAGCATGAAAACAGACAGGGAGCCCAACAGTGTGAAACAGACATGCAGGGTTACACAGTCCCAGACTGACACCCACTAAACAGACAGGTCCCCACATAGAGTACACTTACCTTCTGAATGGCGTGGGGAACCCGCACAAGCGATCAAGCCACTGCACATGTGACAGGGAGAGTCGCAGCCAGGACGCAGTAGAACTGCGGTGCGAAACCGCATGGCGTCCAGTGAGGTAGCCACCTCACCACAGCATCCCTGCAGCGAACAGGGATTGGTCGTTCACATATGCCAGGAAAAATACCTGACTGAACGCTCGATGGCAGGCTGGGAAGCCACTGGCCCACAACCTGCGACCAGGGAGGCCAGCCCGAGACCCAGCCCGAATGATCCTCTTCATCAGAAGAACTAACTAATGCTGACAAAAGTAACAGCTAAGTAAAGAGAGAGAAAAAACACTCAAATAAAATCAAAAAGAAGATAAAGGCTGAGACAAAAAGCCCCAGCACAGAAACAGCCAGCTAACTCCTAACAGCTAGTCAATGAAACTGAGGTATGGATACAGGAAGTAGGAGGTTATTGACTGAGGGGACCACCCCCTGGGGGTGGG
Source organism: Pelophylax lessonae (assembly GCF_965119305.1). Classification (NCBI taxonomy): domain Eukaryota; kingdom Metazoa; phylum Chordata; class Amphibia; order Anura; family Ranidae; genus Pelophylax; species Pelophylax lessonae. Next base: position 476,503,276 of record NC_138772.1, read on the forward strand.
ATATGTTAAAAGCTTTAATATTGACATATTCTGTTGCCTAGCTACTCCTACGGAGAAAGGTCAATTACCCCATTGTGACGAATATGAAGAGGCGGCGACTGTCGGAGGACGTAAGAGAAACAATGTTTTCTCTGTCCATCTAGTTCTGAGATATATATGCACCTCTTATCAGACAATGGAGCAAGGACATGACTTTTCTCTAGTGCGGTAAAGCAACACAACTAGGTCACCTCCCTGTCCCAGCCTGTGATTGGACAGTAAATGGATAGCAGCAGCAGCACTGGCATGAATTATCCCATTAATATTTTTAGTGAATGCACAGCTGTTCTACTTTATTGCGCATCTAAACCCAATGACCAAACTTAAATATATTGCAGCTTACTAGTCCTAGTACTTACTAGATGTGGTGGCTGCATTAGGTTTATTTTTTTAACCTTTATTTTCAGCTGGTAATCCTGTTAATCCAAGGCCCATTTAATGTATGTACATTACATACTACTACCTTTCTGGTGAGATATACTTTTTGATATCTGTGTAGACGCTATACTTGGCAACCAGAGCATGGAATTACAGTACATCTAATCGGACTCACCTGTGCATTATAGTGCACTAAAACGCAGATGCTTTGCAGCACTCTGTACATTTGCATTGGGGTACAAGCATCTTTGCATTACAATGCTATACAATGCACATCTACAGCGTGTTATGGTAATGCATGTTATAATGCACATTATGGTGTAAATAAACCCTAGATAAAAAAATAAATAAAACTCGAAATCCGCATTTCTCTCTGGAAATTCTTTACTGGGGTACTTCTGTGTCACTGCCATTTGCATATTATAGCTATATATAAAGACCCGCTTCTCACCATTGCTGCTTCCTTATCACCTAGATGACACTTCTGGAATCATTACATTACATTACATAACAACAAACCATTACAGTATTCTGGTTCAGCAACAAATCAGTGCTCTGGTAACGTACATTAATACTTACCTTAACCAACAGTCCGGCTATCCAGCCTTCTTCTCTCCAGCACTGGAATGTTGGTGGGCACCCCTGAAGTTGCCCACAGTAACCAATCAGATTTTATGTTTTAGATAAAGCAATGCATCTGATAAATTGCAATGGGCTCATGTTCTAAATCTATTCTGTTTTGTGTTTTTTTTTTTTCAAAAATGGCCACTAGATGGCACTATATATTAAAAAAAGAAATCTGATTTTCAAATTAACAGAGATAGTCACACAGCAGTAGATCTGAGCAATCAGACACATGAACAGCTACAATTGGTGGTATTATGTGTGACATTGCTACTACTTACAGGGAAAAATATAAAAGGGTATACCACACCCCCTTTCCAAAGTGGTTGACTAGCAGTCATTGGTGGGAATCACACCCATTAGAGGGTCAACCAACCTGCCCAGTACTGTCTATGAACACCTGAACTTGGAAGTTTATTATTTGGAATATACTGGGTGATCTACCATAATCACAAAGTCAGATCACTTGTATCACATTAATGTTTATAGAGAATGCGATATGATTGTATTGCAATATATTGTATATGGGCACCAGGAGTCCTAAATCTTATCACTAACATCTCATAGAAACTATAATAATAGTAGATACTTTCAAAAGTCATTTTATGATTTGTAATACATACCTGATTCTGCTACAAAGGTCCTTATTGAGGTTCTTCCTGTTATGGAGTGACAACTGTCTCCCAGTAGATCTCATGGCAATGCAGATGACAACAGGGGGGCTGTTAGAAATCACAGGGCCCTTTACAGCCTACCTGACAGCCCCCAAAACAATATTTTCGCTACAAATACAATAAAATAATTTTTAGAAGACACAAACAACATAACATACAAAATGCCTGTTAAATCTAAAAGATGAGTTAATATATTAAGCTCTGTGTGTGAACAAGGTCTTGGGGCTCATTCACATGGGTGCTGTGGCCTGAATCAGTGGGTTTTTATGTTGCTGGAGCTGTGTGCAGGCAGCCAATGTTACTCTATGTGTACACAATGTCTGTGTGAACACAGCCACAGGTCCCAATTTGACAAGCATGCGGGTGCAGGTGTACGGCCCCAAACACAGACAGTGTGCATTCGGGGCCACTCAACCGCACCTGCACACCTGTCAAAGGACCTGCGGCTGTGTTCATACAGCCACTTTGTCCCCATGAAGTAACAGGCGGCTCCAGCTGCATGAACAAATCTCTCATTCACACTGTAAGGGCCAGGGAACCCATGTGAATGAGCCCTTAGTTTTTTTTTTTTTCAATTATTTTTAACAAATGTTTTCTTTTTTACCATTTATATTTTATTTTTTTTCACAATGCTAATAGTGGGGGCTTTAGTGAAATATCAGGGATCTAAACAGACCCTTGATGTCTCACTTTGAAATACAGAAAGGGATTAAGGACATTTATTCCTAAATGTATTTCTCTGCAGCCTTAGCTGCTCTGGAGACGAATGAACAGGAAGTGCTGTGCACAGAGCTTCCTGTTCATTCACAAACTTCATTTATGAATAACAGTGAGTGAACAGTACCCTCACTGTACTCATTCAGAATAGCAAGGGGCTGGTAAATATCCACCCCGTGCCCACAGCAGCCGACACTAGGGAGAGGAGGGAAGTTGGCAGTGCTGTGAGGGAAGGTGGCACACAAGTGAGCAAGGGCAGAAGGAGGAAGGGGGCAATTACAGGAACCGATCCCCTGTTTGGCCCTTTTGGCAGCAGCTGAAACATGGCTTCTCCTTCTTTCCGTCTTGCCAGCTTTGAGCTGCTGCAGGGAGAGCCAAAGAAGGGATTGGAACTTTTTATTGACCCCAAAGCACCAATCGCCCTCTCTGTCCATAATCCGATTTCCCCTACTTGTCAGCTGCCCAGGCCTCCAGCTCAACTGGAGAGTCGGCAGCACCCCCTTATCTGCGACCCTGCCTTACACTGGGGTTCAGGGTGGACAAGACATATAAATATCACATGCTGGGCCACATGAAGCAGGGCTGCCAATGGGAAAAAGGAGCATCCATCCTGTAAGAAGAATCCTAGATCCATGGCCAGGGTTGTGTACAATTTTGAGAGGATGTTCCTTGGGAGAAGCCAAAGTGTACCCGAAGAGACTGATAGAGCACCTGGAAATAAGTGTGACATGCTGCTTTGTGTCCTAACTAAGCTTCCATTTCATTGAAGAAAATCATCTCTGGTGCTGAGATTTCTGTAACATAATGCTCTTCTGGATAAAGTTTCAAGTTACTTTTCAAAGGAACCTGGCTGGACATTCGTGTGTTGTGGGCTGTGATGGTGGTTGGATTGTGTAGCACCCTTCTAGGTAGGTGCTAGAGAGTGCATCGTTTTTGGGCTTTCCTGCTTAAAAGGGGGACTGGACTGTCAGGCAAATTGAGGTACTTCCTGCCTAACAGGGAGCAGTGATCCATTGATGGGGTTTGCTCAGTGTGATCAGATGCTGCTCATGTTGTCTGCCTGTTTCACACTGGTCCAATAGGAAGGGGCATATTGGACAGTGGAAGGAAACCTGACAAATGAGAGCATAGGTGATACAGCCCTGGCCATTGGCAGAGGAAGGTGCCTCAAGGAATGCTGGGTGAATGTATATATACCAATAGAGTATGTGTGCACGGGGTCTTCGGCTGGAGAGGAAGGGGGGTCACTGCCCCTCCTTTGTACAGGTTCCATGCAGCATCAGGTAGTTGACCTGAGGGCCATAGTGGCAGAAGCTGCAGCCCAGATGTCCTGCAGAGCTGACTGGGAGGGAGACACACCTAGAAGGATCTGTTCCTGGCTACTGTGAGTACAGACCTAAGTTTAGGGGCCGGTTCTGTGAGGGCCATCCCTTCAGTGCCGATTCACATATGTGCGGCTGCGGAGATTGCATGTAATATCGGAGCGCACTGCTCCTTCATTACATGCAATCTCCTGTGTGGATGCGAATTCAGCCATACACTTTGTATGGCTGAAATTCGCACTGCACCCGCACCAAAGACGCACAGGAGGCATTTTTTCAGCCGCATCAGGATCGGATCGCACAGTGGTTCACACTTGTGCGATCCGATCCTGTGCGAACTGTCAGATCGCACTGCGATATGCGATCAAACAGGGGGTGTCGTTAACATTTAATTGACACCCCCTGCGTATCACATATGGCAGTGTGAACTACCAGATGTGCGGATGTGATGCGGGAACAGGCTGCGGATTCGCAGCCTTCCCACATCACACAAGTGTGAACCGGCCCTTAAGCTAGTAAAGTCAGCGGACAGGTGTCAGTTAACCACTTCTGGACCGGAAGGTTTTCCCCCTTAATGACCAGGCCATATTTTGCGATTCGGCACTGCCTAACTTTTACAGACAATTGCACGGTTGTGCGATGCTGTACCCAAATAAAATTGATGTCCTTTTTTCCCACAAATAGAGCTTTCTTTTGGTGGCATTTGATTGATTTTTATTTTTTGCGCTATAAACAAAAAAAGAGCAACAATTCTGGAAAAAAAAAAACAATATTTTTCACTTTCTGCTATATAACATTCTCAAAAAAAAATTTAAAAATTAAAATTTTTAACATTTTAGGCCAATTTGTTTTCTGCTACATATTTTTGGTAAAAAAAAATCGCAATAAGCGTATTTTGATTGGTTTGCGCAAAAGTTATCGTGTCTACTAACTACGGGAAAGATTTATGTAATTTGAATTTTTTTTACTAGTAATGGCAGCGATCTGCGATTTTTAGCGGGACTGCGACATTGCGGCAGACAGATCGGACCCCTAACTGACATTTTTGACACTTTTGGGGGGACCAGTGACATTACTACAATAATCGGTGCTAAAAATATGCACTGTTACTGTAATAATGACACTGGCAGGGAAGGGGTTAACATTGTGGGTGATCAAGGGGTTAAATGTGAGCCTAGGGGAGTGATTCTAACTGCGGGGGGCGGGGCTTGTGAAATGATCATAGAGACCTGTGATCCTATATAGAAGGATCACATGGGCTCTATGATCATTCCAGGGAGAAGAACGGTCAGCTGTGTTTACAACAGCTGACCGTTCTTCTCTTTCAGTGGGGAACAATCGGGGTGTCAGGCGGCAATCGGAGCCGCCTGCCCTGTGCATCGGCTTCCCCGCTGATGAGTGGGGGCGGGAGCTAGGTCTACATTGGTTTGCACAGGAGGACCGCACTGTTGCAGTAAAAGGCGGCGGGCGATCCGGAAGCGGTTAAAGGGGACACTGGTTATTGTCCTGAAGAATCAGAGTTTATTAAGTCTGCTGCCAGAGCAAGCAAAGGACTTATTCTTCCATACAAATGCTGTATGGTTTCAGCAGAGGGTCTGCCATTCAGTTCAACCAAGTGAGGCCAAGAGAGAGTTGTCCTCATCTGTACATAGTTAATGTTGGAGTATCCCACTAATCCCTTCTCCTACCTAATTTCTACCAATAAATACAAAAATGACAATTCCCTAGACTGTTCATTGGATGATGAGCGGATGAGTGTGTACCTGGTCGAGTGAAAATACCCAAGCAACTGACTGCATGATAATCAGAGGGAGACCCAGGGAAATCTATACTCATGACCCCCACGGGGGCAGTGCTACATTTGCTAAAAGACTGTGGGGTTGATTTACTAAAGGCAAATAGACTGTGCACTTCGCATAGTGCCATTGCTCCAGAGCTTAGTTATGAGGTAAATCTTCAGTTTGAAAAGAATACCCAATCACATACAAGAAAAATAAAAAAATGCATTTTTGCTTGCACATGATTGGATGATGGAAGTCAGCAGAACTTCTGCTTGTTTACTAAGCTCTGGAGCAACTGCTCTTTGCAAAGTGTACAGTCTATTTGCCTTTAGTAAATCCACCCCTGTGAGCCAGAATGTATAAGTTGCCCTTTCCTTGTGATAAGCCATTTACCTTTGTACCTGGTCTTTTCAGAGGCCTTGGTGTACAGTGGACTCCTTTGTAGTAGTTACCTGGAGCCACCATGTTTAGACCACCACCACTGAGAGGCCTCATGTAAATATGTCTCCCCGAGACAGCAATATAACGAGAAGAACTGAGACCTGAGTTAGCAAGATAGCCCTGGTCCAGACTTTAGTTTTAATAAACCATGTCATAAGTCTGCCACAGAGAGAAAGTGGGTTTTTGATCCTCTATGGCAGCGGTCTGAAAACTGTGGCCCAGGGAATGTGGCCTGTGTGTTTGTGCTTTTATCCGGCCCTTGGGGGCAATTTTTCATTATCTGACACCAATGAAGAAGCACAATTCCCCCCAACGACCCCAATTATGGGGCACAGTTCCTCCCAGTGACACCAATGATGGGGCATGATTCTTCCCACCCAATGACACCGGTGATGGGACAAAATTCCTCTCACTGAGACCAAGGATGAGGCATTTGATTACTGACACTGATGCTGGAACATTTTCTTTTTCCATTGACCACAGTCTGCCCCCATCCCCCACCCCCAAAAGTCTGAAGGACAGTAAATTGGAGCTTTCTTCAGGAAGTTTATAGGAGACCCCCTGCTCAATGCCGAAGAAGGAAACATGGTAGTGGTTGTGTCTCGTTCTCTGTGGGCAAGGGCTGCTGCTCATCATACATTGAGACCAGGACCCAGAAAATTCTTCCAAAATGTTATTTTCCCCAATAGTAAAAAAAAAAAAAAAAAACAAATTACAAAATAAAATGATGGGAAAACAAAATATGTATTGAAATGCTCTAAGGCTCTGGACAGGGCTGGGTGTCACTGTGGGGGCATGGGAGTAGCAGACTTCAGGCCTTGTAGGGGTGAGGTTCCTGGAGGTAGCTGGGGGCAACAGTGGGGGCTTGGATCTTTGTAGGGGGCTGGGGAGTCTCTGCAGGAGAGTGGGGGATTTGTAGGGGCACTGTGGGAGACTTCAGGGCACTAAAGGAGGTCAGGTGGTACTGTGGGACACTGTTGGAGGTTGGGGGAACTATGGGAGCTAGAAGCTCTACAGCAAGCTAGGGAGCACTTTATTGAGCTTGGTGGCTCTGTGAGTCCTAAAGGCTGGCAGGGGGCCTGGGGGGCACAATGGAAAGTTTGGTGGTTCTATGGGTGGTTTCAGTGCCATCTTAAGAGCATTAAAGGGCCCCGGGCAATGCAGTTCTCTGGGGCCCTGCCTATACAATCACCCACAAGAATAAAAATGAAAATTATTGATAAGGCGATATTTATTGGCACAGCAGTGCCAGGCTAATGACAGCATCCAGGGTCCGGTAAACACACACACGGACGGGAGTCAGACTCGACTGTTCTGTGTGTGCCTGTTTCCGTGGAGGCGGACAGGCATTCCTACAGTTGTGGGCTCCCCCTTCACAGCCCACATGGCCTGACAGAATCGCAGGGCTAACAGGTGCTTGCCACCTGCTAAGTTCGGGGGCAGGATGCACACAGGAATCGGGACTAATGCTTGGTTGGGCCCCCGGGCAACTGCCCACCATGCCCATTCGGTATGGTTTGGGGACCTGCATTTGGCTGGAGGCCCAGGGGGAAAGAGGCCGCTGCCCGCTTATCAGGTATGATAGACCTGATAAGCAGACCAAAGGTCCAGTGAAGGAATGCATATGGCAGGCTGACTACGCTACTGCTAATTTCAAGGCCGTGACTTAGTGTTGTCAGCCTGCAACAGGAAGTGCTATTACGATCTACAGGTAAACTGCATACAATGAGATAATGATGTCAAGCATACTGAAATTTGGGATTTACATACAGTTTAATACACCCATTCCCACTTGTGTGTTGTGGCAACACGCAGTAAAATGTGTGCATTACCGCGTGCTCCCACAATGCACAGTAAGGCACCTGCTCTATGTGCAGTGCATTCTGGTGCCATTTACAGTGAATGGCTCCCCAATACACTGTATAGAAGAGTGAAAAGCACCACAGCATTAAACACGGCACACAATGTGCGTTGTGGTGTGCCGTGTTGCCAAAAAAGGATGCTGTGCATTTCTTTAATCTGTTGTGGTGCATTAACGTACAAAATAGCACAATAAAATGTGTGCATTAATGCACCACAACAGATCACTAAAGTGGGAAGGGGCCCAACATGTATTTGTGTAAATGCAAGCAAGGTGTGTACCTGAACTTTGCGTGTTAATAGCCGTCCCTGAACAGCAGAGACCAGAGAGGGAGCCAATCAGGTGTGTTGAGATGCAAGGTGCATGCTGATAGGAGGACAAAGCACAGTGACAAAAAAAAGATCACCAGCTTGCTGCTTCTCCTTTCACTGTCCAGTCACATTGTGGTGAGGAGACCTGTAAGTGAAAGTGAAATTGCATCAGAGACAGATCAGGTTCCTTCCTCTGCAAGGCAGGTTTGTGCTGAGTGTCAAAGCTGTTTACATCTCAGAACTGGATTGACAGAAATACAAATCTTTTGGCAGCCGCAGGTAAAACAGCTCCCATTTATTGTTTTTTTATCTGTGTATTTATCTTTTTCTTGGAATTCAGCTTAGACATTATGTTTATTAAATATAATCACTTAGAAAAGAGAAACCAAAGCTTACTTTTAGGAAAAAACTTTAGTATGATGTCTCTTTATTATAGCAATGTACCAAGAATAAACAAGTAGTCTAACCAGGATTTGTTGAAATCTGTATCCTGTTTCTCCCTTCCTGGAAACATACTTCTGAGCAGCCAGTAACATTTTTGCTAGTATATCAGAAGTTTAATGCTGAACTCCAAGCAAACAACATTACGGCTGTTTTACCTGTCAAAGCATTTGTATAATCTGTCCATCCAGCCGTGAGATTTACACAGCTCTGCCCTACAACAGAGCCAAGTCTAGCAGAAGATAGGACCTGATCTTTCACTGCTGTCATTTTCTTACACTGGTCCTCTTCCCACCCACACCCCCCTCTCCCCCATTCCTCCCTGTGAGTGGACACTGAATCAGCATACTAATTAGCTCCTCTCTCTTTTACTCTGCTCTCTCCTCCTATCATCATGACCATACAGCGCACCTGATTGGCTCCTGTGCTGCTCTCCCCTCCATTTCAGAGATCTGCTGCAAAGACTGTAGAGTAGATAGCAAAAGGTTGATAATAAATCAAGTTTGGGTGCTTTAATTTGTAGCACCTTCTTCTAGTTAGGTTGCCAGGTAAATTTAGAGCACAGGGCTGGGAGATTCAAATAATGAGTTGAATAGTTATCATGCCCCAGCCAATCGCTGGAGGGAGGCATCCAGATGGTGGCTGTGGAGCAAAGGCGTAACTAAAACCTTCAGGGCCCCAGTGCAAGTAACCATGGAGGGCCCCCCCCGGACCCCTGACCGGGGCCCTTCCCTTCCAGCCTGGGGCTCTTCCCACTGATCCTGGGGCCCTTTACTCTCATTGTGGTGTGCCCTTTATTACGGTCCCGCAGCGGGACCCTTTCACAAGTTCTGCAGTGGGCCCCCTTTCTGCCATCTTGGGGCCTCTCCATGGTGGTGGAATGCCAGGGCCCCGGTCGCCAGTGTGACCTTTTGCGATCCTGGAAGTTCACCCACTGGTGTCAGTAGTTTTTATTTCTTGGTATTTTAATTGTATTATTTGTTATCATTTTATTTTATTTTTTTACAATGTCACTGACAATGACTCTGTCCATTCAGAAAAGGAAGGAGCTGGTAAATTACATATTTACCGACCCCTTCCTGGTTCCCTATTGTGACACATCCCCTACAACAGCTGGTGTCCTGCCGAAAACTCCAACCTGCCGAAATTTCCAACCAGGTTATTTCCGGTGACTGTACACTGGTAATAATTGGAGATTTCGAGCACTTGGTGTTTTCACACAACACCGGCAGCCTATACACCCGAGTACATGGTATAATTAGTGCAGATTCTTACACCGCCCGCTAGTAACCAAAAACATGGCCACCTCCAAGGCAGCGACAACTACCGGGCGGAGTAAGAATCTGCACTAATTATACCATGTACTCGGGTGTATAGGCTGCCGGTGTTGTGTGAAAACACCAAGTGCTCCAAATCTCCAATTATTCCCAGTGTACAGTCACCGGAAATAACCTGGTTGGAGATTTTGGCAGATTGGAGTTTTCGGCAGTACACCGGCAGTAGAAGGAAGGGAGCACAGTGGGGGGGGGGGGGGCAGCACAGTAGAGGGGGGACCAGGGGAGCACACAGGGGCCCAGAGACAGCAAAACACAAGTGAACTGGATAGGAGGAGTGGCGGGGGCACATACAGAGGAACCAATCTCCAAGGACTAAAGACCTGGTGAAGATTGCCAGAGGATTACATTTGCTGGAGGGCACCGCACTGAAGTCCTCGTCTGGAGAAGGACCTTGTAATCTCCACCACTTAGGAGCTACCTGTGGATGCTGCATGGCAGACAGCTCCTCGGACACTGCGAGTAAAGACCTTGCTGGGGACTGTTAGTTGTGCAAGTGCCAGAAGGGAACTAGGTGTCAGAAGTTGCTATATGGTCTTCTGCTGTAGCATCCTAGGTATAATGACCATTCCCTGTTACCTCCAGAAAAGCTGCTGCTGAAAGATTAGAGAGAGGTTTGTCCAGTGGCGTCCCGTCCATTGGGGGCACAGGGGCGCCGCCCCCCCATCCATGCGTCTGGCCCCCTAATCTACATGCAGGGCGCCGGACGCATGTATTCCAATGTGTTTTTTTTTTAAGAATATGATTAGAGCCAGAGGCTCTAATAGGCTTCAAAAAAATTGTGGGCTAGGGGCGAAGCCCTGCGCCCTGAGCCCACCCAGTTGTGTGACAATAGCGAATGAATATTAGCTATTGCCACACTGATTCTCCTCCAGGCCAATCAGGAAGCGGGTCCCAAGACCCGTTTCTCGATTGGCCGAAAGGAGAAGCCATGCTATTGGCCAAGAAGGAGAAGGAGGGAGGAGACTGAGGGGGAAGCCGCCACTGCCTTTCCAGGGTGAGGTGAGCTGGCGACGGGGGGGGGGGGGGGGGGTAGGTGTGCCGGCTGGAGCTGGTGTGGTCCAGGGGGGTGTATGGTGTGGTCCGTCTGCGACCCCCCCCTCCCCCGGCCCATGGAGCACCAGCCGCCACTGGGTTTGTCCTCCTGATCTACTGATCCATTTAGAGCGTCCTTTGACTCTAAACCCCTCTCCTGTTAAAGTTTTTCAGCAATAAATATTAAAATAACATCCCTTAGACAGAGCTTGAATTGTGGGTTTGTGTAGGACTCTGCTTGTGTGACTGGCAGCCTCTATACTATTCAGGAGAACCTGGGCATGTTCTCAGCAGCCCCGCTTCAGGGGTAAGAGCTACACATTAAAAAAAAAAGAAAAATACATATAACAATGTATGTTGTATTTAGATTCACAAACCTGCATTATTATTATTTTTTATTTTCCTGGAGTTCAGCTATGAGGTTCATGCACACTGGGCTTATGCATGCATTTTAGATGGCTGGCGTAATTTCTTGGCCTTTCCAGTGCCCAGGGAGCTGCACATGCCACATATAGCCTGCCATACAAGTAAACAACAGTATACAGCCATCTAAATGCCAATGGTTCTTTGTATCAGCATTCACATGCGCACCCAATGTATTTTCCAAACGCAAAGTACTGTGTCTGCTTGTACTAATTTTGCCTTCGTCCTTGTTGGGCCACCAGGAGAGACGAACAATACTTGGTACTTTCAGATATACTGTGTGTGTGGGCTTCACTCTCCTTCTCTAAATATGTCTTATGCAACATTGCTAATGCTTGGATATTGGCTTCCGGGCACCCAGTATTGTCACATGGGGGAGGGGAAAGAGTCCTTAGCCCTTGTAACCTTCAGACTGCTGACTTTGAACATACAAAATGCTTCAACTCTTTGCTCTCAGCAGCTGAACAAAAGCAAGAGAGAAGTGAAAGGATGGTAAGTATAAACAGCTGGTGGGGCTACCATTAACTACTTCCAAACCGGGCCATTTCTGGCACTCCACTCCTACATGTGATACAAGACACATGTACAAATCATCAATTTTTGGCTCGAAAATTACTCAGAACCCCCAAACATTATATATTTTTTTTGCAGAGACCCTGGGGAATAAAATGGTGGTCATTGCAACTTTTTATGTCACACGGTATTTGCACAGAAATTATTGGTTTTATGAATTTAAAAAAACAAAACACTAAAGTTAACCCAATTTTTGTGTATAATGTGAAAGATGATGTTATGCCAAGTAAAAAGATAGCTAACATGTCACGCTTTAAAATTGCGCACACTCGTGAATTGACGGCAAACTTCGGTACTTAAAAATCTCCATAGGCAACACTTTACATTTTTTACAGGTTACCAGTTTAGAGTTACAGAGGAGATCTTGGGCTAGAATTGTTGCTCTCGCTCTAACTTTCGTGGCGATACCTCACATGTATGGATTGAACACCATTTACATATGTAGCCGCAACACACGCATGCATTTGGTTCTGAGTGTGAGCACGCAGAGACCGATGCACTTTACATTTTATCTTTTATTTTATTTTTACACTTTTCCTTTTATTTTTTTTATCACTTTTATTCCTATTACAAGGAATGTAAACATCCCTTGTAATAGGAATAGTGCATGACAGGTCCTCTTTATGGAGAGATTTGGGGTCAATAAGACCTCAGATCTCTCCTACGGGCTGGAAAGCCTAAGATCAAAAAAATTGTCTGTATTTTTTTGTTTATAACGCAAAAAATTGACATAAATGTTGTTTGGGTACAGTGTTGCGCAGCTGGGCCTTTGTCAGTTAAAGTAATGCAGTGCCGTATTGCAAAAATGGCCTGGTCATGAAGGGGGGTAAGTCTTTTGGAGGTCAAGTGCTTAAAGGGAACATGTTGCTTTGCCCTGAGTGGGTAAATGACGGGCACACTTTAAGTATGGGTTTGACATAAAAAAAAAGATGGTAAATTCATCCTGACAACAATTTTATTGCTTCAAAATAAAAGCCTATAAGATACAGGGGGAAAAACTGTGCCAAGCATTGCAGGTATCCATAACTATCAGTTGTGCATCACAAATAAAGGCATTTGCTTAGCTTATACCTACAGCCAAAACTTTTTTTAACATTATCTATAATGTGGGGAATAGGTAGAATCCCTGCCAGTTTTGTTTGCCATCTGTGTCCCATTGGGAGGATTGCCTGCAACAACAGTTAGTAGGGAAAATCCCCTCTAAAGCCCGTACACACACACCGATTGTTGGCCGTGAATTTTCGGCCAACGTCAGATCGGCCGATTGTCGGCTTGTTAGTATGATGCTTCCGACAACCAACTGCGACTTCTCGGCCGAACAAAATCTGGTGTGCATGCTATAAAATTTTTGTTGGCCGTCAACAGAACGGCCGATTGTTCGTCAGTCAGTACAGATTTCGGCAGACAAAAATCTGATGAGCAAGACTGGGCATGCTCAGAATAGAAAAAACACACGGAAAGTAAACCATCACATGACATCACTTCTGCAGTCGGTTGTTGTTGGCCGACAAAATTAGTGTGCAGTCTAGAGCACATTTCAACCAACACAACAACACTGGACAAAAGACGGCCGATCGGTCGGCCAACAATCGGTGCGTGTGTACGAGGCACTAGACAGTTAGTTATCACTGGAACAATTGTCCCCACTGGAAGATCTTCTTCTATTTCTATTTTTGGTTTTCCCCTCACTTTTTGTCTCCTTACAATGGCCCCCAGGACAAACAGGGAAAGTTAAGCCCCGTACACACGCAACGATTATCGGCCGACCGATCGTCCGTCTTTTGTCCAGAGTGGTATTTTGTTGGTTGGAATGTGCCTAGACTGCACACGAATTTTCTCGCCCAACAAAAATCTACTTCAGAAGTGATGTCATGTGTTGGTTTGCTTTCTTTGTGTTCTTTCTTCTCTGAGCATGCCCAGACTTGCTCATAAGATTTTTCCCTGTCGAAATCTGTACTGACTGCACGAAAATCGGCCGTGTTTTGACGGCGGACAAAAATTTTATAGCCTGCACACCAGATTTTTTTCGGCCGAAAAGTCGGAGTCGGTTGTCGGAAGCATCATACTAACAAGCCGAAAATCGGCAGATCGGTCGTCGGACGAAAATTCCCTGCCAATTTTCGACGCGTGTGTACGAGGCTTAAATCACCCTTCAGGGACACAAACAACAAAAAAACACCTGAGGTTCCAAACCCTTACCACTCTTACTACTCTTACTACTCGTACACATGCAACGATTATCTGCCGACCGATCTTCCGACTTTTGTCCAGAGTGGTGTTTTGTTGGTTGGAATGTGCCTAGACTGCACACGAATTTTCTCGCCCAACAAAAATCTACTTCAGAAGTGATGTCATGTGTTGGTTTGCTTTCTTTGTGTTCTTTCTTATCTGAGCATGCCCAGTCTTGCTCATCAGATTTTTCCCTGTCGAAATCTGTACTGACTGCACGAAAATCGGCCATGTTTTGACGGCGGACAAAAATTTTATAGTCTGCACCAGATTTTTTTCGGCCGAAAAGTCAGAGTCGGTTGACGGAAGCGTCATACTAACAAGCTGAAAATCGGCCGATCGGACGTTGGACGAAAATTCCCTGCCAATTTTCGACGCGTGTGTACGAGGCTTAAAACACTATCTCATTTGGGCTTTAAAGGGACTTATTTTGAAGAATGGGTACTGACAGGGTTCCTTTTGTTTCCCCTTGGTTTGTTTTATATGGTTGCAAAGAATTTAGTTATGGTGCAAATAAATTATTCTGTTCTTGCTGGTTCCTGGATTGGCTATTTTGGCTTCTAGTCTAATTGTTCTCCTAGGGGAACAACCTGTCCTCATTACACCCACCACCTAAGCCAGTGATGGTGAACCTTGGCACCCCAGATGTTTCAGAACTAAATTTCCCATGATGCTCATACACTCTGCAGTGTAGTTGATGGGCTGTTGCTGTGTGACTCTTGAAAGTCCCTTGAACAGCAAGAAGATCAAACCAGTCAATCCTGAAGGAAAATAACCCTGCATATTCACTGGAAGGACAGATCATAAAGCTGAAACTTGAATACTTTGGCCACCTAATGCGAAGAGAGGACTCAATGGACATAAAAGACCCTGATGCTGGGAAACATGGAAGGAAAAAGGAGAAGAGGACGACAGAAAATAAGACAGATAGATAGATAGCATCAAAACAATGAACATGAAGTTAGCGAGCTCCGGGAGGCAGTGGAGGACATAAAAGCCTGGCGCACTATGGTCAATGAGGTCATGAAGAGTCGGACATGACTAAACGACTGAACAACAACAGCAACATGAATTATTATCTCAAACAATGTGTAGTGATGATCAATAAATAAAAGAAATGGTCGGTGCATATATTATTAATACCAATCAACTAATAAACTCTGCACAGGAAAAACATTAGCTGATAGGCATTAATAATTAATGCACTGATCAATTGTTTTATCTACTGATCATCACTACACATTGTTGG
Organism: Pelophylax lessonae; assembly: GCF_965119305.1. Lineage (NCBI taxonomy): Eukaryota > Metazoa > Chordata > Amphibia > Anura > Ranidae > Pelophylax > Pelophylax lessonae. Next base: position 476,518,708 of record NC_138772.1, read on the forward strand.
GGATAATGATTTACAGTATAATAATATTTATTGTTTATAAATTGTATAAGGTTTAGAGCCGGGTCACACTTGTGACTTGTGCAAATTCGCAGCCTGTTCCCGCATCACAAACACACATCTGGCAGTTCACACTGCCATATGCGATACGCAGGGGGTGTCAATGAAATGTTAACGACACCCCCAGTTTGATCGCATATCGCAGTGCGATCTTTACAGTTCGCACAGGATCGGATCGCACAAGTGTGAACCACTGTGCAATCCGATCCTGATGCGGCTGAAAAAAAGGGTCATGTGTGACTTTTGTGCGGGTGCAGTGCGAATTTAGCCATACAAAGTGTATGGCTGAATTAACACTGCACATCCGATCGCATGTAATGAAGGAGCAGTGCACTCCGAAATTACATGCGATCGCCGCACACGCTATAGTGTGAACCGGCACTCAGAGTCAGTTCACACTATGGCGACACGACTTCGGCGCGGCTTGCACTGACTTCACATAATGGAAGTCAATGCAAGTCACTCCGACTTCAGCCAAAAGTAGTGCAGGAACCTTTTTCTAAGTCAAAGCGACTTAAGTCGCTCCTATTAGAACGGTTCCCATTGCACAGAATGGGGGACGACTTGTCAGGCGACCAAGTCGCCTGTCAGGTCGGAGTAGTGTGAACCGGCACTTATATAGTATATTTATAGCGCTGTATATAATATTTTTAATTTTGGAATATCTTTTTGATACTTGTATAGCTGCTAGGGTGCAGTTTTCTAAAATGTATTAATTTTTAGACGTGCAAAATCTTTTTTTGACCACAACACCATTGGGTTGATTTACTAAAACTTGAGAGTGCAAAATCTGATGCAGCTCTGCATAGAAACCAATCAGCTTCCAGAATTGATTTATTTTTTTTTGTCAAAGCCTAATTGAACAAAGCTGAAGTTAGGCCCCTTTCACACAGGCGGACCGTTCAGATCCGCCTGTCCGTTTAATTGGCAGATCTGAACGGTCCCCCCATGCATTCCTATGGGGCATCGGATGTCAGCGGAGACATGTCCGCTGACATCCGACCCGATCCGTCAAATCTGGACGGATGGAAACCCTATTTTCCATCCGTCCAGCGGATCGGATCGGATGAGAACGGACCGACGGTCCGTTCCCATCCGATTTCCCCCATAGAGATGCATGGGGAACTGACAGCTGTGTCTCCGCACACAGCACGGAGACACAGCTGTCCTCCTACTGCTCAGCGGGGGATCGGCGGCTCGATCCCCCGCTGAGAAAAACGGACTCCGTCCAACGGACAGAGTGTGTGAAAGGAGCCTTAGAAGCTGTGCTACCTTGCACAGCTGCACCATCCAGTTTTAGTAAATCAACCCCCATCTGTTATATTACTTTGTTAACCACTTGCCGTCTGAGTACGGTAGTACTACTGCGGCAAAGTGGTTCGTTATCGTCTGACGACGTAGTATTAACGTCGTCAGACACTCCCCCTTCTGGGCGGCGCTTGCGCGCCGCCGGAGGCTCGCTCTCGCTGTTTTCATTCACAGCGGGAGTCGGGCCAGGGGAGGAGCAGCGGCGATCGCCGCTGCTCTGCCCCGATCGCCGGGGATCTAGTGTGGAGATCCGCCCGCCTGTGTAAACACAAGCGGGCGGATCTCCATAGTGACAGGGAGTGACAGATCGGACTGTTCAGCATAGCTGGACATCCGATCTGTCCTTGTCTCACTCAGTCACCTCCCCCCCTACACATCAGTAAGCACCAGGCATACATTAACCCCTCCCTCTCCAATAAAATTAACCCCTTCCCTGCCAGTGTCATTTTTACAGTAACAGTGCATATATATAGCACTGATTACTGCAGTAATGTCACTGGTACCCCCAAAAGTGTCAAAAATGTCAGTCAAGGGTCCGATCTGTCCGCCGCAATGTCGCAGTCCCACAAAAAAAATCGCAGATCGCCGCCATTACGCGTTAAAAAAAACACCAAAAATTACAGAAATCTTTCCCTTTGTTAGTAAACGCAATAACTTTTGCGCAAACCAATCAAAATACGCTTATTGCGATTTTTTTTTACCAAACATAGGTAGCAGAAAACAAATTGGCCAAAAATTTTTTAAAAAATTGGTTTTTACATCTTTTTTGGGGGGAATTTCATATAAAAAAATGTTAAAAATATTGTTATTTTTTCAAAATAAACGCTCTTTTTTTGTTTATAGCGCAAAAAGTAAAAATCGCACAGGTGATCAAATACCACCAAAAGAAAGCTCTGTTTTTGGGAAAAAAAGGACGTAAATTTCGTTTGGGTATGGCGTCGCACGACCGCGCAATTGTCAGTTGAAGTCGCCCAGCGCCGAATCGCAAAAAGTGGCCTGGACGGAAGACAGCAAAATCCTCCGGTGGTAAAGTGGTTAAATAAGCGTCATGTGCATTTTTTCATAATTGCTGTGTGCGGTCGGCCTGCTCGTAATAAATAGGCTGCCTTAGAGAAATGCTGCTAATGCATGTTAATGCATGTACATTAACACACCGCAATGGAACGCTTAAGAGTGAATGGGCCCTCAAAGTCTGGGAATCAGAAATAGTTTAAAGCATACACCTGGATTCTCTCATCTCCAGTGTGATAAAACAGTAATATATCACACAGCACTTGTGTTCATTACTGGAAAGTAAAGTTTGCATTCAAAGTTCTCTTCTCTCCTTTCTCATTCAGGCACCTCGGGGAATTATACTGCAGCACAGCTGCCATGGGGCCTGAAGGAAGGATTGGAAATGAAAACATGGGAGGGGCATGTACACACAAAGGACATATGTATTCTCAGTTTCAATCATAAATTAGCACCTGCTATTGTACATGTCACCAAATTTATTAGAACAGATTAGATATGAGCTTACACATGCAACCTGTCATTTTCCTTATCTGGTTGTCTCTGGTTGTCAGGATTTAAAGTAGAATGTTAAAGTGCTAATAAACCCACAACAGTAAAATCAGTCTGTATATGCAGTAAAGCATGCTTGTTATACTCACTGTGGAACATAAGGGGTTAATCCCCTGCAATGTGTAAAAAGACTGTTTGATCCTGGCTTCTCTGATCCTCCCCTTCTTCCACTGTCCCCAATCCATCTCCTGATAACACAGAGTGTATGGAGTCAGGCTGCACATGCTCCATTTGGTATGTATTGCTAGAGAGGTTTTTTTTTTGGTAGAGTGCATGTTATCAGCACAGGGCCAATCAGCACTGTCCAGACAGAGGGTCAGGGGTACTGCATTCTCATAGGACAACAAGCTGCAAGCTTTAATCGGTGCTTGGCTGGACACTGATAGAAGTCACAAGACTGCTATATACTGCTGATGAGAAAAGGTATTTAGCCGTTTATATTTACTAAAAATAATTGCATTTCCATGTTCTGTGTAGGAGACCAGATATAGTGAATGCAGGGTCCTGGGTTTAGTAACACTTTAAGAAAAAGTTGAAAAAGTGGCGACCAGGCGGGCTTTTTATTGTAGAAAATACATACTATGTCCCCTCTGCAATTAAAGACTCTTACCTGTTTGCTTGCCTATTATTAACCATGTACACTGTGCAGCTCAGTGTATATTTTTGACATGTTATTCGCACCACACTGCTGTGCAAATCACATGCGATGTCTTTGCGATGTATTGTATGGCTGAATTTGCATAGGACCAAAGTCATGCAGGACCCTTGTTTGGTCCACCCCAGAATCGGATTGCGTGGGTGTTCACACCTATGCAATCCCATTCCTGTCTGAACTGACAGTTCGCGCTGTGATATGCAAACTGATCTGGGGGGTGTCGCTACCTTTGTATTGATACTCCCAGCAGTTCGCATATGGCAGTGTGAACTGCCTGCGAGTCGGGTACAATGCGGGAACCCGCAGTGGATTTGCAGAGTTACCGCATTGCACCAATGTGAACCGGCCCTTGGAAAGGAAACAATAACTCCTCCTGGAAATCCACTGTGGGTTCTTGCATTGCACCCGGCTCGCAGGCAGTTCACACTGCCATATGCGAATCACTGGGGCTGTCAATACAAAGTTAATGACACCCCCAGATCAGTTTGAATATCGCAGTGCGAACTGTCAGTTTGGACATGAATTGGATCGCATAGGCGTGAACACCCATGCAATCCGATTCTGGTGCGGACCCAAAAAAGGGTCCTGTGCGAGTTGTTTTCTAAAGCGATGCAATCTGTATGACTGAATTTGCATTGCACAAACATCGCATGTGATTTGCAGAGCAGTGCGCTGCGAATCACATGCAATGTCTGTCATCGCACATATGTGAACCGACGTTTAGGTCAAAAAGCCATGTGAAGATTGATTGTTATGGGTCATGGGTATGTTTTGTGCATTACTTATGCTCACTGCACCCTAGATCTCTGTTTGAACCAAACCACATGGTTAGCATGTGCGTTTGCAAAATGCATAGGAGTGCCATACACCAGTGTAATTAACCACTTCCCGCCCGCCCTATAGGGAATTGACGGTGGAAAGGTGGTTGTATTATCCTGACACGCCGTCATATGACGGCAGCAGGATAATGCGCTCTGCGCGCCCCCTGGGGGCACTCAGAGCGGCGATCGGTGATGCGATGTGTCACTCTAACACACCACATCTCCGATCTCAGTAAAGAGCCTACTGACATAGGCTCTTTACCATGTGACCAGCTGTGTCCAATCACAGCTGGTCACAAAGTAAATAGGCAGTGCCATTGACAGGCACGAGTAGAGGAGAGTCGATCTGCGGCTCTCCTGACAGGGGGGGGGGTCTGCACTGGTAATCAGAGCATTGATTACCAGCGCAGACCCTTGGGGGGGGTGCCACTAGAAGAACCACCAGGGATGCCCACCCATGGCCACCAGGGATGGCAATCATGACTCAGGGAGCCCGCCAGTGCCCTCTCCATCAGTGCTGCCCTCCAGTGCCCATCATTGCCATTTATCAGTGCCGCCCACCAGTGCCCATTATTGATTGGTTTGCGCACAAGTTATCGCGTCTACAAACTACAGGAACGATTTATGTAATTTTTATTTATTTCTTTTTTATTAGTAATAGCGGCAATCAGCAAATTTTAGCGGGACTGCGACATTGCGGCAGACAGATCGGACACCTGACATATTTTTGGGGGTACCAGTGACATTACTACAGAAACAGCTAACAATATGCACTGTTTCTGTCCTAACGACACTGGCAGTTAAGGGGTTAACACCAGGGGCGACCACAGGCTTAAATGTGTCCCTGGGGGGGTTTCTAACTGTGGGGGGGTTGGACTTGCTGCATGAACACAGAGATCTGTGTTCCTAAATAAGAGGAACACAGGATCCCTGTGTTCATAAAAGACAGAACAGCGGTCTGCCGTGTTTCCAAGGGCAGACAGCTGTTCTGTCTCCACGGGGAGCGATCGCGGGTGCCCGGCAACAATCGCGGCCCGAGGTCCCACAAACTGGCTTCCCCTGTGGTGACATTGTTTTGTGGGACAGAGCTGTCCTGCCGTAGTATATGTACTGCTGGGGGTCAGCAAGTGGTTAAACAGCACAGTGCTTGTGTTGTCTAACCCGCACCACAATCTGCTCAAGCCTGCCTCTATGATTGCCACTGAGGTTAGACCTCCCTCTGACGGTCCTGAACCTAATGAACTGCCTGACCTTGCTGACCCTGTGTCTGCTGACCAGCCTGATGGACCTCTACCTACTGCCCAGCCTGATGGCCCCCTGCCTGCTTCCCAGCTTAATAATCCTGTTCTTGCTTCCCAGCTTGATGATCCTGTTCCTGCTGCCCAGCCTGATGATCTGGTGCCTGCTGATCTAGTGCCTGCTGCCCAGCCTGATGATGCAGTGCCTGCACCCCAGCCTGATGATGCGGTGCCTGCTTCCCAACCTGATGATGCAGTGCCTGCTGCTCAGCCTAATGATGTGGTGCCTGCTGCTCAGCCTAATGATGCAGTGTTTACATGCCCAGCCTGATAATGCGGTGCCTGCTGCCCTGCCTGATGATGCGGTGCTTGCTGCCCAGCCTGATGATGCGGTGCCTGCTGTCCAGTCGGATGATGCGGTGTGCCTGCTGTCCAGCCTGATGATGCGGTGCTTGCTGCTCAGCCTAATGATGCAGTGCCTGCTGCTCCGCCTAATGATGTGGTGCCTACATGTCCAGCCTGATAATGCAGTGCCTGCTGGCTGCTGCCCAGCCTGATGTGGTGCCTGCTGTCCAGCTGGATGATGCGGTTTGCCTGCTTCCCAGCCTGATGATGCGGTGCCTGCTGTCCAGCCTGATGATCTAGTGCCTGATACCTAGCCTGCCTCTGGAGGTCCTGTGCCCAACAACTAGCCTGCCTCTAATGGTCTGCTGCCCGATGACAAGTCTGCCTTTGATGGTCTGCTGTCTGATGACCTGCCTTCCTTTGCCTCTGATGATCCGGTGCCAGATGTCCAGCCCACCTCTGATAATCCTCTGACCATTGACCAGCCTGATCTTAAAGACCTCTTCTTACTGCCCAGCTGGGTTCTACTGACTTTGTGCCTACTGCCCAGCTAGTTTTTATTTTTTCTATGCCTGCTGCTCAGCTGGACTGTCCTGCAAAGAGTAGGATTCTGTCTGCTCTTGGGTCTGACCACTCTGAGTCTTTGTGTACTTGTATGGGTTACCTGTTTGGCCTGAGATTCTTTTTATAGTCACCTCCGTTGGGTCCCTCTTGCATTATGCTGCTCCAATGGCGCCAAAGCCTGGTGGTCTGGACATACCCTTTACAAATGGTAGCTATATTTTCCTTCACAACCTTGGTAGTGGTGAGCTCCAGGAGAGTGGCAGTGTACCATTTGTGCCTTGCCATGACCTGGATGTGATTGCCACAATTCTAGGTGCACTAGGGGACCTGTATCAGGTGACCAGTGCCTTAAGGAAATCGAGATGGCCACTGATGTGTTGAACAAGTCCTGGAAACCAGGCAAGCTACACAATTGTAACAAGACATTCTGGTGTCAGAGTTTTGGTGTTGTCACATAAGTTTGTGGATGACCAAGGGTACCCCAGCTTTGGGGTGCTTACTGTCTGGAGGGATCAAATGTCATACGTCTCTGAGAATCTGACCAAAAGGATGTCTAGTCAGTTGCCTAATTCCAGCGGTGGGCTACCTAGCCAGTCACCAGACCCAGGCGGTGGGACATCTAGCTTATTGTTGGATCCCGGCAGCAGGGCATCTTATTTGGAACCCGGCACTTTTTTCTCTCTGGACTTATGCAGCAACTGGGTATCTTTTATGGACTCCTTCAGCTATGGCTGGTTGGAGCGTCCGGAGGTCCCTCCTTAGGGGGAAAGGGGGTACTGTCAGGACAGGGTTCACCTGCTGGTGGCACTGTGGACCACAGATCTATAGGCTGCAGTTCCAGTGTCCACTAGCGGGTGTCCCTCAGCAGCCAGAAGCACATGTGATCTCATGTAATCAGTTATCACCTCATGCTGGTTGCAGGAAGTGTATTTAAACCCTGCCTGTGCTCTTCCTCACTGCCTTGGTGTTTGTCTCCATGTGCCCCAGCCCTGTGTTCCTGCTTCCTGATCATGGACTCTGACTCTGCAGACTAATCCCTTCCTACCTGCTCACTCCGGCTCAGTGTTAATTTCGTCGACTAAAACCGACTAAAACTTTTTCGTCGACTAAATTAACACAATTTTAGTCGACTAAAATATGACTAAAACTAAAACAATTCAGATGACTAAAATACGACTAAAACGAAAATGGCATTTTAGTCAAAAGACTATAACTAAAACTAAATCGAAATTTGCTGCCAAAATTAACACAAGTGCATGCTCAAAGCTTAATACCATAAATAATAACATATTAGATTTTTCACTCCAGGACCAGCAGTGGTATATAATGAGTTTGGAAATTGTAGAGAAATGCTTAAATAATGCATTACAAATTACAATTGAACTACACCCATTCGATTATAGATGACTAAAATGAGTTTTAGTCGACTAAAATGTACTGGAGTTTTAGTCGACTAAATACGACTAAAACTAAAACACTTGCAGAAGACTAAAATGGGACTAAAACTAAAATGCCATTTTAGTCCTTAGACTAAGACTAAAACTAAATTGAAATTTGCTGCCAAAATTAACACTGCTCCGGCTCCTGTTTCCCTCTCCTGCCTTGTTCCCAGCTCCCTCTGCTTGATCTCCGTGTATGACCCTGTTACGACTACATTTCGCTTATCCTGTTTTCTGTATATACTTGGTTTGGGCAGTTGTTCATTGTGTGTCACTATTTGTTTGAGTATCTGGTTTGATTTAAATAGTTTGGTATACTTGGAGGTATGTTTACATTTTTTAGTCACTTATTTTAAATAAATTATATTATTTCAAACTTTACTTGTGCCTGGTATTCTCTGTGGCAGTCCACACATTTCTGGTCACACCTGTACCTGACATCATGTTTCTTATTTGAGATCCTGGGAACACTGAGAATCCCAAATGTCACAAGAAGAAGCTCCAGCGGAAATGTCTTCTTTCAATTTTAATAATGTTTATTGTTTTTCAAATAGTGCATAACAGATTGTGCAACATAGTCATCTGACGCAATTGCATCAACAAACCAACCAGCTGATACAATAATACTTTACCACAGTTAAGAACTAATGGCATTCGGTGTGTGTCTGTTATCATTATATCTCTTCCCTTCAATAAAGTTGCATTTCAATCTGCGATAAGGCTAAGAGCCCATTCACATTAGCGCGACTTGTCAGGCGACTTGTCAGCCTGACAAGTCGCGATCGGTCGCGGTCCATTGATTAGCACAGGACCCGTTCTAATAGGAGCGACACAAGTCGCTCCGACTTAAAAAAAGGGTCCTGTACTACTTTGGGGCGACTTGCATAGACTTCCATTATGTGAAGTCTCTGCAAGTCGCGCCAAAGTCACGGTGCACAGCGGTGCACGCGACTTCACAGGTCGCCCCCCAAAGTCGTGTCACGCTAGTCTGAATGGGCTCTTAAACAGAAACCAAGTGACCTCTGCATTTTGGATATATTGAAATTCTCAACATTTTAGATTACCTAAAGTGATCTAATCCTGAGAGTAAAGGCCCGTACACACGTACCGATCGTCGGCATACAAACGTCGGCAGACGAAAGATCTGCCGATTGTATGCTTGTTAGTATGGTGCCTCCGACAGCTGTCTGCGCACATTCTGCGGACAAGAGTCTTTCTTGCAAGCATTTAAATTTTTGTATGCCGACACCAGAACGGACGATTGTTCGCCAGTCAGTACAGAATTCTGCCGACAGACCGCAGATTTGCAAGACTGGGCATGCTCAGAAAAGAAAAAACACAGGGAAAGTTAACCATTACATGACATCACTTCTGCAGTCGGCTGTAGTCGGCGGACAAAATTCTTGGGCAGTCTTTGCACTTTTCAACAGACACCGACATCCCGGGGAGAAAAGACGAACGTTTGTATGCCGACGATCGGTACGTGTGTACGGGGCTTAATGCACCAGATTAGCTGATCTAGTATTGTGTGAATACCAGAAAAAGGTGCAGAGAACTGTCAAAAACTCTTGTGGGGTGATCTGGGGTGAGAACTCAAACTTTCCACAAATTCACCTCCTGCCAGCAACATGAGGAAGAATAAATGAGAGTGAAGAGGAAAATAAATAGAGAACTTTGCCACCATCCAATTTACCCTCTCCCTCTGGATCCAGGAACCCCAACCCCCAAAGTGAGGTACCATAAAGGAAGATGTTCCTTCCCTTGAGGCCTTCAACCAGTAAACTGTATCTATTTAATCCAGCCTTCCCATGTCCTTTCAAAGAGCTCATGTTTATCATAAACTATGCCACCTACTTTTTATAGATTATGAACCAGGATAGTTCATTTTTGGAAAGGTTGAGGCCTACCAGAGAAGTAGAGAGAAGTTCTTTGCCATAGTAATTGCTATTTTGGCAGCTAGGAAAAAAGAAGTATATAAATCTAGTCTCGGAGAGGATTTTTGGACATCCAGATTAGCTGATCTAATATTGTGAGAGTTCATGTTTATCATTAACTATGCCAGCTAGTTTTTAATGGATTAGAATCCAGGATATTTTCATTCAGGAACAGTTGAGGCTTACCATGAAAGTTTTCTATGCCTAAGCAAATGCTGTATTGGCAGTTAAGACAAAGAAGAATATAAGTCTCGGAGAGGGTTTTGGGAGACCCAGAATATTTTTTTTTATTAAAGTGGATGTAAACATTCACATACACCAAGTGAACATGCTCAGATGATACATAGAGATTTAAAAAATATCCCTACATACATTTTACATGCATATCTGCTGTCTTCAGCTTTATATATTCTTTAGAATGTGCACATGGTTTTAGAGATTTTCTCTTCCTGTTCAGCACTGGGAGTAGATTCTTGGCATACAACCAAGACAGCTGATTGGAGGAAAGGCACCTTCCCTCCACCCCTCCACAGAGGCAGAGCTGTGCTGTGACAAGACAAGCTCTCTGCTAATCTATTATAGCAACCTCCCACGACACAAATGTCTTCCTGGTTTTATCTTGGTTGACTGAGAACATATCAGAAGTTATCATGCTAATAACAGAACAATGAAAGTGCAGAAAGACACGGGACTTAGGAGAGAGGTCACATTTCATGAATCGGGTTTTACATCCACTTTAAGGCAATCCAGACCATTTTGGGGAATTGTTTTTGTTACTGTGTAAATAAGGTTACAAGTTCAGATCCAGAAATGTTTCACCTTAGGGAATTGACACCATACATGGAACATATTCCCTCTTTGACCCCGCTGTCGAAAGCAATAGAGAGAGGAGGTGGGATCCATTTTTGCGAGTTGCCTTTGTACGAAGTAACATTTTGAAAAAAACTTTATAATGTGCTCTGAAGTGTCTTCTTACAAGATATAGGATACCTAGTGATCCCCAGATCTCACAGATTTAGGACATTACCCTCTCCCTCTGTGGAAGCCAGGGGTAAGGAACATATATTTTCTAACAATTCTTCCACGGGTGTGTTTATTTCCAGGTATCAGGCAGTAATTTGTAAAGGAGGGGTAAGTCTGATGTGATAAGCAGAGCTTGCCCTTTAATGCAAGGTCCACTTTAATACAGTTTTTTATTACAGCTTGAGTAAAGATCCTGTTGAGGCTCCCCATAATAAATCAATACAAGGTATTCCCCACAAAGAACACAAACATATTACCTTTGTGCTGACTATTAAAGCTGGAAATCCCCAACACTGAGATTCTTGGATATAAAAAGCAGGTTAACCAGCACAACGATAAATGAAAAACTGCAAACAATGGCAAAAAATACCTATGGAAGGGTATGGTCCTCCTGCCTTGATCTAAATGTGAGGTAATGTCTAATGTACTATCCAAATATAACTACCCAAACCCAGGAAAAATCAAGATCACACACCCTTTTTAAATGATTTACTTTTTCTCTTTCCAAATTGGAATTTTCCTGTTTACTTTTTTCTTCCCTACCATCCCCCACATTCATATTGCTCATCCTTCTCTAAAATATCAATTTATTTCTTTTTCCTGTCCCTATTGTAGCGGTGTCCTCACTGAGTGCAAAACTAGTGAAGCTGAATGTTTTGGCACAAGCTTCCTTGACCTTAGACAATCCTCATAGGAAAGCCAACAGAATATACAAACATGGTCTAAAAACCTACTCAAAGGGGAACCCTTTATCAATAATTAAATATATATATGTCGTGCAGGGCACGACAACGGAAAGGAGAAATACCCTTAGCGCAAACAGAAAGTGGATGTGTAGCCCATATGTGCCAAAATGTCAATGTCTGGGGAAATGTTATTAAAAAAATTCCACTGTATATACAGCTGTAGGCCTGCAGCACTTCTTCAGTGAGGGTATTGGGAGCCTCTGTAAACTGTGAATAAAAGATAAAAAAGAAGGTTTGCAATTACTTTCTTAAAGAGTATTTGCAATTACTTGAGACAAGGGAAGCACATAATGCAAAATATTTACAGTGACTGACTGACCTGTCGCTTCAGGACCTCCCTCGGCTCTACGCTGAGCCTGCACTGCCGTCTGGAGTAGAGGGAGGTGGGCGGTGGTGGGTGGAGTAAATTTAGGAGCGGAGGAGGAATTTGACCATTGCCCTCGCTCTCCCGTTGTCACGTGATGACGCTGACATCACTGGTTGCTAGACGCCAAGTGGCATACTAGCAACCAGTGTGGCTGCAGCGCGCAGGCATGGACTCGACTCGGGGCTAATAATGATATACTCATAGCAGGAGACCCTATTTGTCTGCGAGCCAGATGAAGCCATCAAAAGAGACACGTCTGGCTCGCGATCCATAGGTTCCCTACCCCTGCCCTATCCCTAAGTTATTAAGTATGAGCACAACCCCACTAAAAAGGTAAAAAAATTTAGCTCCCTGAAGTTGGGCTTTAATGTATATTATTGATTTTTTTTACTTTTTCAATAAACATGATGATTTCAAATGGGGTGAGAATGCAAGATCCATACTGCTACAGTGCGGGCCAGCTGCACAGAATCACGTATAGATACATGATTCTGCATTTCTGGTTATGGGGTTCATGTGCGCATGCCCGGCTGGCTGTGCTTGCACTGGCTTCAGCACATGCCATTCAGAGGTTCCCGGGCAAACGTTTATGGCCAGGACCAGATGATCGTCACAGCAAGTGGCAAGAGAGAGCTTTGTGTATGTATATAATGTCAAGTTCTCTTTTGCCAGCGGTGATGCACTGGTTTTTGTTTCCCTGCAAAGCAGGGAGTAAAAAGCGTCACATTGCTTAGTAAAATCAGCACACATAGTAAACATTGCTAGGCACACATTTAAAGTGGCTGTAAACCCACTTAAAATACTTTTACCTATAGGTAAGCCTATATTAAGGCTTACCTAGAGGTGCTATAAATATCTCCTAAACTTGCACCATTATCGTTATCGTTATACCAATCAGATGGCCGGAGGACGTGATCAAGGAAGCAGGATGGCCAAACATGTTGGCCGTCCTGTCGGCACCGTGGGGGCTTCATTTTTAGGTATTTCATAATGAGCTAGCATGCGATGCATACTAGCTCATTATGCCTTTGTCTTTACAGGTTTTTTTTCCACATTTTTTTCAGAGGGTTTACTTCCTCTTTAACCCTTTGATTGCCCTTAAATGTTAACCCCTTCCCAGCCATTGTCATTAGTACAGTGTCAGTGTGTATTATTAGCACTGATTACTGTATTAGAGTCACTGGAGATGTCAGTTCCCATAAAGTATCATTCGGTGTCACATTGGCCACCATAAGTTACTGAGCACCGCCATTACTAGTATAAAAAATTTGAAGGGATAACTTATATGCAAACCAATCAATATACATTTATTGTGATTTTTTTTTAACCAAAGAGATCTAGCAGAATAGACTTTGCCCTAAATTTATGGAGAAATTCGATTTTTTTATTTTTTTTTTCTGATTGGATTGTTATATAACAGAAAGTAAAAAAAAATATATAAATATAAAATAAAAAAAAAACAACCAGTGGTGATCAAATACCATAAAAAAGCTCTATTTGTGGGGGAAAAAAAAGTATATTAGCACAGTGCCAAATAGCAAAACATGGCCTGGTCATGAAGCAGGTAAACATATTTCAATGTTTCTAGTAATATTTATGTTTATTGGAAGAAGGAATTACAACTTGCACAGAGGATGTGTACTGAAGGAGGATATAGTGACTCACCTTGTATTGGGTAATGAGTTACTCTGTAGGCGTGAGGTCAGATAAAATGTTGTTACATCTGTTTTGAAACACATTGACCATGTTTATTTATATTGATTCAATAGATGTAGCTTTTAGATCCAAGTTGTTACTTTGTAACAAACATTTGCTACTGTGCATTACAAATATATTCCATGCCTGCTGAAGCACATAGGTCCACAAAACAATATTAACATCCCCCCTTGCCCCCTCCCAATATAAAAACCACACTTGCAACCATTAAGTTGGAAAGGGCAAGGCCACAGCTTTATTTAATTTCCAACACTAAAACAAGTAAACGTTTTTACCAGTACCAGTCATAGTTGTACTGCGAGTACTCTGCCATTAATTAAAATTCCAAAAGGGGAGGGTGGGGGGGGTCTGTCCTTATCATAAGTGCTGGACAGACAGCCTACTTCCAATTTACAATCAAGGGCATAGCCCATTACAGGAACTTGCTGGTGGTAAACTCAAAAACCGCCACCCGCACATCAGCATTTAACTAACGTTCAACCAACCGAAGCCAGCGCCTGTTCCACACCATGCTTAGGGCCAAGGTTGAAAAAATCCCGGCCAATAATTTTAAGGTGAACCACGTCCGGTCGCAACAAATCACCATTAGCACCTTCCAAATCCCTGTGCCGTATCATAAACCCCCTAGTTGCCAAATAATTTTTTGAGACCTGGGCATTAACCTTCCGGCGGGAACTTTTAAGGCATGCGCCAGGGATGTCCCGGGTCCAAAGTAGGCAAGGCCCAATCTCGGACCCAACGAGAACCAAATTGGTAAAGACTGCGTAACACCGAGCAATATCCCGTTTAATAGCCGAAATGAGGTCCACAGACCGGGTATAAATGGACATCATTGCCCCTGGTATGCAGGATCAAAATAATAGGGCTGGAAACATGCAAACAAAGCCTTAGACACTCCGGGAGGACCTGAGACCAGCGTAAGCCACGTAAACCATGCCAATGGATTCTGGCGACATCCTAGTTAAAGCCTAGGTTCTTCCCATCGATCCGGACTTCAGGCCAGCAGGAGGCCCAATAAACAAAGGAATCCCCAATAATTTAGATCAAGGCTGGGTGAAAGCCTGAGATCAAAACAAAAAGATGTAGGCGAACATACAAAGAAAAACGAGAACATTCCCACCTACCCTAACGCTGAAGTTCTGCATTGGAAAAACCCATGCCAGAAGCTGCTGTAGCGGCACCGATACGAAAAGAGTGCGTAGAAAAATCTAGAGCGGGGAGGCCCAAGATGTCAAGGCAACAACGTAAGACCCTCAAAAATTGAAACCTGCTCAGGGAGGACAAAATCAGCATACACAAGGAAAGTGGGGGACGGAGGTCGAACCAACCTAAATTGCAAGTGAAACTGGGCGAAAAGGGCCCCAGTAAGAAAGCAAAACTACACGTCTGCTTCTACCAAAGCTGTCTGTTTTTGAGGTGCGCGGCAACACCGTCACGCAGTGCTCCGAGAAAGACTCGTCTTCCGCCCGGATACCACCAGTGGGGGATCTGGACCTCACAACCAGCTCACTGATATGACAGGTGCCATAAAAAGCCCAAGAAATAGCCACCCGAAACAAAAGGGTCTCAAAAGCAGTGGAACACACCAACGGCAACAGGGAAAGAGTATTGGAAAGAGAAACCGGACGTCCAGAATCAAGGGACTGCATCATGCGTCGCCAGCCCAGCAACACCCGCCGAAACCAGAAATTCTTTTGTGATGTCTTCCCAGCCGAGGAGTCGGAACCAAAAAGACAAGGCACACATGGCAGAAGAGACCATGGAACCCGAAGAACCTCTGTGGAGTAAATACACCAGGTAAGAAAACAAACAAGGCAGCTGTCATGATGTGAGGTTACTAAAAACCCTCAGCGAGAAACAAACCCACTTGTCCTAGACCCGAAGGTACGAAGCCCCCGTCCTAGGGCAAAGTGATGCCCGAAGAAGGTCTAACAAGCGTTGGTAATGAGGTTCCACGAATAGGGCAGACAGGGTAGGCCCTCCTGAGATGCCGATGGAGCCAGGGAGCGGAAGCGATCAAGCTAGAAATGGGAGAGAGCGTCAGCTATATCATTAGATATCCCGGGAACATGCTTAGCTCTAAACCATATGTTAAACTGCAAGCATCTAAGAACAAGAGAACGCAGTAAGGACACAACTGGAGGAGATCTAGCAGACTGCTGGTTAACAACCTAAACCACACTCATATTATCAGACCAGAAAAATACCTGGTGATTGCGCAACCTTTCGCCCCACAGCTCAATGGCAACAATTATCTGCAAAAGCTCCAGCAAGGTGAGGTTGTGCACAAAATCCATGTGGGCAGTGGCTGCCGATAGGGGGCGAAGGGCCGCCGCCCCCCCAAAAAAAAAGAATAAAAAAAAAAAAATTGTCAATTTTTGCCCACTAGGGGCGGCGGCCTGTGTGCTGGGTATGGGGGGGTGGGGTTTTTTACCCCACCCTCCACTGGCAGAGGCGCCAATTGGCGCTCTTCTGGGGGTCATCGGGGCGCAGAGCAATGCGCCCCGACACACCCCACTTTACTGATGTCCGGTCTGTGATTGGTCCAGACTCCAGCCTGGACCAATCACAGGAGGACATGGACCTGGTGACGTGATGCGTCGGGGCGGTGCACCGCCCCGGCGTCACGATCACCTTCCGTTCCCGCCAGGCACAGAGAGGGGACAGGACAGCGAGTTGAGAGCCGCCGTCGAGGACAAAGCCGGGAGGACCGAGGACGAGGAGTCGCCAGCCGCCGCTGAAGGGAGCCCGGAGCAGTACCGAGGACTGGAGTCGGCGAGGACTGGAGCCGCCCTGGAGGTGAAGAAGTGACAGTCTGGAACCCCCGAGCAGTACCGAGGACGAGGAGTCAGCGAGGACTGGAGCCGAAGAAGTGACAGCCCGGAGCAGTACTGAGGAGTCGGCAAGGACTGGAGCCGCCCTGGAGGTGAAGAAGTGACAGGATGTGATCCTCCGAGTCCTGCAGAGCGCAGACTGAAGGTTATTCTGTGCCAGCAGCTGCAGCGTGGCGGGCGGCCTCACGTTGTGAATGATTGGTCGGCTCAATCGGATCGTGCAGAGATAATCTGCGATCAGACTCATCACGCAGATTATCTCTGCACGATCCGATCGAGCCGACCAATCATTCACAACGTGAGGCCGCCCGCCAAGCTGCAGGCACAGAATAACCTTCAGTCTGCGCTCTGCAGGACTCGGAGGATCACATCCTGTCACTTCTTCACCTCCAGGGTGGCTCCAGTCCTCGCCGACTCCTTGGTACTGCTTGGGGTTCCAGGCTGTCACTTCTTCACCTCCAGGGATCGACGTGTCTCCAGTCTTCAGCAGCCCACAGCATAGCAGTCGGTCCGGTCGAGTGAGCCAGCCCAAGAGCAGGTAAGTGACATGACCTGTGACCTGACACATGACTGTAACATGACCTGTGACCTGACCTGTGACATGACTAACATGACCTGTGACCTGACCTGTGACATGACCTGTGCATTGATGGGGACATGCTGGTCAGGTGGTCACTGGGCATTAATGGGGACATGCTGGTCAGGTCACTGGGAATTAATGGGGACATGCTGGTCAGGCGGTCACTGTGCATGGATGGGGGACATGCTGGTCAGGACACTGTGCATTAATGGGGACATGCTGGTCAGGTGGTCACTGTGCATTGATGGGGACATGCTGGTCAGGTGGTCACTGTGCATTGATGGGGACATGCTGGTCAGGTGGTCACTGTGCATTGATGGGGACATGCTGGTCAGGTCACTGTGCATTGATGGGGGACATGCTGGTCAGGTCACTGTGCATTGAATGGGGACACGCTGGTCAATCTTGAACCAACCTAATGATTGTTAAGTCACGCAATATTTTTACAGCGTTTTTTGCCGCGAAGCAATACCTATTACATTTTTTTTTTTGCGCCCCCCCCCCCCCCCCCCCAAAAAAAAAAATTTTGAGCACCAGCCGCCACTGCATGTGGGCCCATGAGGCCGGCCAAATCACAGCAGACCATTCCCCTTAGAAAAAGGCCCCAAAGCCACAGGAGCCTGCTGCGTCAGTGTAAAGCTCCAGCTGTGAATTTAGTACCTCCTCCATCAACCAACAGGAATGACCGTTGTACAACTGGAGAAAAGAGAGAGGCAAATCTCCATGTCTTCCCGCATGGGCTTGAAGATACGGACATAGTGGTGGGGGGCAGACACGCCCTCCATAGCCCATGACAGGCATCTACAAAAGGCCCTCCCCATGGGGAAAACCCAACAGGCAAAGACAAGATGACCCAACAGGGACTGCAGTTACTTCAACTGGAGTTTTTTGGCCCCTTTAGTTAAATGGATGAGGGAGCGATGCCTAGCCAATTTATCACTTGGCAAACGAAACACCATAGCCACCGCGTTCATTTCAATACCCAGGAAAGATAACACTGGCACAGGGCCTTCAGTTCTGTCAGTCGATAGCGGAATGGCAAACTGCTCGCATGTAGACTGAAAAATGGAAAGGAACTGCTGACACTGAATACTGCTGGCTGGGCCGAAAAAAGGAAGTCGTCCAAATAATGTAACAGCCAATGCAGACCAGCTGACTGGGCGACTACCCAGAAAACTACTAAAGAGCATGAAGTAGTAACAGGAAATCACACAGCCCATGGGAAGGCACATATTTAAAAAAGTAGCAGCCCAGCAGGTGGAAGCACTCTGGGTGCACAGGGAGAAGGCGGAAGCGGACTCAATGTCCACCTTACCCAACAAAGCTGACGGACCAGCAGACCTAACTAAACAAAGTGCTTTGTGGAAAGAGGCGTACTGGACCCTGGATTCCTCCTTATCTATGCCGTCCTTGACCAAGAAGCCGGAAGGATGGGAAAGGTGGTGAATGGGGCGGAATTTGCCCTCAGTCTTGGAAAATAATACCCAGGGGAGAAACCCCTAGGCTGTGAAACGGGCCCCCCATATGCCCCAGATCCAACTCCTTCCGGAGCTTCTCAGCCAGAACGGACTTGAAGTGAAACGCAGACTTTAAGTTTGTTACCATAGTAGGCTCATCTGAGAAAGTAAAGGGGATCCAAAACCCACTGTCCAACCCGTCCCTCAAGATCAAAGCCTCAAGATAGCCGATGGCAATCAAAACTAAACTCTTTTTGTACCGCCATTTTTTTGAGTATCATAGTGGCCAACACTGACCCCGTAAACTTTGTAGGCATCCCAAATAAGATCCAGGTAGCAGAAGAGGAAAGGACCTAAAGCCCCGTACACACACGCAGATCGTCGTCATACAAACGTCGGCGGACGAAAGATCTGCCGATTGTATGCGTGTTAGTATGGTGCCTCCGACAGATGTCTGCACACAATCCGCGGACAAGAGTCTTTCTTGCAAACATGAAAATTTTTGTCTGCAGACACCAGAACGGACGATTGTTCGCCTGTCAGTACAGAATTCGGCCGACAGACCGCAGATTTGCAAGACTGGGCATGCTCAGAAAATAAAAAACACAGGGAAAGTTAACCATTACATGACATCACTTCTGCAGTCAGCTGAAGTCTGCGGACAAAATTCTTGTGCTGTCCTTGTGCTGTCTTTGCACTTTTCAACAGACACCGACATCCCGGGGAGAAAAGACGAACATTTGTATGACGACAATCTGCGTGTGTGTACGGGGCTTTACTCGGGAAAATGCTCGCAAAGCACCCAAGCGTAAGCACAGAAACCCTGCAGCCAGTTACTGAAAGTGCAAGGAAGCTGTTTAGGTTTGTCACCATGGACAGTAAGGGCTCTTTCACACGGTCCGCCTCCGCAGGCGGATCCGTGTTGCTCAGCGGGGATCGATCCGCGATCCCCGCTGAGCCGGGCGGATGACAGCTCCGTCTCCGCTTGCAGAGCGGAGAGGGAGGTGTCTCAGCACCCGCTGCCCTCTATGGGGGATCGGAGGAGAGCGGACCGCTTGTCCGCTCTCATCAGATCCGCTCCGATTACTGAACGGATGGAAAAATAGGGTTTCCATCCGTCCAGATTTCAGCACAGGATCGGATGCGGAGGGCAGCGGAGGTCACCTCCGCTGACACCCGCTGCCCCATAGAGCTGCATGGAGGATCCGATCAGATCCGCCTAAAAAACTGACAGGCGGATCTGATCGGACCGCCCGTGTGAAAGAGCCCTAACATTGACTCGCCGAGATTTGTCCACCGTCTCCTGGTTAGAAGGAACCAGCGAGAGTAAATCAACAAATTGATTTATCCTATCCTATTTAGCCAAATCCTATCCTGTACCTTGGTGGGGAGGTGTATGCGGGTTGGTGAAACCACCCACAAAGGGCCACCCAAAAAAAAAAAAAAATGCCCATGCGATACAAAACTGATTTTACCACCAGAAAAATGTGCTCGTCTGGCGGGCCTGATACAGTCAGTAGACTTACTATGGGGCTTCCGTTGTTAGCTGTGTCCTCTGCACCCGCTGCAACAGCGAAGCCTCCGCTGATAGCTCAGCATAGAATCAGGTCAGCTTAAAAATAAAAATGACATAACTATACTGATTTCTCCTTTACAGGGCTAGATAGATTAGTGATATAATGTGGAGATCTATAGATGCAAGGATTTCTAGTTTTAGGGTGAAATTATCCTTTAAGGCAGTCATGTTGGGAATATTTGCACATGTTTACGAACCAAGGATACAGGAGACGGTCAGAGGCTGCCAGACACGATACAGGAGACGGTCAGAGACTGCAGACATGATACAGGAGACGGTCAGAGACTGCAGACATGATACAGGAGACGGTCAGAGATGGCAGACATAATACAGGAGACGGTCAGAGAGGGAAGACATAATACAGGAGACAGCAGACATAATACAGGAGACAGTCAGAGACGGCAGACATAATACAGGAGACAGTCAGAGACGGCAGACATAATACAGGAGACAGTCAGAGACGGCAGACATAATACAGGAGACAGTCAGAGACGGCAGACATAATACAGGAGACGGTCAGAGACTGCAGACATAATACAGGAGATGGTCAGAGACTGCAGACATAATACAGGAGACGGTCAGAGAGGGAAGACATAATACAGGAGACAGTCAGAGACGGCAGACATAATACAGGAGACGGTCAGAGAGGGAAGACATAATACAGGAGACAGTCAGAGACGGCAGACATAATACAGGAGACGGTCAGAGACGGCAGACACGATGTAGGAGACGGTCAGAGACGGCAGACATAATACAGGAGACGGTCAGAGACGGCAGACATAATACAGGAGACAGTCAGAGACTGCAGACATACTACAGGAGACGGTCAGAGACTGCAGACATAATACAGGAGACGGTCAGAGACGGCAGACATAATACAGGAGACGGTCAGAGACGGCAGACATAATACAGGAGACGGTCAGAGACGGCAGACATAATACAGGAGATGGTCAGAGACTGCAGACATAATACAGGAGACGGTCAGAGAGGGAAGACATAATACAGGAGACAGTCAGAGACGGCAGACATAATACAGGAGACGGTCAGAGAGGGAAGACATAATACAGGAGACAGTCAGAGACGGCAGACATAATACAGGAGACGGTCAGAGACGGCAGACACGATGTAGGAGACGGTCAGAGACGGCAGACATAATACAGGAGACGGTCAGAGACGGCAGACATAATACAGGAGACAGTCAGAGACTGCAGACATACTACAGGAGACGGTCAGAGACTGCAGACATAATACAGGAGACGGTCAGAGACGGCAGACATAATACAGGAGACGGTCAGAGACGGCAGACATAATACAGGAGACGGTCAGAGACGGCAGACATAATACAGGAGACGGTCAGAGACGGCAGACATAATACAGGAGACAGTCAGAGAGGGAAGACATAACACAGGAGACGGTCAGAGAGGGAAGACATAACACAGGAGACGGTCAGAGAGGGAAGACATTATACAGGAGACAGTCAGAGACGGCAGACATAATACAGGAGACAGTCAGAGACGGCAGACATAATACAGGAGACAGTCAGAGACGGCAGACATAATACAGGAGACAGTCAGAGACGGCAGACATAATACAGGAGACGGTCAGAGACTGCAGACATAATACAGGAGACGGTCAGAGACTGCAGACATAATACAGGAGACGGTCAGAGACTGCAGACATAATACAGGAGACGGTCAGAGAGGGAAGACATAATACAGGAGACAGTCAGAGACGGCAGACATAATACAGGAGACGGTCAGAGAGGGAAGACATAATACAGGAGACAGTCAGAGACGGCAGACATAATACAGGAGACGGTCAGAGACGGCAGACACGATGTAGGAGACGGTCAGAGACGGCAGACATAATACAGGAGACGGTCAGAGACGGCAGACATAATACAGGAGACAGTCAGAGACTGCAGACATACTACAGGAGACGGTCAGAGACTGCAGACATAATACAGGAGACGGTCAGAGACGGCAGACATAATACAGGAGACGGTCAGAGACGGCAGACATAATACAGGAGACGGTCAGAGACGGCAGACATAATACAGGAGACGGTCAGAGACGGCAGACATAGTACAGGAGACAGTCAGAGAGGGAAGACATAACACAGGAGACGGTCAGAGAGGGAAGACATAACACAGGAGACGGTCAGAGAGGGAAGACATTATACAGGAGACAGTCAGAGACGGCAGACATAATACAGGAGACAGTCAGAGACGGCAGACATAATACAGGAGACAGTCAGAGACGGCAGACATAATACAGGAGACAGTCAGAGACGGCAGACATAATACAGGAGACGGTCAGAGACTGCAGACATAATACAGGAGACGGTCAGAGACTGCAGACATAATACAGGAGACGGTCAGAGAGGGAAGACATAATACAGGAGACAGTCAGAGACGGCAGACATAATACAGGAGACGGTCAGAGAGGGAAGACATAATACAGGAGACAGTCAGAGACGGCAGACATAATACAGGAGACGGTCAGAGACGGCAGACACGATGTAGGAGACGGTCAGAGACGGCAGACATAATACAGGAGACGGTCAGAGACGGCAGACATAATACAGGAGACAGTCAGAGACTGCAGACATACTACAGGAGACGGTCAGAGACTGCAGACATAATACAGGAGACGGTCAGAGACGGCAGACATAATACAGGAGACGGTCAGAGACGGCAGACATAATACAGGAGACGGTCAGAGACGGCAGACATAATACAGGAGACGGTCAGAGACGGCAGACATAATACAGGAGACGGTCAGAGACGGCAGACATAATACAGGAGACAATCAGAGATGGCAGACATAATACAGGAGACAATCAGAGATGGCAGACATAATACAGGAGACGGTCAGAGAGGGAAGACATAACACAGGAGACGGTCAGAGAAGGAAGACATTATACAGGAGACAGTCAGAGACGGCAGACATAATACAGGAGACAGTCAGAGACGGCAGACATAATACAGGAGACAGTCAGAGACGGCAGACATAATACAGGAGATGGTCAGAGACTGCAGACATAATACAGGAGATGGTCAGAGACTGCAGACATAATACAGGAGACGGTCAGAGAGGGAAGACATAATACAGGAGACAGTCAGAGACGGCAGACATAATACAGGAGACGGTCAGAGAGGGAAGACATAATACAGGAGACAGTCAGAGACGGCAGACATAATACAGGAGACGGTCAGAGACGGCAGACATAATACAGGAGACAGTCAGAGACTGCAGACATACTACAGGAGACGGTCAGAGACTGCAGACATAATACAGGAGACGGTCAGAGACGGCAGACATAATACAGGAGACAGTCAGAGAGGGAAGACATAATACAGGAGACGGTCAGAGACTGCAGACATAATACAGGAGACGGTCAGAGACGGCAGACATAATACAGGAGACAGTCAGAGAGGGAAGACATAATACAGGAGACGGTCAGAGACGGCAGACATAATACAGGAGACGGTCAGAGACGGCAGACATAATACAGGAGACAGTCAGAGAGGGAAGACATAATACAGGAGACGGTCAGAGACTGCAGACATAATACAGGAGACGGTCAGAGACGGCAGACATAATACAGGAGACAGTCAGAGAGGGAAGACATAATACAGGAGACGGTCAGAGACTGCAGACATAATACAGGAGACGGTCAGAGACGGCAGACATAATACAGGAGACAGTCAGAGACGGCAGACATAATACAGGAGACGGTCAGAGACGGCAGACATAATACAGGAGACGGTCAGAGACGGCAGACATAATACAGGAGACAGTCAGAGAGGGAAGACATAATACAGGAGACGGTCAGAGACTGCAGACATAATACAGGAGACGGTCAGAGACGGCAGACATAATACAGGAGACAGTCAGAGAGGGAAGACATAATACAGGAGACGGTCAGAGACGGCAGACATAATACAGGAGACGGTCAGAGACGGCAGACATAATACAGGAGACAGTCAGAGAGGGAAGACATAATACAGGAGACGGTCAGAGACTGCAGACATATGTATATGAGTCTGCTAGGAATGACAGATTTGTTTCTACAATGAGACACAGGTTGGGCACCCCGGGGTCCCGTGCTGGGCTCCGGCCATAGACCTCCTGCAGTCTCCTCCACTCAGTGAGCTGTATGAGTTCCTCCGGACACAGAGATCCCGGGCGGCTCTGCCCAGACATGCCCTGCAGGCTCCTCTATGACTGACAGCCCGGACTAGGTATAAGCCTGGCCTTACCAGTCACGTGCGTTAACGACAGCCCGCCCCCTGCCTGCCATTGGCCGGCGGGTTTCCGCGACGTCACGACCCGATCAGCTGTTTGCAAACTTGTAGAACAACAAAAGCTTCAGTTGGAAGGTGAAGAGAGAACCGAGCGAGACGGGAGAGCTTCGCCCTTCCACCGAGACCCGAGACACCGTCCCCGCTACTGACCTACGGCCACCGGAACTACCTCATTACCAGAACGGAGACTACGGGAGCGGGACGTGCTGAACTCCTTCACCCAGTGAGTAGCCGCGGTCTGTGTGTGAGGAGAGGAGAGGGGGGGAGGAATGTGAGGCGCGCGGCACTCTCCCACCTCTACGGAGGGTAAAAAGGGGTTCTGTGAGACGCGCCACCACTTCTACGGGGCGCTCCCCACCTCTATAGCGGATGGAACGTTCCAACACTGACCGCCCGCCTCACTCTGCTGAGTTCTCATCTCTCCGGGTCACCTCCCGCTTCTGTGTTCTATGGGGGCCGTGTATGTGTGTGCGGGGAATACACTACTAGGGGATGCGGGGCTCTCAGCCTGCCTGTGCGGTGACTGGCCAGCGCTGGCCTCTCCGGAGGAGCGGCCCCTTTCCTTTGTGTGACACGGGTGACGTTTGTTGTGAGTTTGAGGTAATACTAGTAGCTCCGCCCCCGTGCCCGCCCACAGGCTTGACGCAATCTGTTGTCATTCTATACAGTGCACGCCCACTGCCCTCCTCTCCCGATGTGACCTCAACCTGGTGTAGGAGGGAAGTTCACCCGGCCGGTCAGTGGGCGGGGAGAGAATGGCTGCAAGATATCCTATATATGGGGCGAGGAATCCCTGATTATTATAGTATCAGTAATAATAAGTATATGTATGTGTGTGTGTGTGTGTGTATATATATATATATATATATATATATACACTTATTATTACTGATACTATATATATATATATATATATATATATATATATATATATATATATATATATATATACACTTATTATTACTGATACTATATATATATATATATATATATATATATATATATATATATATATATACACTTATTATTACTGATACTATATATATATATATATATATATATATATATATATATATATATATATATATATATATATATATACACTTATTATTACTGATACTATATATATATATATATATATATATATATATATAATTATAATTTTTTTTATATTATTAAATACAAAGTAAAGTAATAAATATTACCAGGAATAATTATACTATTAATATAATTTGGTCCATATATTTCATGTAGTTTATGTATTTTAATATAATTTAAAATGTAACAAGATGTTTATTTTTATACTAATCTACAAAGTTAAAAAAGTAAAAAATATTTTTGTTATGCAAAATAAAATATATTAAATACAAATGAAAAAAAAATCCTATTTTGCTTTTATTATTTTGTATTTTAATAATAATATTACAAAATAATCTTTTTACTATTATTTTTATACAACAAATATGTTATATTAATAATTATAATAGGTATTCTTATTTTGTGATTATTACTAATACTATTATTATTAAAATGCTTAATAAAATCTTAAAAATAATACATTATTTTACTTTTATTTTATATATTATTATTATTATTATTATTATTATTATTATTATTATTAATAATAATAATATCATAAAATGAGACTAATCTTTTTATTATAAAAAAATATAGTATAATAATAAATATTATAAAATCACATTTTCTGCTTTGACAGTTAAAAAATATCCAATATATTAAATTTTTGTCATATATTTAGGCCAAAATGTATTTAGCTACATGTCTTTGACAAAAAAATTCTCAATGAGCGTATTTTTAACCGATTTAAGACCGGAAGATTTTACCCCCTTCCTGACCAGGCTATATTTTGCGATTCGGCACTGTTACTTTAATGGACAATTGAGCGGTCGTGCAATGCTGTACCCAAATTAAATTGACGTCCTCCCCCCCCCCCCCCCCCCCACAATTAGAGCTTTCTTTTGGTGATATTTGATCACCTCTGCACTTTTTATTTTTTTGCGATATTAATAAAAAAAAGCGAAAATTTTGAGAAAAAATACAATATTTTTTACATTCCGATATATAACATTCCCAAAAAAAAATTTATAAATCAAAATTTTTTTAACATTTTAGGCCAATTTGTTTTCTGCTACATATTTTTGGTAAAAAAAAAATCACAATAAGTGTATTTTGATTGGCTTGTGCAAAAGTTATTGCGTTTACTAACTATGGGAAAGATTTGTCATTTTTATTGTTTATTTTTTTTTTTACTGGTAATGGCGGCAATCTGCAATTTTTTTTTTGCGGGATTGCGGTGGACAGATTGGACCCCTAACTGACATTTTTGACACTTTTGGGGGGACCAGTGACATTACTACAGTAATCAGTGCTAAAAATATACACTGTTACTGTAATAATGACACTGGCAGGGAAGGGGCTAACTTTATTGGTGATCAAGGGGTTAATGTATGCCTGGTTCTTACTGACATGTGTGGGGGGAGGTGACTGAGTGACACAAGGACAGATCGCATGTTCAGCTATGCTGAACCCTACAATCTGTCCCTGCCTGTCACTTAGGAGATCCGCCCGCTTTGTTAACACAAGCGGACGGATTTCCTCACTCGATCCACGACGATCAGGGAAGAGCAGCGGTGATCACCGCCTCTCCTCCCCTGGCCCGACTCCCGCTGTGTATGAATACAGCAGGAGCGAGCCCCCGGCGGCGCGCGCACGCCGTCAAGAGAGGGGAATGTCTGGTGACGTAGACCTACATCGCCAGACGATAACGAGCCACTGTGCCGCAGTAGAGGCACAGTGAGCAGAGGTAAAGAGGTTAATCAATGTTGAGGTGAAAATAGAGGGGCAATAAAGTATGCCCAACAGACAAATGGGCATAAAGAAATATAGCGATCGTAACATTTACAATGAAGTCAAAGTACATGTGTGGATATACATCTTGTAAAGACGGAAATTGTAATACCACATAGGACTCAATTAAATTAAGCAGTAGCACATAAAAGGGAGTATAAGTGAAGAAAAAGAGTATAGAAAAGTGGGGAAAGGATTTGTAGAAAAGGAGAGGGGATAGAAGAAGGAAAGGCATTGGTCTCAGTAGAGATATTCAGAAATGAACATTGAGAGCATCAATACGTCTGGATTAGCGAATAGACAACCACCTCAGTCGTGTTTAGACATAACCTCTGTTACAATTTCACATTACTATTATTTTTTTAACCAGTAATTTATTTGTGTTGTTAACCACTTTAACACTAGCCACTGTGCTGCTACTGCGGCACAGTGGCTCGTTATCGTCTAGCGACGTAGACCTACGTCGCTAGACTCCTCCCCCCTGTAGGCGGCGGGCGCGCTCCCGCTGTTTTCATTCACAGCGGGAGCCGGGCCAGGGGAGGAGCAGTGGCGATCGCCGCTGCTCTGCCCCGATCGTCGGGGAATCCAGTTTGGAGATCCGCCCGCCTGTGTAAACAGAGCGAACGGATCTCCTAAGTGACAGATCGGAGTGTTCAGCATAGCTTAACATCCAATCTGTCCCTGGCTCACTCAGTCACCTCCCCCCCCACATGTCAGTAAGCACCAGGCATACATTAACCCCTCCCTCTCCAATAAAATTAACCCCTTCCCTGCCAGTGTCATTTTTACAGTAACAGTGCATATGTATAGCACTGATTACTGTAGAAATGTCACTGGCAACCCCAAAAGTGTCAAAAATGTCAGTCAAGGGTCCGATCTGTCCGCCGCAATGTCGCAGTCCCGCAAAAAAAATCGCAGATCGCCGCCATTACGCGTTTAAAAAAAAAACAACAAAAATGACAAAAATCTTTCCCTTTGTTAGTAAACGCGATAACTTTTGCGCAAACCAATCAAAATACGCTTTTTGCGTTTTTTTTTTTTTTACCAAACATAGGTAGCATAAAACAAATTGGCCGAAAATGTTAAAAAATTTTGATTTTTAAATTTTTTTGGGGGGGAATTTCATATAAAAAAATTTGAAAAATATTGCTATTTTAGCAAAATTTACGCTCTTTTTTTGTTTATAGCGCATGATCAAAAAATCGCACAGGTGATCAAATACCACCAAAAGAAAGCTCTGTTTGTGGGGAAAAAAAGGACGTCAAATTCGTTTAGATACAGCGTTGCACGACCGCGCAATTGCCCGTTAAAGTCACGCAGTGCCGAATCGCAAAATACCTCCTGGTCAGGAAGGGGGTAAAATCTTCCGGGGCTTAAGTGGTTAAGAGTGACTCTAAAGTGGAGAAGAGTTGATAATTGCACAACTTGTAAAAGCAGGGAAAAGACTGTCAGGTTTGCACACTTCCTTGGTTTCCCTGGATATAGGTGGCAGAATCCTGGGAGCTCTGAGTAGAAATGGTTATAATTCTGCTTACCTGTGATCCGTTGTAGAACTCTTTCCCAGCTGGCCTCTAGTATAATGCATGAAGTATCACAATATTGCTGGGTGTAAAGAAAACAAGCTTTGCTTTGTCTGGTTACGTGGAAAATTTATGGCAGTGCTTGTCGCTTGGCACTAATTTCATCTATTTCTTTGGCCAGATTCTGAAATATAAAAACTAAAAAAAAAAAAATACATATTTACTTAGGCAAATAAGTCCCAAGCTGTCCAAAAATAAATAAATGCTTTTCAGTCAGATTGCCACTCTATGTATTTATAGCTGACTGAGTTTCTGAAAAAGAAGCCAATCTGCATTTCTGTAAGTTTTCTGAGAAGTCGTTATATTTTTTTTCTCCTGTGGGCTTTGTGGCTTTTTTTAAAACTTTTTTTTATATTTGAAGCCCGCTGGTGAACCCGATCCACATTCCTTGTATGCTCCAGGGCTGTTTGAGGAGCAGGTGTCTCTGCCACCCCAGCAGAATCTAAGGAGGGGATTGTTTCCATTTATTTATAAAGAAAGCTGGCACATGGCGTGCTTTCATCAAGTACTGCTTAAAGATGCATGTCCTATTTTCTGCCTGATAATCCATTCAACCCCCACCCCCACTGAAAATAATATTACAGCTTTAAATAGGTGCAGAATAGTTAAAGTGACACTAAAGTTTGGTTTAAAAAGTAGATATTCCTAAAAGTACCTTCTATTGCTCTCACCCTCTTCCACATTCTTTTTATTTTCTGCTGTGATCTGACTTCTTATTGGAGGGTGGTTGTGTTCATTATCCATGGTGCCACTGTTTGTAGCCACCCTCTTCTGCTCCCCTCTGAGATGGACTATGGGATGTGTAGTGTGCATAGAGCAGAGCATATGACCAAAACAAACGTGCATTGCTTTTTCCAAACAAACAAAGTGAGGAAAAAATAAACAAACAAGTTTGGGAGTTGAGAGAGTTTGCTACAAGGAGACCAAAAAACACAATAAGTGGCGGTTCACACTGATGCGATCACAGAGATCGTATGTAATTCGGAGCGCACTGCTCCTAAAATGACATGTCTGTGCGGTGCAAATTCAGCCATACATCGGAAGGATTTGCCCCCTTAATGACCAGGCCATTTTTTGCGATTCGGCACTGCGTTACTTTTTGACAATTGCACGGTCATGCGACGCTGTACCCCCAAAAAAAAAATGATGTCCTTTTTTCCCCACAAATAGAGCTTTCTTTTGGTGGTATTTGATCACCTGTGCGATTTTTAGTTTTTGCGCTATAAACAAAAAAACAGCAACAATTCTGGGAAAAAAACTATATTTTCCACATTCTGCTATATAACATTCCCAAAAAAAATGTAAAAATCAAAAATTTTCATCCTTTTTAGGCCAATTTGTTTTCTGTTTACATATTTTTGGTAAAAAAAATCGCAATATTTGATTTTGATTGGTTTGCGCAAAAGTTATTGCGTATACAAACTAGGGGAAAGATTTGTTATTTTTTTTTTTTACTAGTAATGGTGGCGATCTGCGATTTTTAGCGGGACTGCGACATTGTGCCAGACAGATCGGGCCCCTAACTGACATGATGAAACATTTTTGGGGGGACCAGTGGCATTACTACAGTAATCAGTGCTAAAAATATGCACTGTTACTGTAATAATGAAGTGTGAACCTAGGGGAGTGTTTTCTAACTGTGTGGGGAGGGACTTGTGAAATGACCACAGAGACCTGTGATCATTTCAGAGAGAACAACGGTCAGCTGTGTTTACAACAGCTGACCGTCCTCTCTCAGCGGGGAGCAATCGCAGCTCCCGGTCCTGTGACCCGGCATCCCCGCTGCCTAGTGGGGGTGGGAGTGCTCAGTCGGCGGCACGGGCTCGCCCCCAGCACCGCTCCCGTGAACCGACATACCCATACGTCGATTTGCGCAGCCGAGCCAGCCTGCTGCCAGTCCTGTCCTCTGTACCACTCTCCCCCATCCCCCAACTCTGCACACATCTCCCTTCCAACAGTCCTCATCTGTCATTCACCTCTGCCCCCGAAGTTTCCTCACATCTCACCTACCCAGCCCAGCTCTAGTACCTCCTGGCAGTATAGGATGCTTGGCCTCTCTCTGTTGCATGGAGATCATTGGTTGGTATCTGGGCACAGCTGAGATCACAGTACAATTTACCATGTGCTGCCCTATCCCACAATGCACCTGCATAAGCATCTCCCTTGTCCCAGAAGGTTTCTGTGTTTACAAGTGACGGTAGTGAGTGGGGAGCAGATGGCGCCACCTTAATAAAAAGGCAAGAAAACAAATGCAGCCATTACATCTAAGAATTGGTAAATTGTGATTATAACTAATGTTTGCTTTTGGGATAATTTAAAGATGCACCAAAATTTCAGTGGCTGAAAATGGTGTTACTAGCTTATAATTGCGCCAAAAGCGCATGTGATTTTTCAGCGACTTTTTTTACCACAATTTTACTGTGCTTTATGGTGTGTTTTTCTTAGGCTCCATGTACACGGGACCTTGTAAATGGCCGTTTAGGAGCAGTTGGGCCCCTGAACGCAGCTCCATGTTATCTTATCTGTCCATGTACACAGGGCCGTTTACAGTCATTTGCAGGCAGTTGAGTTCAGGGACGTTTTTTAGAACGCAATTATTTGCGTTCGAACGTGTGTTTCCCGGCGTTTCAAACGCAAAGACGCGACCGAACGCGATGACCCGCGTTTAGCGTTCGCGTTTTTCCATTTTAAAGGGGAATCATTTTTTTGACCTTTAGGAATGGTTCTAAACGCAAACGCCCGCTAAACGCGGGTGCAAACGCGACCTAACGGACGTTTCAAACGTCCTAAAATTTCAGGATTCAAAGGGACTTTTAACAACGTCCCGTGTACATGGAGCCTTAGGCCGTGACTCAAAAACTGCATCAAAAACATAAAATGGGTGTGTTTATTGGTGGGCTTTTGCTGCGTTTTCAGTGCATTTCAACGGAGAGGTGAGTTTTGGTGTGTTTGTGTTTTTTTTTTTTTTTTTTTTTTTAAGGAAGCGCAACATAGAATTGGAAGAGATATGTTTTTCTTGAGCTTTTCTTGTGCTAAAGGTGCCAATAATGGCCGACAATAAATATGCATTTAAATTCATGATCCTCATTAAAAAGTTGAATATAATACAATTTTTATATAAAAATATATATATATATTTTTAAAAAACCGTCCTGTTCCGGTTTTTCGGCAAGTGCATCCTGAATTATTAGTTTCGGCACCAAATTTCCATTCAGCGCACCTCTAGTTTAATAACAATTTAATATCCTCATAACGAAATATTTCCCATATACCTATCACTAAATATCTGTTCTGGGCTGAACTATAGCAGTTGCTATATGAGAGGGTGACAACAGAACACCGTTAAGAGGCTGACATTGGATCATTCGTTTTTTTTTTTTTCTCCTTGCAATTAATATTTAAAAGTGTTGTGGAAAAACACTCATGACATGGTTATGTCTGTTTTTCCACACCACATAAGGATCTTTGTATATTTTTTATTCTGCTATTTATAAGTGGGTGTAGTCAGATTCCGAATATAGCCATTTTATGTAGCAGTTTTCTTAAAATAGGTGTACACATCCCCTGCTAAGGTTTGTATGGTGCCATCATGGAAATCATTCTGACACATAACCTAGTCAGTAAATATTTTTTTTGCATTAGGTGTCAGGATGTCTCCTTCTAGCAACCCTTTAATAATATTTTCCAACCTTCTTCCCTTTGCTGTAAGGTAGGGTGGTATGATCACTATGTGATACATTTTGCTTCAGACATGTAAACCTTGTACAATAGAAGATCATGTTCTAGACGGGCTACATTTATCATAATTTGACAAACCTGTGTAGCCAATAGACTCTGCAGCTGAACTTTTCCCCACTACTGATTTACCATGAATTGTTCTGCACTGTATCTCTATGTGGAGGTGGCCATCTTGATAGAAACAAGGCTTTCTTCATGTCAGTCCCTCACCATAAATAACAGTTGATCTGATGACATTTACAGAGTGTTAAAAGAAGAGAGGACACTACACTGTAGTAAACCTGGCCCTGTCCCAACTTTTTTGAGATGTGTTGCTGCCATCAATTTTAAAATTACCTTTTCACTTTTTTTTTTTTTTTTTTTAAATGGTACATTTTCTCAATTTAAACCAGGCCTTGACAAATCCCGGACGCCAGGTCGTCATGATGACTAGAAATTGCGTCCTGGCGCCTGGGCTTTTGTCAGCCCATTCATGGCCATGTAGTTTCAGGTGCCAGGCAGGTAGGTTTTATTTCTACAAACAGCAGGGCTCACTTGTCAGGTGGAAGCATCCGGGTGGTTCTGCTGACGCCCGATTGCTTCCACATGCCGGTAAAGTGACACGTGTCCGTTCTCCTTTCATCTTGTTCTTGTCCTGGAAGCGCCGTGTATGTCACTTCCGGGTCCCCGTTGACAGCTTCCCCAGCCAGCATGGCTGGGAAAGAATGTAATGCGATCTGTATTGCATTACATTCAGTGGATCACGTCGTCCATAGAAAATATCGGGTACTGAAGTTTTGTCACCATTTCACGGGTGTGCGCAAATTTTTAGATTTGACATGTTTGGTATCTATTTACTCTGTGCAACCTCATCATTTATCTTTTACAAAATATATATTGTAGTAATATTGTGTGATGTAAATTACCTAGTGAAAAAGGTGTCTCATTTGGTAGCATTTAACTAAACAAGGCAGCTGATTTTTTTTATTTTTTTTAAATAAATAAAATCAAATAAAAGCCATACGTTACTTATAATTGCCCACCTCATGGGACCGGCAGGGTAAGTATAGGTAAGTTTTTTTTTTTTTTTTTTTTTTTTTTTTTTTTTTTTTTTTTTAAAAAGCTTTGCTAACTATTACCTGGCTCCTTACTTTTTTTTTTTTTTTTTTTTTTTAGCTGGCTCTTCGAGTCAAAGCACATTTGTCAAGCCCCGATTTAAACAATATATTTCTCTTTTGTTCATTGACGGACACCGCTTCATATCTTCATTGACCGATGGGTTATGATGCCCTTATTAGGAGTAGGACACTAGGCGGAAAAGGGTTATAAAAAGCTTGACTATGCCTATAGGGCAGTCCCAGGGCGTATACTGCCACTTCCTGCTATAGGATCTCAGTTTTTTTTTTTTGCCTAGTCAGGAGTAAGGACCTAGCTCCTTGCTGGAACTTTTTTCCTTTTTTTTGTTTTTCTTCTACAATCAAGTCTGTTCCTGTGAGAACTACAATCAACTGCCGGACTGGGTGATGCACTGGATATCCTAGATCCTTACGGTCTCCCCAGTCTGGCCAGCGAGTGCATGCAGACCGCAGCTCCACGCTAGGTCGGCTGCGACATAGCCCCACAGGACGGGGCTGGCCTGCGAGTGAACCACCTCGCGAGGATGCACACGACCTGGTCACAGCCTACCTCTGGCCCGCAGTACCCCTGTTCCAAGATGGGGAGTTGATCTGCCCCATCCAAAGGTGTGGTGAATAGTGTCTCCCCCCCCCCCCCTCTCTCTCTTGTAAAAAAATTTGGGGTGGACACGGGCCCCTCCCCGGGTCAGTAGGCCCCTCATAGGTCCTTCCTACCCAGATGCACCCCCTGCCTCACTAGCAGGGTTACCCCTGCACTAGCACCCCCCCCCCTGCTCCCATTCAGGGATGAGTGAGAAATGTTATGGTTTTAAACTGTTGATTTTTTTTCTCTGTGGTGTTGGTGAGCTGTGGCTGGATGGGGGGAGGGAGAGTGCTGATGGCAGCTCGACTTGCCTTTTATGTGGTAGTTGTCCTGGAGGGGGGGTCCCTGTATAGGCCCCCCTTCCTGCTTACAGTAACCCAGGGGTCCTTGTGGGCCCCGGGAATCGGCTACCTCGCCCCATGGCGCTGCCATTTTCAGGTGGCCGCACACATGGAGTCGGGCGGCCATGTTTTTGGTGGTTTCTATACAGTACATGTGGCGGCCATGTTCTTGAAGCCAGAACGGAGCGGTGCTCAGCGGGGGGGGGGGGGGGGTTTCTAGTGACCTCAGCCATTTTTCCTCTTCCCTTATGATCGGCGTGCAGCAGGCTGTTGGCGCTTCTATCTCCCAAGTTGGCTAGTGGTGAGTTCCTGGGGCGGTATATCTCCCCTTTTCCTGCTATAACAGTGCTGCTGGGACGTGTAGTGCAGCGGTGGGGTTTTTTTCATCTTGTTTTTTACATTACCTTTGGTGGCTGTCCCCAGGGTAACATGGAGCCCCTGGAGCACATGTAAACACCTGACCCACTCTCAGAAGCTGTGGGACCCTCTGGGTCTCAGTCTGCCCTGGCGGCCATGACGGCGGTCCTGCAGTCATTGGTGTCAAAAGTGGACATGGCTCTCCTCAGTGACAGTGAGGATGATTCCTCTTTCGCTACATCTGCGCAAGAAAAGGCAATTGTGGAGGCACTCATTATATCAGTGCAGGAAACTTTAAAAATGGAGGCCACAGCTAATGCTGCGTCGGCCGCGACATGCAATTTGGTATCCGCAGACCATCCAAGAGGACTAAGGTGTTCCCCTTACCTGCCGAGATTTTTGCTATTCAGTGGGGCTCCCCGAAACGCATGGTTGGGATACCTTAGCGTTTCGCTAGGAGGTATCCATTTGAGAAATCTCTCTTAAAGAAACTGACAGTTACACCGATGTTGGACTCTCAGGTTTCTAGGTTAAATAGAGTCACGTAAAAACAAAAGTTTAAAAGGATTAAAATAGGTGCATGGAATGCCAGCCAGCCCCAGTCTGATGTACTCACCCTCCAGTCTGCCACCAACCAAGTAGACCTGTCTCATGATATAAATAAAAAACAGGGGTTTAGTTGACACGCATTTGCAAACGTATGTGTAAGCTGCAGGGCCACTGCACGGCACCCTGTTTTACCTGCAGTCCTAACACTTTTGATTTGAGTGTCTCCACACTGGGAGCACATGGCTGCTAATGGATGGATAGGAGGCAGGTGGGGGGGGCAGCAGAATGGAGTCACTTCGCGCGGTAGTGGCTTCTCTTCATCAAGGGGATTTTCTGGCCTCTATTGATATAAAGGACTCTTGCCTCCATATCCCAATTTGTCAGGCATCAGCGTTTACTCTGATTCGCCATAGGCGAGGGGCACTATCAATTCGTGGCGTTTCCCTTTGGTCTCGCCTCAGCTCCTCGGGTGTTCACAATAGTGTTGGCCCCAGTCTTAGCCTTACTCAGGTAGTGGGGGCTGTCGGTACTGGGGTACCTGGACGTTATCCTTCTGAGAGCCTCCGTCTGTCCTGAAGGAAGATCTAGACATCACAGTGCGAACTCTGCTAGATTTTCAGAAATCCGCTCTTAATTCGTCCAACAAGCTGGGCTACCTGGGTCTGACTCTGGATTCAGCCTCAGCCCGGGTGTTTCCTCCAGAAACAAAGCTGCTGAAAATGCAGCAGGCGATTCTGCTCTTGTTATCCAGCCGCCAATCATCTCTCAGGACTTGCATGCAAGTGCTGGGCCTGATGGTCTTCATCTTCTACGTGGTTCCATTTGCTCAGTTCCATACCAGACCTCTGCAAAAAAGCGATTCTGGCAAAATGGGACAAGAATCCACTGTCCCTGGACAATTTGATCCTACTGAGCTGAGGTACGAGGGGATCCCCAATTTGGTGGTTTCACTTCCCGGCCCTTTGACAAGGAAAGTCCTTTCTTCCCCTGTACTGGACGGTGGTCTCCACAGACACCAGCCTGTCCAGGTGGGGAGATGTCCTGGCCACGGAATCAGCCCAGGGAGTCTGGTATCAGCAGGTGTCCAGTCTGCCGATCAATATCCTGAAAATTCGGGCGATCAGGCATTGCCGGTCTCAATGAACGGATCGTCTGCAGGGGTGTCCGATAAGGATTCAATCGGATAACACCATGGCCATGGCATATGTGAATCATCAAGGGGGCACCAAAAGTGCCCTAGCTGCCAAAGAAGTGTCCGGCATCCTGAGGTGGGCAGAACAATATGTTTCAGCCCTCTCTGCTATGCATATTCCAGGGGTTGAAAATTGGCATGCGGATTACCTCAGTTTGCAGGCCCTGGAGAGCTCAGGGTCATACTCATGTCAAAACACACCCAACCCATCCCCACTGCCTGCCAAACTAAAGGGCATTTTTACCTCTGACCACCAACAAAGGTTTTCCTCAAGAACTGAAATTTTATTCTCAATGGTTCCACTGGGTCAAAATTTGAACAAGGGAGATTGTGACAGTCCTACCTAACCAGGGCCTGTTGGAAGCTTCATTTTTATATCCAGCTGTATTGTCTGTTGCATGATTTGGTTTGGTTCGCTCCTCTTAGGCCTTAAACGTATCCATTTGTCTATATACTGTTATTTTGTTTTTGCTCTGCAGGTTCTATACAAGCTGATTTGATGCTTTCTGTATTTTTAAGCTGAGACATTTTTATGCACTTTATCACTGCCTGTGCCACCTGGCTAAACCTGAGCCATCACTGTGAGGACCGAAGAACGGTTCGTGAAGGAACCCTGCAATGTTCCAAAAGCTTAATAGTATGTTTATGGGCGACTCCAGCAACATCTTGAGCCATGAGCCGGAGCTTCGCGAAAAGGAAGAGGATGAATGGATTCTGGTGGACCTCATAGGTAGGACAAGGAGTATGTGGTGAAACACTCTGTATACCTGTATCTGTATACCATGCCGTACTAGTCGCATATCAAAGAGGACACCTTTCCCACTAACACCACCCCCTTTTTTTTTTTCCAACAGCCATAGGCGTTGATTTACTAAAACTAGAACGTGTAAAATCTGGTGCAGCTGTGCATAGAAACCAATCGGCTGCCAGTTTTTTTTTCTTAACCCCTATAGCTCTGGAAGGTTTTACCGCCTTCATGACCAGGCCATATTTCGCTAGTCGGCACTGCGCTACTTTAACTGACATTTGCGCAGTCATGCAATGCTGTACACAAAATGTATTATTTTATTCACACAAATAGAACTTTCTTTATTTTGGTGGTATTTGATCACCTCCTAGGAGGTTTTTTTTTTTTCATTATATAAACAAAAGACAGACCATTTAAAAAATAAATACATTAAAAAAAAAAAGTTGTTTTTTTTTTTGTTTTTAATTTCTGCTGTAAAACATATCCCATTAAAAAAAATCAAATTTTTTGATAAATTTAGACCAAAATGTATTCTGCTACATGTCTTTGATTTTAAAAAAACAAAAACCAATAAGTGTATGTTGACTGGTTATGTGAAAGTTCTAGCGGCTACAAACTATGGCGTGTTTTATATACTGGATTTATTTTTATTTTTTTTTTTTAATACTAGTAATTGCAGCGATTAACAACTTATAATGGGACTGTGATAGTGTGTGTGGGGGGCGGGGCAGACTGACGCTTGGGGGAACTGACTAACTGCAACTGACATCACCAGTGACATTATTACAGTGATCAGTGCTAATAATATGCATTGTCACTGCACTAATGACACTTGGCAGGAAGGGGTTAAATACGTGCCAAACAAGTGTTTTGTGTGTACTGTGTGCCGATTTTACTGGGGATCTCGTTTTCATCCCCTGTCCCTGAATACAGAGCTGTGTTCTGGGAAGCTCAGAGCCAATCATTGGCCTGGACCCGGTAAGTGGCATGTGCGGTTGCTAGGTACTACTAGGCTGCATGCTAGGTACGTGATCCAGAGCAGGGGGGCGCTTCATCTTCATGATGCAGTTGGGAAGCGGTTAATTGAACAAGCTGAAGCCAGATTTAGCATTTTTCAGTTTTAGTGAATCAACCCCATAGTATTATGAAGTTTAAAATAGGCCTAAGTGCTCTACCATCACGCCCTATAGGAAATGGGGAGTAAAAAATGATTTTTTTGTTCTTTTACCTGCTTAAAGTGATATTAAATTAGACTTTTTTT
The DNA here is from genome assembly GCF_965119305.1 of Pelophylax lessonae. Classification (NCBI taxonomy): domain Eukaryota; kingdom Metazoa; phylum Chordata; class Amphibia; order Anura; family Ranidae; genus Pelophylax; species Pelophylax lessonae. The sequence continues at coordinate 476,557,572 of NC_138772.1, forward strand.
TTTGTTTAGAAATTACAAACATGTTATACTTACCTACTCTGTGTAGTTGGTTTTGCACAGAGTAGCTGAGATCCTCCTTCTCTGGTCCCTCTTTGGTGCTTCTGGCCCCGCCCTCCTTTTGAGTCCCCCCCCCCCCCCCCCACATCTAGCAGCTTGCTATGGGGGCACCCGAGCCAAGTCACAGCTCCCTGTGTCTATTCAGACACGGAGCCGCTGCATCGCCCCACCCCTTTTTTTTCCTCATAGGCTGACTGACTTTGGCAGGAGCCAATGGCACCGCACCGCCGTCTCAGCCAATGAGGAGGGGAGCCACAGACAGCCGAGTCTCTCGTGCAACATCACTGGATCTAGACGGGACTCGGGTAAGTATGAGGGGCGCTTAGGGGGGCTGCTGTACACAGGCTTTTTATCTTAATGCATTGAATGCATTTAAATAATAACCTTCTGACTTTAGGACCACTTTAAAATAATTGTTTGCATCTCTCCAATACATCATGTCACCCCATGTTTTGTCTCTTTAACTGCTTGCCGACCAGCTGCTGTAGTTTTACTGCAGCAGATCGGCTCTGTCCTGTGAAACAACATACCTGTACGTCGCTTTGCATGACCGCTAGTGAGGGTTCACGTGCCCATTGGTCACAGGGGGGGACAATCAGTGGGTCCGGCGGCCGTGATTGCTGCTGGGCACCCGCGATCACTCCCCGTGGAGACAGAACTGTGGACTGCCGTTGTAAACACAGCAGGCCGCTGTTCTGTCAGTAATGAACACAGGGATCCTGTGTTCCTAATTATTATTCATGCAGCAAGCCTACCCCCCCCCCCACACACACAGTTAGAAAGCACCCCCTAGGGACAAATGTAACACTTTGATCGCCCCTGGTGTTAACCCCTCTCCTGCCAGTGTCATTAGTACAGTAACAGTGTATATTTTTAGCACTAATTACTCTGAAATGTCACTAGTTTCTCCAAAAGTGTCAAAAATGTCAGGTGTCAGATCTGTACGCTGCAAAGTTGCAGTCCCGCTAAAAATCGCTGATCGCCGCCATTACTAGTAAAAAAAATAAATAAAAATTACAAATATTTCCCCTAGTTTGTAGATGCGATAACTTTTGCGCAAACTAATCAATATACATGTACTGGGATTTTTGTTACCGAAAATATGTAGCAGAATACAAATTGGCCTAAAATAATGAAAAATTTGATTCTTTTTTTTTTTTTTTTTTTCAGATTTGCTGTTTTTTCATTTATAGCGCAAAGAATAAAAATCGCAGTGGTGATCAAATCCCACCAAAAGAGAGCTCTATTTGTGGGGAAAAAAGGACATTTGGGTACAATTGTCAGTTAAAGTAACGCAGTGCCGTATCGCAAAAAATGGCCTGGCCATTAAGGGGGTAAATCCTTCCAGTCCAGGAGTGTTTAAAAACACTGCAAGTGTAGAAGGATACCTGTTGATCTTCCACAGATCCAGTGAGCTCCTAACTTCCTTTGCACTTTGCCTCTGCTGCCCTGAAAGAGTTCACTTGATTTCTGGAAGATCAACAGATATTTTTGTTTGTACTGCTGCAGTGTTAGGATAAGGATAAAGCTGGGAAAATTATTATATATTGCAGAGATGTACTAACTATACATGCCAGATAAGCGTATTCTTTCAGACATTTTGAAAAAATGAAACCTATGGTTCATGGAGGAAGGGCAGGGGTTTGTGTGTATTTTTTAAATTAAGAACTTTATAAAAATAAATAAAAAATGACTACACAGTTGTTATAACATTTCGTTGGCAATACTTTATATATATTTTTTATTTTACTATTCTTTTCTCGCCTTTCAAAGTGGATGCCTGCACTGGAACATCTGAAGAAGCCTCTACATTAGAGGAATTAGTTTTCGTTGACGAACACCCCGTACTGTCCTTAACATCTGGTGCCTTGAAACCGTTTGGAAATACTAGTGACTCGTACTTTGTCCATTTTGATGCATGTCCTATGGAAGAAAGCTGGTTTGTAACTCCACCTCCCTGCTTCACTGCTGGAGAGTTGACCACTAATGAGGTGGAGACCAGCCCTATGGAGAACCTTCTCATTGAACACCCAAGTATGTCTGTTTACGCTTTTCACAAGCAGGCAGATACATGTGCTTCAGAGTTTGATACCTCTAACAGTTTAAGGTGAGTTGTTTTATATTCTCATTAATGACTTCTACTATTTTCAGCTTCCGTGTATTTAAAGCCAGGCTGTTGCTGATGGCCTTTCGGTCCAAGGTAAATAGTGTCTATATAGTCCTAGTCAATGTTGTCTATCCCTGTGAGGTCCCAGAATACTACAGTGGGGTTTTTATGAATCTCTTGTCTACCCGCTTGTGGACAACATAACAGCATACTTATATGGCAGCAGAACTAATACGTGATCTGGCACTTCCGGCCAGGGGGTGTGCGCAAGGTGCCCGGGAGACCCGAGAGCACAGGCGTATGGGGAAACTGGCTGCCAGGGGCTGCAAGGATGATCTGACCCGTCCGGGGTGGAAAGATCAAGCCGACTGGGAAGCCAAGCTGAAGATGCGAGGCGCCTGGATGACGCAACTGCTTGGTGCCAGCGGGATGAAGGAGGGATAAATGCCCATAACCAGAGTGAAAAGCAGGCTTGGCTGTTGCCGTGTCAACGTATTTCGCGCACATGCGCGTTCTCAAAGTCCCGGATAGAACGGCAAACAGAATCCTAAATATTCATTGTATGAACATATTGGGACGCAGAGTTGTCAGAGCTAATTTGGAATCTGGAAGCACTTGTTAACTCCTCAAAGCCCTTACAATTGACTTCGATTAAAATACCATACTCTAAAAAGTTTTATTAAAAACATTTTTTTTGCTTGGTAGCCACTTCGAGCTTTAGCTTGTTCAATTACACTTTGACAAATAAACATAGAAGCTGATTAGTTTCTGTGCACAGCTGCTCTAGATTTAGTAACTCAACTTCAGTGTATGTGTTTAGTATCCCTTTAAGACATATTTAAAGTGATACTAAAGTCTTGTTTTCTTTTCTATAAAAATAACAAACCTGTTCTTACCTGTTCTGTGCAATAGTTTTGCACAGAGCAGCCCTGATCCTCCTCTTCTCAGGTCCCTCGTTGGCGCTCCTGGCCCCTCCCTCCTGTTGAGTGGCATGAGTGCCCACTCAGTACACAGCTTGCTATGGGGGCAGCCGGGCTGAGCCACAGCTCCAGATATCTATTCAGACTTGGAGCTGCGGTTTGGCCTTGCCCCTCTCTCTCCTCATTGGCTAACTGACTTTTAACAGGAATGGGAGCCAATGGCGCCGCTGCTGTGTCTCAGTCAATCAGAAGGGATCGTCCTGGATGGCCGAGGGACTCGTGGACTACACAGGATCGAGATGGGCTCAGGTAAGTATGAGGGGGGCTACCGCACACAGAAGGCGTTTTATCTTAATGCATAGAATGCATTAGGATAAAAAAACCTTCCTGACTTTACAACCACTTCAATTGGCAAAGATCAAACCTGACCTTACAATGAAAACCAGGGCTTGTGCACATGGTCACTATTTAGTTTAACATGTAAACCCAGAAAAAAGAAATAGTCGGCACCAGCAGGGAGTCCTTGCATAAGCTTTTTTCCAAAGCCGAACAACTGTTCAAGATAGTCATGCTGACGCATTTTTACCTTTACAAAGAGACCTGAGTCATAGCTGGCTGCCATTAAAATAAAGTTGGTAATATACTCCATCCCTCCCACAGGTGGATAAAGTAAACATCCCAAGTAACACATGGGCAACACACCTGTGCCCTATTAAATCCAAAAAATGTATTTTCTCTTTCGTTCATTGACGGACACAGCTCCTGATCTTCATGACCATTGGGTTATACTGCCCCCTACAGGAGTAGGACACTAGCCAGAAAAAATCTGGCTATGCCTATAGGCAATCCCGGGGGGGGGGGGGGGGGGTATACTCCTCTCTCTGCTATAGTTACTCAGTTTTTTTCTGCCTAGTCAGGAGTAAGGACCTAGTACCTTGCTGGAATCTCTGGTTCTGGCAATTTTTTTTATTTTCGGATAGAAATTTTTCTCCTTTGAGATCTGCAATCAACTGCCGGACCTCATTGAATTTCTCACAGGGGGAAAGATTACTTTTTTTCTTCCGCAGACTACTAAGGGCAAGGAACCTGTTTGTAGACGTGGGCCCTCCTTCTCGGCTTATAATTTTTTCGTCCCTCAGGGTCCTCCAAAACCTTTCAGGGCCTCCTCTAGAGGATCCAAACTAACCTGGTCTGGCAAGCCAAGAGCGGGCTTCTCCAGACCCACGTACAATTCTCCTTAAGCATGAAGGTAGGCCCTCACCCGTATCGGGGTCGGGGACGTCTTCACTGGTCTCTGGAGGATGTCAGTTCCCTGGTACAAGACAAGTGGGTCCACAAAGTCATTTGGTCCGGGTAAAAGACCTGTTTCTTTAAGGGGTAATTGTCCTGGTTCGGACTTCGGAACTCAAAACCTGTTTATAGTTCCCAGGAAGGAAGGCAAGGTGTGTCCAATCCTGGACCTCAAGGTGCTTAACTGCTTTGTATAGGTGGAGAAGTATAGGATGGAGTCCATTCGCACAGTGGTGGCTTCCGTGCATCAGGGGGATTTTCTTGCCTCTATCAACATTAAGGATGCTTACCTTCACATTCCAATATGTGCTGGTCACTAGCGCTTCCCTTTTATTTTGCCGGGGGAGAGGAGCTCCTTGGGTCTTCACAAAAGTGTTAGCCCCGGTGTTAGCATTGTTACGCCAACGGGGGATCACGGTACTGGGCTATTTAGATGACGACCTCCTGCGAGCAGAGTCTCTTCCTGCTCTGGTGGAAAACCTGGAAATCGCCATACGAACTGTGAGTGAGCTTGGCTGGATTCTGAATTTTCAGAAGTCTGCTCTGGTTCCGTCCACAAAGCTGGACTATCTGGGTCTGACTCTGGACTCGGCCTTAGCCAGAGTGCTCCTTCCTCTGGACAATCTCCTGAAATTGCAGGCTGCAATTCGTCTCCTGCTGTCCAGCAGATGGTCATCCCTTTGAACTGGCATGCGGATGCTGGACCTGATGATGTCTACCTTTTGAGGCGGTTCCGTTTGCACAGTTCCATACGAGGTCCCTGCAAAGGGAGATTCTGGCCAATGGGACAAGACTCTGCAGTCTCTGGACAATCTGCTCTGGCTGAGCTGGGGAATGAAGGAGTCCCTGATATGGTGGCTTCACTCTCCGGTGCTTAGGCTGGGCAAATCCTTCTCGGGGTGGAAAACTGGCAGGTGGATTACCTCAAGTGGCAGGCGTTGGACCAAGGGGAGTGGTCCCTTCATCTGAAGGTGTTTCATCAGTTGTGTTTTTGGTGGGGCATCCATGAGGTGGATCTGTTGGTGTCTTGACTCAAAAGAAAGGTGCAGAGGTTTGTGGCTCGTCACAAGATCCTCTGGCTGATGCTGCAGATGCGCTGGTGGCCCTGTGGGGTCAGTTTCTTCTGAATTTACGCATTCCCTCCTCTCAAGACTTCTATGCAGGATCGAGACAGAAGGAATTCCGGTCATCTTAGTGGCTCCGGACTGGCCTCGCCGGCTTGGTACGCCGATCTGGTGCGGCTGGTCACCGAAGTTCCTTGGAAGCTTCCTCTCAGGAAGGATCTGCTGTCCCAAGCACAAGTCTTCCATCCTTCTTTACAGTTGCTGGCTTTGATGGCTTGGCTGTTGAATGCCAGGTTCTAATGGATAGAGGTTTATCTGAGTCGGTGATTCCTACACTGTTAACCTAGGAAGTTTTACTTCTAGGAAGATCTACCATCGTACATGGAAGACGTACACTGCTTGGTCTCTTGAGGTTCATCCTCACTCCTTCTCGGTGGCTCGGATCTTGAGCTTCCTTCAATGAGGGGTCGAACAGAAATTGGCCTGGAGTACCATCAAGGGCCAAGTGTCCACTTTGGCGGTCCTCTTGTTCAACGACCCTTGGCCACACACTCCCTGGTGCGTACCTTTTTATTCAGGGGGTGCGACATTTGTTTCCTCCAGTGCACTCTCCGTTGCCAACCTGGGACCTCAATTTGGTGCTTTCGGTCCTCCAGCAGCTTTCAGAATCTTTGGGAGATTCCCTTGCTTACACTGTCTCAGAAGGTGACTTTTTTGGTTGGTGTCACCTCTGCATGAAGGGTGTTGGAACTGGTGGCTCTATCCTGTCGTTCACCTTACTGATTCATAGAGATCAGGTGGTTCTTCGCCCCGGTTGGACGTTCCTCTCAAAAGCTGTCTCTGATTTTCATTTGAATGAAGACATTGTGTTGTCTTCCCTGTGTCCCAGGCCAAAACATCTGAAGGAATTACCTTGCATGCCTTGGATGTGGTCTGGGAAATTAGGGTGTACTTGGTAGCTATGGAGTCTTTTAGGAAGTCACTCTATTTTTACCTCAGGAATGGGCCTCGGAAAGGGTATCCACTTTCTCTGCGACCATTTCCAGATGGATCAGAGAGATGGTGGTTCAGGCCTGTTTCATCAGGTTCAGGTTCCTGCTTTCCCTGTCAAGGTGCACTCTACTCGGGCACTTAGTGCCTCCTGGACCTTCCGTCATACGGTGTCAGTGATGCAAGTTTGCAAGGCGGCCACCTGGTCTGCATACTTTCACAAAGTAATATAAAGTGGATGAAAAATGTAAAAAGTGGTTGAAACTAAAAGCTAGATTACAAACACTCGCCCAGCGCTTCTTATTAAAAGGGATAAAACCATACAATAGATATAAGATGTAATAAACATAAAAATTCAATGATCGCAGCTGCTGTAGTAAAACCTGGATAGATAAAAGGATGTAATAAAATACTTAAATAGGTATAGTCCAGCACTCAATTGCATCCAGCAGCGCTCAATATATCAAACATATATCGCAGATCATATAGTCCTTAAAAGGAAAAAACAGTCCTCAAACTATAAATACATGTTCATAAAACCGCCAGATAGTTCATGTATTAGTGATTCCCGGTGTTTTGATGTCTGCAGTCAGGTTCCAACCTTCACCACACCAAACGTGACCCCCTAAGGAGTGGACACTCACCAGAAATACCATAAAGATACGCCTGTAAGCATTGGTTGCTTGGACCCTTGACACCTTTGGATATCCCCGTCAATCACAGATGACCTCCACAAGCATACTCCAATCATGGATCAGGTAGTGTCATGGAAATAAAAATGGGGGCACAATAGTGTGATACTGTTTCAACATTTATTGCACAAATCACCCCAAAATCAATCCCCAAATCCAATGTGCTTGCATAAAAACCAATCATTCAAGCAAATAGTAGTGGTTATGGCCAGCTCACCACTGCTGCATGAAATGACTCCAGCCTCCTCTAGGGTGAGATCCGGATCCCAGTCCTCAGTTGAAGTCTAAACGGACGAAACGCGTCAGACACAGGCATGCTGTTTCCTTAGTATCCACAAGAAGGTTTGGCTGGGATCCGGATCTCATCCTAGAGGAGGCTGGAGTCATTTCATTTCATAGGGGCACTTTGAAGACAGGAGGATCCAGAAGTGCCGTGGGTGGGGGGGCAGAACAGGAGAATCAGTGCTGCTCTGTGCAAAACCATTACACAGAGCAGGTAAGTATGACAAGTTTGTTGTTATAAAAAAATCAAAAAAAATCCAAGATTTACAATCCCTTTAACCAGTTCTGGCCCGGAAGGATTTGCCCCCTTAATGACCAGGCCATTTTTTGCAATTCAGCACTGCCTTACTTTAACGGAAAATTGAGTGGTTGTGCGACACTGTACCAAAATAAAATTGATGTCCTTTTTTTTCCCCCACAAATGGAGCTCTCTTTTGGTGGTATTAAATCACCTGTGTGATGTGTGTTTTTTTTTTTTTTTTTTTTCGGGACTGCGACATTGGGGTGAATAGATTGGACCCTGAACTGACGTTTTTGACACTTTTGGGGGGGGACCAGTCACATTACTATAGTAATCAGTGCTAAAAATATGCACTGTTACTGTACTAATGACACTGGCAGGGAAGGTGTTAACCTAGTGATCAAAGGGTTAAATGTGAGCCTAGGGGGTGTTTACTAACTATGGGGGGATGCGCTTGTGAAATGACCACAGAGACCTGTGATCCTATATAGGCGCTCTGTGATCATTTCAGAGAGCGGTCAGCTGTGCTTACAACAGCTGACCATTCTTCTCTCTCAGCGGGGAGCGATCGCAGGTGGCTCGCTCCCCAGCACCACGCACGCAATTGGTAAAGGTAAACAAGATTGTAACCAGTTGGGTGGGTCAGCAGGTAGCAAATGTAGCAATAATAAACTGTGAAAGAAGCAAAGTGCCGATTGGAAAAAGGCAGCACCCGTTGGATTTATTGAAACCCATGTTGCTGTAATCTGACTTTAGCAAAAGTGAGTTTTGATAGATTTGCTGTGGAAGCTCTTGGCTCCATGTGCCATTTATCAAACAAGCCAAAAAATCTATAATTTTGAGTTATAGCTTCTTCCTTTCTGTGGAAATCGAATCAAGGTGCTGCTGCTGCTGCTTGTTTGGATATTAATACTGGGGTATTTTCTGACACTTATTCAAATTGAAGAAGTTGCCTAGATAAGCTACAAAACATCTTTAACATTATAGAACCAGTCCAGTAGAATGTGACTATAAGGGCTCATTTACACTTGGTTCGACTTCAACACACAATTAAAGTGCCTACCGCTTCAACAATCCTTTTTTTTTTTTTTTTTTTTTGTTTTTTTTTTTGTTTTTGACGCTTTAGTGGGGCTTCAGTGATACTTCAGTGGTGCTTTTTTGAAGCTTCAATGAAGCTTGGCAGATTGTGTGTGTGTGTGTGTGTGTGTGTGTGTGTGTGTGTGTGTGTGTGTGTGTGTGTGTGTACGTAATGAGGCAAGTTCACAATTATTTCTTCTTTTTTCAGGTTGGATGCAGAACTTTCAAATATGGGCTTCCATGTCCATTATGTTGCTACTCTTGCAGCCCGCACACACTGTCTGGACCAGGCTAAGACATTGCACTACACCAAGCTATCAAAGCAGCAGTTGGAAAAAAAACCTCTTCTGAACCGAAAAAGCCTTAGACGGCAAAACCTCATTCGAGGTTGCCATTCACATCAGATCAAGCACAGCGGTATCCTTGTTCACCAGCCTTGCCAGCGTCGGTACAATTATTAAGTGTTGAACGGTTTCATTCTTTTCGTCCTTCACAAAAAACAAAAAGAGCATAATTATTGGACTATGGAGAACGAATCGCAGATCTTAGTGCCATACCTTGTGCTAGATCTGTTCTACTCTCACAGCATATAGCAATTCAAAATAGAATCCTGCAGTGATGAAGCATTATTTCTATAAAAGTTTAACATTATCATAAGTGATCTGGGGAAAAGGGTTACCAGCAAACCAAGGTGTGCTTTTTGCTTTGTCAAAAAGGCAATTATTCATTATATTGTATATTAGCAAGTCCCAAACGACATGGGTACGTCCTTGGTGTTTTGCAGTCACGTGAGTAAAAATCACTCAAATTGATTTTAGATTTTTGTGATAATCTTATTTTTTTAAGAACTTGGGCCATTCACTTCTCTAACCATGGATTAAGATTGGCCACAAAAGATCACATAGGATTGCAGCAATTTGAAAATTCAAATGGTCATTTTTCGAGTATCAAAAAAGCGAGTGGATGCCACCTTTTAGTGATTGCGTTTTCTATGACTTTATAGTCACTCCCTGTCATTTGTGCCTAACAGGTTTTGGGCTACAATGGGTTGAATTGTTGAGTTTTGTACTGCCAGGGAAAAATGAGATTGCAAGTGAAAACTCAGATTTTCTTTGTCCAAAAAGTTCCACCTCTATGTTCACAGTGGCAATATTTGATCACTTCTGGTCAGTCAGTAGAAATCTCAATATTGATGTTTGTGTTTTTTGTTTGAATGTGTTTAAAAAAAAAAAAAAATGATGCTTCGTTGCTGGAATATACCCATTTTTTCTTTTCTCAAAAATGACCCTATTAAAGGCAAGGTTATTAATTTTGCATGGTTAAAGGTAGGTTGAATTGCCTGTCTTTCGAATATCTCTGGGCAACAGCAGTATTTTTTTTCCTGCAGATTGTTTCTTTCTCCTTACTTTAAAGAAGAGTTGTAGTGTGGAAGCTGTGCCTTATCTGAACCGCTTATCATGCCTTGTTCTTCACACCATTGGCAGGGCTTTGCTTCCATCTGTCAGTACGGCCCTTAATTGGTACAGTAATGATCAAGATACAGCAGTAAAGGTGCAGAAAGCACAGATCCGCTGATGGAATAGAAACAGGGAGATCCTTGTATGGCAAGTCCTCAGATACAGTTCCTCTCCTGCATGGAGAACTGTGATTAGCACAGTATTCACATTACTAAATCTCCTGAGATAAGCAGCCACAGGCAGCAGTGCCTTAGATCTCACGTGCAGATAAAAACAAAAACTGAGCTTCAAAGCACAGAAAGTGCATTTATTTTTCAGCATGAATTCAAGACAAGTGATTTTAGGGTTCAGATTGTGCACAATAAATATTCTAGATATTCATGATTTAACATTGGAAAGCTTCACTTTTTAAATTCCAGTCTACTTTAAGGCTACAACATGTAATTCTTGTATTGCTGGATGCACACGGTATTGTTGATTGTGAAGAATCCATGGCTTTGGAATTCAAAAATGTAATTTTTACAGTAATATTTCACTGCAGGAGTGCTCATGAGATATGAGAAGCCAATATGTAATTTAACATACCTGTAACTATACAAAACTGAAGAAATATTTGTGGCAAGAGCTGGCTTTTAGAGTGAAGGAGAGAGTGTGGTACCTACACTCTTTTAGGCCAGGCCTTCAGGAAAAATATGATGGTCCTACCATTGAAATAATTAAAGGACTTTGAGAAATTATAATCGTTGGCTCCTAAAAGTAGAACTTTGTAGGCAAAACTTTTTCATTTTGGATAGAGTAAAAGAGGGTTATAACCCATGTCATATTTTTTTATTTTTTGCCATCTGTGTCCCATTGGGGATATCTACCTTCACTCCCTTTTTTCTATAGCCAGTATTTGAAGTGAGAGGCAATCTCTACAAATAAGGATATCCCTTGGGGCCCCCCAGGTCATCAGAACTAGTGTCCCCATTGGAAGATTCCCATCTATTTTGATTTCTCCTCTATTACTTTACTGGGGACAACCCAAAATGTTGGATTTTCTTTCACTTTCAATGACCACGATAAACCTGACAAGTAGAGAGGGTGAATCTCCCTAATGGAGCACAGCAATAAAAATTGGGTGTTCTAATCCCTCTCCACTCTATTCAAAACTAAAAAATAAAAAAAGTTTTGCCTTTTGGTTACCTTATAGCTTTAGCTACCTTATAAGTCTAGTTTATATGTTGAAGACGGTCTACAAAGGTTGACCTATTTTAATATGATGTTACAATTGTAAAGAGGCTTTGTGAGATCTTTTAATGTTTGTTTTTCACTACCAACGCAAAAAATGCTCATATGGACTTTCAGACTTTTTACATTTGTGTGTATGCTTTTCAAACAAGCTAGGCTTGCCCCTGTGCTTGTTTTTAAACTGTAGGCATTCTACTTTTTGAGCACCGTATATAAATGCTGTGCATGTATAGACCCAGTATATACAGTATTGTAAAACGGAATATTAGACCGTTATGCAGAAACCTTTTTAACAGTTATGCCTGCCTGGTTTCTTCCCTTATACTGGGACAATCTCTAATGGGGTGATTATCTGTCTCACTAAATCTCCCTAACGTCAACACTTAGGGGGGCATATTTATAAAGCAATAAATGTGACTTTTTTACCAGACATTAACTGGTGGTGAATCAATCACTGTTATGCAGTAAATGTTTGGTGAATGTCAGATTCACCTTTTTTATAACTATGCCCCTTTAGAGTGGCATTCTTAGAACTTTAATGTACAGTATAGCGTATCGCAAACGCTTACCACATTATTCCACTGGAGTATTTGCAAACTTTTTTTCTGTTGAATCAAAATATTTAAAATATGGTTTACAGCATAATATATTTTTCAAGGCATTTTTTTTTTTTTCTTTAACTTACTGGATGCCTTAATGAAACCTTAATTTATATGTATTTGGATATTTATATATCCATAGACTGTTACCATCTACTTGTTGACCTAGATCTCTGTTCTGCTTTTATACACCTTTTAAATTCAGTTGTATATATCACCAGTGAACAGCTTATGGGCTGTATCGCTTTCCTTTAAAAATCTATGGAAAGCCTTTCAAAATCCCGACTGACCATGTGTTGTGTTTTTTATTTTTATTTTTTTTGTGGTTGTAATCCATTCTTCATACCCAGTGAAGGGACTACCCTCAGGTGATACACAGAGAATAAACAAACCCTCCTATAAAGTTGTACCTGTCTTCTCTTCTCTACATCTGTTAAAAGTGCCGATGTTGTAAAGCTTGTCTGAACTGTCAAAAAGGGGGCGAAGAGCTCCACACAGCACACAGGGAAGGGACCTCCAGCTGATTGACAGCCTCAGCTCTGTTCCTGTCACCATTTTTTCTCGGTGTCAGGAAAACTTGTCAGAAGTGGCTTAAACAGATAGCAGAGGAACAAAGCAGCTGACAGAAAAGACACTTGGTACTTTTAATTGAGACAACCATAGACTATAGAAGAGATATGCTTTGTTCAAATTTCACGTCTGAGGTTTACAACCACTTTTACCCCCTGCTTCAGTCGCCTCCTTGTTGCAATGTTGAGGTGTCACCCCACTACACCCTTTTTGAAACTGAAAGACCCCCATCCCATTTTATGTTTTGGTTCACTATTGGAATCGTTTTTTTTTCGTTGTTCTTAATATGTTACCCATAGCAGGTTTGATTCTAGAATCTGTACCCTAGGAGTGGTGATTTTGAAGAAAAGCTTTCTCCATGGGAAGAAGACTTACCAATGTTTCATACAGTATATTCAGCAGTGGTAAAAATAAGAGGATCCTTTCCTGAAAGAAACATGGAGGCTGCCATTACCTTATTCTACAAATGATGGCTCCCTGGCTGTCCTGCTAATTTACTGGCTTCAATACTTGGTCACAGACCTGGAACAAGTATGCAGGGAAGGATTTCTGACTTTTCGGATCTGCATACTTTTTTCAGGCCAGTGACTCGCGGTATTCAAGCCAGTGGATCAGCATAGTAGCCAGACAACTCCCATCTTAGAAAGGATGTTTTTAAAAAGGGTTGACTTTTAAAGATTTCTGCACACACATACACATTTGGCACTTTATAGAACTATTTTCACCACAGAAATCAGTTTTATATTTATTTTATAACATTGTCATATTACATGTATTTAATTCTCCTTTGCTATGTAAAAATAAGGCATTATATTGTGTGATTTGATTTAACATGCTCTTCTTTGCTTATTTATTGCATACAAATGAGGACAGGGCAAGACCCAGACACTGCTCGCTAAAGGACTTGCCCCAAGTAATCTTGGGAAATGTCTGTTCAGATATGACAATCTTTCACTTCACAACAAGCTTAGCGAGCGGTAGTAGTGATTAGTCTTAAGGCTAGTAGACCGACTGTGCCAATCTCGGCACAGTCGGTCTACTAGCCCTAAGACTAATCACTACTACCGCTCTCTAAGCTTGTTGTGAAATGGAAGATTGTCATATCTGAACATACATTAGTGGTTATAGATGGTCATTGCCTGTAACAGGGTCACCGACAGTGATGCTTACTGCCTTTCTTTTAAATCTTGTGCAGTCTGTACATGCTTAAGGTGGAACTCAGCAAAAATATATTTGTGACCCTCCAATGGTACCCATCAGGCCCTATTCCATTGGCTATTTATCACCATGATTCTGCCAAGGATTTCAAATCACAGTAAAATGCGCAACACACATTTGGGTGCCTAAATTCTTAATGGCACCCCAAACGCAATGTGATTTTGCTACGATTCTGTCCCTCCCCTCTAACAAACACAGAAGCAGGAGCTTCTTTTCGGTGACAAACATGCATAGGGCAGCTCATTGAAGTGAATGGGTTGCCCTTTGGTGCGACACATGGAAAAGTGGAAAAAAATCTAAACAAGGCCCTAATGTTTTTAATGAATGAAAAATCTGACATTGTTTTTTTTACAAGCCCCTAAAGTTTCATGTACAGTGTTTATGGGCTTCTTGTAATCACCTGTACAGCAAGATTCACACTGGGAGTAAGAGCCAGTATGAGTTCTATTACACTGCACAGTGCTGTCAGTCTCACACTGCAAACATGCATACAGGAGTGGATAGCACTGCAATAGCTTCACAAAGGTTCCGCAGTTCCTTCATTGTTTAAGGAGAGATGACTAAGAAGCCAGGACTTCAGCAGACACATTTTCCCATAGTTGCTCATCAAACTGTAACGTGCCATTTTTTGGGGATGGGGGTGCTAAATTGCTCACATTAAGGATGCTTTAAAAAGAAAGAGAAATATGTGTATACATTTTGTTTGTGGAGGAGCCACCTAAATGTCTAACAGCAAGCAGGGGGTTACTGAGTGGGAGTTTCTCCACAGGGACTAAACAGGCTGTTATACTGGTGTTCTATGTACTGCTGTAGGTCTAAGAAGCTTTACTGTACGCAATTAAGAGTTTTTTTTATAAATGTAATACTGCAGAGTCAGTTTTCTGTCCTTGCTGTATGTTTTAACTATAGCATTCCTCTACTTTTTGGGCTTCGAACACTTTCACCAGGGAGACCCAAGTGTTGGTTCGGGACTATGTGCCATTAGACATGGTCTGGAGATCATTTTGATGTGTCACTTCAAACATGCATACTTGTTGGGATCTTTTATCATTTGCTGCACTTTTGATTGCCCTAGGCAATATAATTTGTTCTAAGATATGTTTATATACTTGCTAGTCCTTTTTAAATGCATCCTAAGTGTTTGTTCTACCAAAAAGTAGAAGAAGAACTTGACGCAATCTGTCAAAATCACATTCACCTGTGGACTCCCTTTCTGCATTAAATCTATAGCAAATTTGAAATATTGCTCCGCTGCTCAAGAAACACAGAAAGATAGTGGAAGTCCATTTCACAGTTTCAAAGGGTGGAAAAAATCACTCTCTTAATGATTTTATTATGTTTTCCCATGATTGCTTAAAAACCACTATATGAGTATTTCTGCCAGGCCTCTCAATTATGCATTACTTGACTAATTTCTGTGTTTGTGAATTTGGTCATGACTTTTCCCATCCCCTTTTATTATGGGTAGCCTCAACAGCCAATCACAATATATAGGAGGGGGAGACTCCATGTCTAATCCAAATGAGCGTTAGAGTCACAGATTTTGGGGCATCTTCAACTCCATCTTTATGTCAAATTCTAAAGTGCATCTCGGAATTTCATTTAAGACACCGCATACCCATTGTATCTGCAGGATGTCCGTTGTTGAGGGAAGTCCTAGGCATGTAAGTAGATGTGTACTGGCAAATCAGACAGCGCTCATGCTATGACTTTAGGAGTGGGTTTATATTAGTTCTTGTGTTGGTAATAGCTGTAATATGAACATTGCTATGAAAGACCCACTACATGTGTGGCTTAGCAAGTATATGATGGATTGCCTTTGCTGCATTGGTCTGAGAAGTGTAGTTAGTCTTTGACCTCGCCTAGCATTAACTTTTTGAATAATTAATTTTGGTTGGAGTAGGTTTTAAGATAAAGCTTTGTAAATATTAGGACTTTGTATAGTTTTGGTTGTAGATGCAAAAATGTTTTCAGGGCATGGTGGTCCTGATCATTTTATGATTAAAAAAAAAAAAAAAAATAAAGTAGATCAAGTTTATTTTATTAATATAGTTTAATATTGCATTCAATTATAAAATACAAATATTGTGTCCAGATAATTTGATGAATAGTTATGTTATAGTAATGTTTTTGGCACTGTTCTAACGACTATCATCAGTAAAACTACACTTGTGTATAAAATTAACAATATATGTGAATCCTATACATATACATATATAAAATGCATGTGTATGTTTTTCGTTCCCTGCCACATATTTTTCTTGCAGGATTTTATTCTTGCTTGTAAGGAGACTGGTAAAGAGTTCTGAGCTGTATTATAGTATCTGATTGGCGCATAGACAGTCATGATATCTGTTACGAGTACAGTTATTTCATGTGTTTAGAAAATACCATCACAGGGAATTTAATTTATTCATGCAGATTGAACAACTGAATTCCTTTTGACTATCAGGGAACAAATATTGTAAAATCAGGTGACGTTTTATGATGGCCTCTCAAGTCCAATCTCAGTCAAGCTGTAAAGGGCTGTGAGCACTCCATAAAACGTAAAGGTGCTTGTATAACAAATGATGTGCAGGGGTAATAAGAGGGTGAGCCAAGTCTATCTGCATGAGGCAGTAATCCAGGGAAGTTTTTCGATGTTTGCTGACAATGGGAAGACCCCTTTTTAGATGAACTCAGGGGCAAAGAAAAATCCTCCCTTGCAAGGGGACTCTTGCACTGCAAGGGTTAAGTACTTGTTTATGCCTAGGGTACCAGGAAAAAGGACTTTACTTTCCTATTCCCTAACCCCTCTACACTTGTTCCACACTATGCAACCTGCTCCGGTAGTTGCAGGTGTTCTGATGTCAAGTACAATGCAGTACCAGTAGGTTACCAGTAGGCCAATAGCCCTGCAATGTACATGACACTGGGGGACCTCCTACAAGTAGAAGTGTCAGGGAGAGCATTGGCTGTTATGGAGCCTAGGGATGAGGTAAGTAAAGGTTCTTGTTTATGGTTCCCTAGACCTAAATGAGCATATTTAACCCTTGCAGTGCTGAGGAAGCTCCACCTCTGAACAAGTGCCTCGTATTGTCTCTTTTTGGAAAGTGAAAAATTCCATGCTTCCTGCCCTGTGCCACTGAATTAAGATGGTGACAGTCACTGCAAGATACTATGCTAGTCACTAAATTGTTCTAACAAGCAAAAAGCTGGAGGTGGAAGCAGAGGACAGCAAAGAGCTCTCATTTATAGGCTTACTATTTTTTATTCTGGCTTCTTATGTGCATTTCAGATACAGTTCTGCATTTCATGTAGTGCAGTCTCTCCCTCTCTTTCCCCCCCCCCCCCCCACATCAGGGCATTTGTATAGTGCTGATGCGACCTGGTGTAACGAAGCTTTGTATCCATACAGGTCGTCTTTATTAGCAGTCTGGGTTTTTCTATTTTGCATGCTGTTGGTAAGTATATGGGAAATTTTGTGTAGCTTGTTAATGTATACGTGTTGGTGGTTCTATGGCAGGGGCAGAAAAAAGCTGTGTAAGTCATCCAATTTATATGGTAATG
Source organism: Pelophylax lessonae (assembly GCF_965119305.1). Taxonomy (NCBI): domain Eukaryota; kingdom Metazoa; phylum Chordata; class Amphibia; order Anura; family Ranidae; genus Pelophylax; species Pelophylax lessonae. The sequence continues at coordinate 476,574,915 of NC_138772.1, forward strand.
GGCATTTTAAGGAGTTAGGGAAACAAACACTATCTGTAATTTTTGTTTTATAGATGTGCGGTCTACCTGGCTCCGGTGACTTATCCATCGTTTGGTTAAGGGCTGAAGCGAACCTACTCATAAAATAATAATGGGATGAAATGTTTGACCAATGTTGGAAATGAGGGCAATGCTTTTCCACCAAAGCCTACGGAGTTAAAGGGGCTCTTTACTTTGGGGGGGGGGGCATTTATGAAGCCCTCTGCTGTCATTGTTCCACAGCAAGTTGTGATTTTTTTTTTTGGTTGTTATTATTGTCCGATATAAACAATCTGTATGTCACCAAAGTAAAGCTTATTTTGGGGTTATGGATGTTATGAAGAAGACTGCTGGCCTTTCTCATTTGAGTTTTTTTAAAAACCTAGTCTAGTTTCCAGTACTTTCTAAATGATTTAGTGCCACCATTATTTAGATCAGACAAGCAATTGTTCTCAGGGGTAAAACAATTTCATCCGATCATTCAAGTAATGTACTTCTGGTGAGAACTGTTTAAATATCTACATGTATGCATAGGAAGTTGTGTATGACCTATGTGGAGCTTTTTATATTTGCTATTCTAGGCTTAATGTTTTCTAGTGTCTGTGTAGTTGGTAGACTGTGTTGATTGTTGTGATACCAATTTTTTAATTTTGAACTGTGCTGTGCCAAATTCATCCCTGGGCATAGATGTTACTTTCCATCCAGTTTACTTGAATAGACGGAGAAGCTGTTATCACAGGGACTGCTTATTGTACAGCACGGTTTCTATGGGGCCTATTAAAGAAAAAAAAAACAATTCAGTTGTTATAGAGATCCACAAGGGTTTTTTTTTTTTTTTTTTTTTTTTTAGGTTAAAACATGGCTAGTAAAAGATGCAGAAGAGGACCTTTCCTCATATTTTTTTCAATACTTAAAACATAAGAACATTTTGGCTATTAGAAATGGTAGTAAAACCGGTAAAGGTTTATGGCAAAGCAAGGTGATGCAGAAGCCATTTTTTCCTCCACTGATTTTCCTAAATGTGCACCTACATTTTTCAAATGTTTGTATGTACCTGGCCATTTTTTTTTTTTTTTTTTTTTTTTTTTTTTTTTTTTTTATTCACTACAATTTTTAACCTTTTTCGGTTTATATACTTGTAGCAGAAAACCTGCCCACTCTAAGCTGAGGTTTGTTCAATTTATTTTGCAGGATTATGGCTGTTCTAGACTAATATACTGTGTGGACTGAGATAGAGATATACCACTGCTTGTTACCACTTACATTTTCACTAAGCTGGTGCTATTCTGAAGCCTTGAGGCTGCAGTGCCTTTTATTAAATATGCAAGTATGGGCACTCTTCAGCAGAAGTATGGGGGCAAATGATGATCTTGCCTTCTAGTCATTAGTGTGACTTCTGTGTAATTCAGGTAGGGTTATATGTTTGGGTCGAATATCATGCTAACGGTTTTTATGCCCTCTCTGCCCTGTCACTATGAAAAAGTACATATTCTGTACTGGCGTGTTTTTTTTTTTTTTTTGTTTTTTTTTGCAGTAACTGTTCCTTATTGGGTAAAGTGAACACTGGAACAGAAAACATTCAGCATAATCACTGATCTAATCTGGGAAACAATAAGTATTCCAGAGAACAGATTTTACAGCACCAACTGGAAAACATGGCAAAAACAGGGCTTGGCTGGGCCTTCACTGCACTTCAAAGTACCCATTTCCTTGCCAGCTGCCCCGCCCCAACGGTCATGGAGGGAGGAGGTGCCCCCCGCTCAACCAAACAGCCAGCCCCACACAGCACCCAGGACCATGGGAAAAAGTACTATATGTCCCCTAGGAGGCACAGAACATATTAATAAAAATGGAAGTGAGACTAACTATATGCAGTTTTTGGTGACAATCCTTCTTGTAGACCAAACGTAACAATGGCCTCTCCTCTTATAGAATTACCAAACTGATAAGAACACAGATGTGAATAAATAAACTTGGTTGCGTCAAGAGCTCAGTCCGAACCCACACGATTGAGCCGCCCAGGAAGCCACCAGCTTCAGACTAACCATCCTCAGCCTGGGAACTCCCCGCCCAGAAGGTGTGTAAATGAGAAACTGCTGGGCACAGAATGCCCAGTCAGAAAATGACCAGCCCAGCTACTGCCCAGACCAGGGCCAAAACACGTCTGAGGTCATCGCTACTCCCGAGTGTGTGTGATCCTTTATATAATGTTAGGTGGGATTTAACTACAAAGCTTTTCCTGCGCTCGGGGCACAAATACAACTTTCCAGCCATGTGATGTTTTTGTACAAGTTTTGATTTATGTACAAACTTTTCCCGCACTCTGGACACAAATTTGAACTCTGGACAAGAAGTAAGTTGTTTGGAAATTATCCGATGCTCTGTGACACCTTTCCCACACTCAGAACTTGAGTGAACATTGATATGATCCATCTTGCTTTTTGAAGCATTTCCTGGACTTTGAACTTTTCCTTTCAGGTGTTCTACCTCCATGTGAGGGGTAGATGAAGATGGGGTTTAATTAGAAAATATTTCGTACAACCCGAGCATGAATAAGTCTGTCCCCCAGTGTGAAATTTCTAATGAATGGCACATTGTGGTTTACACAAGGAACCATTCCTGCACTTAAACAATACTTCTACCCATGTAAGATCTCTGATGTCTGGTCAGCTTGCATTTTTCTGAAAAAAAAAATTCAACATTTAGGACAGGAATATAGTTTCTTCCCAGTGCGCAATCCTAAATGGATTTTGAGGTCGTACTTGGATGCAAAACTTTTCCCGCACTCTGGACAAGAATGAGGCCTCTGACCTGTGTGGTATCTTTGATGCACTAGAAGGTGGGCTTTATTCACAAAACATTTCCCACTCTGAACAGAGACCTCATATGTCTGATTTTTGTAGGTAACTTTTTCTGCACTCAGAACACACATGGGACTTCTTTTCTGTTTGAAATTTCTAAAGTCCCAGAAGACTATGCCTTGATGGAAAAACTGTTCCTGCACCTTGAGCAAGAATAAGGTTTCACCCCTGTGTGATTTGATTCTATAGTTTTTGCCACACTCAGAACATGAATGGGGCCTGTCGCCCACATCTTCTGTATGAAGAAAGACCTTATTTAGAATGAAAACCTTTTCCGCACTAAAAAGCAGGAAAATAGCTACTGCCTTTTAAACTCCAGTACCATGCCTCAAGGTGTCCGATTCCTCAAGGTACACAGGATGTGGTGATCTGTTTGCACTGTCAAGTCCAGGGTGGATATTCGTGGGATTGGGCCTTCTTACTGGAGAACCTCTTGTCATGTTCTTCCTTTCTTCCGCTTCACCAACTGCAGATAAAGTGGGTTTTTTCTGATGTGAGGTTTTTCTGATGTTGTGTCTGTGTACTGGGGTCATTCCAACTTCGTTGTAGACATCCCATCACTTCTCTTTTTTTCGTCTTCTCTTCAACCACAACTTTCATGTTCAGGACAGGGACATCTCTGGTGGGTTTCCATTACTGGATTCATCTGAGAACGTGAGCAATCATGATGTCCTTTTGTAGAGATCCTTTATGGCTGTCTAAATACTCCCACTCCTCAGTGAAGAAAAACCGTGTCATCCTGACCCCTTATAGACTGACAGTTAACAGCATGGCTCTCAAAAGACGGAGACCTGATTGGACTTGTAATTCCGAAACGCTGGAGGGCCACAGGTTGAGCATCTATGCCTAGGAACTTCTCCTGTTAGGAGATGGACCATCACAATGGTTCAGCTCTGCATAGAAACCAATCCGCTTTCAGTTTTTATTGTTAAAGCTTGAGGCTGGGTTCACACTTATGCAAATTGGATGCAGGTTTCCCCGCATACAATTCGCATGACAGGAGAGTGTTACCGGCTCTCAATGGAGCCAGTTCACACATCTCAGGGGCGGCCGCGGTCCGAATTTGGAAAGGGTCTATGGCTCTGAATCAGGTGTGAATTCAAGTAGAAATTCAGACCTGCTTCGCACCTGAATCGGTGAACAGAGACGCACCGGACCCCTGCTGTGACCCGCGGCCGCAGCATATGTGTAAACCCAACCTAAATGAACAAGCTGAAGTTAGAAGCTGAATGGCTACCATGCACAGCTGACTCAGATTCTGGGTGCTCCAGTTTTAGTAAAGCTCCCAATTAGTGTCCATGGTAGACTGATGTTTTCGTCCTTTTTAAATCTATTTGTGGCATTTCCTCAATGTTACTACTATGTAAGGTACATTGTAACATCAATGTGCCTGCCTTGGCAGTTGCTAGTTTTGGTTGAAAGGTTCTGGAGCTGGCTGTTTAATGCCCTTGCTTATCTTTTGCTTTTTGTTTTCTCTTGTTGGGCTGGTTCGCCTGTGTTTTTGTTGTGCCCATTCCTCAGTTTGGACTGCTTTTGGACCTTCCTGGGTGGCTCAATCAAGCTGTATTCCTCACTAGGCTGAGAAAATATTACAGTGAGTACAAAATCCTGTGTTTTTATTATGGCTGTTCCAGAATGAATATATTGCATACACATATCACATACAGCTTTGTAAATGCTCCCTCTTGTGATCATTACACAGCAGAAAGTGATTCATTACTGCTCCAGTAACTTTTCAGAAAATGTCAAAATAAACTCTACAAATCTCAATATGCATCTATAATATTTGACATGCATACATGATCAATTCTATATATAACAAACTGTTGAAAATCTACAGTTTACCTAAACCGATAGAAATCTGACAGATGGCCATTGCATGCACATGGGCTATTATCTACTAGTTTGGTTTAAAGCTAGCAGCTGAGCATTTGTCATAAAGAATTCAACAGCAGTGATAAACAATAAGGGCCCATTCATATCAAGGCACTTGCTTACACAGAGTTAATGTTGTATTAAGGCAGCCTATTCAAATGAATGGGCTTCCAAACGTGCCACGATGGTTAAAAAAATTGTACCTGCTCCATTCTTGGAAATACAGCGCACCACAACTAATGGTTGTGCATTCCGAAGGTGCGTTGGGGTGCCATTTAAAATGACTTTATGTGAAACAGACCTAAGTGTGGGTATGAGACATCCTCATTATAGGTTGATTTACTTTCAGAAGATCCCCAGAAAGGGAAGTAAGTATAATGTGTAAGTTAAATTTACCTGTGGCATCTTTTCAGTATTTATAAAACTGGGCTGTCTATACAGATCTACCGTTTTTAGGTAGATAAACATATATTACATAGCTTTGCTAATTCTAAAGTTGATTGTACAATCAGATTGTAGTGTTCATGGTGAGTTTTAGATGCAATTAGGTTTCCGTTTATATTGTAAAATTATTTTGCACTTGGTGTCCATAGAAAATTACAATTGTTGAACAGTTTTTTGAGGGCCTTTGAACAGTTTAAATGGTAATTGGGTCGGATTTTGTAAAGCAATCCCATTCAGATGGATGATCTTGGGGACAGGATGCTGCGATTAAGGTAGCAAAATGCCGGTTAGCTGCAACCAGAAATGTCGTCCTTGTACACAAGCTGTTTGCAGTTAGGAAACCTGACTGGCCCTGGATACAAACAGTGGTCACTAATTTGTAAAGGTTGATGGCCATTGCTGCTCATACACAGAGTACATGCCTGTCAGTGAGAATTGCTGATATTTGCCAGCAACCACCACAGTTCATCTGAATGGGTAAAGGTAACACATGTTCTTATACACACATTGGAATAAAAATGTGTTCTGCCCATCTGACCCCATCATTACACAATCAATGAGATACAAGCAGTTTTCAAAGTGTCGTGCGGACATCCAATATCCCTGCTAGTTTTTCCATTGGGTGTTGTAATAATAGTGATGCATTGAAGATCCTTTATATTTACATTGCTTATTTTAAAGTGTAGCATTGTGAAAATATTGGCAATAGTCTGCTTTAAGACAGTTGATCACACACCTATATATAATTAGAGGTGCGCCGATAGGAAATTTTGGTGCCAAAATCAAAAATTCAGGATGCACTTGGCCGAAACCGAAAATGAGTTAAAAAAAAAAAAAAAAAAAATATATATATATAAAAAAAAAATCTGTATTAGATTTGACTTTAATATCCTGAATTTAAATGAATATGAACTTATTGTTGGCCATTATCTGCACCTGTAGTGCAAGAAAATCTCATGACAAATGCATCCCTTTAAATTCTATGTATGTCTTCACACTGCTTCCATTGTGGTGTTTGAAAATCCTGCTTGCTGCATTTTTGGGAAGTTAAAAAAAATCACACCAAAAACCCACCTCACTATATATATATATATATATATATATATATATATATATATATATATATATATATATATATATATATATATATATATATATATATATATATATATATAATATAATGTGTGTGTATGTTATAAATAGTGTGCACACGCATATCATTTTTCTGTGAACAAAAATATTGCTTTACCTTGCTTTTTCTTTCTCCATGAACATAGATGGCCTTGTTGCTGAAAGCTCATTATTAAAGATATGTAAAATGCACAAAGGCTCACGGTGGGGTGTTTAGATCTGCTTCTGAATGTCAAATTTTAGCCCTCCTCCCTGTGAATAGAGTGTGATTGTATAGAGCAGCCTGTTGAGCATATATTTCCAAGCAGATGGCAGTGGGGAGAGGAACAAAAAACATCTGCACTGAAACTGAAGCTTCCGAATGACTAACATAATCATGACTGCGCTAGAATTAAACTGGGTTCATATACTGGTGTGGAGACCTAGTATCTGCATCAAGAATTTCCAAACCAAAAAGGGGGAATAGTAAAAGTTAATTTTATTTTTGTAAGAATCCGAAAATATTAGGTTTAAAAAAAAAAAAGTTGCTATTTAAGAAAAAATTAAACACATTAATACTTTGCCCATGCTTTGCTTTGGACTGGGCTGGGCGGCCTTGCCTGGCAAAATCCCAATGCAAAGACAAGACAAATTGCCTTATTCTCTGTGAAGTCATTTCACACCACTGTGTGGCTGTGGTGTGCACTGGGAAAAAAAAAAACTCAGCACAGTATGTTGCTATGCAAACTACCACATTGCAATGCTACTGCAAGGAATAGAAGTAAATGAAATGTCAGTTGGGACATTTCAATAAAGTTCTGTCAAAAATAAAAAGTATTGGGATTGGTGCATCAGTTGATGGTGTGAATGAGCCCTAGGAGCCAAGCTTGCTGAAGAATCTTCAGCATCTGGCGATCTTCCAGTTGTGTTAGATGCCCAATCCCCTGCTGCACTTTTTATTTCGTTTTGCTGACCCCTACATCAAAAATGTGTCCTGTAGTGATGGGCGAAACCACTGAGCACAGCAAGGGGGCACAGGTATTGGACACTCCCAGAATTGGAAGATGCAGAACATTTTTGAAAACGGTTAGTCCAATTCTCACATCTCCAAACTCCAGTGATAAGTGTTTTTTTTTGTTTTTCTTTGTTTTTTTGTTCCTTTTTTATATAACTTTCTGAGTCAGGATATTCAGATTCGAAGGTAAGAAGGAAAGGTCATTGACTCTTGCTACTCTGTCTACAAGCTCCTGAAAGTGCATAACATGTCAGCCAGAGCCCCATATTGTCAAACAACCCCTGTCGTTTTTGTTCCTCTTTTTTTGGTATAGGCCATGGGTGTCCAACCTTTATGCTTCTCTGGGCCACATTGAGTGTAGAGAAATTTTCTCGGGCCGCATATAAAATATATACTATAGTTAAGGTATATAAGTAATAAAACGCTGCTGCGCCCTTCCCGCGCTGCCGCGCCCCCCCCCCCCCAGCACTAATTTAACACAACTAGTGGATGACCCCCTCCGAGGCAGCCTCTGCCTACAGTTAGATGGAAGCCGCTGTGGCCATGCCCCCAACTCAACTTCCTTACTCCCTAGCAAAAAAAAAAATTATCAGGGGGCAGTGGGCCGCATCGCCTGCCGTTCCAGGCCGCATGCGGCCCCCGGGCCGCAGGTTGGACATGCCTGGTATAGGCTTTATGCATTCAAGGTCCCAAACCCATTATAGCCTGCTTATTGACACATGACATCTCATTGGTGGAGAGTGGCTAGGATTTCTCTGGCAATCTTGGCACAAGAGGGAAAAAAAAAACGAAAAAGACAGTTTATTTTAAGTCTTAGGCAAAATTTTCAATAAGTGCTCCTTTCATGGCATGTTATCTTATTGGGTGTGTTTTGTCTTTTCTTTAGGCGGTCATTTGTGTATGACACCTGCCAACTGTCAGTAACGTGAATGCCTCTTGCATTGTTAATGAGCCGGACTCATAGGTGGCTGCTGGGCTGACTGTGGAGGAGGAGGCACTGACAGCTGTCTGAGTCACACAGTGCTTCTTTACATAATGCCTAGCCATTCTGATTACTATGCCGCTTCCCTATTAGGCTGCTGTGATGTCTCCTTGTATTTAACCCCTGAAATGCTTTTAAGAACATTTATAGGACAAGTGAATTGAAGGGAAAATGTTATGCTGTGCTGCGTTTCTGTAAAAGTCACATTATTATCAGGTATTAGTACCTGTTTAAAGTAAAAGAAAAACATTTCTAACAATCCAACTTTCTAGTATTTTCATTGTCTAAACATAGTTGAAAATAATAAAATCTGCTGATTGTATGTGTAAGAGAAGTAAAATTCTCCCACATGCATAGAGATTCTACTTGCACTAATATGCTCAGTTCAGGAGTCAGTAAATTTGAACAAGAGCATCACATTTAGAAAAGTTAAAAATTGTTTCCCACAATCACATAATTTTTTTTTTTTTTTTTTTTATTACCGAATTAGATTTCAGTTGGGCCAAAAGATGTAGATTTAAAATAAATCCTAAATTGGGTAGATTACCTAATCTTCCTGTAATGTGGGAGCAGAGTATTACTTGTTTAGCTGACTAAGATACAAGGTAACATATGTGCTAGTTTGAGCCATTTCCCTCAGTTACTGCACATAATACTTGAATTAGGAAAAAAAAAAGTCATCATCACTACAGTACTTACATTTTAATGAGGTTTTTTTTTTTTTAAAGTGTCCTTAAACCCTCAATAAGAAACAATATCTGTAACCGCATACCTTGTTAGTGCTTGTTTCCTGTCTTTTCATGTGCAGCCTTTCTTTGCAGCAAAATAAAGCTGGTGATTAATTTCCAGTTCATACTAGTGGGAGTGTAAACCAAACATCGCATGTGATTCGCACCGCATTCCTGTGCAGATCACATGCTATATCTGTGTGATGCGTTTTCAGCCATATAAACACCAAAGTGATGTAGGACTGTTTTTATGATTCGCACTAGAATCTGATCACATGCGCCATTTCACAGTTCTCACTGCGATCTGCGAAACAATCTGGGGGTTTCATGAACTTTACATTGACACCCCCAGCGATTTGCAGATCAGTGTGAACCACTGTGCAATTCTGGTGCGATGCGGGAACCGGCACTGTCTTTTTGCTGCCTTGCAGGGTGTCCCTGGAAGCCACCATGGCATGTGCCCTCCCAGCTGGGGCTCTATCATGCCATTTAAGCATACCGGGAATCATGGGACCTTGGTTGGGAGGAGATGTCCTTACGGGCACACATGCTCACTATAGTCTTGGGAGGCCTTTAGGGCATGCAGGTGCACAATGTTGGCAGGCTGCAGGGAGACTGAAGCTGCAAGGAGATGTCCTTGGGTTATGCATTTGCACTATGTTCAGCATGCCAGTATACATGGGACATGTAGTCTCAACATTTCAGATCAAGCCCACTTGTAAAGTGTGCGCTCCCCAAACAAGCAGTGCAGTAGAGAGGGTCAGTGCATGTGTGTGTGTATTTTTTTAATAGTGACTTTATTTAAACCGCACTATCGTTCTATTTGTTAGAAATTTTCTGATTGTGTATTTCAGTGCATGGTTTTTATTATATTTTTTGTTTAACTAGAAATTATTAATTTGCTTCCCCTTCCATATTTTATATATACTGTAATAAAATGTGTTATTCTAAACGGATAACCTTATAGAGTGCATGCTATTTTATATTTTTGTCATTTATGTGTAATCAGCTCATAGATACTGTTTTTTTTTTTTTTTTATCTTAGTTGCATTACTAATAATGCTGTTTGTCAAGACCAGGTGGGGGTCACCGAATACTTGTGTGACATTCGATTCTGTACACAGAATTATTGCTATAAATCGCAGGTTGATGGGTACACTGGGGCAGACTGGCAATTTTCGGCCCAGGGGGCAAGTACAAACCAGAGGCCCATGGTGCAACGATTCGGCCCCCCTCCCACTTCCCCTCTTCCCGTCCTCCTCCTGACCCCCATTCCAAGCTAAAGTCCTGCTCCAGATACTCTACACTTACCGACTGAATCTGGGTTCCCGACCTGGCCAGCAGGAGGTATTTGAGTAGAGCTGGTGACAGTTTGGTCGGGGATTGCCGGGGGAGAAGAGTCCCCAGTGGGGCATGGAACCAGCCTCTGCTCAGACACAGTTTCTACCATCCATGCTGGGGGAGAGAGGCCTGTGATCTGTCCTTGTCTTCAACCCACACTCAGTAGGTCGGTGGCAGGGACTTTTTACTTCTCTTCACCAGGAATCCTTTAGGCATGTCTGTGGCAGAAGCGGTGCAGCCTTGTTACGGAGCAGCCCAGGGGGCAATTGCCCCCCTGCCTCCTGGCCCAGTCCTCCCCTGTGGGTACATCTTACAAATTTTCCATTGGTGGGCAGATAAAATGTACCACTGTACCTGTCTATAGCTGTAGGGGCTTCATTTAGGCTTAAATTGCATCTGTGCACTATGCTTGCAGCTGGTATGCTTTTAGATGTTAAGAAATTGCAGCTAGACATGAAAAAGCTCACTTTAATCACTGGGTTGATATGTGGGCGCTTATACATACTGTGCTGCACACTTTACTTAAAATACTTTATTAAATGAGGCTTGGTGTTCCTTTTTGATATTACAATACAGGGATGAAATGTAGCATAAGTGCTTTCTCGCTAAATAAGAACTGTAATAAATAAATACATTTTGTTAAAAATGCACAACTTCAACAAAGTAGCATTACAGACATTTACCAAGTGGTGCAAGTATTACATTCTATTACAGCTTACATAAACCAGGATTTGTGCAACCCATACATACAGCTGACATCCGTTTGCAGAAGTAACCTAAGCATTAAAGAGGAAGTAAACTTCCATCTTTAAGTTTTACCTATAGGCAAGCCTATATTAAGGTTTACCTACAGGTAGTGTAAATATATCCTAAACATGCAACGTTTAGGAGATATTTACTGAGCTAGCAGCCTGTTATGTCACTGGCGCATGCGCTCTGAAGGAACGGCCACCAGAGCAGTGTGCTGTGACTGGCGGCTCCCATGCGCATGCGCGGGAGTGACGTCATCGCGGCTCCAGCCAGTCACAGAGCCTGAAGCCGCGAACCCGGAAGGCAGACCGGGTAGAGATGGGAGCTGCCTTCAGCGATGGCATCGCTGGAACGCTTCGTTTTTCAGGTAGGTTTAACATAATGTTCAAGTATGTGATGCATACTAGCACATTATGCCTTTGCCTTGCAGGTAAAAATAAAAATGCAGCAGTTTACAACTGATTTTAAATCTATTGCAAATGTACCACCATACCAATACTTTTTACTGCCTGTGAGAATTTTGTATTTGGGTGATTAGGGGCAGCAAAATGTACATATTTTAGGTAGGGAAGGTGGGTTGGGGCAGTTTAGATTATTACAGATTCATTACATAAGGGTTATATCACCTAGAGACTCTGTTTAACCTAGATAACTATGCTGATGCTGAGGTTTACTGCAAACGTTCTACATTTCAATGGGCTAATTTCCAGGTGTATCCTAACCCTTGGAGACCTTGCCAGCACGCTCCCTTGCTGCTGCTAGCTTAGTTGCAGCCGGCCACAAACGTGGTGCTTTCAGGTATGAGGGAGCATTTATAAAGACAATGTTCCTTTTCCCAGAATGGGCAGGCGGCACTCTATTTAAGATATTAGTTGAAGGTCCCCCAACATGGTGTTTTTTTTTCTTGGACCAAGTGATAATCTCATATCTACTGGACATCTTTTGACACGGCTGGCAATTGTGTACAAGAGGAAATTGCAATCAGATTGGCTGGAAAAATTTGTCCAGTTGGTTATTGATTTCCTCTGATAAACTGGTGCAGGAGGGGTCTCCAGCATGCCTCCCCCTAATCCTACTCTGTTGGCCTAAACATTGTTACCCAATGCAATTGCACAATTGTAATGGTAAAACAGACAGAGCATGCCTGCTAGAATCGAGTATATAAAACTGCACTGGGTGTATTTCCTTAGGCCCCATTTTCTCACCTGTGCTGTTATTAAAGTGTTAAACCAACAACAATAAAATCAGGCTGTATATGTAGTAAAGCATGTTTGTTATACTTACTGTGGAACCCAAGGGGTAATCCTCTGCATTGTGTAAAAAGGCTGTTTGATCCTGGATTCTCTGATCCTTCCTTTCTTTTACTGTTCCCAAATACATCTGCTGATAGTACAGAGCCTTAGGGGCACTCTGCACATGCTCAGTTTGGTGTGTATTGCTAGAGCGTTTTTATTCTTTGGGAGGGTGCATGTGATCACCACAGGGCCAATCAGCACTGTCAGAGGGTCAGGGGTCATGCAGCCTCATAGAACAGTCAGAGAAGAATGACAACTCCTCCTACAAGCTTTAACCAGACACTGATAGAAGTCATAAGACTGTTATATACTGCTAATGAGAAAAGGAATCTAGCAGTTTGAATTTACTAAAACGATTGCATTTCCATGTTCTGTGTACTGTTGGAGACCAGATATAGTAAATGAAGGGTCCTGGGTTTAGTAATCCTTTAAGATTTAACTGAAATAAATCCCACTTCTCTAAAGTAGCAAATGTGCACTCAAGTTCACAATGCTCAGGTTTCCGACTTGAATTTCTGCTGACTCTGAAGAAATACTTGTAGATACACAAAAGCATAACATGTATAATAGAGCTTTGCCAAGTTCAGTTTGTTCAGTAGGGACATCATGTTCATGAAACCGAACCACTTTTGATTTAGTAGTTAGGTCAGTTCTAGTCAAGTTGACATTTTATTAAAAAAAAACAAAAAAAAAAAAAACAACCTGCAGATACAAAACACCAGCATTTCTGGTGCCTATCAGGCCCAGTCGAGAGGGATAACCTCCATTAACTTCTCTAGTCTGCTGGGTCTGTGCCATTTTGAAGAACTGTCCACTTAAGCCTATAGATGGTTTATTGGCACAGACAGATCCGTCTTGTGGAGGACTGGGGTCAGTGTGACTAAAAACACAAAAGCAGCTACAGGGATACAGATATATTAAGCTTCTGCCTTAACCTTCCACCCTGCATTGGGTACTACTGCTGGAAACTGCTAAATGGCAGAAGCATTCACCAGGTTCATGGACTGAATTTTTGAAGATCAGCTATGCTTTGCCTTCCTTCACATGCTAGTGGAGTGTTCTGCATTAAGATTCATCCAAATGATCTTCTAGGAAGTAAATAGCATAGTAAAACTAGCGTGTAACATTTTATAAGTAAGGCTATTGGACTTATTAGGGTTAACCCTGCTTATAAATGTAGTCTGACATTAAAGAAAGTTGCATAGGTTTATGTATAGGAAGAATTTATTTTAATCTATAACATTATAAGGTTTAATTGTTATTTTTATGTGAATACTAGAAATGACTCGCTAAGAACCAGAAATATATTGGTGTGACGTAGGTTGAGCTACTGTATGACGCATAGCTTAGTGAAAGTGAGGATGCAAAGTTTGGTTTTAGGGCTTGTTCACACTAGGTTGCATGCTACAACACGTGTGGGCTGGTGTCCGTTGTGTAGGGGCAGTGCTTTGCATTATAGCCACTATTTATATAACTAACTTCATTAAAGTGTCACAGAACGACACTGCATTCAAGTCAATGCATCAGAGCATGTTATGGTGCATAAAAATGCATCATGTCTGCAGACTTACACAATGCATCACAACTCACCTCACCACAACGTTGCGGGGTGAACAGGGCACATAGAAAACAATTGTTTTCTATGTGCTTATGCCTTGATCTCAAGCGATAGTGTAAGCAAGCCCTTGCACTTTAGCCTGAGTTATCAAGTTCTGAGCAGCCTCAGATTGTAATGTGAACAAGAACCCTGCAGCTTTAATTGCTGCTATGGAAGAAAGTTCACTTTATTATTAGCATATAAATATGGACATTTTTCTAACTTGCCTGAGTAAAGCTTCCCCCATATATCATCTTACAATCTAAACGTAGCTGTATAATCTCAGTTAGATCAACCAAACCTATGTGGAATGAGGACCTACCTAAACTATCCAATCAGGCAGGCCCTTGTAATACATAGTTGGCAGATATAAATAAGATTGTATAGTCAGATTAGTACATGTGATGAACTTCCCTCCGTCACCGGCATCAGTAATGTCGTCGTCTTCTTTTTTTTTTTTTTTTTTTTTTTTTTTTTTATAATTTCAGGTTTTTGTGTTTAAAAAGCAAACCAGTATTAAAGTTGACCTTCAAACACAACTCCTGGCCAATAAAAATAAAATTATCCCTTGCAGTTGGGCTGTGCCTGCACTGCAAGGGTTAATAGCCCGTTTTCTTCTGGGAGAGAAGAGAAACCATTTTACTTACCGGATCCTCTACTTCCCCCAGCAGGCAGTGCTCCCCCATGATCTGGCGGTGGACTGTCCCTTGGTGTCCTCACAACCCAGGGCTATGGGCGCTACTCTGGTCTTGATGACCTCTAGACCACTAAAGCCTGGGGACCAGTCTAGCTGCCGGGAGGAGGAGAGTAAGATTGGGTAAATATATATTCTTTTATAAGTATATCTTTTTATTCTCCTGTCGAAAAAAGCAACTAAAACTTGCAGTGCGGGCACAGCTTTACTGCCAGGGATACATTTTTTTTTTCCTGGAGTTGGGCTTTAAAAGTTAAATGTAGGCACCCAAGAGGAGCTTGCCTGCTCATATCTTTTTCTGCCCAAGGAACACCAGAAGCCAGAACATTATGGCAGCTTCTAGCTTTTATCCCTCCCCAATATGCTATGCCCCTGCGACCAGTACCCAGGGCTGCATTGTGGGAGGGGGAGCACTAATATTGATATCTGCATATTGAGAGCTCCTGGGGAGCTGATGAAGATCATTTGGTAAATGCAGACTTCCCTTAAGCCTTCAACCCCCCCTTTTTTTAGCTGTCTGGATAGACACATTTACTTTAAATATTTTTACCTAATAACAATATTTTTTTCTTCTTTCTTGGTTATGATTCGATGAATGATGCATATTTTCAGATTGACTGCTATTGAAAACTAGTGGTCAGTCTGTCTATTTCATCCTATCTGTCTCTATCTATCCTCTTTCTGCCAAGGCAAATCTTATCCTTACCCCAAATCTCTGACAGGGTATTTGTAGAATATTTTTTTTAATGCTTGCAATGAGTCCAGATTTTCTGGGATTTTCCCAACTTCTGGCATCTTGAACCTATTTGTACAGTCAAAGGGCGTGTTTTTGTCTTAATTTGAGTAAGGAATGTTGTGTAAGTGTACACTATGAACACCCATCTTATCTAGCTATGCTAACAAGCTGAGGTGACAGCTAGAATTTTTTATTCCAGCCGTCATCTCAGGTGATTTTGCAGGTACAGATGGCTATGTTGCACTGCACATATATTTACCTGGTCAGTTGTATGTTTGTTTTTTTTGGAGAAGATTGATTTCATTTACGAATGGTTTATATATTGTTTGGGTGTGCATGAGGAAACCTATAGAGTTTTTATATTATATTTTATTGTCTTTACTTGAGGAACCTGAAGATTTAAAAGGGATGTTTCCAGTACTGAGTAAAGTAAATCTTTATTTATAACTATGCACCAATGGCAGCTTTTTTTTTTTTCAAGCCACACCCTTTTCTGAAACGGTTGACAGGTTGTGTTTTATACAAGTTGAATGATAATTATTTGCGTGCCATAGTTATGTATGGTTCAGTGAGTACAAAAAAATAAATAAAATAAAAATACAGCACTTTGCCAAAAAAAAAAAAAAAAAAGTGTGTAGCATGAATTTAACTAATCTGTAATAATTTGTGATTTTTTCTTTTTGTATGTTTTACTTACTGAGTGTTTTATGTTGTGTAAGATTTCTCTCTAAATAAAAAAAGAAATTGTATAATATTTGCATGGTCTTTTTACATTTATTTAACCATGATGTTTCTATCTCATGGATACAATTTATTTCTAGATACGTTTATGGATATTGGCCCTGTTTGGACTGCTGAGGGAGTTTTTGAGGAACACAGGAAATCTTTAGGTTATACTGCTGCATGCTGGAAGACTGGGCAATAGCAAACTAACCCAAAACTGTAGCCCAGCCCAGAATAAACCCTCCTCCTCCCAACATGCCTCCGTTTTTTTTTCTAGTGTCATAGGAGGTTAGATGTCTATTCTTCTCTGCTGTTAAGACTAACCTATTTTGCTAGCACTTTTTTTCTTACTCCTTTTTTTTTTTTTTTTTTTTGTCTTCAGACAAGACTCTCTTCTACATCTCTGCTAGAATTTGTCCATCTGAATACAGCTATCCAGAGCAGCCAAACTGAGCCTGGACTGGGCGTTGTAAGGATTGCCTGGAAGTGATCTTCGGGCACAGAGATCCATGTAGAGCACTTTCCAGACTCCATTCTGGTAAAAGTTTGCTGCAGACCACTTTCCATGTCCAGAGCCGTTGGCATTGCCTCAATACTTGCCCTGTCCCTGGAGACACACTTAGTGAGTAAGCCAGTCAGGCTGAGCATCGGCCTACCTTATTTAAGTACCTGTATATTTCTGCTGTGGAAGAGGTCAGTGCTTTGGGACTGAGCGATGGCCTCATCCACACGGCGGAGTGTTGCATGCTCTCCATACTTTTTGCCTGCTTGCACAATGCCTAATAATGGGCAGGTGCCTTGCAGCCTGGAATCATGAACATCATTAGACTCTTTGTTGTGTTGGGCATGGCTGGATCCTCTGCTCTTTTCAAATTCATTTTTCTCTTTCGTTCACTGACTGACACAGCTCCATGTCTTCTTCGACCCTTGGGCTTATGCTGCTTCGGGAGTAGGACTAGGCGGAAACCATTTTTGCTACGCCCCTTAGGCAGTCCCAGGGGGTATACCATCACTTTCTGCTTTAGGACTTCAGTTTTTTCGGCCTAGTCAGGAGTAAGAACCTGCTGGGATCCGTGGTCCCGGGATTTTTTTTTTTCTCTATCATTCATCGACAGACGCAGCTCCAAATTCTTCTTGACCATTGGGTTAAGGAGTAGGACACTAGGCAGGAAAAATCTTTACCACGCCTATGGGGCAGTCCCTGCAGGCATTCACCCACACACTCTGCTATAGGATTCAGTTTGTTTCTGCCTAGTTTAGGAGTAGGACCTAGTTCCTGACTTGGACTTCGGTCTTAGCTTGTCTTCTTTTTTTATTTTAGATTTCAATGTTTTTTCTTAATTTTCACAAAGGTACAAAGATGCAATCAGTCTGACCATAAAACAAAGAACAAAAAGGATCCGGTTTAAAACAGCTGACCTAGAAGTGAAAATAACAAAAAAATTACCAACCTAGATCGGTGGGTCAGCGCTCACTGTCACAGCATGGATGAAGAATTACCATACTCACAAACAGATCAATGATGAACTAACATAACATGAGGGAAGCAAAATGAGAAACATCGTCCATGAACCATCAACCTTCACTGTGTAGTATCCATGTAGATGGAAGAAGCAAATTCTGGTGGGAAGTTTTTTAAAATCCAAATCTAAGACACATTTCAAGCCCTCTGCAGGTAACTCGTATCTTCATTCTGGCAGTTGCCATCACCCAAAGTGGATACGTAACATCCCAAAGGGGCAATTCACCAGACTGAGAAAGGGGCAATTCACCAGACTGAGAAAGAATTGTACCCGTGAAGACTATGAGGCGCAGGACCAAGTTTAAACAAATAGGTTTCTGGATAAAGGGTATGATTCCACCCTAGTCCACACAGCCTTCGAGGAATGCAAACACCCCTCCAGTGCCAAATCTGCGTCAACATTGTCTGCTTTTGGTGAAGTCAAGTTTATCACCCAATATCACCATGCCTACAAAAAGATGGAACACATCATTAGACATCACTGGGGGATTCTCATGCAGGATCCCAAATTGGCTCCTGTTCTACCAGGGCGCCCTCAAGTTATTTACAGGAAACCGAGGAGTGTCAAAAACATTGTTGCCCCCAGTAGAATTACTAGGCCTAAGACCTCCTCCTAGTCCCTGGTCACCTTTTGCAACCTAGTGGGCATGTTCCAATGTAAGAAAATTCTATGCAAAATGTGCCCTTTTGTCACACATAGACAAAAATGGTTTCAGGACTCACTAGGGAAGAAATACACCCACAAACATTTTTTCAGTTGCTCTACTGAATTTGTGGTGTATTGTCTGACTTGTCCCTGTGGTCTTCTTTACGTAGGTCGCACCATCCGCACAGTGCAGGCCCGTTTTGGAGACCACAGGAGACTGATAGGAAAGGGTTCTGTGGAACATAGTGTTCCCAGACACTTTTGCCTACACCACAACCTGTCCACTGAAGGATTGCGTGTTGGGGTAATTGAGACCATTTCCCCCCTGTGACTCATTTTCAGACCCTATGTTATAGGGAAACATATTGGATTTTCACCCTAAATTCCTTGGCTCCTGGGGGGCTAAATGAAGAGCTGGAAATAAACACCATTTTGTGATCTAGACTGTTGGTTAGTGGCCTTAGCATGTTAGGGTATTAATGATCATCATTTTTCGTTCCTTTTTAACACAATTTTTTAAAAGGAGTTGGTATAAAGACAATATGTAAACATATCCATATACACACATGTACTGTATATGCACTATGGTTAATGCATATTTAATAGTCATAATATTTTTAATTTTAATTTCCTTTCATCAAACATATGTATGTGAATTGCATTGTGAAATGCATGTATCCACTGAGGAGATGCATGTTATTGTGCATGATATGTAGAGTAGGGATTCGGTACTAGTGATGCACAGGTGGGGGTGTATTAGACCTATCTCCCACACTACTAGCCTCATTTAGTTATCCAATATGATATTGTGTTGTTTTTAAGTCTTTTAATGCAAAGAAATCAGGTGGGTTCTCTTTTTTTTTTTTTCTCCCCCCCCCCCTTTTTTTTAATCTTTTTCTCTTCCTTTTTGATGCCTTTTTCAATTAGATCGGTTTTTTTTTTTTCCCCCAATCAGGTCATAGGTCACTGCCCATATAAATATTCACTGTTGCTGGAGGGGCGGGCCTGCCTGATGGAGGTGGACCTCTGAAACGACGTTGCTCCACTTTTTGATCCGCCGCATGACCCCTGTCGAATTCCGTGGAGAAACCGGCAGTGTGTTATTGTGTCATTTTCGGCCATAGGCATTAGCGAGGCTGCTCACCCAGGGGGACCACGCAATGCTCAGCCATAGCTCAGTGCTGGCACAGTCCGCACGCACATCTCGGGATCACCGCAGGGTTTCCAGCTGATCACATACCATCTGTCATCACTGTGAGAATCTCAATTCGCCACTGCACAGGCTGATGCTGGATTTTATACATGTAAGTTACTACAATAAAGTCACTGCTGTTTTACTATCCTTTGTGACCTGGCGCCCATTGTTTTCTCTTTTTCATAGAAGTGAAAAAAGTTGAACAGTAGTATAAACCTCAGCAAAAAAGTGTAGCCCCCCCCCCCCCCCCCACGTGCCAACAAAATCAGCATTGGCCTCTCAGTATGTACCAGACTCCCCCCAAGGCCTCCCTCCCCACCATCATCAGCAATGGGGGGTCCTCGGGGGGGTGGACCCACTGAGGCCGCTATAGCGGATCCGCTGGGGGGTTAATCCTGGTGGGAGTCCCTGCCGGGGACCCCCCGATGCCACTAATCGTTTGGACCCCATAGGGGGTTCCCCTGAGGAAGACACGTGTAGGGGAGGGACCCAGACGGTTCTCTGCTGTATCCAGGAAGTACAGGAGCCGTTTTTACAGATCTTCCACTTCTGGCTTGGTTACCATCACACACGCTGATTTAAAAGGCGGTTTCTAGTTTGGTGCACTGCAAGCACCTTTTAAATATGAGTACCTGTCTACATGTTTTTTTATTATTTAATACATTTAAAGAGGTATAAGCACTATTCAAGTCCTCCTTCCTTTCATGTTACAACTACCGGTTTCCATGAGGAGTGTTATCCGGAGAGTGACGCTTTACTGAGGGGCTGACGCTTACCCTGTGGCTCCAGGAAAGATGGCCCTTGAGGGGCATTCTGCGCTTTTAGACCTATGCTTAGTCGCTAGGTCGCAGGAGCGGAGGTGAGGACCCAATCACATAGGGTGGAGAGGTGAAGGCACTTGTCACTGCAAACGATATCATTGGATCACTCACAACGGACTTGATAGAGTGCACCTCTGGAAAGTGCAATATATAAGTAACGCCATCAGCACTTTAATAAGCGATAGTTGTTTATATCTGCTTAGCCGCAGTCGCCATTTTCTCACTTGGTTTTATCCAGCTATATATATTTTGTTCACTTCTACACACTCAGCACTTTATAATATTGTTTATAGAGTGGTTATTGTTTACATTATATTAATGTACATTTTTTCATTTGTTTTGGGGTGCATGATTTATGGTCTTATCTGTTACTATTTATACGTGCACAATTTGCACCTAATTCTCATTGTGATTGTTCATCATCTTTACGTCTTTCATTGATCAACATAAGCTATATCAAGCACTATTGCACCTTATATTGTATTTATTGCACACATATTTTGGATATATTTATTTTTTTTATTGACATTTGTTCATTATTTATTTTCCCCATCTGCTTTGCGCGGCACATATTTGGTTTTGAGTCTCTGTCCAGCTACTTACATGTGATAGCGGGCTCAATACCTAAACCGATTTTCGTGATCACTTTTGTGTCCCAGACCATAAACGAATGGGCATGGTTACTAAAAAGTGACCTAGAAACAGAACAGCTCTCTCCGGGCCTGACAGAGCTAACGGACCAAATGGTCCAAGCCCTACTATTTGTATATGTAATGCGTCGTTAGATGAGGCCCCTCTTGTAGCCAGAGTGTCCATGGTGGGGGTAGCTATTAGACGCATGGTGTGGCTAAAAAGCTGGTCTGCGAATCCGGCTTCAAAAAAGGCTCTATCAAATCTCCCCTTTACAGGAGACCGTTTGTTTAGATCCTCATTGGATGAATTAATCAAAGGACTCACAGGCAAAAAGAGTACTCTTCTTCCTCAGTCCGCCAAGGGCAAATCACCGCATAATAGACGGGGGCCTTATTTTACAACCCACAGCGGCCCTTTCGTGCCTCCGGCATGCAGGAGAAAGGAGCCAAGCCATTTAGGTCTTCTGGGGGTTCCAAGTCGTTTAAGCCGAGAGCAGGCCAATCCTGACCTGCAGACAAATCCCCCGTCTGCATGAAGGGACGCCTTCACCCATATCGGGGGTGGGGGGACGTCTTAGTTTCTTTCCAGAACTATGGACTTCCTTGATTCAGGACAAATGGGCCACGAACTGTTTCAATCGGGGGTTACAAGATCGAATTCTGGTCTCGACCGTCGGACAGGTTCATCCTGTCCAATCTACGCCTATCTCCAAATCAGTTGAGGGATCTACGAGAGCCGGTACAAGATCTGCTGTTGCAAGGGGTGATTGTCCCGGTTCCCTCTTGGGAATGCTTTCAGGGGTTCTATTCAAACCTGTTCACTGTCCCCAGAAAAGAAGGCAAAGTGCGTCTAGTCCTGGACCTCAAGGCTCTGAACCACTTTGTGTGAGTACAGAAATTTCTAAAGGAGTCCATTCGCATGTTAGTGGCGTCCCTACACCAAGGAGACTTTTTGGCTTCCATCGATATCAAGGATTGCATATCTACACATCCCTATTTACACTGGACACCAGTGTTTTCTTTGCTTCGCTGTAGGAAAGGAGCATTATCAATTTGGGGCGTTACCCTTTGGTCTCGCCTCCGCCCCCCAGGATCTTCACCAAAGTGTTGGCTCCGGTTTTGGCATTACTGTGACAATGGGGAAATGCGGTACTGGGGTACCTGGATGATCTCTTCTTAAGAGCAGACTCCCATTCAGTCCTGTTGGGCAACTTGACAATCACTGTACGGAGTCTGCGAGAGATTTGGTTGGAACATCAATTTAAAAAAATCTGCTCTGGTACCATCCTCAAAACTGGATTATCTGGGCCTGACTCTGAACTCCGCTTCAGCGAGGATTTTTCTTCCCCCGGACAAGCTGCAAAAGTTGCAGGGGGGCGATTAGTTTGCTGTTACTCAGCAATCTGTCCTCTCTGCGGACTTGCATGTGAGCCTTAGGTCTGATAGTGTCGACCTTCAAGGCGGTTCAGTTTGCTCAATTCCACACAAGACCCTTACAAAGGGAAATTCTTGTCAAATTGAACAAAGATCCAAAGTCCTTGGACACTATGATTTCGGTTGAGTCACAACACAAAAGTCTCCAGGGCAAGTCCTTCCTCCCATTGTATTGGATTGTGGTAACCACGGACGCCGGCCTGTCCGGCTGGGGAGGAGTGCTGAGGAAGCATTGTGTCCAGGGGTTCTGGACAGTAGAGTCCAGACTTTAGATCAATATTCTGGAAGTCAGAGCGATAAAGCTTTGCCTGAGTCCCTGGACAAATCGTTTACAGGGTTTTCCAGTCCGGATTCAATTGGATGATGCCATCACCGTGGCTTGCATCAATCATCAAAGAGGCACCAAGAGTGTCTTGGCAGCCCAGGAGGTGGCCGAGATCCTGAAATGGGCAGAAAATTTTGTTCCAGCCCTGTCACGTTCTTGATCCGAGGCCAAGGTGCTGAGAGGGATCCCCTGGCGACTAAGTGCGAACAAAGTAGCACAGTTTGCCAACAGGAGGAAGAAGAGCTGAGCCGGTGGACACCTGGAGAGTGTCGGGAAGAGCTGGATACACAAGGTGGAAGTCTCTTAAGAGCTCCAGAGAAGCTGGGCAAATTTGTGCTCAATGGAAGCAGTAGTAAAGTCCAGGCTGAGGGTCAAACACTCAGTCCAAGGAGAAGGCAGGTAGCAAAACAGGAACTAGCCAAGATCTTTAGGCCAGGAAGCAGGCAGGAGACGGTAGCAATGTTTGTAATGTGAGCCGGGGTCATACACAGGAGGACTGACAGGTAACGAAGAGAAGTCCTTGAGACAAGCCAGGGTCATACACAGTAGATCAACAGGAGCAAGATTGGTGGAGCAAGCCAGAGGGTCAATGCCAGGAGGAGGAGATCAAGCCGAGTCCGGAGCAAGCCGGGTAACAGGGAAATCCAAGAGAAGAAGTATACAGGACACAGGAACGCTGACGATAATTCAGCAATCTGGAGGATCCCACAACAGTCTTTTATAGGCCAGCAAGTGGCTGCATCTGTCACGCATTGTCTCCAATTTGTGCCACTGCGTACGCTTGCTCGCTACTCCCACACCAGGGCGTACAGGGATGCGCCCATTTGTACTACTGGCAACATTTCCAGTTCTCCCATGGCCATTTCTCTGACGAGCCCTTTCCGCAGTGCACATCCCAGATGTGGAAAACTGGCAGGCGGATTACCTGAGTCGTGGGGTGTTGCATCAGGGGGAATGGTTTCTGCACCTGAAGGTGTTTTCACCTCCTATGTGTCCTGTGGGGGACACCCAACGTCGACCGGTTAGCTTCTCGACTCAACAAGAAGGTTCAGAGGTTTGTAGCCAGGTCGCAGGATCTTCTGGCTGACGCCAGATGCACTGGTGGCTCCTTGGGGTCAATATCGGCTGATCTATGCGTTCCCTCTGTTGAAACTCCTGCCGAGGCTTCTGCGCAGAATAGAGATGGAAGGGATCCCGGTCATTCTGGTGGCCCCAGACTGGCCTTGTTGGTCTTGGTACGCAGATCTGGTAAGGTTGGTTGCCGATGCTCCTTGCAGACTTCCTCTCAGGGAAGATCTGTTGTCTCAAGGGCCGATCTTGCATCCTGCTTTACAGTTGCTGGCTTTAATGGCATGGCTGTTAACAGCCAGGTATTGGACAGGGGTCTTTCTGACTCAGTGATTCCTACACTGTTGAAGGCCAGAAAGTCTACTTCCAGGAAGCTCTATCATCGTACGTGGAAATTGTACAGCTCATGGTGTGAATTGCTGAAGGTGCATCCTCGCCTTTTTTCGGTGGCTAGGATTTTGACCTTTTTTCAAAAAGAGGGGTTGAACAGCGATTGGCCTTAGGCACTATCAAAGGCCAAGTGTCGGCTTTGGCTGTGTTTTTCCAATGTCCTTTAGCTACGCATGCCTTGATTCCCACTTTTATTCAAGGGGTTTGCCGTATAGCTCCTCCGAGACGATCCCCGCTACCTCTGTGGGATCTTAACTTGGTATTGTCTGTTCTTCAAAAAACCTCCTTTTTTGAGGACATTAGGGAGACTCCTCTGCTTTCACTGTCACAGAAGGTTGCCTTTTTGGTGGCTATTACTTCTGCCCACATAGTATCTGAATTGGCGGCACTATCCTGCTGTTCACCTTATCTGGTGGTCTACAGAGATAAAGTGGTTCTTCGACCTAATCAGTCGTTTCTTCCTAAGGTGGTTTCTGATTTCCATTTGAATGAAGATTTTGTGCTGCCTTCACTCTGTACTAAACCCAAGCATCCCAAGGAAATTTATTTGCATTCTTTAGACGTGGTTCGGGGCAATTAGGGTTTACCTGGCGGATAATGAATCTTTCAGGAAATCAGACTCTTTGTCCTCACGGAAGGACCCCGAAAGGGATTGGCTGCATCTGCTGCGACCATATCCAGATGGATCAGGTAGACGGTTGTACAGGCTTATTCACTGAAGGGTCAGGTTGCACCTTTCCCTGTGAAGGTGCATTCTACTAGGGCGCAGAGTGCCTCTTGGGCTTATTGCCATGAGGCGTCAGTAATGCAAGTTTGCAAGGCGGCAACTTGGTCGTCTGTGCATACGTTCACAAAATTCTACAAAGTAGATGTGTTGGCATCTTCGGATACTTCTTTTGGCTGCAAGGTTTTACAGGCTGCTGTGTAAAGAGAACATTTTCTCTTATAAGAGTGGATGTTTTTCTAGTTGAGCTCCAGTTGTTTCTGGTTGAGCTCCATGTTCACTGGTTGGCTAAGTTTTAGCCTTTAGGGGAATTGCTTTCTTTTCTGCGTTGTTTTCCCACCCCTCATGCAAATATTGCTTTGGGACATCCCAATGGTCAAGAAGAATATGGAGCTGCATCTGCCAATGAACGATAGAGAAAACTGGATTTTTGACTTACTGTAAAATCCTTTTCTCTGAAGTTCATTGACAGACGCAGCACCCGCCCCTTTTAGAAGAAAAAAACCCATCCCACTCATTGCAACAAAACTGAATCATGTAGCAGAGGTGTGGGTGTATGCCTGCAGGGACTGCCCTATAGGCATGGTAAAGATTTTTCCTGCCTAGTGTCCTACTCCTGTAGGGGGTAGCACAACCCAATGGTCAAGAAGAATATGGAGCTGCGTCTGTCAATGAACTTCAGAGAGAAGGATTTTACGGTTTATTTTTTTCCCTTTTTAAATAGATTTTTCTCTTATTTTCTGTTCCTGTGTTAACTACAATCAATCTGTTCCTGTGTGAACTACAATCAACAGCTGGACTGGGCAACGCACTGGATATCTTAGATCTTTATGGCCTTCCCAGTCTGGCCTATGAGCGCAACCCAACTATTAGCTCCATGCTAGGTTGGCCGTGATATAGCCCCACTGGAGGGGGGCTGGTTGGCGAGTGAAACAACTCGTGAGGTCGCATAGCCCTGGTCATGACAATGATCAGAGTCGCAGCGTACCTCCTGGCCGCAGCACCCCCATTCCAAGATGGTGCGGTGGACTTCCGGGAGTGGTTCCCACCTAATGCCAAGGTGTGGTGAGTAGTGTCCCCCCTCTTTTCTCTGGGAATTGCTGGGTGGTTGCGGGCTCTTCCTAGGGATGATAGGCCCCCGTGTCCTTCCTCCCCTCATGGTTCCCCCCTCTCCCTAGCGGGGTTCTCCCTGCTTTGGTGGCCCTCACCTGCCCCCACCCCTCCCCCTATTCCCCTATGGGGTGCACGGGTGTTTCTGGGTTGGGGGTGTTACATTGGAGCTGGGCCAGAGGGCGGTAAGAGTGTGCCGCTGGCGGCTCCCTATTAGGGGTGCCTGCATTTATTGCACTGCGGGGGAGGGTCCCTGGGGGGCTTCACCCTGGTGGACTATTACTTCCCTGGGGTCCAGAGCCCCACTCTGCACCGTATTTTGCCGTGAATGGTTGTTTTCAACCTTGGCGGCCATGTTTGTGTGGTCTGGTGGCCATGTTTTGGGTTTCCCATTGTAGTCTATGCGGCGGCCATTTTCTTGAAGTTCAGTGCGGTGATGTGCAGCGGTGGCCTCAAGTGACAGTGTCAATACTTCCTCTTCGCCTTTAAACGCAGTGTGGCAGGCTGTTTGGTGTTCTGGATCCAGCTCTGGGTGCATGGTGGTGACTCTATGTGGGTAAACAGTCCTTTTTCTGCTATATACAGCGCTGTGGGTGCGCTGATCTTTGTGGTGCTCCAAGCGGTGTGTGGTTTTCCCCCCCCAAAAAAAGAGAGAAAATGTTTTCTTTTGGGCACAGTGCAGCTCGGATTTAACCATGGAAGCCCCTGGAACGTGTACCACCACCTGACCCACTCCCTTGAAGCTGCGGGACCCTCTGGGTCTGTCTGCCCTTGCAGCCATGACTGCGGCCCTGCAGTCACTTTTGTCAAAGGTTGATATGGCCCTGCAAAGGCGGCCTAGCAAGAAGCGCCCCCCCGCCTTCACCTGTATCCTCTGCCTCCTCAGACTCTGAAGTGGATTTGGCCGCCGTTGACGCGAGTCAGCCCACTGTCTGTGTCCACACACCCTGAACGCTCTAACAGTGAGGATTAATCCTCTGCAGCCGCGCATGAAAAGGCGCTGGTGGAGGCATTGATTGTCCGTGCGGGAAACTTTAAAGTTGGAGGCCTCAGCTAATGCTGAGTCAGCAACGCTGGTGCAATTTGGCACCCACAGATCTTCCAAGGTGACAAAGGTGTTCCCCTTTCATGCCTATTTTGACGAGATTGTCGCTAGTCAGTGGGGATCCCTGAAACGCATAACCTATAAAAATTTACGCCAGGATCTTGAAGGGGATCAACATCCTCCTTAGCTGGCGGATCAGTTGATCCAGGGGCTACAGTACTTTTGTGATGCATCTTTGGATGCGGCCCCTTTGGCTGGCAGAGTATCTGTGAAGGCGGTGATCCTTTCGCCGCATTATTTTGTTGAAGTACTGGTCAGCCCACCAGGCTTCTAAAAAGGTGCTGACTGATCTACCTTTTGTAGGTGACCATTTGTCCATTGCCTCTATGGAGGAAATCATTAAGGGCCTTACGGGAGGTAAGAATACCTTACATCTGCAGGTTGCAAGGAACCTCCTCCTAAACATGGTCCCTTTTTTCTCGGCTCAGAAGTGGCCCTTTCGTCCGACTGGATCGCAGGAAAAGGGTTCAAGATCCACCTGTAACTTCGCGGGCGGCTCGAAGAGACCCTGAAATGGTAAGTCAAAAGCGGGTACTACTGGTTCTGCGGACAAGCCTTTCCTAGCCTGAAGGAACGCCCTCACCCATATATAGGGTGGGGGGGACATCTTCACTTCTTCCTGGGCCTGTGGACCTTGCTCATTTAGGACAAATGGGTCCACGAGATGATGATTTGGTACGACTACAAGATCGAGTTTTGGTCCTTACCTCGTGCAAAAGGTTCTTTCCTTCCATTTTACTCCTGTCTCACGATCGGCTGCAGAGCCTTTTATGAGTCAGTGCAGGACCTGTTGGCACAAGGAGTCATTGTGGCGGTTCCAGAGTCGGGACGTTTTCAAGGTTTTTATTCAAATCTATTTACCGTTGCCAGGAAGGAAGCCAAGGTCTGCCCGATCTTGGACCTTAAGGCTCTGAACCACTTTGTGCGGGTTCTCAAATTTTAGATGGATTCCATTCGCACGGTAGTGGCTTTCCTTAATCAAGGGGATCTTTTGGCTTCCATCAATCTCAAGGAAGCTTACCTTCATATTCCAATATATGTTGGGTACCAGCGTTTTCTTCCTTTTCCCATGGGCGAGGAGCACTATCAGTTTGTGGCATTACCTTTTGGTCTCACTTTAGCTCCTTGAGTGTTTACAAAAGTTTTGGCCCCAGTGTTGGCCTTACTTTGGCAGAAGGGGATCACAGTACTAGGTTACCTGGAAAATTAGCTTCTGCTTGCAGAGTCTTTTTCGGCTCTAGAAGTCGACTTAGACATTACTGTGTGAACTCTACAGGAGTTCGGATGGACACTGAAATTTCAGAAATCGGCTTTGACTCCGTCCACCAAGCTGGACCACTTGGGTCTGACGCTGGATTCGCCATCAGCCCAAGTGTTTCTTCCAAATGCAAAACTACTGAAGTTGCAGGATGCGATTCGGCTCCTGTTGTCCAACCGTCGGTCGTCGCTCAGGACTTGCATGCAAGTGCTGGGTCTGATGGTCTCCACCTTTTTTAGGTGGTTCGGTTTGCTCAGTTCCATACCAGACCTCTGCAAAGAGATTCTTGCCAAATGGGACAAGGATCCGCCGTTGCTGGACGATCTGATCCTGTTGAGTCTGGGTACGATAGGGTCTCTGATATGGTGGCTTCACTCCCTGGATCTTCACCTGGGGAAGTCCTTTTTTTTTTATTTTTATTTTTTTTCTTCCCCTGTATTGGACAGTGATTTCCATTGATGCCAGCCTGTCCAGGTGGGGAAGTGTCTTGGGAGTATACTCGGCTCAAGGTGTTTGGACTCGAGAGGAGTCCAGTCTGCCGTTCACCATTCTGGAGATTCGGGCGATCAGGCTTTGTCTGTCACAGTGGACGGATCATCTGCAGGGATGCCCGGTGAGGATACAATCGGACAATGCTACGGCGGTAGCATACAGTATGTCAATAATCAAAGGGACACAAGGAGTGCCCTGGTGGCCTGGGAAGTAGCCGGCATTTTGAGGTGGGCAGAACTATAGGTTCGGGCCCTCTCTGCTGTGCACATTCCGGGGGTAGAGAATTGGCAAGCGGACTATTTCAGTCAGCAGACGTTGGATCAGGGAGAATGTTCTCTTCACCTGGAGGTGTTTCATCAGCTGTGTCTCCGGTAGGGGACCCCCAATGTGGACCTGTTGGCCTCCCATCTCAACAGGAAGGTGCAGAGGTTCGTGTCAAGGTCTCGGGATCCTCTGGCCGATGCCCTGGTGGCCCCTTGGGGTCAGTATCTTCTGATTTATGCTTTTCCTCCAATACAACTTATGTCAAGACTGATACGCAGGATCGAGGTAGAAGAGATTCCAGTCATTTTGGTGGCACTAGACTGGCTTCGCAGGTCTTGGTACGCAGGCCTGGTAAGGCTGGTAGCGGACGTCCCTTGGAAACTTCCTCTCAGGGACCAATCTTCCATCTTGCTTTACAGTCACTGGCTTTAACGGCCTGGCTATTGAAAGCCAGGTGCTGAAGGACAGAAGGCTGTCAGAGTTGGTTATTCCTATGCTGTTGAAAGCTAGGAAATCTACTTCCAGGAAGGTTTACCATTGAGTTTGGAAGTCGTACATTACTTGGTGTGAGTCTCGGGGGGGTTTCTTCCCTCCGTTCCTTTTCTGTGTCTCGCCTGTTGGAGTTTCTACAACTAGGTGTAGATCAACGTTTGGCTCTGGGCACCATCAAGGGCCAGATTTCTGCTTTGGCCATATTTTCCAAAGGCCATTGGCAAGTCCTTGGTTCATACTTTTGTGCAGGGAGTTCACCATCTGGCTCCTCTGGTGAGATCCCTGGTATCTCCGTGGGATCTCAATTTGGTACTGCCGGTACTTCAAAAGCCTCCTTTTCAAAACATTTGTGAACTTCTTTTGCTCACTCTGTTCCCTTTTAATAAGATTAGAGACTTGGGCCAAGTGTGTTTCTGCTTATAATTACATCTATTGTAGCAGGTTTATGCAAAAGTATGTTTAAAGCATGTTGTCATTACTGTTTCTTACCCTGAGCTGATCACCTGAAGGGTTATCAGCTGTGACAAACAAGATTCAGCCTAAGCTGCTCTCACCCCATGTGTTTGCTGTTTTCGTCTTGGCGCTTAAGCGTCCGCATGTTCGTCTCCTGCTTCCTGGCTTGTCTGTGGCGAAGGGTTCATTCGCACGCGCGGGAGTCTTCAGTTTCGTACGCCGCATGGAAGGCGGGTTTGAACGCAAAGGCGTGCACATGGACACTATGTACCATGCCACAAGTGCGCTATTCAGCATAAACAGGAGCGGTTTTAAAGGAACTGTTTCCAACGCTCTAACTTCTGAGGCTGAAGCAGAAGCTGGGTTGCGTGAGTCAATGTGGGTGTATGCTACTGGCACAAACAGTTCCTGTATCTTAGGATAATCAGTGCTGTGTGCATTAGGCTGTATAAACTTAAAAAGTTAGTACCTCAGGTTTGTCTTGCTATAAAGCAATGTCTGCCAGAAAAAGGGCTGGAGGGAGCACAGTTGAAAAAGGCACTATGCCACCATCAGGCCTTGAAGGTCCTAGTTATGCTTCCACTGTGTCTACTCCTCCTGAGAAGCCAGAGGCATCTAGCCAATCTGAGCCATTATGGTTCAGGCATAGTAGCTACTCCGTGTACTTCTGCCACAGCCTATCTCACTAAGGACGATTTGGCATCGGCATTAGCCAGCCTGGAGGGTAGGATTGCTGACATGATTGCAGCACCCCCTCTCCTGAGCCACCCCCTGAATCAGTTCAGGATTGGGCAGAGGAGGTGGAAGATGTGGCTGATGGTGACCCTACGGAAGGTAAAGCTGAAGTTTCCACTTCCAGGGAGTCAGGAGTCTCTATCAGCCTTTCAATCCCAGAGATTTTTTATTCAGTCTCTTACTGAAATGGTCTAGTCTGGATACAAGTTTCCTCCCCTAGAGATAACTGAAGCCTCTTTTTCCTCTCTAGGCTCATTGCGCCCTCCTCAGAGTCCTCAGACACTTCCCATACATCCGCTTTTGGATCAAGTTCCACTCAGAACAGGCCTCGCCATGGTCAACCAAAGAACTTGCACGTGCTCAGATTCCCTTCCAGGGGTTGTCTTGGGAAAACCGCCGTATGAGTGCTGCCAGCATTGCTGCAGAGGTTGAGGGGTGGGGGGTCAGCCTGTCAGTGCTCAGACCATATGCCGCACACTGCATCAAATTGGTCTTCATGGCTGTCATCCCAGAAGGAAACCTCTTCTAAAGATGATGCACACGAAAGCCCGCAAACAGTTTGCTGAAGACAAGCAGACTAAGGACATGGATTACTGGAACCATGTCCTGTGGTCTGATGAGACTAAGATAACTTATTTGGTTCAGATGGTGTCAAGCGTGTGTGGCGGCAACCAGGAGAGAAGTGGGAGTGTCATGGTCTTGGGCTGCGTGAGTGCTGCCGGCACTGGGGAGCTACAGTTCATTGATTGAACCATAAATGCCAACATGTACTGTGACATACTGAAGCAGAGCATGATCCCACTCGCTTTGGAGACTGGGCCGCAGGGCAGTGTTCCAACATAACGACCCCAAACACCTCCAAGACGATCACTGCCTTGCTGAGGGTAAAGGTGATGGACTGGCCAAGCATGTCTCCAGACCTAAATCCTATTGAGCATCTGTGTGGGCATCCTCAAACAGAAGGTGGAGGAGCGCAAGGTCTCTAACATCCACCAGCCCAGTGATGTTGTCATGGAGCGGAAGAGGTCTCCAGTGGCAACCTGTGAAGCTCTGGTTAACTCCATGCCAAGAGGGTTAAGGCAGTGCTGGAAAAAATTGATTTTTTCATACTTGCCCCCAAAATCCATTTCTTGACGTACATCACGGGACACAGAGCCATAAATCATAACATATGGGTTATATAGCCACCTATAGGGGAAAGGACCCTGGCAACCAATCAGAATTTATGACCCCTTGTATAACCTCTCCCACACAGGAAGTACCTCAGTTTTGTAGCAAGCAATAAAGGCCCCCATAGAAGAGGGGAGGGACCTCTGTCCCGTGATGTACTTCAAGAAATGGATTTTACAGGTAAGTATGAATTAAAAATCCATTATTCTTTTCGTACATCACAGGACAAAGAACCCTAAATTATAACATATGGGATGTCCCAAAGCAATGCATCTGAGGGGAGGGGGACGGACACCAAAACATACCACCATCTGACCCCAAAAGAAGGATTACACCGCTGCCTGCAGAACACTGTGGCTAAAAGCAGACTCCTCCTGGGTCCCAACATCCACTTTATAGAAAGGAGTAAATGTATGTACCAACGACCAGGTCGCGGCTTTGCAAATCTGAGCCATAGAGGCTTGATGGTGATGTGCCCAAGAGGCACCTACTCCTCTGGTAGAATGTGCCTTTACAGGAAAAGGTGGAACACAGTGTACTGGTGTGGCTAGCGGTCAGGGACACTGTACTAGTGTGACAGCAATAGGGGCATTGTGTACTGGTGTGGTTAGCAAACAAGGCTACCCCAGCTGGCTATACTGGTCTGGTGACACTGTACTATTGTGGCAGCAATCATGGACTCTGTGGCTGCCTGCATTGGTTGAGTTAAACCCTATACACACAGGCTGAATGTGGGGAGACCTAGCCGGTTAAAAAAAAAAAAAAAAAAAAACAGGCCTATGTGTATGGTACCCTGTCTGACAGAAGCCGGCAGTTTGGCTGGCTTCTGTCTGAAGAGCATGCTGGAAAACCAGCAGCCAACCGACTCCTGATCAGCGCTCTCAGCCAATGGTGGAGAGCGCTGATCGGAGTGTTCTGGCAGGGAGGGGCCGTCCCCCTCTCAGAACACAATAGATTAGCGGGGGAGATTGCTATACTAACTTCAGATAGTACAGTGGCTCCAACTGGAGCTGACAGTTTTTGTGTCAGTGTGTGTACCAGGCTTTATAGTAAATAGGCGTGGCGGCGATCAGAGACACTGGCTAGCGGCATTGTTTTGGTGACACTGTACTGTTGTGGCAGCAATCAGGGACACCATGTACTGGTGTGGAGAGCGATCAGAGACACTGTGGCTGACTGCACTGGTCTGGTGAAAGGCTAGCAATCAGGTATACTGCACTGGTGTGGTGAAAATCAGGGACACTGTACCGGTGTGGCCAAGATCATTGACACTGTGGCCAGCTGAACTGGTCTGGTGACACTATACTGGTATGGTGGCAGGGACATTGTGGCTGGTTGCTCTGAGCCAGTGACACTGGTGTGTTGGAAATTGGGAACACTTTCGCTGGCTGCATTGGTCTGGTCACCCTGCGACTGATGTACTGGCAGGAATGGTTAACTTACACTGGTCTTGCAACACTGACTTGTAAGGCAGCAGTCAGGAACACTTTTGGTCGCTTACACTGGTCTGGCAACAGTAGGACTGGTGGATTTGTGATCAGGAACACTGGCTGGCTGTACTGGCCTGGTCACACTGTACTGGTGTGGTGGTGATCAAAGACACTGTGGCTGGTTGAACTATGCTGGTGCAGTGGTCATCAGGGACACCGTGTACTGGGGTGATTACCAATCGCATGAATAAGTAAAAGCTGATCATTGTAAGCTTCCCTGTCGGTGTTAAATGGTGTGCTTCATCCCTGTAAAAGGAATACATCTGTAAGAGAGCTTGTTCTTTTGAAAATTTTGCTACCTATGTCGGTAGCCACGACAACTTCTCCTAAAATGCCAGCTGGCTGGCTATCATGCTGATGAGAAAAGATCAAGACTTTAGTGATCACTGACCAGAAACATGTTCAACAAGTTTTGACTGCACACTTGTGCTGGGACAATGTATCAGAAAGTCAGAAAAAAAAGGACCAGGAAATGTGTATTTTCAGAAGATCATCATCAATGGCATCCTATAGGTTTCTTTTAGACCTAATCAAATGCCATATTATTTCATATTCAGTATAGGCTTAGTTTCTTATTCTTTAAATGCCAAGTCCGTTCAAGAGTGATATCTTGGATATAGGTGGAAACTTGCAGGAAAATTCAGCCCCATACCAGCAGTTACACTATAACACATCAGTGTGCAGAATGAAGACAGTGGTGCCTTTACCTGTGCATTGCACTGCTTAGGTGTGTTTTTTTTTTTTTTTTTTTTTATGTGAACTTTGTTGGAATTTCACAAAGCAACATTTTATTAAGTTCTATTGGCAGCACTGTGTGCTGTGCTAAAAAAAAAAGAAATGCTATTTTTCAACGCACACCACCGCACCATGGTGGTGTGAGTATGCCTGGGCAAGGCTGCTCAGTGCAGTCCCAAAGCATCTTGAGTGAATGAGCAACATGCCCCTGCCATTCCAGACTCTGTTCCTATTCACTTAGAAGTTTTGGAGCTTGCACCTGCCCGCCCTGGTGTGTTCCGCTCATTCTACTGAATTTATATTAAAATGGGGAACTATTAAAAAAAAAAAAAAAATGTACCAGGGAGATTAGGAATTCCTCATAATGACCATAGCATGTATAAAGCCAGCAACTGGATTGACAACCATATGGTCATTTAAATTTCCAGCATTTACAAAAAAAATGGAAAATAATATGAAATATTTACTGTAATTTTCCTTTCCTGATGCCAATCCACAGCATCATATGTCATATAGCTCTGTCAGTATATCCACCCACAGGACCTGTTTAAATCTATAAAAGGAAAGCTAGAGCAACCTCCCCCATTCTACGTAATAACGTAATAATAACGAGATCAAAAAAGGAAGGGTTCTTATGCCTCCATGGAGTGGCATCAGGAAAGGAAAATTAAGGTAAGTATTTGATTCAATTTTCTATTTTCCTGATGCCAGCATCGCATAACGAGCTGAACAGGGAGGGCTAAAATGTATAACCAAACTTTATTACAATAAGCATGGAAGCCCAGACCATCATTCCGTCGAACTCCATTGATGTACAAGCCCCTGGATCGTCTCTGTAACGTCTGAGGCAGGTGCACTGCACCAAACAGCCCGCTGCTTTGCAGATATCTCCATAGGCATTTTTCATGTGCTGCCCAAACTTAGACGTAAGAATGGACCAAGCTGCATGAGCCTCTGTCACTTCTGGAGGTTCTTGCCTGGCCCCTCTAAGTTTTCTGGATGACCTTAAGTCTCCAAGATGACACACTTTTGCTGTAGCTTCTCTCCTTTAAATTTGCCTGACAGAAACACAAACAACCTTCTGGAGGATTTTTAACAAGGAAGCTGCTTGAAGGTAGGTATTTTAGACACTAGCACATCCAGTGTAGGTTAGGTACTGTCTCTGCCTGAAAGGATGGAACCAAGACTTTGTAGCATGAAAATGGAAGCCACCTTGGGAACAAAGGTGCTTGATAGAGATGGGCCAAACAACCTCCCCCGGTTCGGTTTGCACCAGAACTCCCGAAGATGGAAAAAGTTCAGACCCGAACCGCAAACGTTATTATAGTCTATGGGGCCTAAAGTTGAAAAATCAAAAGTCCCTATTTTGAAGGCTTACAGTATTTCACAAAAGTGGGTACACCCCTAACATTTTTGTAAATATTTTATTATATCTTTTCATGTGACAACACTGAAGAAATTACACTTTGCTACAATGTAAAGTAGTGAGAGTACAGCTTGTATAACAGTGTAAATTTGCTGTCCCCTCAAAATAACTCAACACGGGGGGGCGTGGCGCCGAGCTCTGTAATGGCCGCATAGATACAGAGCTCCGCCGAGATATACCGCAGCACAGAGGGCACCCAGCCGCACAAAACCCCCTAAAATTCACTGAGGAGACCCCCAATACCTCTGGGAATGCCACAGAGGCGGAAAAATAACCAAGCTCTGCCCCATAAGCTCCCTACCTTCCACACTGTGGCCCCTCAGCGCCGGTCTCAAAATGGCGGCGGCCCGCGAATACTGGGCTACAATGAGGCCTATCCACAAGCGGCTTCCCCAGAAGCTAATGAGCCCCCTGGACCACAGAATGAGAATAACCCACCCTCAGGGACAAATACTCCATCCACCCGGAGCCCCGCAAGATCCCGCCAGTGAACAGACTCAAATGGGAGTGGTCCCTGGAACTGGGACATGGAGGTTAGTGAGACATTGCCTCAGAAACAGCAAGCGGCCATTACCACAGACCTGATAGCTGGGTTCCCCACCACAGGCCAACTGGTCTCGGACATAGTTCTTAAAGACATGTTAATGTCCCTGAGAGATTCAATCCACAATGACCTTATGATTTCTGTTACACGTTGTCGCAAAGAGGTTTATGAATTGGGAGACAGGGTGGACCAGATGGAGCAGGCCATGGGTAAATATTCTATCTCCTATATATTGATTGATGCACATAGCACACAGTCTGAGAATATTCTCTGGTTTAAAGATAAATTGGCGGATCTTGAAGATCGTTCACGCAGAAACAATCTAAAACTCAGAGGAGTCCCTGAAATGATTCTGCAGGCTCAGCTCCCTCAGTATGTTCATGACATGTTCTGTGCAATTGCTCCTTCCTTAACGGAACCAGAACTTACTGTGGACAGGGTACACAGGATCCCCAAACCCTCTTTTCTGGTCGAAGATATTCCCAGAGATGTTCTTTTAAGGTTACACTATTATAAGTCCAAGGAAACGGTTCTGGAACAGTTTCGTAAGCCAAACCAGAGAACCCCGGCCTACACTTCAATACAGATCTTACTGGACCTTTCCCGCTACACCCTTCAACGTCACCGAAACTTGGCTACCATTACCAAAGCCCTACGGAATCATCAAATCCTCCACAAGTGGAAATATTCGGCAACCTTGTCCATTACTGGTGTAACAGTATCTATTTCCACACTTGAAGGTATATCCCTTTTACGTCAATAGGGCATTGTACCAGAATCCTCTCCACCTCCAGGCCATCACCCTCAACACCAATACGATTGGCAAGTGGTGACCCGTAGACGTCCTCCTCACAGAATGAGACATGATGCTGGTCCCTCATCCACCTCTTGATCTTCTATATGATCTCGGCGGTCCTCAGTGGTTCTTCCACTATACCCCATGTATTTAAGGGCATTCTATATGTCCTCGGTGCTATTCATAGTTCCTCTTTTTAGCACTTACTTTTTTGTTCTATTTTGGCTTTTGTTTTTGCCACAGGATACTCTACAAAGAACTTCATGGAAATTTCCTGGACGACATTCCTCCACTACAGTTTGCTTCATACCGACAAGCCACCTACCAATCCAACCCACTTCATGGGATTCCTCCACACCTCTGCTCTTTGGGTCACGTAAGTCAGTTCCAATCTCTGCATACCTTTATTATCCACCAATTCCATGACTATTTCATGCCTTTCAATCAATGTTAAAGGGCTAAATTACCCGGCCAAATGCCGCTTATTGTGGCAAGAAGCCCTCACCCCCCAAGGTGGACATCTTATGCTCCCAAGAGACACACTTTGAAACCTCTAAGAGTCCCAAATGTTCACACCCTAATTTCCCTCACGTGTTCCTGTCTTGCGCAAGCAACAAAACTAAGGGAGTCCTGATTTGCTGTGAAAGATCTGTTAGTTTTTACCTCAAAAATTCGATCCTAGACGACAATGGAAGATTTATCATACTAACATGTGACATCAATTCTAACCCCTACACTATTGTGTCCCTATATGCTCCCAACGTACACCAGCTACGGTTTCTAAACAAACTTTTCAAAAAAATTCAAATATGGAAGAGTCCTCATCTGCAGAGACTTTAATGCAGTATTCGACCCAATCTTGGATACCTCTAGGGGTTCTCTAGGGACGTCAAGAGCTTACTGGTTTACTCCACAAAGAAGATCTATATGATGTCTGGCATTGCCAACATCATATAAAAACCTGGGTTTGCTGTTTTTAACCTTTGCAGACTAGTGGCCTAGTGTAGGTTATCCTGCCAGTGCTATTGGTCTGAGGTATATTAACCCTTCCTTGTGCTGCTTATGATATAGTAATGCTTCAGTATTAATGACTGCTATGCGTTGTATGACTGCTATGCGTTTAATGCCTGCTTTTGGCTGCCAAACATTGATGGCTGCTATAGGTTAGGGACTGCTATGTGTTTAATGATTGGTATGCATTAACCTGCTATGTCTAAATGCTGGAGTGAAGTTCAGTGCCTTAACTAATTTGTCTATTAAACATCTATTGGTAATTACTTTTTCTGAGGGATTATTCCTAGCTCACAATAGCATATAGGTCCATTTGCTGCTTCAATGTCTGCAGATGGATGTGTGGACGGCCACTGAGAGTGTATTAATGCTAATGTCCTAGCCATTACTTCCAGGATTTTATTATGACCACAAACCTGCAGCTCATATCCTTGAGGTATGAGCTTACCCAGAGACCAGCCATAATCAATAAGATGAGGGTCCGGTAGGTATAGGATATTGAAAAGAAAAAAAGAGTGCGCCGGCAGTATGAATAGTAAAAATTTCCAGCCCTTAATACCTTCACCACTCCCCAATGGAAAATAGGCAGCTTGTTCCTTCAACAGTGACAGGTCCTTTCTGGCTATGAGTAAACGATTAAAACCGATATGCATTCAAGGTGCTGCTAGGAGGGGCAGACTAAAGGAAATCACAATAAGGACCATTCTTGGCAGTATGGGGAGTGTGGTTAGCTGACATGCCCACCAAGGTGCTATGCCAAGTTGCATATCAAGTGACTGTAACCAAAAGCCAGATGTTTTGGCACTGTTCAAACGGACTAGGTGGATCTCTAGTCGCGAACACTCAGGTACTAAGCTAAACAGAAAGCTAAGTTTGTTTAAAGGGTACCTCTGCCACAAAAGCAGCGGACTAAGGCACTTTCATCAGATTGGCCAGATGTGTCTTCATGTTAGCAGAGGATGCAAGATCCTTTCTGTAAAGCCCAGCTATACTTTGGAGGCAGTTGGCCAAGGAATCTGCATCAGACTAGGCAGAAGTGCCAGTCTGCCAGCGGACGATGCAATATCCTTTGCAGAGGCATGGGAACAGCAATATGGGTTTGGCAATGAGGTTTATTCTACCATTAGGTAGTGTTGTGTGGCCTACGTGGGAGTTCACTTCAGTAGCCAAGGCTATATGGTTCTCAGTAGAAGAGTTGAAGGCAAACTGGACAAGTAATAATACAGTGCCTTGCGAAAGGATTTCGGCCCCCTTGAACTTTGCAACCTTTTGCCACATTTCAGGCTTCAAACATAAAGATATAAAACTGTAATTTTTTGTGAAGAATCAACAAGTGGGACACAATCATGAATTGGAACGAAATGTATTGGATATTTCAAACCTTTTTAACAAATAAAAAACTGAAAAATTGGGCGTGCAAAATTATTCAGCCCCTTTACTTTCAGTGCAGCAAACTCTCTCCAGAAGTTCAGTGAGGATCTCTGAATGATCCAATGTTGACCTAAATGACTAATGATGATGAATAGAATCCACCTGTGTGTAATCAAGTCTCGGTATAAATGCACCTGCACTGTGATAGTCTCGGAGGTCCGTTTAAAGCGCAGAGAGCATCATGAAGAACGAGGAACACACCAGGCAGGTCCGAGATACTGTTGTGGAGAAGTTTAAAGCCGCATTTGGATACAAAAAGATTTCCCAAGCTTTAAACATCCCAAGGAGCACTGTGCAAGCGATAATATTGAAATGGAAGAAGTATCGGACCACTGCAAATCTACGAAGACCTTGCCGTCCTTTTAAACTTTCAGCTCATACAAGGAGAAGACTGATCAGAGATGCAGCCAAGAGGCCCATGATCACTCTTGATGAACTGCAGAGATCTACAGCTGAAGTGGGAGACTCTGTCCGTATACTGCACAAATCTGGCCTTTATGGAAGAGTGGCAAGAAGAAAACCATTTCTTAAAGATATCCATAAAAAGTGTCATTTAAAGTTTGCCACAAGCCACCTGGGAGACACACCAAACATGTGGAAGAAGGTGCTCTGGTCAGATGAAACCAAAATCGAACTTTTTGGCAACAATGCAAAACGTTATGTTTGGCGTAAAAGCAACACAGCTCATCACCCTGAACACACCATCCCCACTGTCAAACATGGTGGTG
This sequence comes from Pelophylax lessonae, assembly GCF_965119305.1. Classification (NCBI taxonomy): domain Eukaryota; kingdom Metazoa; phylum Chordata; class Amphibia; order Anura; family Ranidae; genus Pelophylax; species Pelophylax lessonae. The sequence continues at coordinate 476,615,081 of NC_138772.1, forward strand.
GCAGCATCATGGTTTGGGCCTGCTTTTCTTTAGCAGGGACAGGGAAGATGGTTAAAATTGATGGGAAGATGGATGGAGCCAAATAGTGGACCATTCTGGAAGAAAACCTGATGGAGTCTGCAAAAGACCGGAGACTGGGACGGAGATTTGTCTTCCAACAAGACAATGATCCAAAACATAAAGCAAAATCTACAATGGAATGGTTCACAAATAACCATATCCAGGTGTTCGAATGGCCAAGTCAAAGTCCAGACCTGAATCCAATCGAGACTCTGTGGAAAGAACTGAAAACTGCTGTTCACAAACGCTCTCCATCCAACCTCACTGAGCTTGAGCTGTTTTGCAAGGAGGAATGGGCAAAAATTTCAGTCTCTCAATGTGCAAAACTGATAGAGACATACCCCAAGCGACTTACAGCTGTAATCGCAGCAGAAGGTGGCGCTACAAAGTATTAACTTAAGGGGGCTGAATAATTTTGCACTCCCAATTTTTCAGTTTTTTATTTGTTAAAGTTTGAAATATCCAATAAATTTCGTTCCACTTCATGATTGTATCCCACTTGTTGTTGATTCTTCACAAAAAATTACAGTTTTATATCTTTGAAGCCTGAAATGTGGCAAAAGGTCGAAAAGTTCAAGGGGGCCAAATACTTTCGCAATGCACTGTAAGTCTCTGCGGTGTGTGATCCCTGAGTGAAATTAAAGTGACCAACGATGCAGTATGCTGTTCCTCTAGTATTCTGTGTGGTTAGTCAAGCCCTATGGCTTAAACCCACTGACTGCATATGCCTCTTTCTAAGTGAATCCACTGCTATTCAAGATGGAATCGGTGATGTCTAGATTTGGGACTAATCCCTTAGGCTAGTCACTTAGGCCCAGAACAGAAGGGTTGGTGATAGGGCCTGAAAAGAGATTGAAAGATCCATAATTGTCTTTCTTTGGTCACCTAAATCCAAGTCTGCTCCTCACTAGGAGCAACAAAAAATTTCCTTTCACTCAAAATTTGCCCAGTAGGTGTTATTGCAGGAATTATCGTAAACTTGGGCAGAGGAGGCTCTGGATCAGTGGGGCCTGCGCAGTAAGGAAGTCGTTTGAATTTTCTTTTCATTCCTCCAACTCCTCTAATTCCCACTATGCTTCTTTAAAGTTTTACGCAAATGTTACCAAATCTTGTTCCAACAGTGAACCATCGATCCAGTGTTCTTAGTCAGAAAGCAGATTTAGGCAGGAAATGGAACGAAGAATCAAAATCCAAAACTTCATATGGAGTTGAGAACAATCACTCAAACCATCAAAAAGCGGCTGTAGTTTTCTCTAGATCTATCTGATGTGAACATATGCTTTTCCGCACACCCATGCTTCTGAGAGTTTTTACTTCAGATCCATTCAACAACCTTTGGCCTTTCCACATGCTCAAGACATTTTTCCAGAACATTGCTCCCAGTAGTGGCCATCTTGCGGAAGCAAGGGCATCATGTTTCATAGCTGCACAACAGCCTGCGGGTGGCTCAACATCCTCCAGGTCCTGGCCAATTCTGATTCAGGCTCAGATCAAATTTAGACAGATCATCAGCTGGGGAAGGCCAACTCATTAGAGATGTATAGAACTGTTCGCCGGCGAACAGTTCCCGGCGAACTTAGCATGTTCGCGTTCGCCGCTGCCGGCGAACATATGCGATGTTCGGTCCGCCCCCCATAAGACATCATTGAGGCAAACTTTGACCCTGAACTTTACAGTCAGCAGACACATTTCCAGCCAATCAGCATACCTCCCTCCCACACCCTCCCACCTCCTATAAATAAGCAAGGGCAGCATCCATCTTAGATCATTCTGAAGCAGTGTGTGTAGTGAGAGTAGGGAGAGCTGCTGCTGCTGCTGCTGCTGCTGCTGCTGCTGTTAAGCTAGGGACAGTTAGTCAGTGTTCCTGGTCTTGCAGTGTTCTTGGTCCACTACTGCTGTAATATCAGCACCCCAAAAAGCCCTTCTAAGGGCTGGTATTTGTGTTTTTTTTTTTTATATATATATATATATATATATATATATATATATATATATATATATATATATATATACCTAGCGTCCCCAAAAGCCCTTTTAAGGGCTGGTAATTGAGTTGTTTCTTCATATATATATATATATATCTATATCTATCTAGTGTCCCCAAAAGCCCTTTTAAGGGCTGGTAATTGAGGATTTTTTTTATTTATATATATACACATATATATATATATATATATATATATATAGTGTCCCCAAAAGCCCTTTTAAGGGCTGGTAAGGTAATAGATTTTTTTCTTTATATATATATATATATATATATATCTATTGTACACTGCAGTTGCCTGCCCGCTGTGTGTGAGAGGCCACAGACCTACCACAGACTGTACTGTGTGCACACCACACTCATTTCGGGTGGCACAGGCACAGTACCTGGCATTTTAAAAAATATTTTTTTTTCCTCTGTCATAATTGCAGTGAGTGCTGTGTCAGGTCCACAGAGTGCACTGTACCCACTGCAGTGCACTGCCCACCACTGATATATATACGTTGGCACAGCATCTTGTTGCAATAAATTGAAAAAAAAAATATTTTTTATTATTGCAGTTGCCTGGGCTGCCAGTGACTGTCAGGTCCACAGAGTGTACTGTGCCCACTGCAGTGCCACTGTGTGCCCACCCACCACTGATATATAAGGTGGCACAGCAGCTTGCAAAGTAAAAAAAATATATATTTTTTTTTAAATTGCAGTTGCCTGGGTGCCAGTGACTGCTGTCAGGTCCACAGAGAGTGTACTGTGCCACTGCCCACCCACCACTGATATATAAGGTGGCACAGCAGCTTGCAAAGTAAAAAAAATATATATATTTTTTTAAATTGCAGTTGCCTGGGTGCCAGTGACTGCTGTCAGGTCCACAGAGAGTGTACTGTGCCACTGCCCACCCACCACTGATATATAAGGTGGCACAGCAGCTTGCACTCATAGTACAACAGTAACAACACATTAAAAAAAAAATGACAGGCAGAGGCAGGCCACCCCGCAAGGGCCGTCGTGGTCGTGGTGCTGTGATTTCCTTAGGCCCTAGAATAATGCCCAGTGTTCAGAGGCCACCACAGACCCTGAACTCAAAAAATTCTGAGGCCATAGTTGACTGGCTTACACAGGACACCCAATCGTCTACAGCTTCCGCTCGGAACCTTAATGCACCATCCTCCTCCAGCTCAGCTTCGGGCACCTCTCAATTTACCACTCGCCAGCCCGCCGGCACCACCACCAACACTAGCACCACAGCCGCTTCACTTGATCCGTCAGAGGAGTTATTTTCACATCAGTTTGAAGAAATAAGTGATGCGCAACTATTAGTGCCAGAGGATGTAGATAACGGGGATATGTCTCAGTCAGGCAGCATTATACACATGGACGTACATTGTGATGATGATGATGTTGTACCTGCTGCTGCTGCCTTTGCTGAGTTGTCAAGTGAAGCGGCTGATGATGACGATGTGTCTGTGGATGTCACCTGGGTGCCTGCTCGAAGAGCAGAAGAAGAGGGGGAAAGTTCAGATGGGGAGACAGAGAGGAGGAGGAGACGAGTTGGAAGCAGGGGGAGGAGGTCATCGCAAGGAGCTAGTGGCGCAGTCAGACAGCATGTAGATTCGGCACCCGGGGTCAGCCAGACAGCACGCCAATCAACGCAAGCTGTTGCCACCACCAGAATGCCGTCCTTGCAAAGCTCAGCAGTGTGGCATTTTTTTTGTGTGTCTGCCTCTGATATCAGCGATGCCATTTGTAACCTGTGCCAAAAGAAACTGAGTCGTGGGAAGTCCAACACCCACCTAGGTACAACTGCTTTGCGAAGGCACATGATCTCACATCACAAACGCCTATGGGATCAACACATGAGTAAAAGCAGCACACAAACTGAAAGCCACCATCCTCCTCCTGGTCCAGCATCTTCAGCCACGTCAACCACTGCTGTCCTCCATGCCCCCTATCAACAACCCGCCCCTCCGCCTCTCACCTTCAGCAGTTCCTGCTCGTCACCTGCCCACAGTCAGGTGTCTGTGAAGGAAATGTTTGAGCGTAAAAAGCCAATCTCGCAGAGTCACCCCCTTGCCCGGCGTCTGACAGCTGGCTTGTCGGAACTCTTAGCCCGCCAGCTTTTACCATACAAGCTGGTGGAGTCTGAGGCCTTCAAAAAATTTGTCGCTATTGGGACACCGCAGTGGAAGGTACCCGGCCGAAATTATTTTTCACAAAAGGCAATCCCCAACCTGTACTCTATTGTGGAAAAGGAAATCATGTCACGTCTGGCACACAGTGTTGGGGCAAGGGTCCATCTGACCACTGATAGCTGGTCTGCAAAGCACGGTCAGGGCAGGTATATAACGTACACTGCGCATTGGGTAAACCTGCTGGCGGCTGCCAAGCATGGAATGCGTGGCTCTGCTGCAGAGGAGTTGGTGACACCGCCACGACTTGCAGGCAGGCCTGCTGCCACCTCCTCTACTCCTCCTACTCCATCCTCTTTGCTAACCTCCTCGGCTGAGTCCTCTTCTGCTGTTGCGTCTTGCTCCACACCAACTGCACCCCCCCAGCTCCCCAGGGGCTATTCCACATGCCGGATACGACAGTGTCACGCTGTCTTGGGGTTGACTTGCCTGAAAGCAGAGAGTCACACCGGACCAGCACTACTGTCCGCCCTGAATGCACAGGTGGATCAGTGGCTGACCCCGCACCAACTGGAGATCGGCAAAGTGGTGTGTGACAACGGGAGCAATTTGTTGGCGGCATTGAATTTGGGCAAGTTGACACATGTGCCGTGCATGGCACATGTGTTGAATCTGATTGTGCAACGTTTTGTGCAGAAGTACCCAGGCTTACAGGACGTCCTCAAGCAGGCCAGGAAGGTGTGTGGCCATTTCAGGCGTTCCTACACGGCCATGGCGCACTTTGCAGATATTCAGCGGCGAAACAACATGCCAGTGAGGCGCTTGATTTGCGACAGCCCGACACGTTGGAATTCAACACTGCTAATGTTCGACCGCCTGCTCCAACAAGAAAAAGCGGTCAACGAGTATTTGTATGACCGGGGTGCTAGGACAGCCTCTGCGGAGCTGGGTATTTTTTTGCCACGCTACTGGACGCTCATGCGCAATGCCTGTAGGCTCATGCGTCCTTTTGAGGAGGTGACAAACCTAGTGAGTCGCACTGAAGGCACCATCAGCGACATCATCCCATATGTTTTTTTCCTGGAGCGTGCCCTGCGAAGAGTGCTGGATCAGGCCGTAGATGAGCGTGAAGAGGAAGAGGAAGAGTTGTGGTCACCATCACCACCACCAGAAACAGCCTTACCATCGATTGCTGGACCTGCGGCAACACTGGAAGAGGAGTGTGAGGAAGAGGAGTCAGAGGAGGAATGTGGCTTTGAGGAGGAGGAACACCAACCACAGCAGGCATCCCAGGGTGCTCGTTGTCACCTATCTGGTACCCGTGGTGTTGTACGTGGCTGGGGGGAAGAACACACCTTCAATGACATCAGTGAGGACGAGGAATTGGACATGAGTAGCTCGGCATCCAACCTTGTGCAAATGGGGTCTTTCATGCTGTCATGCCTGTTGAGAGACCCTCGTATAAAAAGGCTGAAGGAGAACGACCTGTACTGGGTGGCCACGCTACTAGACCCCCGGTATAAGCAGAAAGTCTGTGATATGTTACCCAATTACCGGCAGTCGCAAAGGATGCAGCAGCTACAAAATAAGTTAAAAACTATGCTTTACACAGCGTATAAGGGTGATGTCACAGCACAACGGGAATCCAACAGGGGAAGAGGTGAAAGTAATCCTCCTCCTACCACCACAACCACGCCGGCAAGGACAGGACGCTTTACAGACGTCTTGTTGATGGAGGACATGCGGAGCTTTTTTAGTCCTATGCATCGCCACAGCCCTTCGGGGTCCACCCTCAGAGAACGACTCGACCGACAGGTAGCAGACTACCTTGCCTTAACTGCAGATATCGACACTCTGAGGAGCGATGAACCCCTTGACTACTGGGTGTGCAGGCTTGACCTGTGGCCTGAGCTATCCCAGTTTGCCATTGAACTTCTGGCCTGCCCCGCTTCAAGTGTGCTGTCAGAAAGGACCTTCAGCGCAGCAGGAGGTATTGTCACTGAGAAGAGAAGTCGCCTAGGTCAAAAAAGTCTTGATTACCTCACGTTTATTAAGATGAATGAGGCATGGATCCCGAAGGGACTGACAGTGGGGGATGCATTTGACTAAAAAAGGCCTGGTGATGACTGAGATGCCTTGGCCTAAAAATGGTCCACACGCTGCTGTATATAATCATTCTCTGCATGCCGGATGACTTACGTGACGTCTCCGCCACCAACTACGGTTCAAGCCGCAATGTTTTAGTGCACTTTCTGCCTTTAAAACCTCAATTTTTCAGGCCGCTGCTACAGCAGCGGCTGCTACAATACCTACTTTTTCATGCATGTGTACATGCCTAATTTTTCTGGCCTCTGGTGCTACACTGTGGCTGCAAAAAAACAAAAAACAAAAAAAAAGGCACATACATGTGTCAATTCCCCTTCGTGATCGTTACCTTGTCGTGGTGAAGGGGCTTGCGTATCACAATGAAGCGATCACCTCTAGGATTGTGTTGGCACACCCCAGATGATAAGGTCGTTGCTTCATTGTGTACAGACCAAAAGCGATCCGCAGGATAATTTTTCATAAAAAAAAACATTCATTTTCTTTCATTCTTTCTGCGGAGCTGGGTATTTTTTGGCCGCGTTACTGAATGCTCATGAACAATGGCTGTAGGCTCATGCGTCCTTTTGCGGAGATGACAACCCTGGTGGTCAGTCGAACCCAAGGCAACATCATCGACCTCATCCCATATGCGTTTTTTCTGGAGCGTGCCCTGCGAAGAGTACTGGATCAGGCTGTAGATGAGCATGAAGAGGAAGAGTTGTGGTCCTCATCACCACCAGAAGCAGCCTTGTCGTTGTCAATTGCTGGACCTGTGGCAACGCAGAGAGAGGAGTCTGAAGAAGAGAAGTCAGAGGAGGAAGGTGGCTTTGAGGAGGTGGAATACCAGCCACAGCAGGCGTCCCAGGGGGCTTGTTCTCACCTTTCGGGGACCCTTGGTGTTGTATGTGGCTGGGTGGAGGAAGAGACCTTCAATGATGTCAGTGAGGACAAGGAACGGGACATGGCTAGCTTGGTATCCAACCTTGTGCAAATTGGGAGTTTGCGGTTGTGCAAATGGACTGACTGACTGTTAAACGGGGAGTTTGGTCTGTCAGAGTTTGGTCTGTCACTGTGAAGCGGGCGACGGGCGTAACCCTACTACTTGACCGATAAAACATCATACCTGATCGTATTCACACACTGGATGTTTTAGTGCTGGTTTACACTGCCGCTACCACTAAAGTAGCGTCGCTTCCAGTGCGACTTTGGCGCGACTTAGCGCGACTTTGGCGCGACCTCATCGCGAGGTGACTTTTTATTTGGCCAATCACAATATCATGTTTTGTGACCGTCACCTAATTTCCTTTTCCTGTTTTTTGTTTTACATATTTCCCCATGTGTGCAGTGTTGTCTGTGTCATAGCTCAACTCAACTGATAGGCATGTTTGCCTTGGCATATCATATTTCAGCTTGCCAGAAAGAAAAAAAAACAGCTGGAAAGACACTGCATTAGTTTTCTACTAAAAATCATAAGAAAAATGCTGTTTTTTTTGGGTTGTGGACATACTACAGAGCTGAAACTTGACAGGTACACTTTTTAGACCCCCCAGACACTAAATACAAAAAATGACATGCCTGCCTAAAAAAAATGCCCGATAAATGCCTTCAAGAGAAAAAGACAGCCGCAGAGAAGCCGTATTCCTGAAAATATAAGAAAAATGCTGTTTTTTAGGGGTTCTGGACATGCTACAGAGCTGAAACTTGACAGGTACACTTTTTAGACCCCCCAGACACTAAATACAAAAAATGACATGCCTGCCTAAAAAAATGCCCGATAAATGCCTGCAAGAGAAAAAGCCAGCCGCAGAGAAGCCGTATTCCTGAAAATATAAGAAAAATGCTGTTTTTTAGGGGTTCTGGACATGCTACAGAGCTGAAACTTGACAGGTACACTTTTTAGACCCCCCAGACACTAAATACAAAAAATGACATGCCTGCCTAAAAAAATGCCCGATAAATGCCTGCAAGAGAAAAAGCCAGCCGCAGAGAAGCTGTATTCCTGAAAATATAAGAAAAATGCTGTTTTTTAGGGGTTCTGGACATGCTACAGAGCTGAAACTTGACAGGTACACTTTTTAGACCCCCCAGACACTAAATACAAAAAATGACATGCCTGCCTAAAAAAATGCCCGATAAATGCCTGCAAGAGGAAAAGCCAGCCGTAGAGAAGCCATATTCCTGAAAATATAAGAAAAATGCTGTTTTTTAGGGGTTCTGGACATGCTACAGAGCTGAAACTTGACAGGTACACTTTTTAGACCCCCCAGACACTAAATACAAAAAATGACATGCCTGCCTAAAAAAATGCCCGATAAATGCCTGCAAGAGGAAAAGCCAGCCGCAGAGAAGCCATATTCCTGAAAATATAAGAAAAATGCTGTTTTTTAGGGGTTCTGGACATGCTACAGAGCTGAAACTTCACAGGTACACTTTTTAGACCCCCCAGATGCTAAATCCAAAGAAATTTTTTATTTTATTTTTTTTTAATTTTTCCAATAATTGGCTCTCTATCAAAAAATTATAATTTTTAAGAACTTTTTTTTGCGTGATCCCTCTCCGGCATGCCACAGTCCAGGTGTTAGTCCCCTTGAAACAACTTTTCCATCACTATTGTGGCCAGAAAGAGTCCCTGTGTGTTTTAAAATTCGCCTGCCTATTGAAGTCTATGGCGGTTCGCCCGGTTCGCCGGTTCGCGAACATTTGCCGATGTTCGCGTTCGCCGTTCGCGAACGGCGAATTTTAGGTTCGCGACATCACTACAACTCATCTCTTTATAATAATGACATTTTGGACAATCAGGAGAATACTGTAAAGTTGCCCTCACAGAAAGTGACAGTATTAGGTTCTTACTTGGGGCAAGTCCTAGCTCTATCCCATCTGTTCATATCCCATGGTCTCAAATGATCGAGAAGTACTCTGCAGTAATTCATGCAGTCGGTTGGACTCACTGGAAGATTGAGAACATTATAATTTGACCTTCTAAGGTAATGGAAGATTTGCTTTTCAGCTTTAATCAGCTTCCTCTCATGCCAATTATCACAAATCTATTTACTTTCTTGGTATTCACCTCAGTGACCTCCTAGCTCAAGGTCAATTACATATGCCAATGGAGGACGAAGTGGCTAACATTGGGGGTGCAGTGATTCCCAAGCGTTGAAGTCGCTTAGGCGACACAGCCTAGGAGGCCTCAGTTATGCTCCAAACAGATGGTAATGGTAATCTCCCATCTTCATAGCAAGAAGGAATACAATGTTATTAAATCTTTGTCAAAGGTATTACCCATTTAGGTTTGCCAACAGTAGAACTGGTATGATATCATCGTTCTTTGTGTTTTGGCTTCCCAGAACTTCCTGGCTTCCCAGAACTTCCTGTCATACACTGTAAGATACAAAGGCTTGGATGTTAAGATTGTGTCCCTAGACCAACAAGCAGTTCAATGAATCTCAACCTGACAGTGACCCCTATGGTCACGAATGGAAGTTATTCCTGTAAGAAGGAACTTCCCAGAAGTTGAAGCAGTGAATCTACGAACATCCAGTTGGGTCGACAGGTTAGCCTACATAGTCACCAGACCCAGTGGTCTCCAAGCTCCTCATCAGGATCCATAGTCGTCCAGCTTTGATGAGGGCAATAATGTCCTGGTGGCTGTGCAAGCCGCGGCGTCCTCAAGTACAGTCTTTGGTGCGAGAACCTCCTATTCTCCTTACTGAGATTTTAGACCTTGAACAGTGGGGCCAAGTGTATCCAAATTCATCCAAGTTAGATCTAGCAGCTGGGAGACCCAAGTATGGAAGGCTCATCTAGGGGTCTCATCTTTCAGTATTTGAAACCCTGTGGAAGCCAGGGCATCTGCTACATATTTCAGGTATACCGAAACATGGGAAACCTGGCAGAATTTAAGGATGGAATCCTCTGCTCCAGACTGTAAAGATTAAGATGTCTGCAAGTAAGCCGAGCTAAGGGATTAAGTGGTAGTCAAGTCTTGGTCAGGTTCTCACTTCCTGAGATCCAGGGACCACCGCACATCTTGGTTAACTAATTCCGAAAGGCCTGTACAGATCGTTCTTTCCCCCTAAGAACTTGCAGTGCAACTAGTGTTGGGAAAGTTGTCCCACTCCTCCCATTCTTCTGAGTAAGACTTCCTCAATATTTTCCGTGACACTAAAGCAGTGTTTCTTAAGGCTATCACGTCTGGGAGAAGGATTTCAGATATCCAAGCGTCAAGTGATAAACTACCTTATTGCTAACTTTATCAAACAAAAATACAGTAGCTCTAGTTTCTTCTCCTCCAGCACCATCCAAAGGTCTGTAATCTTTCATCTGGAACAGGACATCGCCCTTCCAGCATGTCCAAACCTGAAATGTCGAAGTCACTGCAAGCTTCGGTAGTGGACTTGATGTGGAAGAAATGCATGGAAGTGGTCCTTCTCTAGGAGGTCAGACAGTGGGCTCTTCAGGCCTGGCGGTATCAGAAGAAGACTTTCACTGTCCACTAGAACGATGGCATTGTCTCGTGTCAAAGTAGCCTAGGGGGCTTATAGGGCAAAGATGAATCCATCAATCTAGTGCAGAGACCACGTTATCAGACGGGTGGCGTGCTCATGGGCGGAATTTACAGGTCCACAATTTACAGGTCCACAATTCCTTTACAGGATACCAACTAGGTTCAAATACTAAGAACCATATTTAGCCTATTACAAAGTTAATCAAGCGACATTGGAAACAGGGGAGTTGACTTCAGTTCTAAATGAGTCTAAGGATATGTTGCATAGTTGATCAGGATGAGAGACGCGGGTCTGTCTGGCTCAACCGGTGGAGGACGGAGAACCGTGGAGAAAACTGTTGATTAAAAAACTTCAGCATGGCCCTCCCTTATGGGTTTTGTTGGTGTGCTACATCCCATACGTGTATGCTGTCATGCTTGTGTCAGGAAAACAGAAAATGTTATACTTGATGGTAATTTTCCTTTCCTGATGAATAAGCATCACAGCATACAGGTCCCTCCCATGGGGGCTTCGCATTTGAGTCTAGTTATAAGAATGCCTCCTTGGGGGAGGCGACTCATTTATCTAGTATAACCAGTCCTGATTGGGCGAGGGGCGGAGCCTAACCATACGTGTATGCTGTCATGCCTATGCATCAGGAGAATAAAATTACCACCAGGTAAGTAGAACATTTTTAGTTATCTTAATTTATTTCCTCTTTAGGAATCGCACAACAAAACGACCAGTGCCTTGTTTAGTTATTTTTGCCAATACAAATAGTACATGTTGTTTAATTAATTAACCTCTGACAAGTCCACATTTCACTACCCCTACCTGAATAAGCTCAAAATTTAATTTCCTGATCAGTAAAAATGTTCCCAGTGCTCCCTAAAGAAAAGGAAAAACCTGCTTCTTTTAATAAAAAAAAAAAAAAAAAAAGAGCTTTCACTGCAATACTCCCCTGCTTTCCAGTGCGGTCCCTTGCAGAGGTTTCTCTACGTCCTTCTATTGCTGCTGATCTTCTAGGTTAAAAGACACCCAACATCATCCAACCCACTTCCTGTGAGCCCAGGGTGCAGATGAGTCAATAAAATCTGTCCAGTACCCCTGAATCTGTGCTGCAGGTATCTTTAGAAGAGTGCATTCAGGTATCCTTAGAAGAGTTTGTGCTGATCTAAGGTGGCATATTGGACTATGTTTATTTTATTTTTTTGACAGGTATGCTTCTAGATCTTGTTAGATCTTATTCACGTGGATGCTGAGGCCTATAGACAATAAACAGGCTGTGTGTTTTATGCGGTAAGCAGCCCATGTAAATGTAGGGGGCTAAATAGCTGCACAGACACAGCCGTTCACCCAGTTTTAAAAGACAATAAAAAACCCTGTTTGGTTGTTAATAAGGAAGGTTAGTGTGGTCATTTTAGTATGATTTGGTAATGCATGAAGAACCCCTGGCCTGGAGGTTTCTACTCCATATAGAATCCTTCAATTACAACAAAGGTAAAGCTGACTTTTATTCTGATCTTCACAACATCCTAAAATTTTGCCACCAACTGTAGCGTTTTTCCAAACAATTAATTGATTTTGCACCGAGTTAGTAAAGCCAGCGCACAACACTAAACCCTTGCTGTTGGTAAACTAAAAGAAGAAGTTTTCCAGATTATCTGTGGCCAACTAAAGTCGGCTGTACATTAGAAACAATTTATTAGAACATTAGCCTGTTGCATGAACACAATTTCAGTTAAGAAAGTAAGACTCATGGTTACATTTTTCCTTAATAAAAACTATAGATGGCTAAGGGGGTGGAGTGGCAAAAAGTAGCTTTTTTTTTCTGCCCAAGCATCAGCGTTGAAGCTAACATTTTTTAAAAAAAAGTTATATATATCTATAGTTGTAAGCCATTTATGTATCTCCTGAAGCCTGACGGATAAACTCCTAGAGATCCCATCTTCCCATCCTGCCTTGTTGCTAGGACGTTGCTAAGAGACTCCCAGCTGTTACTGCTCACCTCCACTATCACAAGAGTGAGCTCTCAAAAGCTAAGCTCAGAGCTGTTGCATCGGGGGAGATAAAGCACACATAAGGGGGTTTTGAATCAGAGAAAGAGCTTGTTCCAGTGATGGAGGAGGTAAATAGTAAGAGCTAGGAGTCTTTCAAGGCAGAACGGGATAATGTGATTTAAGGGAGTTTTCAGTCGGGCTTCAGGAGGTACCTAAATGGCCTACACCTATAGTATGGGCATTATACAGCTTTCGTCAAAGCTGCACAGTTTGTTTTACCTACACAAGCCCCTTACCTGCATAGGCAGTTTTTATGGTAAAGGTTAAATATGCCTTTAAGTTACACCTGTACAATATGAATCTGGTTGCTATGGGTTACTATATTTAACCACTTCAGCTCTGGAAGGTTTACCTCCCTTCATGACCAGGACATTTTTTTGTGATACGGCACTGCGTTACTTTAACTGACAACATAGAGTCCGCGGGACACGCTGTATAGAATCACAGCAGGTGCGAGCCCCTGGCAGTTCCCTGAAGTGCAGGATCACGTATATATACAGTAGGTGATCCTGCGCAGCACTGCTGTCCTTTAGCAGTAAAACTGCTATAGGGCAGTCAGCAACTGGTTGAAGTGAAACTAAACCCTCCTATCTAAAACCCTCCTATCCTTGACAGTCAAGGAGCTGCCATCTTCACCTCTGTTTGATCTACAGTTGCCATGGTGCTGCACATGTGATCAGTTATGACACCAGCCATTGGATGGTTTGAAGGTTCAGTTTAAATGTGACCGTTCTCATTCACAGCATGCCTTGAATGTAATTGTTTTGGGATTCCGGTAAATTAATGGGTTTAGTTCAGCTTTAAGACAAGTAGAGCTGCACGATTAATCGTAAAAAATTGCGATCTTAATTCACCCCCTCCCCTCCTCAAAATCTTAAAAGAGGTTGTAAACTCTGTTAAATTTTTTTTTTTTTTTTTTTTTACAAGCTGATAAGATAAACACATAATGAGCTAGTATGCATTGCATACTAGCTCATTATGAAATACTTACCTTAGAACGAGCCCCCGTCGTGCCGTCCGCTCACCTCTATGACGGGCGACATGTCCAGTCGCCTGTCTTCCGGGATCGCGGCATCTGGCCATCTGATCGGCCGGAGCCGCGGTGACGTCACTCCCACGCACGCGCGTGGGAGCCAACAGTCACGGCACGGGGCTCTGAAGAAATGGCACCAGCGGCCGTTCCTTCAGAGCGCATGCGCCAGTGGCGTCACTGGCTGCATGTAAGGTAAATGTCTCCTAAACGGTACATGTTTAGGAGATATTTACAGTACCTATAGGTAAGCCTTATCATAGGCTTACCTATAGGTACAAGTCTCAGAGGAGGGTTTACTTCCTCTTTAAAACGGCATTTCCTTGATTCATACAGAGGAGAGCTGTTCTCTGCTCACTCACAGTTGTCAACAAAAGAGCCTCCAGCAAATGTTTATCAACATTGCCAAGGCTGGGAAATAACTGTAAACACACACAGAAAAAAGGATGTATCACTTCGGAAGTTCCCGGTGTGATACGAGGAAGCAGACGCCGGGCGGCAGCCTCGTATCACTTCGGGAACTTCCGGAAGCTGACGAGCGGGACAGAGGCACCGGCAGGCTAGGTGGACGACTGGTATTGTCATTGTACTAATTTCCATGCAGTTTAAATCCTTTTTTCTGTAAATGCATGTGTGTGGGGGGTAGGGGAATAATAAAGTGGTCATTACCGTACTACTCTATGAGCCCCTTTATTTCTCCCTAATGTACTGCCTTCCAAAGAGTCTTCCATAAGCAACATAGGAGGAGGATTTGGGATAACAACCATTTGGGATAACAACCATTATCGGGATATCCAGTTGGAGTAGTGGAAACCTGCAGTCCATATGTACCTTTGGAGGATACAAAAGGGTCCTATTATCACCTGTATCTGGTGAGTGAGCAATTCAAGGGGACTGGGGACGTGGTGAGGCGAAGGTGATAGATTACTATACTCCAGCACGGTTGACCATCCCACTGATCTATGAGGACATTGTGGACTTTTGCAAATTATTCACATAGTTCAGCATGGACTATTTTAGCGCTGCTTGTGGATATTTACTCTTCATACAGTGGTTCTAGGAGGAGTTGTATGCACTTTTGTTTTTATTTATGTATTTTAAGGCAGCAGCTTTTATATAATTTTTTTTACATTTTCCTGAGCGCTGGGTGATTGGGAACTTTTGTATTTATCATTTTTTCTCATTCCTGATTGATAAGATACATTAATAGTTTAGTTTATTCAGCATGAAATGGAGCTTAGTTATGTAGCATGAGGCTGTATATTCTGCAATATTTACATTTTGGTAAACTCATTCAATGAATCCAAGCTCTACACGCTGAGATAACATGCACTGCATTGATGCATTCACACAATTTCACACTAACTACCAGCAAGAATGAGTCCTTACATTAAAAGATCACCTGTCATTTCAGATCCATCATAGCAGCGCCTGTTAGCGGGCATCCACTCACCTGCTGCCGACACATCCCTCACCTTGTTGTGTCACTGCTGCATCACCAGCCGCCCCATTAAAGTGAATGGGACTGTCCGTGAGTCAACAGCGGGTCAGAGGAGGAGCCGCTGCGGCACAGAGATGACAGTTGCTCTTTAAAAATTATCATTTCAATTGACTTGATTTAAATCAAATCCACCCTGACATGATTTACTATATCATTAAATGACACTTCATTCAAGTCTTTGCACCCCAATACATTGCAAGCCATTAATTGCGTTGCGTAAAAATTGTACGCAAGCCACCTCAACACAGCATATTGTGTTGTCAAAAGGGACCGTAGTAAACAATTGTTTTTCTTTGTGTCCTGGGTAATGATTTGTGCAGATCAGCGCAGTACTATGGAAATAGTGTGAATGAGCCCTTAGGTTAGCCATCCCGTAGTCCTATAGCTTTCTATATAATATAATTTCGAAATTTGATTTTCTCCATTTAGGCTTAGACCTCATTCACCCTCAGTCAAAACGGTGTTTATATGAATTTAGAGGACACTTCTAATCACATATAAATGCATAAAATGACTTTTCAATGGAGCTCTTCACGCTGAGCATTTATCTTTGTTTAGGTGTAGTCAGTTTAGCTGCCTTTAGAGAAAATATGACTAGAAACTCTAAACCCAGCTAAACTGAAGTAAACATATGTAAGGCCTTGTTCACATGGGCATACCACAGCTTACACCTGTGTGAGGGCTGTGCTTGGCCACTCAGGAATGCATAGGTGTTCTATGCATCCCTGTGCAGGCAGTCCCATTCATGCCAGTTGGGACGCAGGGGCTGCATGGGCACAGCTGCTGCTCTCATTTGACAGCCGTGTGAGTGCACGGCCCTGAATGCACACTGTTATGGCGCTTTTCCACTGCATGGAACCGAACAGTTCGGCTCGCTTTTGTGCTTTTCCACTGCATGGTACCACATGGTACGGTATTGGAATGGTTCGGTACGGTGCGGCGGCGCTTTTCCACTACATGGAACCGAATGGTACGGCTCGCTTAAACAGTACCACCTCAGTTGTGGTTCCAAGAGGGCCGTACCGGTACCATATCCCACAATCCTTTGCATGCAGCCTTGACAGTTTGTCACTACTAGCCACTGATTGGTCAGAGAATCATTGTTATCCCACCCACTTTACTTTAGTGGAAAAGCAAACCATACCAAACCGTACCGAACCGTTCCAACACCGTACCATGCGGTACCATGCAGTAAAAAAACAAACAGAGCCAAGCAGGGCTGAGTGGAGCCGAGCCGGTACTTGCAGTGGAAAAGTGCCATTAGAGTTCAGGCCATGCACCTACACTCACACGGTTGTCAAATTGGGAGTAGTGGCTGACATGAATGGGAGTGCCTACACAGGGATGCAGGGAACTCCTCTGCATCCCCATTTGGGCAAACATGATGGATGTGTGCGGTAGTATTTCTGTTTTGAATGAGGCCTGAACAGTTCTAAATATGACTAATCCTAAATGCAGGAAAAAATGATCCGGGAAGCATATGGCCTCTTGCAGATAAGACTACTGTAATTGTTATGCATTTCTCATGGTGCTTTTCTTTGCCCAGTAGGCACTGGTGCAACATCCAGTCCCGCTGTCTGTAATCGGTCAAAGTCTATGGCAGGCTTCAGTTGGATGGGAATGAACACTGTACAGAATAGCACCTGAGCTTGGGACCCTATAGCCCCCTACACATGGGCAAAATCTCAGGTGGCATTGGCAGGTTCAAAAGAAACCGTCCGATATTTAGCCCGTGTGCACTGCAGCCGATCTGACAGAAGCCGGCCGTTTAGCCAGCTTCTGTCAAAGGGGCATGACCGTAAAAGGTCTGCTGACTGGCACTGATCAGCACTCTCATCCAATGGCTGAGAGCGCTGATCAGAGTGTTCTGGCGGGGGCCGCCCCCCCTGTCAGAACACAATAGCACAGCTGGGTTGAACAAAAATAAAAATAAAAAAATAGCAGTTTGTAATAGACTTTAGTGTACAGGGACGAATGCCAGGAATGTTCAATTACCAAAATAAAGTAAAAAAAAAAAAACCTACGCTCAATAAATAATAAAAATGAATATAGTGGCAGCTAACGCAGGTCAATAGATATACCCATATACAATAAACAAGAAAGTGCAGCGCTCACAAGAAATATTGAATCATAAATGACAGATAAACAGGGAATCATACATGATCATAATGTGCAATGTGAGATCAAATCAATATCCTAAAAATGCTTAAAAAATATATAAAGTATTATGCCATAAAAAGTCCATGTGTACAAGTGACAAAAAAAATTAATTAAAATAGAAATATCAAAGAAAAAAAGTCCAATACTGTGAACGTTCAAAATGGAACGGCATATAGGAAGCACAACCAGTCCCGGCATGCGTGAAGGGTGATCTCCAAATGACACTCTGGTGGGACCAGACGTGACATCACCACGCTTCTCCGGCCGGTCTTTTGTATTCTGTATGCTGCAGCTCGGATCTTTCTTCGGATTCGTTACATGCTTTTAATACTACGATGTTTGTAAGTGAACTTTTTTTTAAATACATTTATTGATTTGTATTGGATTACGTTATGACTCCTTTTTAATCCTTTTTAATGCCTCTTGGATGTTCGGCTGATTGAGCATTTCTGATGTTTCCTCGTGCTTTGGATATCCATTCTGCCTAGCGTTTTTGGCTTTTCCATTGATTTGGAGGCCAATTTCATTCTGGTAAGCTGCCACCCCCTTCAGTGTTTGGTGTGGTGTTTGCACACATCGGAGTTTCATTTGGAGATCACCCTTCACGCATGCTGGGACTGGTGGTGCTTCCTATATGCCTTTCCGTTTTGATCTTTCACAGTATTGGACTTTTTTTCTTTGATATTTCTAGTTTAATTACCAACCTAATCAGCCACAGACCTGTGTAAATAATGTGTCCTGGTTTAAAGGGATGAGGTGCCTACCCTAGACAGGTGGACCTGATCGGAAAGCCCGTGTGAAAGGGCCTTAGGGTTGCCACCTCATCCCTTTTAAACTGGAACATATATATATTACACAGGTTCTGTGACTGAATAAAGTTATAATTAACCACTTTACCACCGGAGGATTTTGCTGTCTTACGTCTGGGCCACTTTTTGCGATTCGGCACTGTGCGACTTTAACTAACAATTGCGCGGTCATGCAACGCCGTACCCAAACAACATTTACGTCCTTTTTTTCCCACTAACAGAGCTTTCTTTTGGTGGTATTTGATCATCTCTGCGATTTTTATTTCTTGCGATATTAATAAAAAAATGCGACAATTTTTGAAAAAAAACACATTTTTTCTACTTTGACAGTTAAAAAATATCCAATATATTCAATTTTTGTCATATATTTAGGCCAAAATGTATTTAGCTACATATCTTTGACAAAAAAATTCTCAATGAGCGTATTTTTAACCGCTTTAAGACCGGAAGATTTTACCCCATTCCTGACCAGACCACATTTTGCGATTCGGCACTGCGTTAATTTAACGGACAATTTCGCGGTCGTGTGACGCTGTACCCAAATTAAATTGATGTCCTTTTTTTCCCCACAAATATAGCTTTCTTTTGGTGGTATTTGATCACCTGTGCGATTTTTACTTTTTGCGCTATAAACAAAAAAAGAGCAACAATTTTGAAAAAATAATACTTTTCACATTTTTTTTATATGAAATCCCCCCCCCCCCAAAATGTAAAAATCAAATTTTTTTAACATTTTAGGCCAATTTGTTTTCTGCTACATATTTTTGGTAAAAAAAAAATCACAATAAGCGTATTTTGATTGGTTTGCGCAAAAGTTATTGCGTTTACTAACTAAGGGAAAGATTTCTGTCATTTTTGGTGTGTTTTTTTTTAACAAATAATGGCGGCGATCTGCGTTTTTTTTTTTTTTTTGCGGGACTGCGACATTGCGGCGGACAGATCGGACCCTTGACTGACATTTTTGACACTTTTGGGGGTACCAGTGACATTACTACAGTAATCAGTGCTATACATATGCACTGTTACTGTAAAAATGACACTGGCAGGGAAGGGGTTAATTTTTATTGGAGAGGGAGGGGAAAATGTATGCCTGGTGCTTACTGAGGTGTGTGGGGGGAGGTGACTGAGTGACACAGGGACAGATCGCAGGTTCAGCTATGCTGAACCCTGCAATCTGACCCTGCCTGTCACTTAAGAGATCCGCCCGCTTTGTTTACACAAGCGGGTGGATTTCCACACTAGATCCCCGACGATCGGGGAAGAGCGGCGGTGATCACCGCCGCTCCTCCCCTGGCCCGACTCCAGCTGTAACTGAATACAGTGGGAGCGAGCCTCCGGCGGCGCACGTGCCGCCGAGAGAGGGGAATGTCTGGTGATGATGGCTGTCAAAATACCAGAACAGTGCTTACATCTGATTGGATGCAGTCACTGCTCAGCTGACAATTTTCCACCCAGCTCCTTCAACCAAAGTCGACATTTGTTGAGGAAGGTGTTGTCAACAGGGCCAACCAAGGCTATATTGTTGGTTGGGTGGAAATATTACTACTACGTTTGCTTTGACATAGTTTATAGCACTTTTGCTCATGTCTCCCCTTGTTATGTTTATGTTGTTTTTACATTTCTAGGAAGGAGTAAAATGGAGCCAAAGCCCAGATAGGTGTGTCAGGTTGTATTGTTTTCCTTGGGTATGCAATTTGTGTTTTAATGGTAACACTACAATTGCTGGGCTTGTCCTCCATGTGTTTACTTTCTTTAGACAAATGTAATGCAAGAATCAAGTGTTTTGGCTGTGGAAAGCTGTATTGTGTTTGCATGAATGGTCTGGCCCCTGTACACTCTCACCTTTCAGAGTCTGTAGTACACAGCCTGTTCAGGTGGCCTTGACCTAAGCAGCTTGTGCTGCAATACCCTGATACAGCACTCCATAATGTCAGGCTGAGCTGTGTGGGGGAAGGGATCTGATGTGTATACAGGCACCTTGCGTATATGTGCTTAAAGCCAAACACACCAGTTTTCTGTCACTTTAAAATAGTTAATTAGGACCAAGCTGGTCCAAACAAACTTTTATCTTCACTAAAGCCAGCTGTAGATGGATCAAAATTCAGCTGGTTCCTTCAATTTATCTATGGGCAGGCTGGTTGTACTGAAGTCAATCTACGCATTGACTTTAGCACAAACAGCCTTTTTTTCTAGTGATTATTGTATTCTGATGGAGGGGAAACCTACTGTCAGAATACAATAGCGCAGCGGGGGGGATTCCCCCATCAACACTGAATGTGTTGATGGGGGAATCTAGCAATTTTCTTTCCTTCTACCTGTGATTGATGGAAAGAAAATTGCATAATCTATAGCCAGCCTAACAGTTGTACCAGCTATGAACATGATGCGTTGTGTACTAGCAGTAGAACGGGGACTTTCCATCCCTCTCCTGGAACAACATGTAGTTAGCCTGAGCACTGCTGAGTACAAGGCTTCTTTTGAATGGTGGCGATCATGACATCCTCTGTCTTCCTCCCCAACTCAGCCAATCAGAGGAAGACTTGTATTAATTTATAAAATACTGAGCTTACTGTGAATGGCTGACCAAGGCTCAGCCCAAATACTGAGCTTACTGTGAATGGCTGACCAAGGCTCAGCCCAACTTCATTTTATTCCAGTAACGGGATGGGAAGTCCCTGGGATTGGAAATTGAGCCTTTTGTGCATTGTTCTGCAAAAAAATTGCAGCATGGCCTAACTTTTGGCATTACTTTTCCACTTCACCGCCTGTTTTAGCTCTTAAAATTACGCATCTCCGTGCTGCAACCATTGTGGGGTGGTTGTGATGAGGCCCCATTCAGTTGAATTGGTCACGTTCAGTGGGCGGTTCTCCCTGCCAAACATAGTGATGGGGGGGATCATTTTTGCGATGCCACAATGTAAAGCATGTGTACACCCCCCATCTCCTGTCTGTGAACTGAAGTATGTGTTTTCATCAATCATCAAACAATCATTCAGAAATAAGTCATTATGACGAAAGGCCTAGGGGTGTTGTTGAGACATGGCTTCACAGCACAGAGAGAGAGAAAGCTGACAGTTGAAGGATCCAATCCATTGCCATCCATCCCATTGTTGCTAACAGTCCCAATTTTTCCCTGGATTTTCACAGGAAATTGGTTTTGACCCGGTGTTCTGTAGGCAACCCATCAGATCACCCGACGGCCGCATTTTCTGTCTGGGAAAACATGGCTGAGGGCCATGGGCCATGAGGAACTGCAAATGCGCTGCTCCGGCTCGGCCGTTCGGGCTCAGCCAGACATGGGCTCGGTCGGGAGCATGCCCATGACATCATGATGCCGCCCTAAATGCAGTGGGTAAGCCTCCCCGGAGACACAGGTAAATGGAGGAGTGCAGGGGCCGACCGGGACGGGACACCACAGGACTGGTGATTACCACCCCCATCTTCTCTGTACATCTACTTATCTCTCTGTGCTGTCAGCTGTGTTCTTAATCTCTGACCATTTTTATTATGTCCACAATCTCTGACCCCATCTTTTGTAGTAGGTCTGCTGTCTTCTTTAGCATGTCTGCACCCTCTCTGACCGTCTCCTATACCATGTCCGCACACATTCTGACCGTCTCCTGTAGCATGTCCGCACACTCTCTGACTGTCTCCTGTAGCATGTCTGCACACTCTCTGACTGTCTCCTTTAGCATGTCTGCACACTCTCTGACTGTCTCCTTTAGCATGTTCGCACACTCTCTGACCGTCTCCTGTACCATGTCCGCACACTCTCTGACCGTCTCCTGTACCATGTCCGCACACTCTCTGACCGTCTCCTGTACCATGTCCGCACACTCTCTGACCGTCTCCTGTACCATGTCCGCACACTCTCTGACCGTCTCCTGTACCATGTCCGCACACTCTCTGACCGTCTCCTGTACCATGTCCGCACACTCTCTGACCGTCTCCTGTACCATGTCCGCACACTCTCTGACCGTTTCCTGTACAATGTCCGCACACTCTCTGACCGTCTCCTGTACCATGTCACGTCTGCAGTCTCTGACCATCTCTTGTATCTGTTTAATAGTATCTGCCTGGGGATAGTGTTTGGAGTATCTGTATCTGCTGATTGTGAAACTTTCTGGCATACACATATTGCTATTGTGGTGTAGGATCTGGGCCTGCTGTCCCTCTCTCCTTCCCTCCCTCCTTTTTTTTTTCTCTTTCTTATTCTCTCTCCCTCTTTCTCCCTTTCTTTCTCTCTCTCCCTCTTTCTCCCTTTCTTTCTCTCTCCCTCTTTCTCCCTTTCTTTCTCTCTCCCTCTTTCTCTTTTTCTCTCTCCCTCCATCCTTCTCTTCCTTCTTCCTCCATTCCTCTTTCAACTCAGACTCTATTTACCACAACCCCTTAAGCCACGTCCAATATTTAGCATAGTTCAAACCACGCCCATTTTTCGTTGCTGCGCGCTACACGCACCACATTTTTCCACGTCTTATAGACCACGCCCACAAATGAATGCCCCACCCCCCCCCTAATTAAAATAATACTCCGCCTACAGACAAAAAAGTGTCCCTATACATTTTTTGAGAACGTTGATAACTAGTGATGAGCCGAACACCCCCTGGTTTGGTTCCCACCAGAACATCGCGAACGGGGGAAAAGTTCATTAGAACATGTGAACTCCATTGAAGTCTATGGAACTCGAACATGAAAAATCAAAAGTCCTCATTTTAAAGGCTTAAATGCAAGGTATTGCCCAAAAAAAGTGTATGGGGGTCCGGGTACTGCCCTGGGGAACATGTACCAATGCCAAAAATGTTTTTAAAAACAATAGTTTTTACAGGAGCAGTGATTTTAATGATGCTTAAAGTGAAACAATAAAAACGAAAAATTCCTTCAAATGTGCCTGTAAAGTGGTGCATTTGTGCGATGTATGTAGCCTGCTGCATACTAAAGGAAAAAATGTCATTTAAGCTTGCTCGTGGCTGTAATGTATTGTCTGTAGCAATACAGATAAAAAAAAGTGAAAAAAAAAAAACAGCGTGGGGTCGGTACGGATTTTGAGGGTAACCCCAAGCCAAAATTGGGGGAAAAAAATGGCGTGGGGTCCCCCCAAGATCCATACCAGACCCTTATCCGAGCAAGCAGCCTGACTGGCCAGGATGGGGGGGGGGAACGAGTGAGCGCTCCCCCCTCCTGAACCATACCAGGCCGCTTGCCCTCAACATGGCCCAAAGCACCTAGTCCCCATGTTGATGGGGACCAGGGCCTCTTCCAGCCAACCCTGGGCTGTGGTTGTCAGGGTCTGTGGGTGGGGGCTTATCGGAATCTAGAAGTCCCCTTTAACAATTGCGCCCCCAGATCCCGCCCCCCCCATGTGAATGGATATTGGGTACATCGTACCCCTACCCATTCACCAAAAAAAGTGTACAAAAAAATAAAGACAAAAGCCAGCTTTTGACAAGTCCTTTATTAAAAAAAAAAAAAAAAATTGTCTCCCTCGATGTAAATCCATCATCGATCATGTCGCCCACCGCCGCACCCGAAAAATAGAAAAAAAAAAAAAAAGACGCTTCCGCCTCTTCACATGCCTCCCGCATAATGAGCTGTTTCAGCTGGGACAGCTTTTGTAGGAAAGAGGCGGGGATCACCCGGTGGCACCGCCCCTTCTGATGTGACGTCAGTAATTTATTCACTGTACCAGCGCAGTGCATTATGGGGCGCTTGTGACGTCAGATTCCTAAAAAAAGGAGCTGTCACAGCTCAAACAGCTCATTACCTGGGAGGCGTGTGAAGAGGCAGGAGGTTTTTTTTTTTTTTTTGCATGCGACGGTGGGCGATGTGATTGATGATGGATTTACCCCCCATCCCCCACACAGTTTTTTTTTTTATATTCTGTTAGTGTTCCCCTTAACCACGTATATACAGGGCACTTTCACCCCCTTCCTGCCTAGTCCAATTTTTATACAATAAACTTCAGTGGCCTCACTACAATCACAGCACTAAACTGACTGCAGTACACTGTGTAACATAGGAATTAGCCCTACACTACACTGCACTGCTTGACATATATCCTGCAATAACTGATATAAATATTTACAGTATCTCACAAAAGTGAGTACACCCCTAACATTTTTGTAAATATTTTATTATAACTTTTCATGTGACAACACTGAAGAAATGACACTTTGCTACAATGTAAAGTAGAGACCATACAGCTTGTATAACAGTGTACATTTGCTGCCCCCTCAAAATAACTCAACACACATCCAATAATGTCTAAACCATTGGCAACAAAAGTGAATACACCCCTAAATGAAAACGTCCAAATTGGGCCCATTTTCCCTCCCCGGTCTCATGTTACTCATTAATGTTACAAGGTGTCAGGTGTGAATGGGGAGCAGGTGTGTCAAATTTGGTGTTATTGCTCTCACTCTCTCATACTGGTCACTGGAAGTTCAACATGGCACCCATGGCAAAGAACTCTCTGAGGATCTGAAAAAAAGAATTGTTGCTCTACATGAAGATTACCTAGACTATATGAAGATTGCCAAGACCCTGAAGACACTGAGCTGCAGCATGGTGGCCAAGACCATGCAGGTTCCACTCAGAACAGGCCTTGCCATGGTCGACCAAAGAATTTGAGTGCACTGGCTCAACGTCATATCCAGAGGTTGACTTTTGGAAATGGACGTAGGAGTGCTGCCAGCATTGCGGCAGAGGTTGAAGGGGTGGGGGGACAGCCTGTCAGTGTTTAGATCATACGCCGCACATTGCATCAAATTGGTCTGCATGGCTGTCGTCCCAGAAGGAAGCCTCTTCTAAAGATGATGCACAAGAAAGCCCGCAAACAGTTTGCTGAAGACAAAGACTAAGGACACTGGAACCATGTCCTGTTTTTTCATGAGACCAAGATAAACTTATTTGGTTCAGATGGTGTCAAGTGTGTGTGGTGGCAACCCGGTGAGAAGTACAAAGACAAGTGTATCTTGCTTACAGTCAAGCATGGTGGGGGAGTGTCATAGTCTGGGGCTGCATGAGTGCTGCCGGCACTGGAGAGCTACAGTTCTTGAACCATGAATGCCAACATGTACTGTGACATTCTGAAACCGAGCATGATCCCCTCCATTCGGAGACTGGGCTGCAGGGCAATATTCCACCATAACGACCCCAAACAGACCTCCAAGATGACCACTGTCTTCCTAAAGAAACTGAGGGTAAAGGTGATGGACTGGCCAAGCATGTCTCCAGACCTAAACCGTATTGAACATCTGTGGGGCATCCTCAAATGGAAGGTGGAGGAGCGCAAGGTCTCTAACATCCACTAGCTCTGTGGTGTCGTCATGGAGGAGTGAAAGAGGACTCCAGTGCCAACCGGTGAAGCTCTGGTGAACTCCATGCCCAAGAAGGTTAAGGCAGTGCTGGAAAATAATGGTGGCCTCACAAAATATTAACACTTTGGGTCCAGTTTGGACATTTTCACTTAGGGGTGTACTCACTTTTGTTGCCAGCGTTTTAGACATTAATGGCTGTGTGTTGTTATTTTGAGGGGGTAGCAAATTTACACTGTTATACAAGCTGTACACTCACTACTTTACAGTGGGGATCAAACGTTTGGGGACCCCAGGTAAACATTTGTATTAATGTGCATAAAGAAGCCAAGGAAAGATGGAAAAATCTCCAAAAGGCATCAAATTACAGTTTAGACATTCTTATAATATTTCAACAAAAGTTAGATTTTATTTCCATCATTTACACTTTCAAAACTACAGAAAACCAAAAAATGGCGCCTGCAAAAGTTTGGGCACCCTGCAGAGTTAATATCTTGTACTGCCCCCTTTGGCAAATATCACAGCTTGTAAACGCTTTTTGTAGCCAGCAAAGAGTCTTTCAATTCTTGCTTGAGGTATCTTTGCCCATTCTTCCTTACAAAAGTCTTTCAGTTCTTTGAGATTTCTGGGCTGTCTGTCACACACTGCTCTTTTAAGGTCTATCCATAGATTTTCAATTGTTGAGGTCAGGAGATTGTGAAGGCCATGGCAAAACCTTCAGTTTACGCCTCTTGATGTAATCCCCTGTGGATTTCGAGGTGTGTTTAGGATCATTATCCATTTGTAGAAGCCATCCTCTCTTTAACTTCAGCTTTTTCACAGATGGCATCAAGTTACCATGGAAAATTTGCTGAAATTTTATTGACTCAATTTTCCTTCTACTTGTGAGATGTTCCCTGTGCCACTGGCTGCAATACAACCCCAAAGCATGATTGATCTACCCCCATGCATAACAGTTGGACAGAGGTTCTTTTCATTAAATTCTGTGCCCCTTCTTCTCCAAACGTACCTTTGCTTATTCCGGCCAAAAAGTTCAATTTTAACCTCATTGTTCCACAGAACTTGTTTCCAAAATGAATTAGGCTT
The DNA here is from genome assembly GCF_965119305.1 of Pelophylax lessonae. NCBI lineage: Eukaryota > Metazoa > Chordata > Amphibia > Anura > Ranidae > Pelophylax > Pelophylax lessonae. The sequence continues at coordinate 476,641,779 of NC_138772.1, forward strand.
GTCTATATGTTCATTTGCAAAGTTCAAACTCTGATTTTTGTGGTGAGGACATAGAAGAGGTTTTCTTCTGATGACTCTTCCATGAAGACCATATTTGTACAAGTATCTCTTTATAGTGGAATAGTGTACCACAACTCCAGTGTCTGCCAGATCTTTCTGGAGGGATCGTGCAGTCAAACGTGGGTTTTGAATTGTTTTTCTCACAATCCTGCCAGCTGTTCTGTCTGATATTTTTCTTGGTCTTCCAGATCTTGCTTTAACTTCCACTGCTCCTGATGACTGCCATTTCTTAATAACATCCCGAACAGAGGATATTGACATCTGAAAACGCTTTGCTATCTTCTTATAGCATTCTCCAGCTTTGTGAGCGTCAACTATTTTCAGTTTCAGTTTTCTAGACAACTGCTTACAAGATCCCATGGTGCTGATTGTTGGGTCAAGGTCAGATGAGTCTGGGCATTTAAAACATTTGAGATTGACATCACCTGGTCTTCCCAGACGATGATTGAGAACAATCCATGACACTGGCAGGTCTCAGCCTTGCAAAGGGGGCAGTGCATGCTATAAATTCTGCAGGGTGCCCAAACTTTTGCAGACGCCATTTTTTTGTTTTCTGTAATTATGAAAGTGTCAATGATGGAAATAAAATCTAACTTTTGTTGACATATTATAAGAATGTCTAATCTGTAATTTGATGCCTTTTGGAGATTTTTCCATCGTTCCTTGGCTTCTTTATGCACATTAATACAAATTTTTACCTGGGGTGCCCAAACTTTCGATCCCCACTGTACATTGTAGCAAAGTGTAATTTCTTCAGTGTTGTCACATGAAAAGATATAATATAAAAAATATTTACAAAAAATGTGAGGGGTGTAGTGACTTGTGAGATACTGTATGCTCAACTATCTGATATATCCTGCAATAACTGATATATATATATATATACTACACTGGCTTATCTATTACTAGATACAACGCACAATCCACTAACTACCTGCCTAATATCACTCCTATCTCCCCTAACACACTATACACGGCTGCCGTGTAAGCAGCAGCTTTATACAGTGTGGGGCGTTGACTTGAACCATGATTGGCTAAAGGCACCCTGCCTTTGGCCAATCACGATTCTGACAGGACATTGTGCCGTGATTGGCCAAAGCATACAGGTCATGTGCTTGCTTTAGCCAATCATCCGATCATTAGTAATTCCCTGCACCAGCGCAGTGCATTAGGGGGCGCTCATCGGTGGGGGAACTTCCCGCCGAGCGCCCCATTTGTTTGTGTGTTCAGCTAACGCACGAACGCCCGATGTTTGAGTCAAACTCAAAGCTCATCCCTATTGGCAACTATGCCATCCTGACAGTTGCAGATGGGAAGTTTTGAAAGCTGTATAGGCTCATGTCTGCTCTTAATAAATGTAAGTGGCTTTCTATTTTTATGCTTTTTTTTTTTTTTTTTAAGTACTTCAGGTCTGCCCCATTGCAGTTTTACGGCTACAGGGCGGCACCTGTGTGTCGGATCACATATATATAAGGGGCGCACAAGCGTGCTGCCGCCGGCTTGCTTCCACTGTGTGTAATCTCACTGTGTGTGACTCAATACACGCCGATGATCCAGCAGGGAGGCAGATTGTCAGGGTGCCAGGAAACCAAACCACACGAAGATGCAAGTAAAATGAAGCGATTTATTTATGCAACAATAATAATCACACAGCAAGAGAGAGGAGCAAAATCAAGAACAGCCAGGGTCAAGTTCGGAAGCGGGTAGTCATCCAAGCCGGGATCGAGTCCAGAAGCGGGTAGTCTGCCAAAGCCAGGTCGTTGTCTGATGCGAGGTCGTCTGCCGATGCAGAATTCAGAGCCAGGAAGGTCATCAGCCAAGCCAAGTCATGCACGGGGAAACCACAGAGACCAGAGGACTGCTAGCAGGAATGCACCCTGTAGCACAAACGCAAGGGCAAGATCTGAAAGCCATCAGGTGATATATATAGTCAGGTGTGCAACATCATCACTGAGCGACGCCCAGGCAGCAGACAAGTAATGATGCAAACAGAGTTCATAAGACACAGCAGTCTGCACATGTCCAAGATGGCTGCCAACAGGAAGGCAAGGTAAGACCTTCATTATTAAAAAAGAATAGCGCGCAAATGCAAAAGAAATAACTACCAAATCTGAAGACAATCCATAAATAAAAATGGGGGTTTGGTCCCACCATATGGCCATATCGTGCTCAAGCCCACTACTGCGTCAAAGTACACCATTATCAGTGGGTCC